>NC_142888.1:7642500-8245000 GCF_051225735.1 Oryctolagus cuniculus | reverse complement strand
ATTCTGTTCCAATGGTCTAAACATCTATTTTTTTTGCCAGTATCAAACTATTTGGATTATGGTTACCCTGTAGTATGAGTTGAAATTTGTTATTGAGATATCTCCAGCCTTTTTTTTTTTTTCGTATAAATTGCTTTAGCTATCCATGGTCTCAGTTTCCATGTGAATTTTAGCCTCATTTTTTCTAAGTCTGACAAGAATGTCATTGGTATTTTGATTGGGATCCCATTGAATCTGAAAGTACTTTTGGTAGTATGGACATTTCGATGATATCAAGTCTTCCAATCCATGAACATGGATGGTTTTTCAATTGTTTTCTATCTTCTTCTATTTCTTTAATGCTTTATAATTTTAATTGTAGAGATCTTTGACTTCCTTGGTTAAATTTATTCCAAAGTATTTAATTTTTTATATCTATTGTGAATGAGACTGATCATAGAAGTTCTTTCTCAGCCATGGTATTGTCTGTGTATACAAAGCTATTGATTTTTGTGGCTGAATTTTATTTCATGAAATTGTTACCAAACTTTGCTTTTTGAGTTCCTGTAGTCTCTGAGTCTTTTGGATCCCCTAAGTACAATCATGTCATCTGCAAATAGTGATAGTTTGACTTCACCTTTCCAGTTTGTATCCCTTTGATTTATATTTCTTGCCTAATGGCTCTGTCTGAAACTTTGAGGACTACAGTAAATAGTGTTGAGAGTGAGCATTCTTGTCTGGTTCTGGATCTTAGTGGCAGTGCCTCCAGCTTTTCTCCATTCAGTATGATGCTGGCTGTGGGTTTGTCATAAATTACCCTGATTCTGTTGAGGAATGTGCCTTCTATACCCAGTTTATTGAAGATTTTCATCATTAAATGATGTTGTATTTTATCAAGTGCTTTCTCTACATGTATTGAGATAATCATGCAGTTTATGTTCTTCAGATTGTTAATGTGATGTATCACATTTATTGACTTGCACATGTTGAACCATCCCTGCATACCAGGGATAAATCCCACTTGGTCCAGGTGAATGATCTTTTTCATGTGATGCTGGGTTCAGTGAGCTAGTATTTTGTTGAGGATTTTTGCATCTGTGTTCATCAGGGTGTTTGTCTATTGTTTTCTTTCTTGTGGTTTCTTTTTCTGGTTTAAGGATCAGGTGATGATGGCTTCGTCGAAGGAGATTGTGAGGATTCCCTCCCTTTCAGTTGGTCCGAATAGCTTGAGAAGAATTGGAGTTAGTTCTTTAAAATAAAATCTGGTAGAATTCAGCAGTGAAGCAGTCTGGTCCCAGGCTTTTCTTTGTTGGGAGGGGCCTTATTACTCATTCAATGTCCATCCAGGTTATTGATCAGTTTAGGTTTTCTTTGTCTTCATGACTTGATTTTGGTAGATTGTATGTGTCCAAGAAGCTATCCATTCCTTCTAGATTTTCCAATTTTTTGGTGTAAAGCTCTTTCTAGTAATTCTTGATGATTCTTTTTGTTGCTGCAGTGTCTGTTGTTACATTTATTTTTTTCATCTTTGTTTCTATAGATTTGTGTCTTTTCCTTTTTTTCTGGTTAGTTTTGTCAGTGGGATATCAATTTTGTTTATTTTCTCAAAAAATCAGGTCTTCATTTCACTGATCTTTTGTATTTTTTTGTTTCAATTTGTTCTCCAATTTTAATAATTTTTTTTCTTCCTACTAATTTTGGGTTTGGTTTATTGTTTTTCTAGGTCCTTGAATGCACTGATAGTTTGTTTATTTGGTGCCTTCCAATTTCTTCATGTAGGCACCTGTTGCTATTAACCACCCATTAACACTGCTTTTACTGTATCCCATATGCTTTTTTAAAAGGTTTATTTACTTTATTTGAAAGGCAGCATTACGGAGGCATAGAGAGAGGTCTTCCATCCACTGTTTGACTACCCAGATGGCCGCAACAGATGGAGTTGGGCCAATTCAAAGCCAGGAGCTAGGAGTTCATTTGGTTCCTCCTACAGGGGAGCAGAGGCCCAGGGACTTGAGCCGTCCTCCACTGCTTTCCCAGGCCATAGCAGAGAGCTGGATTGGAAGTAGAGCAGCTAGGACTGATACCGGCACCCATATGGGATGCTGGCACTTTACCTGCTATGCCACAGTGCTGCCCCCCATATGTTTTGATATCATGTATTGTCATCTTCATTTGTTTACAGAAATCTTTTGATTTTTCTTTTGATTTCTTCTATGACCCTCTGTTCACTCAGGAGCCTGTTGTTCATGCTCCATGTGTTTCATATGTTCTTGAGATTCTTGAGTTAGTAATTTCCAGCTTCATTTCATAGTTGTTAAAGGATGCATGGTATGATGTTGATTGTTTTGAATTTGCTGAGACTTGCTTTATGGTTTAGCATATGCTCTATACTACAGAGAGTTCTACCACTGATGAAAAAAAATGTGTATTCTCCAACTATGGCATGAAAGATTTTGTAGATACCAGGTCCATAGTATAAATTACATGTGTTATTTCTTTGTTGATTTTCAGTGTAGCTGATCTGTCCATTGATGAAAGTGGGGTGTTGAAGTCCCCCATTACTATTGCATTGGAGTCTATGTCTCCCTTTATATCCAGTAACATTGGTTTAAAATAGACCAGCACCCTGGCATTGGATGCATGTACATGTATTATAGCTCATCTTCCTGTTGAATTGTTAATGTTCCTGAATAATTGTTAATTATTACATAGTGCCCTTTGTCCCTTTTGACAGATTTTGTGTTAATGTCCACTTTGATATTGGAATTGATATCCTCACTTCTGCTTTTTGTAAACATGAAATGTCTTTGCCCATCCTTTCATTTTCAATATGTGTGTATCTTTGTTGGTGAGATGTGTTTCTTGTAGGCAGCAAAAAGATGGGTTTTGTTTTTTAATCCATTCCTCCAGTCTGTATCTTTTAACTGGAGAGTTGTGGCCATTTACATTCAAGGTGACTATTGATGAGTAACAACTTGCTCCTGCCATTTTCCATAAATTTTTCTATTGTGTAATTTGGTTTTCTTTTGTGATTTTACTGGGAGATTTTAAGCCTTCACCTTCTCTCATAGTGATGAGCATGTTTCTGTGTTTCTGTGTGTAGCACATCCTTAATCATCTTTCGTAAGGCCGGACAAGCAGTGACAAATTCTTCCAATTTCTGTTTGTTATGAAAGGTCTTTATTTCACCTTCATTCATAAATGAGAGCTTTGCAGGTACGGTATTCGGGGTTGACAATTTTTTTCTCTTAAGACCTGGAATATATCTTGCCATTCTCTCCTAGCCTGTAGGGTTTCTGATGAGAAGTCAGCTGTGAGTCTAAGTGGAGAGCCTATGAAAGTAATTTGGCGTTTCTCTCTTGCACATTTTAGAATCTTTTCTTTATGTTTCACTGTGGAAAGTTTGACTACAATGTGTCATGGTGAAGATCTTTTCTGGTCATGTCTATTATGCGTTCTATGTGCCTTGAGTACTTGAACATTACTTTCTTTCAACTGATTAGTGAAGTGTTCTGTAATTATTTCACTGAGCAAGCCTTCCAGTCTATTCTCTCTGCACACCTTCAGGAACTGCTAGGACCCATATCTTGGAGCTTTGATAGGATCCTTTAAATCTCTACCACTGTCTTTAATTTTTCTTATGTCTTTTTGTTTGTTTGTTTGGTAGAGAAATTTTCAATTTGTCTTCTATTTCCCATATTTTTCTTTCTGCCTTACCGAGCCTGTGGTTAAGGCTTTATACTGTATTTTTTATTTGATGTATTGAATTGCTCATGTCTAGTATTTCATTTTGATTTCAAAATCTAAATTTCATGGGAGAATTTTTCATTCTTGCCACATATGCACTTCTGTAATTCATGAATTAGCTTCTCATTGTTTCTGAGTAATCCTATGATTAATCTTTTGAATTTTGTTGCAGGCATTTCATCAATCTCTTCATCCTCACATTCTAATATTGAAGTGTTGCTGTGTTCCTTTGCAGGGGTCACATTGTTTTCCTTTTTCTTGTCTCATGAATTTCTGCATTTATTTCTAGGCATTGTGGACATACTTAGTGGCTTTTTCCTCTGATTCTTTTTATCTTGGAACCGTGTCTCTGGACTAGTGGGGTATCTGCTCTTTGAATGAATACCCAGAGGTATGTGCCTGATGTGGCCAGGGAGTTCTGGACAGTGCTTCAGTGTGGAGCGAGTATACAGAGTGACACCCAAGTTGGGTGTGGTAGATCTCCTCTCTGTAGGAGACAGGAAAGTATGATCACCTCTGTTGGTATAATCACACTCTCACCTCCTGACTTTCAAGGTGATCAATGCCCAGGTGTTGGCTCACAGTGGGTGCATTACTCATCTGTGCTGCTGTGTGAAGCACACAGAGGATCTGTGCAGTCCTCAATGCAAGCGCGGATTCCATTGCAATGGTCCTTCCCAGGGAATCGGGGAGCTCTGAGCATGTGGAGGCACACGCAAGGAATGCCCAGAGACCCAGCTACACCCTGGGCCCTCTCATGTACTCAGAGTTCCACAGTCTGCACGCACAAGGCTCCCACATTCCTTGGGTCCAGAAGATCTGCTCCACCCCACTCGCTGGTCCCATCCACCGAGAGGCAGAGGCATCCCAGGGCCAGCTGCCGGTGAGCGCTCTGCCTTGGTGATTGGAGCCCTGGAGCCTGTGGTATGTTGGGAGGCCGGGGCAGCCCTCAGAGTCCTATGTGGGTGCCCAGCCCCTGTCAGTCCTCTCAGCCAAATGGGAATGTGGATTTTTCCCTCTTCTAGAATCTCTGGATCACACTCATGCATCAGAGCCGGCAGGCCAATGTTGCATTCTCCCCACCAGTTGGTGGGTATGCACACCCGGGCTGCTGCCACTTGTACTAACAAGATGGCTTCTTGTCCCAGCCAGTGTCGGCATGTGTACAAGAGCTTCCACAGCTGCTACTTATGCTCAAAATGATGCCTGCCCTCTTTTAGCTGCTTGCCAGATGGCTTTGTGGGGAGAACGGGGAGAGAGAAATGGGCCCCCTTTATGGCTGGTACACTGTTCCCTTATGGCTGAAGGCTCTCTCTCTAGCTGTATCACCACTGGCACGGGCAGCTGCAGTCTGATCTCACCTCACTTTCCATACCTGGCACTTTGTCCAGCGGTCAACTGCTGGGTTCATGTGTTGTGTCTGTGCTCACGCTACAGGTCTGCACCTTCCTCACTGATCCACAGTGTTCCTCTTCATTCCATCGAATTTCCATGGAGGTTTTCTTTCCTGCTCTCCCCTGAGAATGGACTTCCTCTACTTTTTGTAAATGTACACTGCTTAGCCTAGAGCAGTACTCCCTTCACTATTCCACCACCATAGACTCTCTCTCTATAGACATGTTTAAATTTGCCATTGAAGGTTTTATTTGTAACAGATAATTTTGCCATTTATTATTTGGTTTTCAGAAGCACAAAAGTAATAAATCAATAATCATTTAGGTCCTAGTATATTATTCATATTTAATTGAAATTTTCATTTAGATCATTGTAGATTCATAGGTAGTTCTAAGAAATAGAATTCTCTGCATCTTCAGGGAAAGTTCCGTGTGCTTTCTGTTGAGTTGCCGTTGTGACTATCAGCCATCCTTTTCCCACACGGATCAGGAGCATTTCCCTGTTTACAGCCTGTGGTGCCATAGACAATCAGCGTTCAAAATGGCTCCTCCCTTTAGGGACCCCTCTCAGTGCTACTGGGTGGTTTTGTTTTTTATTTAATTTTTGCTGTCTTTAGGGACCCTTCTTAGTGCTGTTTTAAACTACTTATGATTTCTGTAGCAAAGAAAAAAAGAAATAACACCAATAGATTTCATATGTCCATCACCTTCTTTTCCCCATTAATAACAGCTTGGCAAAACTCTAAGATGATATTACAAGATGTTGACATTGATATAGTCCACTAATTTACTTGCATCTTTACCACCTCCCATCTCTTTTCTTCTTTACTGGATTGGTTTTTTTTCCTTAGAACATAAAGGTAAAAATCTGGTTTGATGGCTGGAGAGTTGTGATGAGACCAATTAAAGGGCTGAAGGCACAGAAAAGTGTTTTCACACATTGATGAGCATTTCACAAATTTTACCCCATCTGTGTTTTGTATAGCAGATGACTGAGAATAGCAGGATAAATGAAATATGTCTTCTACTTTAAAAGGTTCCTTGTTTAATAGAAGAAGCATATTGACAGGGTTGGCTAATTTTCCACCAAAATTAATACTTCTCCATTACACAAAACTGTCCAGCTTCCCAATCTTGCAGTGAGGCTATGTGGCTTGGCTTGTTCTTTTCAATACAAGGTATATAAGGGTTAGCTCTATCATTTCTGGGATAAGGGAGTTAAATAAAAAGCCTATATTACTGTAATCCTCTCCCCCCTTGGCTCAGCTGGATGACATTGAATAAAACTGACATCTTATGATTGTTTAAAAGATTTATTAGAAAGGCAGAGTTACAGAAAAGTGTGTGTGTGTGGGGGGGACCGGGTCACTCCCTGAAGGGCTGCAAAGGCCAGAGCTGGGCCAAATCATAGCCAGGAGCCTGGAGGGTCTTCGAGGTCTCCCACGTGGGTGCAGGGCCCCAAGGACTTGGGCCATCTTCTGCTTTCCCAGGCCACAGCAGAGAGCTGGATCAGAAGTGAAGCAGCCAGGCCTCAAGGGATGCCCGTATAAGATGCTGGGACTGCATGTGGCAGCTTTATCTACTATGACCCTGGGCTGGACCGCCCCCCCTTATGATTTATTTTTTATAGCTTTTGTTTATATTCCTGTGGAACAGTGGGGTCTCTACTTGGTACTGGAGCATTAGGGTAGTGGTGAATTAAGCCTGTGATTGTAATGTGAATTGAAATTATGTTATTGGAGAAAGGAAAGGAAAGGAAGGAAGGAAGGGTGGTTAAGGGAGGGAAGAGGGAAACCTGGTTATCTTAGAATTGTATCTATGAAGTACATGAAGTTGCTCCCTTTATATTAAAAACATTTTAAAAAGAGGCCTTTTCTTTACAGACAGCAGAATACCCATCAGCCTTAGAGACCATCCTTAAATAACTGCATGGAGCAGATGTCCCCAGCCATTGCTAACTGATAGACCTGCGTTGGACTGTTATGGCAACAACTGGTAAGTTTCATTCAATTAATTGCTAAGCAAATTCTATATGTCACTTATGGTATATATTACATATTAATGTTATGTGTATAATATTATATAATTGTGGCATTGTAAAGTATATATATTATGTATGCTATAATATATACAGTATATGATATGATATGAATATAGGTCATAATTATGTGGGTTATACTATGTTATTGACTATATACTATAAAGAATATATTTACTATATGTAAATCATATATAGTATATTTATACTGTTATATACTATAGACAAATACATAGTGTTACATGGTATATATATATGTTATATATAATATACTATATAGAGAATAGTATATGTAGTACAGCATATTATGATAGCATTACCCTAATGCACAGACTTACATACAAATAGTCATTATAGTGCATGGAAAGCATTATGAGAATACAAAGCTCACAATTGGAACCAGGTAGAGAAGTCAGCACTGTCTTACCAGAGAAATAAAGCGTTGAATAGAAAAGGAGAAGAAAAACTGATTTGCTGGAGAGTGCGTAGGTGATAGCTGTTATTTGAAGCACTGAGAGCTAAATGTGGAAAAATACAAGAATATTCAATAACAAAACATTAGGAATATCATATGATCTAGTAAAGCTAAACACTACAGAAAATTTGGAGGTGGTAGGGAGCATAGGGAATTACAGTAAGAGTGACCTTGTGCATCTGTCTGAAGAAGTAGGATTTATGAGCGTTAATGGGAGCTCCTTCATGAGGTTGAAGTGCAGGCACCATGATTGAGCTCTCCAAATATGTGAGGCTCCCAGGAGGAAATTTTTTGTATTTTTACGCATCCTAAAATAATGTAATGTCCTTATACATATAAAGGAGAGTATTTATGTAATACTGTTAAATTGTATCTATGTAGGGGTACTTTATTGTTACAGCTGTTCTAGGAGTAATTTGGGAGAATCACCTTGCTTCTAAGATAACATTCTAATGCAATCATCTCGAGTTCAACCTCACTCTAAATGTACCTGAAAACAATGTTATAAAGACAGAGTCCATTAAGACCTTTATGTAATGGCCCTTTGAGAATGTGTGTGCTGTATTCACCAAATTCACTTAGTATAATTTAAACCCAAGTGTTCTGTGAAGACACTTTGCAGAAAGGATATTAGTAGTGAGAATGTAGACATCTAGAGAACCCAAGTAAAAACAGAACAGTGACGACTGTAAGCCTTGTTCATTGAAATATAATTCAACGATCATAAAATTCAGTATGTAAGGTACACAATTCATTGGTTTCTGGTACGTGCACAAGGTTAGCAGCCATCACACTACCTAATTCCAAAACATTCCTTTTCAGCCTCACAGGAAATTCATTAGCAGTGACTTGTGCTTCTCTTCCTCCTCCAGCCCATGGTAAACTAACGTCCTCTCTGGCTCCATGAATTTGCCTATTCTGAACATTTCATATAAACTTCATCATACAGCATCTAGCCCTTTGTGCCTGGATTCTTCATGTAATGTCTTTTCAGGATATCAGTACTTCTTTCTCTTTCAAACTGTACTTTGTTTATCCACTCATCAGTTGATGAATGTTTGGGTATTTTTACCCTTTGGCTTGTGTGAGTAAATGTGCTGTAAACTCCACGGACAAGGTGTTGGAAGTGTATTTGAGGTTCTCTTGAGTATGTACTTCAGAGTATAGCTTCTGGATCACAGATCAACTCTATGTTGAACTTTTTGAAGTATTGCTGAGCTGTCATGCACAGCAGCTTCACCGCTCTCTGTGGCTACTGGAACCGTGTGTAGGTTCACCAATGTTCTGTCCTCAGAGGTGTGAAATAGTATGCCATTGTCATATTAATTTACGTTTTCCTAATGACATTGAGATTATTTTCACGTGCTTATTTGTCATCTGTGTTGCATCTTTGGATAAATTTGTCTGTTCAAGTCCTTTGGTCATTTTCAGTTGAGTTCTATCATTGAGCTCCTAGTTCTTTACATAGTCTAGATATTACACAGGTACCAGGTAGGATTTGCAAATGTTTGCTCCCAGTCTATGTGTTGTGTTTTCATTTCATTGATGTTATCATCTGAAGTGTAATCATTTTTAATTGTTAGGAAGTCAAATTTATTCAGTTTTCTGCTTGGGTTTCTATGTCGAGCTAAGAAATAGATGCTTAATTCAAGATCACATACATTTATCCTAGTGTGTTTCTCCATGAATTTTATAGTGTTTGCTCTGATGTTTAGGTCTCTGTTCTATTTTGAGTTAATTTTTGTTTATGGTATCAAGTGTGGATTCGACCTCGTTCTCTTGCCCATGGATATCCAGTTTCCCAGGACTGTTCATGAAAACACTGATTCTTGTGACACCTTTCGAAGATGTGTGTATTTCTGGGCTCTTGACTGTGTCTGTCCTTATGCCAGGACTACACTGTCTTTATTGTAGGTTTGTTGTAAGGTTTGACATTTGGAAGTGTATCTCCTGCAACTTTGTTACTGTCTTTCAAGATTGGTTTTGTATATTTTTGGCCACTTGTTTTTCCATAGGAATTTCAGGATCAAGTAAAGAAAGAGCGAGCAGATGGCTGTTTGGTGGACATTCAGTCTGGAAGTAAATGTGGGGAATACTCTCACCTTCACAATATTTAATTTTGTATTGCATGAGACCCTTAAGGGGTGATGCTTAATTTTTTTTTACTGCAGTCACAACTAGGGTTGTTATCCTGCCTGTTGCCGTGAATGTAGAAGGAAGTTATAGTGCCGTGGCTCCTTAATGAATGGCACAGCAATATTTAAAATTCCGCTGATAGAATAGTGGTCAAGCAGGAATCCCTATGGAGGGGTACTTGGCAACATCTGTCAAAAATCCTTTCACAGAGCAGTCCCTTGCCAGAAATTTGTCCATAACCTAGATAGTGCATTCCTGGAATATGCCCTTGTCGCTCCCCCTCTTCGTGGAGGAACGACACAGGACCCTGCGCTGTTCTTTCGTCTGCTCAGCCCTCCCCGGGTTTGCTGCTGGTTCTTCCCGGGTTGGCTACTGTCCCTTCCACCTCTGTGGAAGGGCGGTTCCCCCTGGCCACTTTCCCCACTTCCGCAGGGGGAGCGGCACACCGCCGGCCGGCTCTCTCGGGGGCTGCACAGGTGTTCCTCTTAGATGTTCCCCTTAGATGTTCCCGGTGCATGTTGTCTCTCTCCTCCTTTATAGTCCTCCTCCGCCAATCCCAACTCGGCTGCCCACACGCCGAGTACGCTGCTCTCCTCCAATCAGGAGCAGGATCAGCTCCTGGAGGTCATCACTCAAGTTGGCAAGAGGCAGCTGCGTAGAAGCTGTTTTCTCCTTTCTCAGCGCCATATTGTGGGAGAGCAGATGCATAGAATAAGTCTTAATTCCAGTAACTTAGTCTAGTCCGAGTTGCTCCCCACATGCCCTAATTGGTCACTGTATACAATTTTACGTATGTATTGCTGAATTCTATGTGGTGATATTTTGTTGGAGATTTTCAAGTCTGCATTTATAATGTATATTGGCCTGACAGTTTGGTTTTTTTGTATTGTCTGTCTGGTTTTGCCATTAAAACCTGTTGGGAAGTGTTCCGCCATCTCCTGTTTTCCAGAAGACATCATGTAGAATTGGTGTTTAAACGTGTACTAGGCTTCTTCAGTGAAACTGTCTGAGACTGAAGGTTTATTTTGGGAGAGGTTTTAATGGTAAGTGCAGTTTCTTCCATAGTTATAAGACTGTTCAAGTTATCTATTTCATGTTGGGTGAAGGCAGTACCTTGTGCCTTTTGAGGGATTGATTGATTCCATCTAAGTAGTCAAGTATAGGTGGTTAGGGATAATCATGACATTTCCTCCCTATGCTTTTTGATTTCTGCATGGTTTGTATTGGTATACCCTGCTTCATTCCTGAGCAAAAGCGGACACAGAAATTATCTTTAGCAGGTTTGCTCCAAGTTTGTCTATCTTACTGAGCTTTTCAAAGAACCAGTTCAATGGCATTAATTTTCTCTATTTCTGTTATTAATTCATTGACTTCTGCTCTTTTATTGTTCGTTTCCTTCCGCTTGCTTTTGTTTTTTTCTCTCTCTCGATAGGTCTTTGGGTGTGTAGATTATTTGAACCATTTATTTTTTTAAAAGTATTTTATTAGTGCATTAGATGCTCAGAGTAATCATCATGTATTTGCTGTAGCAAAATTCTCATGTTAATGTGTTAGCTATACAGAGAATACATTCCATGTAGTTCATGGACACAATTCTAGGAATATGATACTTCACTCCCTCCCTCTTTATCTTCTTTTATAATTTTTGAGATAACATTTTTAAATTTACGTTACAGTCGAGAGCTTAATGCTGCACAAGAAAAGAGTTCAACAAATGAAAAGACCCTAGTGCAGTGGAAATACAGGCAAGGGTTGCAAACACTAATCAGATGAGAATTTGCCCACTTCATTCATGTACAATAAATTTTAAAATCACAGATCCTTAAACCTATAATAGATCATTATTAACCATTGGTTTGACAAAGGTATAAAACAAACTTTGACAAAAGTATATTAGCAGCAATACTGACACCTGTTAGCACTGCTTTAGCAGTCGCTGACGGATTTTGATATGTTGTATTTCCATTTTCCTTAACATTTTTTGTTTCCCCAAGACACCCCCTTTGGCTCAAATACTATGTAGACATGTGTTCTTTTGTTTGAAAGAGCTTGGGGGTTTTCCGGATAGCTTCTTGTTGTATAGTTTGACTCCATTATGATCAGAGAATACACTCTGTATGATTTTACTTCTCTGAAATTTGTCAGCTTTATGGTCCCAGATAGGGTGTGTCTTGGTAATTGTTAAGTGGGCACTTGGAAAGAGGCATCATCTGTTGTTTTTCACAATATCCTATAAGGGTTGATTAGAGCCTTTTAGTTGATAGTGCTGTCAACTTCTGTATTCTTGATGAAATCAGAATATCTCTGGTCATTCTGTCATATCATCTGAGAGGTTGCTCCTCCAACTGTAATTGTAGGTTTCTGTATTTCTCCTTTCAGTTCTATTAGCTTTTGCCTCATTTATTTTGTAGCTCTTTTGTTTGATGCATAAACAGTTAGGATTGTTCTGCCTTTTAGCTTTCTTGTTATGTAGCATCTCTGTGTGTCTCTGCTGTTTTTTTGCCCTCAGTTCCACTTTGTGATACTAATATAACTACTACTGCTTTCTGCAATATTTTTCTCTGAAGTTGCAAACAGTGAATTTTCTCATTAAATCTAATATCTGACACACTGTATTCTTACCTTTTGTTAGATTTTTGTCCTGTTTGCCTTTTCCTTATTCTACTAATGATTTTTCCCAGTGTTCTTGTTCTAGTAATTAGATGCATGGGTCCCTTCCACTTTAAAAAAAGGTATGAAAACTACCTTCACCAAGATCTAAGTTCCCCACATCCAGAAATCTTACCCCTTTACTTTTCTCCGCAGTAATGTAAAGCTTTAATATTTACAGAGCCGCTGCATCTTTCTCCATACGTTATAGAAATTGAGGCTCTGTTTCTAAGTGCTTAAAATTCATGATTAAGATATGTTGTCCCTCATTCCCATACTCTTAATGCTTATTTGCATGAAAGAAACTTGGGTCTGCTTGCTTGGATTGCATAGCCATTAAGCCAACTTCAGTATCTCTGCCTTTTGCTGCAGTTTAACTTTTTCTAATTTTGTTCCTACCCTAAATATTAGAATCATGCTTTTTACTTCCTACTTTGCAAACAAATTTTCTAAGTTTTTGTTTTAAAAAAAAAAGATGTTGTATGTAGATTAGCTCCATTCTTCATTCCTAATACTGATTTCTCAGCATTAATCAAGAAAAATTTTTTGCATGCACTTCTGTAAAGCCCCCAATCTCCATATAAAGAACCACTTTTATAAGTAGTGATATTAAAATTCCTGCCACAGAGCTACTACATGGCGTGGCTTAGCTCCTCAAAGACAAGTGTCATTTACGTCTTCTTCCTTCTCTAAGACTGATGTTCATTCAGGCCAAAAGTTGAGGTGATATCTGTCAAGTGTATTTTCTATTGTCACCAACCTCTATGCCCAGCCCTTGGCCTGAAGTACACAACATGTTTCAGTCTCTCGTCTTTCATAGATATCTTTAGGGTAACTTCACATGTTGTATTTCTGCTGAGGATTCCAATAGTGTCATTATGCCAGATGTCATTTTTATGTTGATTCATAGCTTGAGACTATGTTTGCCAATGTAACCATGAATGACAAACTACATTAATTGGACTTAGAAAATCTCCTAAGAGTTGTTTATTTCTGTTTTTCTCCCACCTAGAGTACAGGCCAAGATAGCAAGTTTCTTTCCTGTCGTCTTCTTTCTCATCCTCTAACAGGACATGCTCTACTGTCAGAGTCCCAAATGTAATATGGCTCAGTTCTTAAACTCACAGCCCTGTCCCCTATCTCCTGGAAAGTACTAAAAACCTACATTATAGATTCCCAAGACCACCTTCAGTCTCAGTTCAAATATGAAGACTATGGAAGTCAATTTTCCTTAGAGATTTGCCCGAATTTCTTACAAAGTCAACTATCTTTTTTTAGTAATATCTATGACCTCTGTTCTTTTTATATAATTTTAAGCCTGTAATCACCACCCCCTTGCTTTTTTCCCTTTTAATTTTTGTGATAGCATATTTCCAATTTATTTTATAATCACAGGCCTAATCTTCCACTAAATACATAATTAAAAAAGTACAAAGACCACTGTTCTACAGAAGTATACGCAAGGGCTGCAAGTAAGAATCACCTCAGGATGTCATTTCCACTCTGTATATTAGTATCTGTAAAGCATGTAATATTTGTCTTTTTGGGTCTTCATTACTTCACTAAGCACAACGGTCTCCAGGTGTATCCATTGTATTGCAAAAGACAGGATTTCATTCTTTTTCATAGCCAAGTAGCATTCTGTTGTCTATATATACCACAGTTTTTTCATCTAGTCATAAGTTGATGGACATCTGGGTTGATGATTCCATATCTTAGCTATTCTGAGTGGAGCTGCAATAGGCATGGGGTACAGAGAACTGTTTCATACGCTGATTTCATTTCTCTTTGGGTAAATTCCCAGGAGTATGGTAGGTCTATTTTCAGATATCTGTGATATGTCCATACTGTCTTCCAACATGGATTCGTGCACCCTTTTCTCCAATTCTTCACCACTCTGTGTTATTTAAAAGGGGACTGCTGCTTCTGAGTACATTGTAGCAAGTTGAGTTTTCAATTATCTGTTATGACAAACATTGTTTACCGTATTCTTAAATACAATAGATACTCGTGAATCTGGTCGATATATTTTATTTCTGTGTTATTTCCATGTTACGATTTTTCCCACACTAGTCTTTTAAGAAAAGCATATTACTTTTTACCACAACAATAAAATCTAATGGTGATCTGCTGAGTACTTAATACCAAGATGTCTCTGCTCTGGGATTCTATGAAATTAACTCGTTTGGAGTAGTAAAATATTTTTTCAAGATTTCTATTAAAGACAGAATTACAGCAGGAGATAGAGCGAAGTCTTCCATCTCATGGTTCACGCCACAAAAGCCAGAGCTGATCCGAAGCCAGAAACTTCTGCCAGGTCCCCCATAGCACTTGAGCTATCTCCCTATGCTTTCCCAGGCCATAGGAAGGACCTGAATCAGAAGTGCAGCAGCCAGGGC
The DNA here is from genome assembly GCF_051225735.1 of Oryctolagus cuniculus. NCBI lineage: Eukaryota > Metazoa > Chordata > Mammalia > Lagomorpha > Leporidae > Oryctolagus > Oryctolagus cuniculus. The sequence goes on along the minus strand of NC_142888.1, from coordinate 8,230,183 downwards.
TTGAACCAGTGCCCCTGTGGGGTGCTGGCACTGACCCGCCTCCCTGGAAGTAGTAAAATATTGAAGGCTCTGGTTAAGTTCTTTTGCTAGATGCCTTTCAAACAGAAATAGAGATGTGAGCTCAAAGAAATGAAGTATACTGTATACCTGAAGAACAATCTCCAGGAGAAGTCTCATCCATCTCATGTCAAATTGGCCAATCAGAAAAGGGAAATTGAGCTTACCAGAGGCTCATTCAAAAAATGCCAAGGAAGTTAGCTTTAGCTCCGAGAACCTTGGCTTTTGATTATAGTCATAAAAATTCATAATGAGGTTTAGAACTACTGAAGAACAAAAGAATTCAAGGCGAAAAAGGTTAATTTTCAGAGCACCAGGATAACCACCAGTCTGCAGTCTGTCAAACTGATCCGGATATACTTGGAATTTTTTAAGTGCCACCTTAGCACAATAAGTAGGCGAACCATGAAAATGAAAAAGCAGAAGATATCATTCAAAGAGGTGAGCCATGGAAGAGCACACTAAGCATTTACCATTGTTGGCAATTCTTTACCTGTGAGCGCATGTTATCATAAAAGATAGGAGACAGAGCTATTAAGTTATCCAACATGCATGAGAGCTCAATAAACATTTGATACAGTATTTCATTTTTATCCCAAAGTATTACTTGTAGCTTTGCACATTGGAATCTTAGATACCACTTAATTGATTTAATGTTATCAAATGCACAAAGATTGGAATAGAATTTATATATATGCCAGAAAGTTCCAAGTGACCCCACTCTGATTTCATTTTTTGTTGCTGCCAACAGTTAGAGCTCTCATAAGAGTATTTCTTAAACTCTGTGTACCTGTGAGATGAAAGATTATTCACGCATTAAAAGTATATATGGCAATAAACAAGAAATAAGCTTTTATAATTTAATATGATGTTGCAGACACTAAATTGGGCAGAGCTCAATCAGATAAAATATGCTTAGTAAACAAACATCGAAGTAAATATAGTCACATGTTCATATTTGCCTTTGGTTGGTAAGGCTATGGATATTCTTCATAAAGTTGCTCTGTAATAAGACAATATCAAACAAACTATTTTTGAAACCAAGGGCATCCTCCTGTATAGGAGGAGAATAGGGAGCTTCCTTTGGCGAGATTTTGACTCTTCTGACAAAGTGCAAAATGATGGCAGCCTACGGATAGTTCAAAAAGGCTTCTCATCTTTAGGTTGTCACATTGGTTAGCAGCTCTTCAGTAGTACTTCACCCTTTGGGCAAACATCACCACTGGATGGAACAACAGCATTGCATCAACTATCCCGATTTCAGAGCACCCGATCAAACATGTGAACCTTGAAAGATAAAGAGGATCTGCATCCACTTGAGCAAGAGAAACTTTGCAGAACAACAAGGGAAGAACCATTTTTCCAGGCGCTCAATGGAGGGAAACAGTGACAAGACCTGCAGGCAGCACACACACACTGAAAACCAGCTGAGAGACAGGAACAAGGCATGGCAGTGCAGCCACTGCGCACCACGGCCACAGACGGGCATCCTGACTCCAGGAGAATTCCACAGTCCTCACTGATGTTAAATCCAGGCTCGAAGGCGTCCTGAGGTCTGAGTAACTACTTTTCTCCAAAGCGAGAGTACGTACACTGCCTCCCTCGGCCCCTAAAGCACCAGACACAAACTGCTGCCACGAAGCTGCTAAGTTCCACTTGTTCTAGGGGCAGCAAGCAGCCCTGGCACTTCCAAAGTGTCAGCAGCAGGGAAAGGCATGTTTGCAGGGCGGACAACAGGTCTCTGTGAATCCTGCAGCTGTGGGGAGTCCTGGGCACAAACCCTGGAGCCCTACTTGAGTGCTCTGTGTGATCCAGGCAAGTTTCCCTTTGCTCTTTGGGACGAGTTGCCAGCAGCAGCCCATGCACCGTCCCTGAGGAAGCCCTTCACGCAGCTCTGAGCGCAGAGCGGCTGGGACACAAGTCGCCGTCCTCCCCCTTGCACTCCCTATGGCAACAGTGGGTAGTTCCGCCTTTGTCCTGCAATTCTGGAACTATTGCTGTTAGTGCTACAATTCCTGGAGTAAATCACACTCACCTGTGGGATCTACCGGCTCCTCCCTGCATTCCTCTGCTTCAGGCTGGTGAAGGGAAGCTCACAATCCCCAGAATGACTGGCACTGAGCTGGTGAGAGCTGCAAAAGACCCTGCTGTAAACTGCAACTCTGGGCCTGTGCCTATTCTGTATTCCTCCAGATTACCGAGGCATACTTTGTGGGACCTAGGAACAACTGAACTGTGTTGCACTGCTCCAGAATCAGACCTCATACTGCACAATCCCCCAGAATAACCTGACTTCATGGGACTGGTACAATGGCTCTGTCTCATCCTCCAGTGCTAGGACTGTGGACTTAGTTGCTGTAAGCCCCAGAATCAGCTAGTCCTACCCACAGGTACCTGGGGAAGATCCCATCCACAGTCCCAGAGGATAGGAGCGGGTGCCTCAAGCCCTCCAGAATCATTCAGGCTTGCCTGGCAGGACGAGGCGACAGACCTCTGCATCCCACTGCTGCAGGAACATGGGTGCAGCCACCCCCAACCCTAATGTAATGGACACTCAGATCTCTGGGGACTACAGCTACACACCTTTAGAAGCTCAGATCTACTTCAAAGTCCTACTGTTACCTCCATGAATGGCTGCATATGAGACGACGGTGGCTCCTGTAGACACTGTTGACATCACTCAGAAGTTGCATCCCTGAGTACACTGATAACCAAAGCAGCAACTCAAGTGACACCTCACATTCCAGATACACAGAAATCCTCTCCAATCGAAGCCCACTCCATAAAAAGAAAGAAACATTGCACCAGATGCACAGACATCACTGCAGGCCCACAGGCAACATGAAGAAGCAAGGAAGACGATACTTCTCCAGAAATAGAGCCTGCTCGGAAGGATGTCTATGCAATGGCTGGAAGATAATTTAAAACAATGAGCTTACAGAAACTTACCAAGATGGAAGCAAACATAGATACAGTTTAACTAGGAAAGCAACACACAACATGAATGAGAAATTCTACACAGATAGAAACCATTAAAGAGAATCAAGCAGGGGCCAGCGCCTTGGCTCACTTGGTTAATCCTCGGCCTGTGGCACCGGCATCCCATATAGGCGCAAAGTCCTGCTTGCTGCTCTTCTAGTCCTGCTCCCTGCTGTGGCCTGGGAGGGCAGTGGAGGATGGCCCAGGAGCTTGGGCCCCTGCACCCGCATGGGAGACCAGGAGAAGTACCTGGCTTCGGATCGCCGCAGCACTGGCCATAGCAGCCATTTTGGGGGTGAACCAACGGAAGGAAGTCCTTTCTCTCTCTGTCTATAACTCCTGTCAAATAAAAAAAAAAACGAATCAAACACATTTGGAGGCTGAAAACCTCAATCAATGAAATAAATGCAATTGAGAGCTTCAATACCAGAACAAACTAAGCAGAACAGAGAACTCCTGATCTCTAGAGGACAAGATTTCTGCAAACACTCAAAGTCTACACACCATATGAGATACTATTTAGTTAGGAAATATTTGTACCTATAAGGATACCTGAAGGAAAAACGCTTTGGGAACCTACTGAATGAAATCATGGTTAAAAACCTCCCCCTTCTTGAAAGACGTAGGGACATCCAGATAAAGCAAACTCTAAGGACCCCAAGAAGACTCAACCAAAAAAGACCTTCCCCAAGGCACAACATAGTCAAAATGGTAAGGACAAGTGGAGAATCCTTGAGAGAGAGAATAAAGGAAACCCAGTTACAGTAACAGCAGACCTTCAGCAGAAGCCCAACAGGCCAGAAGCGAATGGGATGATATAGTCAAGGTCTTGAATAAAGGCAAAAAGCAAAATAACACTTCCAAGGAAACTATCCTTCAGAAGTGAAGGAGAAATACAGCAGAATTCATCACCACCAGGATAGCCTTAGTAGTACTCTGAAGGGAGACCCACAGTACCAGAAATCACCTGGAAAACACATGACAGCATCGAATTCAGTACCGAAGTAGATAGTCAGTAACCAAGCCACAAGATTACAGGAATTAGTTTTTAACTCTCAGTATTAACCTTGAATGTAAATGAATTAAATTCTCCAGTCACAAGATAGGGGTTGGCTGAATGGATTTTTTTTTTAAAGCCCAACATATGCTGCCTGCAAGAAATGGACTTTATTAAGCCTGTGATTACAGAGTAGATTGAAATTCTGCTTTTTTCTAAAAATTAACACAGAAAAGGAAGGTCTATTGAGGGAGGGAGAGAATTATGCCTATCTTCTTAGAATTGTACCTATGAAGTAAGTTCTCTTTGTATTAAAAATTTCAAAAAGAAATGTACTTTACAGGTAAAGATACACACAGGCTGAAAATGAATGGTTGGGAACAGATACACCATGCAAATGGAAACCAAAACCAAGTGGGAATAGCTATACTCATGTAAGATCGAGCAATTTAAAGCAAAGACTGTCAAGAGAGAACAAAAGGACATTATATATGGGTAAGAGGATTAATTCAGCAAGAAGACCTAACAATCATAATTATGTCTGCACCAATACAATACCAACCAGATATATAAAGCCAGTATCAATCTGAAAGGAGACGTAGACACCAGTACTATCATGATAAGGGATCTCAACACCTATGACAAATGGACAATCAAGATGGAAAGTCAATGGAAATGTATCAGAGTCGAGCCACACTCCCAAGCAAATGGACCTAACAGTCACTTACAGAACATTTCACTCAGTGGTTATAGGATATGTATTCTCATCAGCACATAGAACATTTTCTAGGGTAGATCACATACTAGCCACAAATAAAACTAGAAATCAATAGGACTAGAAAATTTACAAATACGTGGCTACTAAACAACATGCTCCTGAATGACCAATGGGTCATTGAAGAAACTAAAAAGTACATTAAAAATTTATTGAAACAAATTAAAAAGAAAAGAAACATGTCAAAACCAGCTGGATGCAGCAAAAGCAGGATTCAGAGGGAGGTTTATAGAAATAAGTGCTTACATTGAAAAGTAGAAAAAGTGGAACAAGCCTAAAAACCACATTAGCAGGAGGCAAGAAATAATAAGAATGAGAACCGAAATCCATGAAATTCAAACTTGAAACAAGATAGCAAAATACACAGCTGATCTTTGAGAAGATTCAAAAAAAGTAGGCAACCCTTTAGCCAGACTAACAAAGGAGAAACTCAAAATTGGGGATGAAAAAGGAAACCACACAACTCGTACTACCAAAGGACAAAGGATCACAAGAACCTGCTATGAAGAACTGTGTGCTAACAACCTGGAAACCTCGAAGAAACACATAAATTTCTGGGTCCCTATAACACACCAAGATGACATTGAGAAGATATAAACAGACCCATAACAAGTAACAAGATTGAGGCAGTGAGTAAAGGCTTCCATCAGAACCTGATGGCTTTACAATTGAATTGCACAAAACAGTTAAAGAAAACTCCAATACATCTCAGAATATTGCAAATATTGCAAAGGATAGAAGTCTGCCGAACTTTTTATGAGGCCAGCATTATTCTAATACCAAAAGCAGACACAACACATGCACAGCTCTGCAAAGAAATATCCTCAATGAACACAGATGCAAACTGTTGGCAAACAAAAATCCCACACTGCATCACAAAGATCACATATCACAATCGAGTGGGGTTTGCTCTAGAGATTGAAGGAGTTTCAACATTAGCAAAGCAATAAACATCGTAAGTCACACCAACAGAATGAGGAACAAAAACCACATGATTATCTCAGTAGCTGCATAGGAATTATCCTGTAAGATTCAACATGCCTTCATGAGTAAAAAAAAAAAAAAATCACTCAACAAATGAGGTGTAGAGGGCCAGGGTTGTGGTGCATCAGGTTAAGCCACTGCCTGCACTGCCAGCTTTGCCAACGAGTGCCAGTTGGAGTCCCGGTTGCTCCACTTCTGATCCAGCTCTCAGCTAATGCAGCAGCAGCTGCTCCAAGTGCTGGACCCTTGTCCCCAACATGGGAGGCTGCGATGGAGTTTCAAGCTTGCAGCTTTGGCCTGGCCTAGCCCTGGTCCTTGCTGCCGTTTCAGAAGCGACCAGTGGATGGAAGATGTCTGTCACTCTGCCTTTCAAGTAAGCTTTTAGAAAAGAAAGTAAACTATGTATAGAAGAAACATATCTCAAAATGATAAAGGCTACAGACAACAAACCAACAGCTAGTACCCTACTGCATGGGGAAACTCAGAAGCATTCCCCCTCTTGGCTGCAAAAGGAGGAGGCGGCCCACTTTCAGCCCTCTTAAAGTGTCAGCAAGAGCAGCTGGGAATAGAAAGAGCAAATGGCATGGAAATTGGAAAGGAAGAAATCAAGATATCCATGTTTGGCCAACAAATGTGCTTGCCATCAGGGAACTACAAATACAAATCATAAGCACAATTAGATGTTACTGTAACCCTGTAAGAATGGCTTTTACCATTAAAAACGAAAAATAACAAACACTAGCCAGGCTGCGGACAGAGGGGAATTCTTACGCACTGTTGGTAGGAATGCAGCCACTGTGGAAAACAGCATGGAGAGTTTTTGAAAAACTGGAAATAGAACTACAATATGATCCAGTAATCCCACTACTGGGTATGTCCTCAAAAGACATGAACTCATTGTATCAACCCACTCTGCCGTGTTTACTGCAACTCTGTTCACAATAGCCAAAATATGGAGCCACCCAGCGTGGCCATTATCAGATGAATGGACAGAGAAAATGGAATACTAATCAGCCATAAAAACATGAAATCCTGTCATTTGCAGAAAACTGGATGGAACTGAAAAATATAATAGTGAACAAAGTCAGACACAGAAAGACAAATAGCGTATGTTCTCTCATAAGTGGGATCTAAAATTAAACAACAAAACTCAATTTGAACAAAGAATGTTGATTACTAGAGGCTGAGAAGGGTGGAAGGGATAGAAGGGGATAGAAGGACTGTGGTTTAAGAAATAGGGGAAGCTGGGTGTGGTTTGTCAATTGTGACAAATACACTACTATGAAACAGTAGGGGACATGGGGTTAGGGGGATATGGGACCTCTTGATATTACTCCTTCACCGTTTGGTTTCACAAATTTTAAACTACCCTGAATTAAAATGCTTAAAATAGGAAAGATGTCTTATGCTGCAAAAGGTAAATCATGATGTCCCAAATCTTACTGTTATATATTGGACATTCCCTATGCTATTATTCCTACTGAAAGTTTGATCCCAACAGGAACCATGCTAACCCTGAGTTGGGTGCCCAGCTTGTCTAGAGAAGGTATTCTTTTACTAGATGTGGACAGATTTGGCATTTAATGCTCTTTGATGCCGTGAGCTCCTTGTGAAAAATCTAAGACCACACATTTTAGAACACATTCATTTCATGCTATTTCAAGCAATAATCTTTCTACTTATAAACCAGTAAAAGTTGAGAGATTTTTAAAATTCGTCTTCATTGCTTTCTTTGCTTATCTGAAATTTCTTGGAAGATTGCAAATTTCAAGCAGCTTTACATGTGCAGCAGTCAGAGCTTTCCTTGGCATAACTTGCTCACACTCGAGTGGGCATGAATATGCTACTTAGGGGTGGGAAATGCGTTTGCATTGGTTTGCTTTACTTTTGGTTCAGGCAGGCATGAATGGGAGAGTCCGGTGGTGTGGTCAGGAATAGGACAGTTTCATCCTGTTTTGAGATTCTTAAATGTATTTGGAACGTAAGCTTGCATCGACCAAATCTCCAGGGAATTCCACCTGAAAACAAATTCATTTTCAATCCAAACCTCAGGGACATACATTCATAAAATTGCACACTGGATATTGCCTTTGGGCCCTTAGGCAGTCTCAGTAAGAAATGTCAAAGAGAAATACCAGGCCCCTCACCATTAGTAAGCAGGATGGTTTGAACTGGAGAAATGGTACATTGCAGATGATTGGATCAGTTTTTAATCCCCAACATTGGGTTCCGTAGAATTTACAGAAAGCAAACTCTCAGTTAACGATTTTCCATCTGTAGTAATCTGATATAACCTGTTTGTATTACAATGTCCTGCTTACCATTGTATCAGCAGGTGAGCACTACGTGACCCAACATAAAGAAGGCCTAGGGCAAATACTTATGGAATAAACAAAGTGTAGTTGCTTTGCATTAAAAAGACGATGACAGTAGCTTGCATACACCAAGACAGATAATCAGGACTACCCTGACAAAAAGCTTGACTGAGAATCACAAGGCAAACAAATTCTAACATTCTGCTGGGTAATAGTGACCTGAAATTGGAGAAGTCCCATCCAGTAGTGCCAGCTGCTGTACTATCAGTGACATTCGCACTGGTAAGCCACTTCACTTGGCTTTTCCCCTCACTTGAGAAATAATGTTCTCTGTACAATTCTATGATTCTTTCTGAGTTTCCTCTTCTAAATCTGCCATCTTTCCTACACATCAAAACCTACTTGACACTATTAAACTGGCTTCTCTGTCAGTTTCTTTTCCTAGATTCAAGATACTACACAGTCTTTTTTTGAAGATCACCTACATATTTTTTCCTGTCACTTCATATACGCTGAAAACTCTCCTTAACCCTTCTAATTAGATTATTATGTAAACCTTGAGGTTTTCTTTGCCCTTTCTATTCTGTCTTAGCCTGTCTTCCATATGAGTGAAGAATACTTGCAAATGATATTTCCAGGACTGAGTCTGTGTTGCCACTTAGAATACAGGCTCAGAATTGGAATTCACATTATTAGCCTTACCAACATTTTAAAAGATACTCTATATTTCAAAACAGTTTGAAATTACAAAACATGGCCGGATTCTGTCCCAGTTGCTCCTCCTCCAGTCCAGCTCCCTGCTGGGGCCCAGGAAGGCAGTGGAGGATGGCCCAGGTCCTTGGGTCCTGCACCCACATGGGAGACCAGGAAGAAGCACCTGGCTCCAGGCCATTTTGGGGGTGAACCAATGGAAGGGAGACGTTTCTCTCTAACTCTGCCTGTCAAAAAAAATTACAAAACGAAAATTGTGTAGCACAAAGAGCTCCCATATATCCCCACCCATCTTCCCCTATTCAAAACTCATGTTGGTATGACATTTCTCTCAATTAATGACTAGCTTCCCCTATGTTATCTGAACTGCCTTAATCCCCTACTTCTCTGAGCCACTACTAACCACCATTCTGTATACATACTGTTTTTTGTCTTTAGTTTCACAAGGAGAATATTATATTTCTTTCTGTAACTGAATTATTTCACTTAACATGATGTACTGCAGTTACACCCAGTTTGCTGAAAATGATATGACTTAATTCTTTTTATGGCTGAATAGCATTCCATTTTGTAGATATACACATTTTCTTAGTCCATTCATCTGATGATGGACACCCTGGTTGATTCTGCATTTTGGTTGTTGTCAGGAGTGCTGCTATTAACATGGTGGAGCAGGTGTCTCTTTGACATAGAGAGTCATGCCCTTTGGATAAAGACCCAGTAGTTGGATTGCTGGATCATAATCCAGTTGTATTTCTAGGGTTTATTTTTTAAAAAAATTTATATTCCCACCATCAGTGAATAAAAGTTTCCCTTTTCTCCAAATTTTTGCCAGCATTTGTTACCTTCTCTTAGGCATTCTAACAGAGGTGAGGTAATACCTATTATCAAATTGTGGATTTCACTTAAATTTCCCTGATTGCTAGTGCTAGTGACCATTTTTTATATTGTCCAATTATATTTCATGAGAAGTGTCTATAGCTAAAGCAGATTCAGTGCTGTCCCTATCACAATACCAGTGACATTCTTAACTTAATCAGAAAAAAATCATACAATTCACATGAAATCAGCAAACAATCATAATAGCCAAAGCAATCCTGGGGAAAAAAAATCAAGTGCAAAGTGTCATATTAGCTGATTTCAAAGCATACTACAAAGCTTTATGAATTAAAATAGCATGGTACCTACATGAAAACAGACACACAGATCAATGGAAAGAAATAGAGAGCCCAGAAATTAATCCACATACATATAGCAATCTTCTTTTTAGCAAAGGTGCCAAGAATAGACATTGGTCTTTTCAATAAATGGTGCTGGCTAAACTGTAGAAAAATGAAATTAGATCAGTACACCTCAAGATGGATCAAAGACCTAAATGTAAGGCCTCGAACTATGAAATTACTAGAAGGAAGCAAATAGAGACCATTTCAAGCCATTGGTATAGGCAATGATTTCTTGGTAAGACCACAGAAGTATAGGCAACAGAAGCAAAAGCAGGCAAATGGAATGATTAAAATGCTGTTTCCTTTGCTATGCAGAAGGTCCTATCAATGGAGCAAAGCGATATGTCATAGAAGAGGGGAAAATATTTGCAAGCTACTTCTCTGACAAAGGATTAATATCCAGGATATAGCAGGAACCAACTTTTTTTTAACAACTCATAGATTGTGAAAAATCCCTATCAGTACCATAAACAAACCAACTCTACAGTGGCCTCTATGATGACTGCGTCATCTTAAACCCCAAGACACAAATGGAAGAAATTTTAGAAATCTCACAGAACAGACTAGTGGTCTCTCAAGCTTATCTTGTTTATCTATCAACTTATTTATAACTAACCTACTGCTTGACATACACTTGTATAGCAAATACATTTATTACCTTCCAGAGAGAAACACGTAGTAGCCATCATCTGCTATTTCTCTTTCCTTATCTGGTCATTCTTCTCTCATTTGATTCCATGAATCTGTCTTTTCCTCATACTCATACAAATTTAGATGCTGTGTAGTCTACAAGCGTAAGAGACACAGGTGCAGAGAAGACTACGTCACATGGAACTGGGAATTTTCTATGAATAAGAAATTGTGTGTGATTCCGCAGTTAAGCATCAGGTTTGTTCTGAGGTTAAGTGACACAGAAAGACCTTAGTAGAAAGCACAGACAGCTAGATGAGTGCAATTAGAATGTTTCCAGAATGGAATTTAGCTAATAGTTTACTCCTCTGGTTAGTTAGTAACTAGAATTCATACAATTCTTTTAGCATTTATGTATTATTTATTTGGTCCTCTGTGGGGAGCAACTCGGACTAGACTAAGTTGCTGGAATTAAGACTTATTCTATGCATCTGCTCTCCCACAATATGGCGCTGGGAGAGGAGAAAACAGCTTCTACACAGCTGCCTCTCGCCAACTTGAGTGATGACCTCCAGGAGCTGATCCTGCTCCTGATTGGAGGAGAGCAGCGTACTCGGCGTGTGGGCAGCCGAGTTGGGATTGGCGGAAGAGGACTATAAAGGAGGAGAGAGACAACATACACCAGGAACATCTATCCGAATAACACCTGTGCAGCCCCCGAGAGAGCCGGCCGGCGGTGTGCCGCTCCCCTGCGGAAGTGGGGAAAGTGGCTAGGGGGAACCGCCCTTCCACGGAGGTGGAAGGGTCGGTAGCCAACCCGGGAAGAACCAGCAGCAAACCCGGGGAGGGCCGAGAAGACGAAAGAACAGCGCAGGGTCCTGTGTCGTTCCTCCACGAAGAGGGGGAGCGACATAATGGTGCCGTGACTCGGATATGAAGCCTAGGCAGGGTTTAGTGTTGTTCCTCCACGAAGACGGGGAGCGACATAATGGTGCCGTGACTCAGATAGGAAACCTAGGAGGGAAGAAGTGGGAAAATACCGGAGAGAGAGACTAGCAAAGAGCCTAGGGGAAAGCCGGATGAAAAGGGTGCCGGAAGAAGCTATTGAAAGCCTAGGCATAGACTCGGATACGGACTACGGGGGGAAGCTGGGAGAAATCTCTAAGGTCGAAAGCGAAAGTGAAAGCTAGAACAAACAGACTCGGATACGGACTGTGGGGAGAAGCCAGGAGAAATGAGGGAGGAATATTGTTGGAAGAAAACTTAGGGAAACATACCGGGTGGAGAAAAATGTTAGGGAAATTGAAGCTGCGGGGGCAGGCCGAGGCGGAAACGTAAGCCAGCTTGGAATTCTTTAAGTCAGCCCGGGGAGCAAAAGGCGAAAAGTTAAACCAGAGGCGGAAACGTGGGCCAGGTTGGAATCCGTCAGATTAGCCCGGGGAGCAAAAGACAGGAAGCCAAACCATAAGGCGGAGACGCGTAAGCTAGGTTGAATTCGCCAGGTTAGCCCGGGGAACTTAGATTGAATACCGGTGGTGGCGGAAACGTGAGCTGTGCTGTGTGATTCGCGGAAGCCGCCGCGTGCAGAGAGAGCACGGGGCGTGAATAGATAGGGAACGTGGGGCTAGTGCGAGGCCATGGTGTGGGCGCGAAGGGGCACAGTGGGCGCGAAGGGGCGCAGAGACCGCGGAGTGCGCGCGCGAAGCCGGGAAGCCGCGCAGATGAGAGAAGCGCGGGCTGAAGCGGCGCAAAGCCGGGAAGCCGCCGCGGGGCGGCGAGGCACCGAGAAGCAGCCTCGGGGCGGGCGCCAGGAAGCCGTGAAGATAAGAGAAACAGAAATTTAGAAGTAAAATGAGAGAAATAGGAATGCTGGCAGATAGAAGTAAAATAGGAGAAATAGGAATGCCCGGAGATAGAGAAATAGAGAAAAAATAAGGCCTCCCCACAACACAGCAATGAGAGTGCTTGGATTCGGTCTGCCTGATTAGACGATAAGTACCTGCTGGCGGCTAGCAGCTTACCCACTGCAGGTCACCAAAGACAGGCACGTTATCAACACCAGTAAGTCTCCCCACAATACGGCAATGAGAAGGCTTGGATTCGGTTTGCCTGATTGATAGGGCTTGTAAGCAGCTGCAGGCAGTTCTGGCAGAGCATGCGCTGCAGGGCACCGAACACAGGCACGCATCAGCGCCTAAAAACCTCCTCACAACATGGCGAAGAGAGGACCGGATTCGGTTTGCCTGATTGGTAGGGCTTGTAAGCACCTGTGGGCGACTCTAGCAAGCAGAGCAGAGTGTGTGCCACGGGGCACCGAAGACAGGCGCGTATCAACGCCAAAAAATAAAAAGAAAGGGGGATCTGTGGGGAGCAACTCGGACTAGACTAAGTTACTGGAATTAAGACTTATTCTATGCATCTGCTCTCCCACAATATGGCGCTGAGAAAGGAGAAAACAGCTTCTACGCAGCTGCCTCTTGCCAACTTGAGTGATGACCTCCAGGAGCTGATCCTGCTCCTGATTGGAGGAGAGCAGCGTACTCGGCGTGTGGGCAGCCAAGTTGGGATTGGCGGAAGAGGACTATAAAGGAGGAGAGAGACAACATACACCAGGAACATCTATCCGAATAACACCTGTGCAGCCCCCGAGAGAGCCGGCCGGCGGTGTGCCGCTCCCCTGCGGAAGTGGGGAAAGTGGCTAGGGGGAACCGCCCTTCCACGGAGGTGGAAGGGTCGGTAGCCAACCCGGGAAGAACCAGCAGCAAACCCGGGGAGGGCCGAGAAGACGAAAGAACAGCGCAGGGTCCTGTGTCGTTCCTCCACGAAGAGGGGGAGCGACATAATGGTGCCGTGACTCGGATATGAAGCCTAGGCAGGGTTTAGTGTTGTTCCTCCACGAAGACGGGGAGCGACAGTCCTCACTGCTACCCAGGAAGGCAAGTCAAACATTACTGTTATCCCAACTTCATAAATGTTGACATGAACTCCTAGACAGAGTCAGTGATTTGTGCAAGACTGTACACTAGGAACTGATAAAAAAAAAAAACTCCCATCTTCCAACTGAAAACTCCATCAGATTTTCAACAAAATACATAACATCTTATTAGCCAAGAATGCACCTAAGTCACTTTGCTAAAACTCCTGCCAAAAATTGTTCTAAAATGTACTTATACATCTGGTTCAGGAAGTTATGCTAAACATATATGAATCTTTTTGATAGCATAGATATAAAAGAGCCTCATCTGCTTATCATTAGAAAGAGCTGAGTTATTATTACATATGAGTTTCATTATAGCAAAGATACGGAATTTAAAAAAAAAAAACTATCTATGTCGTGAGATGGGTATGAGTATGTAGACTGTCAAAGTCTCTTTCATACCTGGAATCCTGAGTCAGTAAACCCACTGTTCTCAATGTATTAATGTTCTCACTGGGATCTCCTCCTCTGTCCCTTTTCCTTCCCACTACATCATTGTCCACATATCCTACTGCACAATTTCCAGGGAGTATCCCGCTGTAAAGTATCAAAGCCGCACTCACGGTCTCTAGTGTCTACTTTAAAAAGAGTAAGATCAGCTTTTTGAAACCCTTTTTATTGAGTACTCACACATTTGTAGCACAGATGATGCCAATGAAATCACCCTCAACAGGTTCAGTGTCACCCTCAAGTGCCAGGATCCCCTGAAGGACACAGGACTGCTGCCATTTCTTTTAAGCAGAAGACATTTTGAAAGGATTCTGAATTTCTCACTCCACAGAAAAAAAATAAATGTACAGCTTCTACATTAAACCCTGATGAGAAGAAGGCAATAGATAAAAGGAACTATCTATGGCCGTAACTAAGAAAGCAAAAAAATATATAGGTAAAAGAGCCTGGATATTTTCATCAGACAGACAGACATATTGCTCATCTGGTGATTCACTCCCTAACTGCCCGCCACAGTCAAGCTGGCCCAGCCCAAAGGCAGAAACTAGAAATTCAGTCCAGTTCTCCCTGGTAGATGGCAGAGATTAGGTACTTGAGCCTCCCAGTTTGCTCATCAGTAGGAGACTGGAATCAGGAGCAGATTCCAATCCAGACCCTCTTGATATGGGAGGAGGGCATCCCAACCGGCATCTTAACCGCCATGTCAAACACTTGATCTGAGTCTCTTATCAAAAAGAAGTGTCTCTACCTTTTTTGGTTCACCTTGAAGGTTCCTCAAAATACTAGAGGAGGAGGTACATGTTTGGAGTATTGGTTAAGTTGCCACTTGGAACACTCACATCTCGTGTTGGACAGCTTGAGTATGTGCTGCAGCTCCACTTTTGGTTCTAGCTTCCTGCCAACATGCGGGAAGCAGCAGGGGAGAGCACAAGCAGTTGGGTCCCTGCCACCCACATGGGAGATGAGGATTAAGTTCCAGGATCCTGGCATTGGCCTGGCCTGGCCCTAGCTGTTGCAAGCATTTGGGGAGCAAACTAGTGGCTGGAAACTAGCTCACGTGTTCTCTCTCTCACTGAGTCTGCCTTTCAAATAATTTTCGTTCAGCAAAAAAATGTACAAAAATTCTAGAAAACTTTGTTGTCCACAGATAAAGGAGAAATTAGGCACATAGATGAGAAATAGTGGGAGATTATTCTCCTACTTAGGGCTTTCAGACTTTTTACTTGAATAATTTTCAAACTGAGTAGTTTTGATTATTATCCATTTCAGAAGGGCATCGAATTTCTCACTAGAATATATAATCTATAAAGAGCAATTGCTTGATTGCATCAAAAAATTTCTCTAGAGACATCAACCAACTGGCTTTTCAAGGGAATGGCCAATGGTAGACTAATTAAAACTTGAACTCAGAATGCCTTGAGCGCATAGACTAAGACTGAGCATGCTCTCTTGGCTGACTCAACTTCTGTCTTCCTGAGAAGCCACCTACTACATTATTGTTGCCTCTGCCTTGTGTTTCGATCCCCACTCTGGCTACAGGAATTTTTTGATCTACTGGTCATAATCTGCTTACACATCTCTCTTTTCAAAACAACATTGACAACACGTGGTAGAACTTCTACATTGTATGTGCATTGTGCAGGGAAATAGAGGAAGACCCATTGGAGTCTACATTTCCTTAATGTCCACCAAGACTCTGGGATCTTCTGGAGTATCCAGGAAACAGGCTTATAGTCCCTTGGAAACAGCAAGGTCTCCAGTAACAGTAATGTTACCAAGGCCACAGGTGTGGAAAACCGGTAGAAAATCTTATACTTTTCCACTATTATACCGTCTAGCATGTATATTCTTTCCTTCAAAGAGACACAGCATTAGCAATGATATGGTCTGCAAATACAGGGCTGAAATTCCCATGTGAATTTAAGAAAAATCAGTTGTAAAATTAATCTGTTGGACATCAATGAGAACAAAAACATTGTAGCCCCCCCCCAAACACTATGAAACTGAAAATTAGTGAAAGAGGCCAGATCTCAAATAGTACATACACTATGAGTCCACTCATTTGAATTTTAAACAAGAGTAAAATAAACATAGTGCCTCCCCTTGTGGAAGAGGAGGTGAGTGATTGGAATGGAAAATAGATGGGGCTTCTGAGATATTGCTTCTTGACCCGGGTTCTGATTACATGGGGTTAACTTAGTTTACTTGAGCTGTGTATTCACTAATGGATTCATATCAACTGAAGGAAATCTAAAAACTTGCCACCAATATATTTTTTATTATTTAATAAATGTGAATTTACAAAGTGCAACTTTTGTATTGTTGTGGCTTCCCCCCCCCACCTCCCTCCCTCCCGTGGCCCTCCCCTCTCCCACTCCCTCTCCCATCCCGCCCTTCATCGAGTTTCCTTTTCAATTACCTTCATATACTGAAGATCAACTTAGTATACACTAAGCAAGGATTTCAACAGGCTGCACTCACACAACCGCACAAGGTATAGGGTATTGTTCGACTAGTAGTGTTGTCTTTAATTTTCATAGTAGAACACATTAAGGACAGAGATCCTATGTGGGGAGCCTGTACCCAGTGACTCCTGTTGTTGATTTAACAATTGGCACTTTTATTTATGGTGTCAGCAATCACCCGAGGCTCTTGCCATGAGCTGTCTAGGCTGTGGAAGCCCCTTGAGTTCACTGACTCTGACCTTGTTTAGTCAAGGCCGTATCACAGTGGAGGTTCCTTCCTCCCTTCAGAGAAAGGTGCCTCCCTCCTTGATGGCCTGTTCCTTCTGCTGGGGTCTTATGCACCAGGATCTTTCATTTATATTGTTTTTTTGCCACCGTGTCATGGCTTTCCATGCCTGTGAGACTCTCATGGGCCTTTCAGCCAGATCTGAATGCCCCAAGGGTTGATTCTGAGGCCAGAGTGCTGTTCTTGCCACCAATATTAAATATATTTTGAATGTTGTTAGAGTCAAAAAGTGATGCACTAATGAATCATGGATTGATTGAAAATTAAAATGTTCCTAAAAGCTTAAAAGGGAAGAGATTTTAAAAAGTAAGCCAATGAAGACAATAAGAAAAAGGGTGAGCAATAGTACACTGAGAACTAAGTGTGGAACTACAATCGGTTTCATAATGGTGGAAAATAAATTCCATGAATAAATTTAGGAGGAAGAATAAATGCAAACGGTTTAGAATGTCACCCCTCAGCCACAGGCTTCATTTTACAGATGAGACTTAAGGACAGAGAAAAGCTACTTGCTCAAGATGAACCCTGCTGAACAGCAAAATGGAAACTATAACCAAGTCTCCTCAGGCCACCCTCTCCTTTGTAGAACATGAGAACAGTAGTTCAACTCCATCTCACCATCTGACTTTACAGTAAAACAACAGATCTGATAACATGGCAGGTTTACCAGGGTGCAGGTGGATGGCTGCCGTGTGGCCAGGCAGATTTCAGGGCTCTGGTCTCTGGATATTCCAGCAGTGACTTACCAAAGGTTGCAGTGAGTTCTGGGATGGCATGGGAAAGCCGTGCCAGCTCCTCCTGATACTTCAAAGAAGGAGCCTGGATCAACTGATCGAGATTAGTAACTCAGAGCATTTGCAACACCAGATCCCAAGCATGAGCTGGCCACAAAAGGTGGCCTGAGAAATTGCCGATTACAGGCTATACTTAAATACAAAGAATAATTCCTGTAAGCTGATTTGCAAGAGAGACAGACAGGTCTTCCATCTACTAGTTCGCTCCTGGCCAAATCCCCAGAACTCCAGCCAGGCCTCCCAGGTGCATTAGCAGGCAGCTGAATCAGAAGCTTGCGCTAGCTAGGACTTGAGCCAGGCACTGTGATGTGGGATGCAAACACCCCAGGCAGCGGTTGAACCCAATGCACCACAGCATCTACCCCACAATGAATACTTTTGAACATCAACTATCAGGGGGTAGACCTTGTACATGTCTGTGAATACTGTGTGCCTTTGACTAGGTCAAACAAAACACTCCCTCTCAAAAGGCCTCTGTGGGAAAAGTATCTTGTAGGAGAAGGAAATCCAACATGTAAGAAGCGAATTCCATTTTTCGTGTTTCCTAAGCAATAGTTAATACTAGAGAATTCAAACAGGTGAGGTTGTGTAGGCAGAGTTTATCAACAAGGGATTAAGTCGCATGAGCAGGAATATTTTACAAGGCAGAGTCAACAGAAATGAATTGACAGATGGGAACAAAGGGGGAAAAGCCACTATAATCCAAAAGTTTTACTTTGGAATTTTATTAAATAAAAGGTAAAAAAATACAAAAACCTAATCCCATGGAAATGATCCCTGTCCATTAAAAGAAAGGGGCACTGCTTCTATCATTTCAAGTTTTTTCAGCAGCTAAAAAACAGGGTACATTCAGTCACTTGACAAAAGGTGGGAACTAGAAAAACCATCAAATGGCAACAGCAGAGAAAAAAGTCATGGCAATGACTATGTAAGAAATCAGAAAAGTCAAAGGATCTGTTAGCATCTGTTTCCAACATATTGTCAATACAGGAATCTCTGCTCCACCCATCATGCAGTTCACAGGTTCTATTAGACTCCACCACACACACAGTAATCCCAGAACCTGCACAGACCAGGGTCTAGGGAACCTTCCTCTTGACAACCTGCATTTGCTGCCAATGTGAGGCAGAATGGGATGGTTGTCTGCCAATTCCCTGCAGGGGGACTAATGGCTGAAACTAAGTATGGCTTTCAAAATCTCGCTGTTGCCTAAGCCATTGGTCTGGGGATCTCTTCTTTTGAAAGCTTTTCACAACTCAAGGGCTGTGGACATTAAGAGCCCACGTAAGGATAGAGCCATAAGAATTGAAAATCATGCATCTCTGAGGACATCAGGCATCTGATGATGAGCAGACCAAATTAGTTACATGTTGGTCTTTGTGCACACTCTTTCAAGGTTAGGAGACCAGGACCAGAAGATATGTGAATTGCTCTTGTACTCTGGGGTCCTTGCAGAAGTGGACAGAGTGCCTAAGTAGCTTACAGGTTACACGTGTCAGTGCTTAGTTTTCCATTATAAGTTGTGGAAGTATCCAGAAGTTTTTGCCTCTGGTAGATGCATACTTCATGACACAGAATCATAAACCCTTGATAAGTTCTGTGGGAGATGACATCCAAAAAAATGTCCCACTCAGTGCCCAGGTGCCTGCTCCTGCTCCAAGTGGTCTTCTGCATCACCCTATCTTCGTGCCCATCTAAGGGTGCTGTGAGAGTGAGGCATTGATGCTTTGTAATCAGTAGCCTCCCAAACAGTAGGTCAAGGCCCACCCTGCAGGTATCATGCCCCTCTAAGTTTTATAAGTTACGCAATTTCATATAAACATTGTATCTGACCATCAACTGGCAAATCTTTTATGGCTGTGACATATACACATAGTATCAATCAGCTGATTGGATTACAGTGATCATGGCACTTTAAGATACATAATGCGGGTTGCTGCTTCTAAATCTCACCTCTTAGATATCCTCTCTAAATAAAATTAAAAGCAATCAACACACCACCTGGAAACCGTGCCTCCTCAATCCCTTATCAGTGTGGCCTTAATCCAAGACATTATCTCATCTGGCCCATCTCCCATCCTTCTGTCCAACCGTTTTGTGGTTGTATCACTCAAGGAATGTCCCTTATGCATGCTTTTGGCTTTCACTCCAAGTTCCACCTCACAACTGCCAGCCTTTTCTGTCTCCAAAGCATTGCCCAATAATATAAACATTGAGGTTAGATAGACAAGGGAAGGTATAATTAAATATGAGAGCCTGCTATAAAGATATTTAATTGATGAAGCCCATATCAATGTGGCCAAATGGAGCTAGATCCCAAAATTCAATTTTTATATATCTACTCAGCTGGGGTTCCTGGCAAGGGTCTGAAATACCAGTTCTGTCACTTACATGGCAGTAATACTACTCTGGTTAAGCTGTACCAACTAATTTCCCATTTTCAAAAAAAAAAAAAAAGACAAATACATGGCATATACTTTCCAAGACACAAAGCCTGAGTGCTTTGTTTGCCTCCTCTTTATCATTTCTCATAAGACTCAACAATAACAAATCTGTCTGTACACAGACTCACCCACACAAGTGCTCATATATGCTTCTCTTTGTAATCCAGTTCCCCCTTCATCACCAGACATCCTTGATCCTTCTTGTACAGGCATCTTCAATCCTTAGCTACAGCCTAATCTCCCAATAGTCTGTACTCTGAAATTTCGTCAAGGCCTTTTGCAAAAGCCAGAGATCAAAGATGTACTTGTATGACTTTCGTGAGCTCCGAAGCTCTCCGTTTCCCATCTCCCAAGGATGTACAGAGAGTAAATTATTACCAGGGTTCCCTCAAGTTCTGAAAAATTATCCACAGATTTTTCAAGAATGGAGGGTGCAAAGGTTGAAATAATTAGCTCATCTGTCTTCACAGCTACGAGTTCTTCACCCCCTGTGTCATTTTCTGCTCCTAATGGTTTCCTGTGGCAACAAAAGTCCAGAGCCTTCTTAATTCTCGATCAAGAAAAAATGTGATGTAATTTATTGGCCTGAACTATAAAATTCTTGAGATCAGGGACAATCTTTGGGTCCTTAAAGTCTATAAAGTAGTCCTTATCTTCTCAATTATTCCTAAACTATCAACTGGAATGCTTCTTCCAGGGATGTTTACAATTAAAATTTTATCTCAAAAAGGAAGGAAAATGTCCTCTCCTATTAAAACATTTCCAAGAGGACTAAGGTATAGAGGATATATTTTTTTTTTGCAGAGCATTTTAATATCCCTGAAGAAAAATCATATTGGTTGGCTTTTTACAATCTGAACATGAAGCAGGTTAGAGGGTTAGAAGTCGCTCTAACAAAGAGAACCTATGAGACAAGGCCAACATTGTGGCACGGCAAGCTCAACTCTCACTGGCAATGCTGCCTTCCTGTAGCAGAGCACTGGTGTGAGTCCCAGATGCTCTACTTCTGATCCAGCTCTCTCATAGTGCACCTGGGAAGACAGCACAGGAGACCCAAGTACTTGGGTCCATGCCACACATGTTGGAGACCCGGATGGGGTTCCAAGCTCCTGGTTTCAGCCTCACCCAGCCACAGGCATTGCAGCCATTTGCACAGTGAGCCAGTTGATTGAAAATTCATCTGTTTCTCTCTTTCTCCCTCCCCCCTTTCAAATAAAATCTTTCAAAAAATATAGCAACCCATGGTACCGTGTGCAGGCTATTCCTTTGTGTAGCAGTCAGAATCCTGTGAAGAAAGAGAAAATCAGGATTTGAAACTCACCTCAAAAGTGCTAGGTTTACTAAAATACTATTTAGGGGAATGCAGTGGATAATCCAGTGGTCTAAGACTAGCACTTAAGGGGGTCATAACCACTATTAGGCCTAAAAACCCAAGGGCTCAGGCCACCCGACCAGAATTCCTGCCATCCTACCATGACTGAGGCTCATGTTGGCCAAAGTCAGCTAGAAACCAAAGGGCAAAAGAACCCATCTCCTGGGAGGCAGTCCATACACATGAGCCTGCTAGGACAGAGCAGGAAGAGCAAAGAGCAGAAAATGGGCCTCGATTGGCAAATGGGAAACAGCCAGGCTCACTACTCCAGCAGCTCCCTTCTGGCACGTTGTAGCAGGAACAAAACAATTCTGACCCCATAGTCATAAGAACTTACGTTCATCTCTAGTGTCCACAGGTGTATCCCTTGAGGATGAGAGTCCCCAGTCCCCAAACTTAGGAGAAAATATTCCAGAGTTTGGCATTCCTCCTGAAGCCCCTCTCTCATGTCTGAGCCTCACCTGCGGTTGGCAATACTGTATTCTAAAACCTTGCTTTGTTTCAAGAAGTCTCTCCACTGCAAAAGCCAGTGGTGCGAGCGGCTGATTGGGTAGGCCTCCACACACAGCCTGGTCGCGTCTCAATCCCCTCGGAGGATGTGCAACTCTCTACACTGACTGAAGATGCCGAGTTCCATGTTTGTAGGGGCCTTTTCAGGAAGACAAAAGAACCTGGGTGTCTTCTAAGCTCAGATTGATCTTTCGAAGAGAAAGCCACTCAGGGTAGCTGCTTTCAAGTGGAGCTTGCTTGAAAGAAACAGTGCTTCTCCCTAGAGGGCTTTACCAAAAACCCAACTTGAGAGATCGGATAGGACCCCCAGCACAGATTCTCTTCCTCCCTATTTTCTCCTTTTCATCACATTTTACTTTGCCCATAAAACAGGCATCAGACTGTAGAAATTAAAGTCCCATCTCAGGCTTAATGAACTCTCATTTCAGTACTGATGAAGTAGTTGGCAGCAATGTGGAATTGTTTACTCTTTGCTGAAATGAATGCAGCACCAGAATTCATAGGAAAGCAACCTTCCTTTCCAAGAAGCTAATGGAACAGGTTTTGAAAAATCCCTTTGAAACTTACACCAAAATGATCACAGATTCTGCATTAGTAAGAGGCCTCAATAGTACTCTTTCCTGTGTAAAATGTCCTCCTTGCTTGGAAATAAACTGTCAAAGGACCATAGGTTTTACTACAAAGATGGGCTGAAGACAAGCCAAAGTGATGTCAGATTTCATGGAGTCCAAATGGGTCTGTCAGACTTGTCTTTAGCTGCTTGGTTTGTGGCGATATTTTTCATCGAGGTACTAAATAGATCTTGGTGATAGAAATGTAGTGAGCAACCCAGAGGTACATGTGACTCACTGTAGTAAATACGTGCTAGAAGGTATGCCCACCCTGAGCGCCATCTCCATAGTCCTCTTGTCCTTGAGATGGGAAATGCTGAGGCTGTGCCAGTGCTCTGCTCTCATCACTCATTAACCACAGCTAATTGAACTTAAAGTGGACACTTGACACAAGGAAATCAGGGTCTAGGTTGCCAGCAAAACACTGTCCCTTCACTATTAGGTATTGAAAGGTGAGGCCAAGTAACTGCAGGTGAGCATAAGCCGACTGAAATTTCACTGAGGGCCACTGTGTACAGGCAGCTGTGCCATAAACATAGAGGAACCATCAGCCCTGAACAGTAAGAGATTAACAGGTATAAAAGCCCAGGGGATTCCAAAAAAGAGATGCATACAGATAGGAGAGGTACGCCTTGGTTTATGTGGATTCCCCAAGTCTCATTTCCAGTTGTTAATTAGGCCTGAATGTGCGTCTTTCTCTGAGCATCTTGGTGATGTCCTTGTATTGATTCAATAAATGTCTCCTTTTGCTAAACCTGCTTTGGATTTTAGCGTCAGAATCATCTGTGGACATGATTAACTTTTGAATACCCAAATTGAGCATCTCAGAGCTCTAGTTCCCAGAAGCAATGCCATGCAGGTACAGGGTTTCTTACAGAAGTGTTGAGCCTGGTTCTCGCGTATCAAGATGGAGTGCATCAAAGGGAATCTTTCTACAAGATCAGAGAAGGCAAGGCAACTGGTAATCTTCAACGGCATTTGGAGTTACATGAGGCATGCTAATCCCTGGCATTGGAGTGGGGTTTCTTCGAGGGACTTGTTCCCATACGCTGTTCTTTGTCAACACTTTACATTCAGCAGAACTTCAAGAGATGTGTTTACATTTTGCTTGTTTTATGTGTCAGCCTGAACTTCATTTCAACCATACCAAGCTATGACATATAGTGACCCTATCAACTCTCACTTGTCTACTTCATCCAGGATAAAACATTGATTTAAAACAATGCCTTATAAAATAGGTAGCAAATTCTACAAAATGACATGAAGCACTTAAAGTTTTTACATATTCTACTTTAGTCATCCTTCCAGGAATCCTGCAAGTTTGGTAAAGAGAATATTAGTAGATTCATTTTAAGTGGGAAAGGCAAGGCTGAATAAGTCAAATGCAGCTTCCTAAGGCTTTTCAGCAAGTACATGATTGAATAGGACACAAATTCTAAAGTTCTACCTCCGGAACCTGTGTTCTTTCATTGATAGAAGAAGTGAGAATTTTGTAGAATGTCTAAAATGCGGTCTTTATTGCAGGGAACATGTGTTCTCACTACCATGTTTCCCATCAATAAAAGTGGACAGTAAAAGTACATCTGACTGTTCATGCATTCCTACCACCTAAAATAGTATTGGAATATGTGAAACATGCATGGGTTGAGATGGGTTTCCCAAAAGCAAATGCTGAGTTAAGATTCGTAGGAAAATGGATTATTAGGCAATATTCCAAGGAACTACTAGAGAACTAGGACATGGAATTCAGAAAGGTAGGAGACCGAGCAAGGATAGGACCTTATCTACCCAGGAGGATAACTTTGGCTTCGGCCCTCAGGGGAGTTCTAGAGAAAGTCTAAGTCACCGCTTAGAGATGTCCCTATAAGGGTGCATGATAACTGAATTATTTATTCCTTCCCATCTGCGCTATTTGAAGGGATGCCCACGGAGGGGTGCAAATTCCCTGGGACTTTTGTTTCTTCAGGCGAAGAAGTATTGGAACCTTGCAAGCAAACCTTTGATAATGTGACACAGATGCTGGCTTCTGCAGATAACACCACCCCAGGAGTAATGTGCGCAACAATGGTCAGAAGATCCGAGGGAACACGGACAAAGCACTGATGGCATGCGGTGCAGTGCTCAGCGAGTGGTTACTGAATGAAGACAGTTGAAGAAGGAGGGAAACAAAAAGGAAGGGGTGAACAAAGACAGGAGGGAGGAACACTGAGTTTCAGGTACTCGGTAACATTACTTAAGCTAAACATCCTAGCACTATTTCCAGGCGGAGACTTTTTCCTCCATTTTGCTGGTGAAAGAACTGAGGCTCCGAATGGTTCCATAGTTTGCATAAGGTCGCACAGATGGTCATGGTAGAGCCAAAATTCACAAAGCCTCTGCACTTGCCACTACGCCACACACTCACGCTGAGCTCATCACGCACGTGCTCTCTGTCCTCCTTTTCCACCTCATCAAGAGGGAACTCCCTCAGGTCGTGATGTGGATCACTTTGCCACCTGCCATATACCTTTGTCTTCTGCACAGATCTTCTCTTAAGCTCTCAGATCTTGTCTATTTGAATGGGATCAGAAAGAGAGAGTTGGACATACCAGTGACTACATAAAAAGTGGTGACACCATTCCCTGTGCAAAAGCAGTGAAAGATGCCAAGGCCTAATGCAAAGTCCAGCCTCCTCAACTCTCCTGGCATTTTCAGCAGACTGCAGTTTCCTGAGAATGTCTGTTTTCCAGAGCATGTCTGCACAGAATGTATGAGCCAAAACCTCCTAGGGATTTTCCATCGCTTGTTTATATTGTGCCTGGATCTACTCAAATGAGTTTATTATAAATAAGATAGATGATGGGGTTTTTTCAAGAATTGAGACTGAAATTGGTTTTAAATATTGTTTTCAGCTCTAAACTAAATATAAATGGCATTTAGACTGATTGCACTATTAGCAGGTAAAGGGTGCTGAGTTTTTAAGGGATTACAACCTGATTTAATATAATTATAAAGCCAAATTACAATCAGAGGGTTTTAGTAGGAGGTTAGAAGCAGCAGCTATTTCCTTTTTCTCTGTATAATATTCAAGCCTATCGCATGAAACATACAATTTCCCTTTCAAAAGAGGAGAAAAGGAAATAGAATTGTAAATGTTCCCCAAGCTTAGTGATCTCTAGGCTCCTCCTATCTTTCTCCACCAGTCTTCATTGTATCCATCCAATTTGAGTCATTAAACATCCTAACCATCCTCCTAACTTTAACTCCGTAACAGGATTAATCAGAGGTTAACAGGGTTGGATTATGTCCATTAAGGAACTGCCCCAAGGCTAAACTGTGAAATCAGATTGGATTTCATCTTTGTTTTCATTTCCTGTGCCCTCTTAGCCTTTCAGTGCCCTGCTCTTGCCCCATCAAGTCTGCAGTGTTCACACTCTGACGGACTAGCGGTTGCCGGTCACTTCAACAGCACAGCCTTCTCAAAGGCACTACCTTTAGAGTGGACCGAAAAGGGGGGGAAAGTAATGTTTAACCTGAAAGAGACTTTGTGAAGCTTCTCAAAGCAGTCTGCATAGGCTGTGATCTTGTCCACTTATGGGCTAATTATACAGATGCAATGCCTCCTTTTAAATCTCTTTTTAATAAGAAGCTTAAACACACTCATTATCTCATCTTATCAATGTGACAGTGAAGTTGGTTCCTCACCATAGTAGGAAAAAATGTAACTCTAGCACAGATCACTACTCCACATACTGTGTCTCTGTTAATCTTTCCTTTTAACCATCACAATCATCTCAACTTGATCCTAGCCTAACAGGCAGCTGTCCACACAAATATAACTAAGTCTCACAGAGCCCAGTTTAGTGCAGAAAAAATATCTGGCCAACCTAGAGACTCATGAGCAGTAACAAATGACTGTCACTTTAAGTCAGTAACTTTGGAATAGTTTGTTACACAGCAAGAGCTAACTGATACAGGGCTTGGCCCTCATCATGAGGAAGCTAACCATGTGAAGAGCTTACACATACCAAAACAAGTCCCTTAGAAGAGACACAGTCTTGTACTATGAATAACCAAATCAACTAAGCATGTATGTGTGCATACACACATAATATTACACAATGAATTCCATTATTATTTCTCAAACATGAAAGGATGAGTTTGGATACTAACCAATTTAGGAAAGGTTAGATTTGAAATTATTATTCTCTGTTACATGAAGATTGCCAAACAGCCCATTCAGCTTCTACTATCTTTGCAACTTTTTATTATTAAAACATACTCTCATTGTTTCTTACTGCGGTATAGTATTCTAAAGAATACATATCCCATAATTTCTTTATCCAGTCTACTGTTGATGGGCATGTAGGTTGGTTCCAGGTCTTGGCTATTGTGAATTGTGCTGCGATAAACATTAGGGTGCAGGCCGCTTTTTTGTTTGCCAATTTAAATTCCTTTGGATAAATTCCAAGGAGTGGGATGGCTGGGTCGAATGGTAGGGTTATATTCAGGTTTCTGAGGAATCTCCAGACTGACTTCCATAGTTGCTTCACCAGTTTGCATTCCCACCAACAGTGGGTTAGTGTCCCTTTTTCCCCACATCCTCGCCAGCATCTGTTGTTGGTAGATTTCTGTATGTGAGCCATTCTAACCCGGGTGAGGTGAAACCTCATTGTGGTTTTGATTTGCATTTCCCTGATTACTAGTGATCTTGAACATTTTTTCATGTGTCTGTTGGCCATGTGGATTTCCTCTTTTGAAAAATGTCTATTGAGGTCCTTGGCCCATCTCTTAAGTGGGTTGTTTTGTTTTTGTGGAGTTTCTTGATCTCTTTGTAGATTCTGGTTATTAACCCTTTATCTGTTGCATAGTTTGCAAATATTTTTTCCCATTCTGTCGGTTGTCTCTTCACTCTCCTGACTGTTTCTTTTGCAGTACAGAAACTTCTCAATTTGATGCAATCCCAATAGTTGATTTTGGCTTTGACTGCCTGTGCCTCCCGGGTCTTTTCCAGAAATTCTTTGCCGGTGCCAATATCTTGAAGTATTTCTCCAATGTTCTCTAATAACTTGATGGTGTCAGGTCGTAGATTTAGGTCTTTAATCCATGTTGAGTGGATTTTTGTGTAAGGTGAAAGGTAGGGGTCTTGCTTCATGCTTCTGCACGTGGAAATCCAGTTTTCCCAGCACCATTTATTGAATAGACTGTCCTTGCTCCAGGAATTGGTTATAGATCCTTGATCAAATATAAGTTGGCTGTAGATGTTTGGGCTGATTTCTGGTGTTTCAATTCTGTTCCATTGGTCTATCCATCTGTTTCTGTACCAGTACCATGCTGTTTTGATTACAACTGCCCTGTAGTATGTCCTGAACGAAATCCAGTCATTTGCAACAAAATGTAGGAATCTGGAACACATCATGCTGAGTGAAGTAAGCCAGTCCCAAAGGGACAAATACCATATGTTCTCCCTGATCGGTGACAACTGACTGAACACCAAAAAGGAAACCTCCTGAAGTGAAATGGACACTATGAGAAAAGGTGACTTGATCAGCATAGCCCTGACTGTTAATGAACAACTTAATACATTATCCCTCTTAGTATTTTTTTTGTCTGCTCTACTTAATATGACTGGTTTAATTCTGTAATTATCACACAGTTATTCTTAAGTGTTGAAAATTAACTGAAATGTGATCCCTGTTAAACATTCGAGTGGGAATAAGAGAGGGAAGAGATGTATAATTTGGGACATGCTCAAGCTGACTTGCTCCAAATGGTAGAGTTAGAAACATACCAGGGGATTCCAATTCAATCCCATCAAGGTGGCATGTACCAATGCCATCTCACTATTCCAAGTGATGAATTTCAGTTCACAATTGATCATAACGAAAGGACTAAGAGTCAAAGGGAGCACATAAACAAGTCTTGTACCTGCTAACACTAACCGATAGAATAAATAAAGGGGAGAGTGATCCAACATGGGAAGCGAGATACTCAGCAGACTCATAGAATGGCAGATGTCCTAAATAGCACTCTGGCCTCAGAATCAGCCCTAAAGGCATTCGGATCTGGCTGAAAAGCCCATAAGAGTATTTCAGGCATGGAAAGCCAAGACACTCTGGCAAAAAGATCTCTGTGAGTGAGATCCCAGTGGAAAGAACAGGTCTTCAAAGAAGGAGGTACCTTTCTCTGAAGGGAGGAGAGAACCTCCACTTTGACTATGACCTTGTCTAAACAAGATAAGAGTCGGAGAACTCAGAGGGCTTCCATAGCCTTGGAAACTCATGACTGGAGCATAGGGAGATTACTGATGCCATAGACAGGAGTGTCAATTTGTAAAGTCAACAACAGGAGTCACTGTGCACTTACTCCTCATGTAGGATCTCTGTCCTTAATGTGCTGTACATTGAGATTTAATGCTATAACGAGTACTCAAACAGTATATTTCACTTTGTGTTTCTATGGAGGTGCAAACTGTTGAAATCTTTACTTAATGTATACTGAACTGATCTTCTGTAAAAAAAAAAAAAAAGAAGAAGAAGAAGAAATTATCAATTCCCAACTTGACTCTCACTGGGATTAAACATGACAATAGGTCTGCTCTGATTTCATCATCATTTAAAAAAATCATCTATTATTTTTCACTTTATGTTTCTGTGTGGGAGCAAACTGTTGAAATCTTTACTTAATGTATACTAAGCTGATCTTCTGTATATTAAGATAATCGAAAATGAATCTTGATGTGAATGGAAGGGGAGAGGGAGTGGGAAAGGGGAGGGTTGTGGGTGGGAGGGACGGTATTGGGGGGGAAGCCATTGTAATCCATAAGTTGTACTATGGAAATTTATATTCATTAAATAAAAGTTAAAAAAAAACATACTCTCAGCTATGAAATCCTTCAATCATGTGGCCCAGAGATGTTTTCCTGTTCCTATTTTCTACATATCAATTATTCTGGGTGAGAGGATGAAAATGGCAGATCTGAGTAGACTCTAAAGATGTTCATTATGTGAGTTCTGTCCAAAGCAAAGCCCTTCCTCCATAGCTGATACCCAAACTACTCATAATTTATGCCCTTAACTATTCCTTGCTTCAATAGATGTCGACTCTGATTCCCTGGCAATTTTTCCTAGAAATCATTGACATTTTAGAGGCCTACTTATTTATTACAGTAAATTGGCAGTTTTGTCAGCTGGAATGAGGAGTAGGGATTTTCCAAATAGTAACATTGAGTTTGGTGTTTTTCTAGGATTGATATGTGCCTCTCCAGTTACCTTTAGGCGCTATAGTTCTTGAAATATTTTAGATTATCATCTGAAAAGTTTCCAAAGTGCTTTCAAATCTCATGTCATCTTCATAACCATATTAGAGAGGGAGAACTAAGAATCAGAAAATTCAATTGGCTTTACCCAGGGACGTACTAGATACTTAAATGGCAAAGACCCAATTGATCACCACTTCCACTTATTTTTCAAGGCCAGTTTTAAATGTCACCTCCTTTGTGAAGCCTTCCAGACTCCATGAGCAGAATTAGAGCTTCTGTTCTCAGCTGTCCTATAGCCCTTTATGACATTACCATGTATTCTAGTTACTGTGATGATGAAAGAACTATTTCCATCTTATCCTAAGTGCTCAGCATAGTACTAAGAACTGTCCAATATGTTTAGTCGATGCATTAATTAATTCACAGACAATGACGTGTTTAGTATAAAACATGCAAACATCCTCTGGCAGTACTATAGGGAAGAAGAAGAATTGCAGTAGACTGAATTGAAATGGAATCCTGCTTTTGACACTTAGGAACTATGTCACCTCACTGAATGTCCATTTCCTTACCTGCCAAGGGTTTCTTCTACAACCACATGGTTAAGGCTAGTTTCCAACAGTGCCCTAACACTGTATTGAGAGAATGGGAAAGAGATAGGAAGCAAACATAAAGTCAGAAAGTGACCATAGTTTAAGCATGTGAGAAGAATTGTAATTTAGAAATCCTACAACCATATTTCTAACTTTATTTAAATTATTTAATTATTTCATCATTCACAGTATAACTTTCAGCCTACCATGGTGTATAAAATGTTGGGCTTGGGGCATGTACTTAAATGAAAGCGTACTATGTCTAGTCCAGTATAGTGTTGGGAGGGTGGGGGTATTTCTGAATGTCCCACCTTTTTAAGAGTTACTTATTTGAAAGAGTGACAGAGAGAGCTGTTTTATCTACTGGTTCATTCCCTAAGTACTTGTAACAGCCAGACTAGACAAGGTCAAGGCCAGGATCTAGGAACTCCATCAATTCTCCCATGTGGGTGGCAGGAACCCAAGTACTTGAACCATTATCTGCTGCCTCTCAGGCGCATTAGCAAGGTGGTAGATTGCAAGTACAGAGTAGCCTGGACTCAAACCAGGCACTCTGATGTGCAGCTTAGCCTGCTGCTCCATACTGGCAACTGCATATGTTGTTACTGGTAGGACCTCAGGTAGGAAACTGTTTTTTTCCAACAGCAATACCTGCTTGTATCAGTCCATTTTCCATCACTGTAATGAAACATCTGAGGCTGGCTAACTTTGTTGTTTTTGAAAGGAAGCTTATTTAGCTTGCAGTCCTAGAGGTTCAAGGTCAAGGAGACACATCTGATGATGACCTCCTTACTGGAAGAGTTCTAAACCTATACATCACAACAGATGGAGAGTACAGGCATCTCTCTATAACCTCTGTTGTCATAAAATTCTTCAAGATTTATTTTGTGTATTTGAAAGGCAGACTAACAGGATAGGAGAGAGAGGGAGAGATACAGATATCTTCTTCCATGCATTGGTTCACTTGGCTAAGGGCTACAGCAACTGGGGCTGAGCCAGACCAAATTCAGGAACCAGGAACTCCATCCTGGTAGTCCACATGGGAGGTAGGGGCCTATGTATTTGGGCCATCTTCTGCTGCCTTTCCTAGTGCATTCATCGGGAGCTGGATAGGAAGCAGTATAGCCAAGACTTCAACTGGCACTCTGACAATAGGATGCTAGTGTCTCAAGCATGATTTTGTCAGTCCATTTTGGGGGTCTCTCTCATGTTATACAGCTACAGTATTCAGTTGTGTTGGTTCCACCCTCATGTTCTTATCCTGATCACCTACCAAAACCTTCAGCTCTGAAAACCACAGTCATATTAAGTTTCCAGCTCTTCACACCTCATGATGGGAATTAAGTTTTTTAACACATGAACCCTTGGAGAAATACCCAAATAACATCCACACAGGATCATTGCTATAGCTTAACTAGTATGTTCCAACTCTGGTGGTGGTTGTGATTTTGCAAAATATACAGCTTTTCCCATGGCAGAGTCTCTACTATATAACCAAGGCCTCCATGTACACCTATCACTTGGTAAACACAGATATAGACAGATTCATTTTGGATCCCCCAACCACGACATCTCCCATTCTTGTGCTCTATATCTCAAGAGAGAATGGATGCTAACTGTACCCTGGGCAGGATGGGAACTTGGGCAAATAACCCACTCCTACATGTCAAGCAAGATATGAAGAGTTTCAATATGACTGTCATTTCCTCTACTGGCAGGGAGCGATAAACCAAACATACATACCTATTATCTGCCCAGCCTTCAGAGTGATAGATTACCTGAATGGGAAGGGATATTGCTCCTGGGCTTCAGAGAATTATAGATATCTCTTCATGAATGTTAATATCAAATGGTGGGGCAAATTCTAAAAATAAACTAAGTATTTTTGCCTTCCCCGATTTTCCATATACTCTTTTCCATTACAAAGTAAGTAATAACATCATTCATTCACCAAAGGAAGTATTATCCATAAGTTGAGACTAGGAAACAGGATGATATGTGTCAAATAGTGCTTCTACTGGCTGAACATAAATATCCTGCAGGAAGAGAATACTGGTATCAGTATGCTAACCAGAAGTTTTAATGCATCTGTTCAAGTGAAAAGTTTTAAGAGGTGGAACATCACAAGTTAATCCTACGGTTATGAAAACTTAGAACAAGCCTCATTAAAACACTCTAGATGGTTTTTTTTCTTCAGGAAACAATTAGGGATTTGCCCCAAAACCTACTTTATTTCACCTCTGGCAGTTAAAATGTTTATAACTGGATTCCCCTCATTTTCACCTTAACACATTTGAGTTACTCTTCAGCAACTGAAGGCCCCGGGTGTGCCCTGAGGTCCCCATAGCAAAGGTTGCTGTACTTCAGTTAGATGAAGACGTATAAAACACATGAGCAGTCAGCCTTCATGGATTTCCCCAGACCATGCCCTGGAAGTTGTTTCATGAGGTAGATTTCTCATGTCAGTTGGTTTCTTGGCTATTGGCCTCTATATCTTTTAAGTCGAGGCCAAAGCAATTCCCAGCATTTGGGTTCATTAAACAAAGGTTTACAGTAGGAAGAAGCAATGACACTTTAGTGAAGATGACAGTTAATAGTATACTTTATGTTATATTAGATTTATTGTACGTAGAGATCAACCTTCTCAAAGAATCTGAAAATGACTTTCAAAGGAAGACATAAGCTTCAAGATAGGGGCATGTACATCTCATTGACTTCTGCCCACCTGACCCCTCCCCAGCATTCTTTGCTTAAATTCTGTGGCTATGAATTTCTAGTCATCAAGGCACTAATTACTGGCCTTTTTTGGTGGACAAAATATTGCATAGATCATTAAGAATCTAGACCAAAAAGCCACAAAAACATCTTTTCTCAGAAAATAATGCTATGTATTTAGGTCTAACTTCATTGGTAAGAGAAATGAAAACATTTAGCCCATGAGAGTATTTCAGGCATGGAAAGCCAAGACACTCTGGCAAAAAGATCTCTGTGAGTGAGATCCCAGTGGAAAGAACAGGTCTTCAAAGAAGGAGGTACCTTTCTCTGAAGGGAGGAGAGAACCTCCACTTTGACTATGACCTTGTCTAAACAAGATAAGAATCGGAGAACTCAGAGGGCTTCCATAGCCTTGGAAACTCATGACTGGAGCATAGGGAGATTACTGATGCCATAGACAGGAGTGTCAATTTGTAAAGTCAACAACAGGAGTCACTGTGCACTTACTCCTCATGTAGGATCTCTATCCTTAATGTGCTGTACATTGAGATTTAATGCTATAACGAGTACTCAAACAATATATTTCACTTTGTGTTTCTATGGGGGTGCAAACTGTTGAAATCTTTACTTAATGCATACTAAACTGATCTTCTGTAAAAAAAAAAAAAAAAAAAAAGAAGAAGAAGAAATTATCAATTCCCAACTTGACTCTCACTGGGATCAAACATGACAATAGGTCTGATCTGATTTCATCATCATTTAAAAAAATCATCTATTATTTTTCACTTTATGTTTCTGTGTGGGAGCAAACTGTTGAAATCCTTACTTAATGTATACTAAGCTGATCTTCTGTATATTAAGATAATCGAAAATGAATCTTGATGTGAATGGAAGGGGAGAGGGAGTGGGAAAGGGGAGGGTTGTGGGTGGGAGGGACGGTATGGGGGGGAAGCCATTGTAATCCATAAGTCGTACTTTGGAAATTTATATTCATTAAATAAAAGTTAAAAAAAAAGAAATCATAGAAGAATGTTTTTCTTGACCCTAAAGGAGTGCCACTTGTTTGCTGCAAACTAAAATTCCCAAGATTTTTGGCACACCATTCAGTCTGAAAACAATGTTGTGCATTTATTTAAAATTCCTGTTCGGGGAACATCAGGGATACCCGCACAGCTGAGCTGGATGAATGCTCAGGAAGGAAACAATGAAAACAATAGGACCACATTCCTGAGTGTGTTAACAACTTTAGACTCCTTCATGTGAAGGATCAGACCCTGCCTTTGTAAAATGTTTTTTTGCATATTTCACTTCTGAGACTATGAGGGAGGATATACTTTAGTTACTTGAACAGCCAATGACTTTTTCAGCTTTTCAGATATAAAGAGCCAAGCCACTGTGACACTGTAGATGTCTTATCAATGCTCTTTTGAAAAGTGAGAGATAGAAAATACAACGTTCTATAATTTTCTACCACATTAGCAGTGGGAAAATAAATGTGTGTGTGTTGTATATGTGTATGAGTATAAATGGATTTCCAAATTTTTCGCCCAAAATATTTTCCTTTAGTTCCATCTTTCATGAAATTTTTTGTACCCTTATATATATGCAAACATATGAAAACCCTGAATCCTGCTATACTGACAGATGAGCCACTACTTAAAGAACCATTCACCACTAGCTGTCTTCAAGAATTGGAAGCTGCTATTTCTATGATGAAAGATCTAATTCATAATAACAGCTCACCACATTAAAAATGAAAAATACCCGTCTAGTGCAACAACCTAAATTAAGCTTTAGTAAAATGTGCAGACTCAGATAAATCATCTCTGTTGAAGCTAAAGAAAAATTCTTTAATATCTGATCAAGGCCAAGTTTGACTTGCTCATCTTATTGCATATGCAAAGTGAACTGGCACTCATTTTCTTAAGGAGTCATGATCTTTTGATGTAATATATTAGAACTTGTAAATGTATGACTTACAGTAGTTATTCCTGACATCACAGAACACCACAAGTCATGGCATGGAGCACCCTCTTGAGTACCAAAGGGTTAGGGTACTACAACTTAGACATGTGGCAGGGGGATTCACTCACTTCGGGAGAACTCTAACCTACCGTCAACAGGGGATGAGAGGGAGCCTGGAGCATCCATTCTCTCTCCATCCTTCCTCCTAGGGACTACTTGTAGGCAGAGTTTATCCAGACGCTTTGTGCACAGACATCCTGAGTGAACTCGTCTGCCAAGCAACTTGCTTTGTTTCTTTGTGGCTCTTTCAAAAGGACCATCATACATGACCTTGTCATGCTTCCCTCCCTGCCTCATTCTCACTGCTGTGGGTTTGCACTTCCCCAATAAAGTACAAGAACTCAATCCTTGCCCCTGGTTCCAGGGAACCTGAGCTACGACAGCCAGTTAGCAGTCATCCCTACCTTCTTGAATGCAGTTATTTCTCAGCCAGTTAATAGGCCACAATATATTGTGTAAACTTTTGTGATGTTTTCAGTACCAAATGAGATGGAAGCCAAGTCATTAGCATGTATTTTAAATTTTATACTTATATGAAATGAGAAATCAATGTCATTCCATGTAAACCCTAAACTGTCAATGAGGAAATAGGTTCTAAGTTGTTCTTACGCTATTCTAGGAGGGAAGAACTCAGTAGGGTCTTCTATGTTTTGTTTTATCACTTAAATCTCACGACCACAATAAAATTTATCCAAACTTTGGAGTCACAAAGATTGCAAATGGTATTTCCGCCCTGCCATCTAGTTAGCTATAACGTCTTAAGTCAAATACTGAACTCTGAGTTTTGCTGTCTTCACTATGATGTGGCAAAATAATATGGACTTCATAGTGTTGTTCTAAAACAACCAGCCCTGTGCTTAGAATATTTAGAGTATTCGATATTTGGAAGCAATATACAGCAGCAGCATTATTATAGTTTTCCAATTAAACAAGAAAAATGAGTTTATACTGATCATTCGGAAGAATTCTGACATATTTGGATTGCAATCAGATATTTTGCTTACAAGTTATAGAAATACAACTCAAATAAGCTTAAGCAACAAAGGCGAGTTGCAGACTCAGGTAACACAGAGAGAAGCACAGATTTGGCCTCAAGCATCGGGGTTGAAATGTGTTAGCCTCCGCCTTCTTACTCTCTGCTTCCCTGCATAGATTTGCTCCATTCTCGCCTACTGCAGATACTCTGCTGTGATGGCAACCAGCAGTCCCAGGCTACCTCAACCCTGGCTTAGCAACCTCAGTGACAAGAGAGGGGACTTTCCCCCAAACCTACCTATCAGTTCTTTGAGAAAAACATGAATGGCCCCTGCTGTTTGCATATTCACCTAATGGATCAATGAGTTATTAGGGTAATGACATAGTAGAATTAGCCAGGTCTGTTCATTTGCACACCATGGTGGGCTAGGGGAAAGCTCTATTATTTAGAGAGGGCTGAGAAAGCTTCCTAGCTACTTGCCCACATACACAAAGTGCCACTGTGCTGGGATCAGTGAACTCGTTCTGTAAAGGGCCAGACAGAAAACAGCGTAGGTTTTGCAGCCCACATAAGGTCTCAGTCGTATATTATTGGATGTTTTTGTCTTGTTCTTAGAACCCTATTCAAATGTAAAAACTTGTTCTTAGCTCTCACTGGCTGTACAAAACAGGCCACGAGCCATAGTTTTGCCAACTCCTGTACTAAAATATAATACAAGAAGAATTAATATGAAAGGCTGTTCGTCATGGGATGGGTAATGTGTTGAATGCAGGTATACATGTTTGGATTTCCACAACACTAGTGAGGAAATGAGGAAGTAGGTAGTGAAGCAGGAAACTAAGGCAACTATTTCCATCTGGCCATCAACAAAAAAATATTTGAGCACCTGCCTTTGAAATCCCCAAATTAACAGCATACCTATAAATTGGGCATTGCATTTTAAAGTTTCCAAATCGCTTGTATTTTGTGTATCAGTGTGCAATTGGAGAGGGGAACATATTAGATATTCTAGAAGTTTCAAGGAGGCCAAAGAACAAAAGAACACAAGGAGAGCCTGTACAGGAACGTCTATCCTGTATAAAGTATTCTTCATATTAAAGAAAGGAGCTAGAGGCAGGTTTAAATATTTTCTGCACTAATGAATTCACTTCCAAATCTGTTTAATATTAGACATCTTTATGAATATTAATATTCTTCAACCTAAGTAACTAGAGGAAAAAACGTTCAGCATTCCCCTCCTAAATCCACCCACTCCCTCTGCCATTGCTCCTATTTCCTTTTAATGTCATTTTCCAACACTAAGATGGAACACTGACAAGCCTAAGGTAATCGCTCGAAATTTAGCAAGTATAGCCAAATAAGTCATGATTACCAGAATCCATACCACAGAGACCCATTTCTGGAGATTTACTTTTTAACATTAGACCGGTGGTTTTCGAATCAGTGGATCTGTGAACCTAGCATGACAAAAAAAGTGCTTTATTTTCATTAATCACGGATATCTGGCAATTCCTTCAGGTTGAAATATAGCCAGCGAACAATAGTGACAGTACCAGTAGTAGTAGTACCAATGACTGTCACAGAGAAAAATCACAGGTATTTTCGTACTACATCAAAGATGTTTCAGATACCTCAAAATAGCATTTCTATTCATCTCTTGGATATTTCAATAGTTATTAGACCCATTCCTAAATGTAATCATAGAATATATTAATGAAAAGCACATATATTACCATCAAATTGATGTTTTACCAGTTTGATAGCTCTAGTTACACATGATTGGCTTCCTCTATTCCTGTCGATTTTATTTTGTGCATGTAAAAACATTTTTTCTGAGAAGTGGTCCGTAAGCCTCAAAGCCTGTGAAGAATCCTGTAGCACAAACATTATTTTTCAAATGCTGCTTTAGATAAAGGACTGTTCCCTCCTACTTGAAATATGTTCCTCTCTTGGTTTTCTCAGATTTACATTTGCCTGAATGTCTCTACCACTCCCATCTTCTCTGTCGGCTTTTCTCCTTTTCTTTGGCTTCTGTATCAGAGTGTTCTATGCTGATTCCTCGGCCCCGTTCTCTTCTCTGTCTATTCTAGTTAGGAGACCTTATTCCATCCATGGCCTGAAAGACGGCTGATAAACTGACGGCCCCAGAGCTCCATCTCCAGCCAATTATTTCCACCCCTGACATTTCCTCTCAAAGGTCTGCGAGGACTCTGAAACTTCAGTTGACCAAAGGGAACTTTTCATTACCTCACTGTTACCGAAACCCACTGCGGTTCCCCTCAGGTTTCCATATCTCAGGAAATGAGTGTTCGCCATCTTCATAACCAAATCCTAAAGCAACATATTTCCTTGACTCCTATTTTTCTCTCATGCTCTATATTCAACAAACCATATACAAATTTTGTTAGTTCAACCTTCAAAACACATCCTATTTCTCTCACTCACCCTTGCTATCACTCTAGTTCCAACCATCTCTATCCAACACCTCCTGGCCTCCTGTCTCATTTTCCTACCTCCATTTTCAAAGACTGATTAATTCATTCATTCATTCTCTTGCAAGGTAGAGTGACAGAGACACAAGGAGATACAGAGATATTTCATCTGCTGGTCCAGTCTCTAGATGGCTCCAATGGCCAAGTATGGACCAGGCTGAAGCCAGGAGCCAGAAATTCCACTCTGGTTTCCCACATGGGTGGCAAGGGCCCAAGTGCTTGAGTCATCTGCTGCTGGTACATGAGCTTCTTTGCTGCTGCATTAGCAGGAAACTGAATCAGAAGCAAATTAACCAAAACTAGCTTGGACTCTGATATGAGATGCCTGCGGTACATGTGGCTGCTTAACCTGCTATACACACTGGCCCCTATTTTTATTCTTGCTAACAATTTTTTCACATAGGAAGAATTACCTTTTCAAATATGAAATATTTTATACCAGCAAAGACAAAATGAATGAAATGTATCTACCACGCAGTGGCACTTTTTGTTATTATAACTTATCTGATCATTGATATTTCTCTACTTAAAACCATCTCATGGCTATCTATTGTATTTATAAGTTATCCAGACTTTCTGATGGCTTACAGGTCCCTACATGATCCAGTCCTTGCCTATCTCTATAGCCTCTTGCCCTCACTCCTCTCCTTCTGCCCTACCACCATCATAATGGTATCCCTGCTGTCCCTCAAACCCACCAGGTTCACTTACACCTCAGAATCTCTGTGCTAACTACTCTTTCTGTTATTCTCTTTCACAGAATCTTTCCATGGTTGGGTCTTTGTTTTCTTAGCTTCAATTGTCATGAAAAATCTTTTTATAGTCACTGAAACTAAGGAATTCACCCACTAATCCCATCCTCATATTACCCAGTTTTCTCTTCATGATATTAACAATGGATATTTTTGTTACATTATCTTCTTGGTTTTTTTGGTACACAAGCCCCCCAACACACACACACACACACACTCACAATACCCGTTTCATGAAATATGGAATACTATAAAACTTGCATAATTCTTTAACCCAAAACATGCTGGGTTCTCAATAAATGTTTGGATAGGAAAGCAAGAAAGGAGGGAGAAAGGGAAGGACATAGGAAGAAGAGGAGGAAAGAACAAGGAAAAAGAGGCAAGAGGAAAAAGGAGAAGGAATTTAACATTTTCAACTCTTCCATTTCAAAATGAGTCATAAAATGATTTCAAGCACTGTCTCAACAGACATTTCCAGAGGGCAAAATTATTCCACAGCACCCAGTAACTAAAAAAAAAGTCACGCTCAGATCTTTAAGAACAGAGACAATTGTCAGTGATGATAAAAGCTGAATAATCACTGCTATAGCTCAAGGGGCCTAATTGCAAAATGTGCCACCCACTCATCTTTCTACCCTTCTCCTCTGTGTCTGCACTGTCAAGCTAACCCTGAAGAGCTCAGTGTGGTCACTCAACCGGAGAACAGTGTACTATCTTTCTACCCAGATAAGCTCATCATCTCCTTGAGGAAAAATGAGCATTAACAGAAACTGTTCTTGAAACTAAGGACCGAAATTATTCCTTCAGGTGGGAATTCTAAAGCAGTTCTCTCTCGTGTTTTCCAAATGTTCAAATATGGATGGAATGGTAGGTCAGCACATCTCAAACCAACATGCTGCACACTACACAGCCACTGCTCCACTTCATTTCTACTCCTCCATACAGAGGGGCTTACTCAGAAAACACAGGTCAATGTCAGCAGTGCTCAACGTGATACATGCACTGTAGGTAATCCCAGCCTGAGCCTCACCATGCTTGACAGACGTCTTACCTATACTGACACTGTGCTAGTCACCATACTAACGTTAGGATTCGCAGATCCTGGTTCTACTGATGACTGACAGTGGAACTTAAGGACAGAAATTTCGCTTCTCTGAACTCGAGTTCCTAACTCTAAAATGAGAGCAGTGATTAAACGTACTTCATGACTTTGTTGTAAGGATACACAAATGTATTGTGAAATTGACACAAACACCTAGCACAGTGCCTATGACGAAGACAGTGCTCAAAGAATGGGTTTTTTTGCAAGGCAACCAACACCCTGCTTGCTGTGAGTTCACGATGTGGTGGGAGAGAGACATCCAAACAATGTGTATGATGTTGTGAAACTGCAGTGGTAGAGATGTGTCCAGTGGACATTCACACCACTAGAGGGACAGCAAGTTTGCAGATAGAAGGTAGTCAGCGAGAAGACATTGACCTTCAAAGTTGGCTTTTCTTTCTCTCTTTCTCGCAAATTGCTACCTGTATATCTGACCTCCATAAAGGCAGTGGTTCTTTGTATGGATGTCACTGAAGAATTCCAGGCTTCCCTTCAGTACAATAATTTAGTTTGGTAGCATCCTTTGCTCCAGTTTATGGCTCCATCTCTTTTCACTACGCAAAAAGTCATTTTAATCCGTGTTGCACATCCTGGCCTTGAACTCCTTTGGTATTTGAAGAGTGAGGAAGTACAGAGGCAAACCCACTCAGAAAAGAGTCCTGCTTGCTAATACAAAGTATATTCTGGATTTTGGTACACACAAATTATTTTTAACGTTTATATATTCAAAAGATATTTATCTACAACATACCTGTCACTGTGCTGCACCTTGAGGCCCAAGACTACTACTACTTTTTTTTTTTTTTTGACAGACATAGTGGATAGAGAGAGAGACAGAGAGAAAGGTCTTCTTTTGCCGTTGGTTCACCTTCCAATGGCCGCCACGGCTAGCGCACTGTGACCAGCGCACTGCGCTGATCCAAAGGCAGGAGCCAGGTGCTTCTCCTGGTCTCTCATGGGGTGCAGGGCCCAAGCACTTGGGCCATTCTCCACTGCCTTACCGGGCCACAGCAGAGAGCTGGCCTGGTGTGCCAGCGCCGCTAGGTGGAGGATTAGCCTATTGAGCCGTGGCGCCGGCCAAGGCCCAAGACTTCTAAAAGTTCAGATATTTTTCCCTGGACTCAGCAACTTTGTTCATTATTTGGTATGTTACTGTTCTGTGCTGTGTAACCACTTCCCATAGACTTAGCAGCTTATAATAGGATTCCAGGGACAACTTAATAGATCCTATGTTTACAATCTCACAAGGCTGCAAGCAAAGTGTCATCCAGGGCTGGATCCTCATCTGGAGGCTCAGTGAGGAATAGTCACCTTCTAGGTTTACTTGGGTCATTAGCAGAAATAATTTCCTTACAGTGTAGGACTCAGGGCAGGTGACTTTTTTTTTTTTTTTTTTTTTTTTTTTTGCCAGGCAGAGTTAGCCAGTGAGAGAGAGAGAGACAGAGAGACAGAGAGTTATAGACAGTGAAAGAAAGAGACAGAGAAAGGTCTTTCTTCCATTGGTTTACTTCCCTAATGGCCACTACAGCCAGCGCTGTGCCTATCCGAAGCCAGGAGCCAGGTGCTTCCTCCCAGTCTCCCATGCGGGTACAGGGACCCAAGCACTTGGACCATCCTCCACTGTCCTCCCGGGCCACAGCAGAGAGCTGGACTGGAAGAGGAGCAACCGGGCCTAGAACCCAGGGTGTTGGCACCACAGGTGGAGCATTAGCCTAGTGAGGCAGGTTCCAGCCGTCAGGTGACTTTTAAACTAGTAAGGAGAGCCTTTACCATGAACCTTGTAGCAGGACAGAGTTCTATGTAATGTAACTTACTCAGAGGAGGCAAATCTCTTCACATTTATCATACTCTGTTAGTGAGAAGGAAGTCACAAGATGAAGATCAAGGAGAGAAAACTATATAGGAATGTAAAAAACAGGAGATGGGGATTATAGGGGACACTTTTAAGTCTGTCTGCCACCATCGGCAATAAAGACAAGTAAAGAAGCAATTTACAAAACAGTATGCCAAATGCTGTATTGGCCATGTACAGAAAGCTTCCTACAAAACCTTTACTG
Source organism: Oryctolagus cuniculus (assembly GCF_051225735.1). NCBI lineage: Eukaryota > Metazoa > Chordata > Mammalia > Lagomorpha > Leporidae > Oryctolagus > Oryctolagus cuniculus. The sequence continues at coordinate 8,187,651 of NC_142888.1, read as the reverse complement.
GGTGGGTAGGTGGGTAGGTGGTGGTCAATAAGGACTTCCTAGAAGAAAAACCATAAGCTGAGGCAAAGGGGATGCATACAAGTTTGCCATGTGAATATACTGGGGAATGGGGAGCATTCCAGGCAGAGAACCTGCTGGAATGAAAATCAATTAGTAGTAGTAGGACTGATAGTAATAATAGTGCATATGGTCAAATCATGTTTCATTCTGTTTTGAATTTTATAAATTCCTGACATCTCACCAAGAAAAAATTCTCCATCATGGGCACAGGGTCACATTTCAATAATTCTAAGTATTTTCTTAAGAAAATATTTAAAGAAAAAAATCTTTTAACTTAAGATCCTCACCATTTGAGGGAAACACTTTCAAAGTATCGTAATGAGCAAAGGCTTTCATTTTATGAGTCCCCATCATTATTTACAATAGTGATGGTCTAAGATTTTGGTACATCCTTGGTCCTCAATGATCTCAGCTCAGATCTCAGTCCTTGTCAATCTCAGAAGTAATTATGTTCTGAAAAGATAAGTCCCATGGGTGGGAGAGCACCAGCTGTTGAATGCTTAGTACAACATGCCAAGAGAACAGCCAATTGCCCAAATAAAATAGATATCTAAGCCAGGTGAACTTGTTTATTCTAATTTTCTATTCAAATTGGAATGCAGCCAGTTAGTTTTGCAAAATGTGCTTGTAGAATAACAAGCTATTATGGATTGCAAGACAGCATCCTCACTTACAATACTACACACAAACTCCTGCAATATGAAAACTTTAATGAATAGCACTGCATGGTAATCAGGATTTTTGATAAATTAGATTATAACTGCTCTTAACACACACACACACACACATACAAGTAACTATGTAAGAATATGGATATGGTAAACTATACCAATTATTTCACTATGTATATGTATAACATAACATCAAGTCACTTTTCTTAAGAAACAGTTTTGCTGTGTACACTTAAAAAAACAAAAACTATGGACTTTCTCTTCTACTAAATTTCCATAAAATGGGGCTTGAGAGCACGGCTTAATTAGCAAAATTTTTATTAAATTTTCTTTTTAAATTCATTAAATTGATTTTCAAAGGATATATTCTAGTTGTCACATTATTACAATGTCTAAGTGGATCCATAAATTTGCTTTCTGGTAGAATAAAGGCAATATTTATATAAACAGGCTAAATTAGTCATGAGGGTTTGCTGGCTGTGTGACAGAGAAGTGCATAGCTAGTGTTAGTTTCAGATGCAGTTCGGATCCACTTCTAAATTCTAGACAATTTTCTCAGCTATGCTTGTTTTTTCAGGCTGTTTTAAAAGGGGTATTTCATGGGTGGATGTTTGGTGTAGCAGTTAAGACTGCTTAGAATGCCACATCCCGTATCCAAATTCCTGGGTCTGAGTCCCGCCTCCAGTTCTGATACCAGCTTCCTGATAATGTGCATCGGCGTTGGCTCAGGTACTTGGATCCCTGCAACTCACATGCAAGACATAGATTGAGTGCTGGACTCCTGGCATTGGCCTGGCCCAGCTGCAGCTGTTGCAGGCCTTTGAGGAATGAACCATGGATGGGAGCATAGCACATGCTTGCTCTTCTCTCTCTCTCCTTTCCAAATATTTTTTTTAGAAATTAAGAAATGATGAAAGAGTTAACTATACTCATGTCTAATGCAGCTCAATTCACAGTAGCTAAGATGTGGAATCAACCCAGATGTCCATCAACTGAAGATTGGATTAAGAAATTATGGGTTGTGTATATTTTGGAATACTGCACAGTGGTTAAAAAATGAAATCTTGTCATTTACAACAAAATGGATGAAACTAGAAAACATTATCCTTAGCGAAATAAGCCCATCCCCAAAAGGCAAATACCATACGCTCTCCCTGATCTGTGGTAACTGATAGAGCACCTAAAAGTTCGTCTGTAGAAGTGAAATTGATGCTTTGAGATGTGATAATTTGGAACAGCCCTTGTCCCAACTGTTGAGGAACACTGGGCACAATGCTTTTTTTCATAGTATTTGTTGAATCTTTTACTTAGTCTAGAGTTAATCTTATGTGTATAAAGTTAATTGAAAATATATCTTTGTGAAAAATAAGAATGGGGATGGGAGAGAGGGGAGGAAGAGGGGTGAGAGTGTGGCTGGAAGGGCAGGTATGATGGGAACAATCACTATATTATGAAATGCATGAAGGTGGTATACCTTAAAGATTTCTAAGTTACAATAATTAAAGATGATGATTTCCAATTCTGTGTTTCATTGCTGACATCTGACAGGAGGTTTCCTTTAGCAATTCAACAAAGATCACATTCAAACTCCTCCCTCTGACCAGCAAGTATCATTTGCTAACTGACTTAATTCCGTATTCCAAAATAATGTGCACATCTGTCTTTGTGATGCTGCCTTAATGAGCTTTTGAGTCTTACCGACTACCCAGAATTCACAGATCAATATGACTTTTGTGTACATTACCATTGTGTACATACTTTAGATTGATTTATTAATCTAAATTTATTAATACCGAGGTGCAGAGGGATTATCAAGTGCCTGCTCTTTGGGGTTTGATGACACATCCCAGTGGGATAACCCAGAGCTATCCCTAAGTACCTGACTCAAACCTGTAGGTCACTGAGCTAATGCCAGAACTCCAATCTATCAGCCCCACAGAACCGGCCCCCAGATTTTCCTGAAAATTGCTCGCCTTTCTGAGGGCCATTTCAGAGCAAAGGGAATGAGCCTGCTCAGACTGGTAGCCTATAGCTGAACAGCTTATAGAATAATCATGGAATCTTACTTACTATGGTATTTCAAGACTCCTTTTCAAAGCATTCTTTTGCCCCTCAAAATTTCCAGGTCTTCACATCTCTCAAGATATCAAACTTGATACTTTAAGGAGCCAACCAAGTCATACATAATGCATTTTTATGTTCCCAAATTAACAAAGTGACTTTAGATCTGTGAAGGGTGCTAACAATTATATAAGCTATGTAAGTATTTTTATTTGTTCAAACATTTCCAGTTTTCCTCAGGGCTTAAAAGTTTCAAAAAAGCTTTTATGTCCAAGTAGGACCAGCTTGTCATTTCTGGAAGAAACCTACTGTAAAAGCATATCCATTTCTTCCTGAGGCGCCTCACAGCTGGAGTTTGCCCATCTTCCGTAATACCCAACCATCATTTGGGTGTGTCTAGCCCCAGACCAAAGAGTATCTACATCTCCTGCTTAGCTTCATCACTTTTCAATGTGGTCAGGCAGACCCTGAGCTAAGGCTGTGCATGCTAGTAGCTTGAGAGGGGATTCCAGCAAACAGCGGTAGAGGAAAAGGGAAGTGAGAAAGGAAGAAAAGGCAGCCACTTCAAGGTGTGTAGTCAATCAGAAGGAGAGTATCGTGGGCTCATGAGGCTTAATCCTGTTGGGGACTTCTGAGAGAGTGTGGACTATCCCTCAACATTGTCCCAGCTGATAGGTAAGAAGTAGCAATCTTTACTCTTCAAATTGCATCATCAGTGGAGGGACTGTCCCCAAGGGAGTGTTAACTCCTGAAAATTTCTTCCCTGTGACAAAGGCCAAGAGAAAACCCCTGAGTGGGGGGTAACTAGGGCCCATAGAAGATTAAGAATAGTGTGCATGGGTTCAGTGAGTGGAGAGAATATGGGCAGAGTAGTAACTAAGACCAATGGATTAATACACACTTCTTGATACCACTCACAATATACTTAGTTACTGTAGTTGTTACCTTAAAAAACATTACATTCAATCAATTTTCATTTCCTTGGAACTTAAGTCATTTTACTTACTCAGCAGGACATTATGGCAGAATCAAAAGATCCCCGATTTTGGAATGAGCAGAACTGGATTCTGGATCAGGCTCTTTCACCTTCCATTCAATTATGCGTGGCTCCGGACCTCAGATTCTTCTGTGTAAATCAAAGCCTAAAGGTACTAACAACAAAAAACGCATATATAGCCTTATTACATGCTAGGAACCACTCTACATGCTTTAAAGTTACTAATTCACATAGCCTTTTGACCTTCAATGAAATGAAAACTATTATTATCTTTCCATTTTACAGAGGAGGAAACTCAGACACAAATGCTTAAGTAACTTTGGTGAGGCTACATAGATAGATCCAAGATAATTGGATCAAGTAATCTGACTCCAAATGTGCAATCTTGACTCATCACTTGGCTTCCTCGTAACACAGTTCTCTTGGGGCTCCTGCATCACCAGAGATCGCTCATAATTAAAAAAAAAAAAAAAAACTTTGACATATATGTCCCATCAGGGTAAATACATTTATCCTTTCAAGCATTTAACATTTCTTTATAGTGAAAAAATGGTCAAAATCCTATCTTCTGTTTTTTTGCTGAATATACAGTACATGAGCATCATCTTTATAGTCACCCTATGGTGCAATAAAATCTCACAACTTCCTAGTCTCATCTAGTACCTGTTAATCAATGTTTCCTAATCCCTTCCTCTCTACTTCCCTAACCAGCCTCTGGTAAGCACTATTTTATGTGTAACCTACTTTTTTAAGATTCCACATATGAGAGAGATATGTGGTAAATGTCTTTTTGTGCTTGTTTCACTTAATGTAATGGCCTGCAGTTCCGTTTACGTTGCTGTACATGACAAAATTTTGTCCTTTTTGATGACTAAGAAATAGTGCATTGTGTATATTTGCCACATTTTCTTTAACCACTCATCACTGGATGGAAAGTTACATTGTTTCCATTTCCTTGCTATTGTAAATGGTGCTGCAATAAACATGGGAGTACAGATGTCTCTTTGACAGATGGATTTCATTTCCCTTGGATATATACCCAGGAATGGGATTACCATATCATATGGTAGTTCTATTTTTGTTTTGTTTTGAGAAACCTCCATACTATTTTCTACAATGGCTGTACTCATTTACATTCCCACCAACAGTGTGCTCAAGTTCCCTTTTCTCCACATGTTTACCAGCATTTATTATCTTTTGTCTTTTTTGATAATATCCAATCAGATTGGAATGAGAGGGTATCTCTTAGTGGTTCCGATTTCAGTTTCCCTGATGATGTGTAACATTCTTCATGTACTGGTTTGCCATTTGTATGTCTTCCTGTGAGAAATGTCTATTTAGATCTACGGGCCATTTCTTAAATGAAATTATTTGAATTTTTTGCTGTTGAGTCATTTCAGTTCCATATATATTCTGGGTATTAGCCCCTTGTCAGACGGAGAGCTTGCACGTATTTTCTCCAATTCTTTAGGTTGTCTCCTTGCTTTGTTGATTGTTTCCTTTGCTCTGCAGAAGCCCTTTAGTTTAATGAAACCCCATTTGTCTATTTTTGCTGTTGCTTCCTTGCTTTTGTGATCTCATTCACAAATTCCTTGCCCATCCCAATGTCCTGAAATGTTTTCCCTATGTTTTCTTCTATTAGTCTGTAAGTTTCAGGCCTCACGTGTAGGTCTTTAATCCATTTTGAGTTTTTTTTACATGGTCAGAGAAAGGGGTCTAGTTTCATTCTTTTACATGTGTATACCCAATCTCCTCAGCACTTCCATTTATTCAAAAGACTATCCTTTTTGCCTGTACTTAGCAACTCCATCAAAGATCAGTTGGCTATAGACGTGTGGGTTTATTTTCAGGGTCTCTATTCTGTTCCATTGGTCTATAGATCTGTTTTAATGCTAGTATCATGCTGTTTCCATTACTGTGGCTTGATTGCTGATAAAAATCAGGCAGAATAGTATATTGATCTGTTATATGTTCTGACTTCTGTTGTTTGATATAATTCAACTTGTGTCATTTCTCTTGCAATTTATGAGATGTGTTTATAGAAGCCAAGAATAAGCAGAAAACATCATGTACCCAGTAGGTGCTAATATATCCCCTCTGGAAAGGGCAATCCATGTCTGCACCAGGAAAAGATGTGATTTAAATCCTTTCCTTAAGAAAATGAATCATCATATCTTTCCAATAACCTTGCAAATATTTCACCAGCTATGTAAGCTTTACACCATCAAAAGCTGATCTCCTGCCAGTTTTATTACCAGAGTATATCCTTTCCAAATTTAACCTACATTTGTTCAAGTAAGATGCCAATGAAATAGTCATCATTGGGGTCAGGCTAGAATTTTCAGTTTCTACCAGAGAGTAGCATGTATCAGCTCAAGGTAATCATTGGAGGCCAATTTTTATCATCTCCTAGAATATGATCCAAAAATAACTCAGAATATCATCTTCAGTTGCCTGAAAAGTTCCATTTGAAGTCATATTTTATAATAAGTTATTTAATTTACATACAAAACATTTGCTAATTTCATGTTACATATAGCCCACTATGCAAGGAACTGAATTCTGAGTATAATGAGATCTTTTTGCAGCTCCTTGCCTTGAAGATGCTTAAAATATGGCAGGTAAGAGGGATAGGTGCTAATAATACAAGAAAGTCAAAGATATGTCATGAATTTGGCCAGTCTCAACAATCTAAATTATTGTAATGATATCTAGTAGTTTTGATTAAAGGTCTTCATTCATTCTCCAATTAATAATTGGGTACATATTATGAACCAGAATTTTTGCTATGAAGAAAACAGTATTTTACAGTACATAAGACAAATATGGATCCTACCTTCATGGAGTTTATAGATTAGTTGGGTGATTGACAGGTAAATTAACAAATGTCCTGCTCTTGCCATGTCCCACAAATCCCTTATTATTGTAGCCTTCCAGGAGCCAACTTTGATCCCTCAAAATATTTATCCTAATTGAATGCCTCTACATCATGTCCTTACTGATTCTCCCTATCTAGTAGAACAGAGTTAGAATGATGTGTTTCAAAAGATAGACAAAATGTCACTTTCTTACTGTAAAATTCTTCAGGCACCAAAAAAGAGGGCCAATGGAAAAGGAATAGGACTAGGTGCATGTGGAATGAGTATGGCATTTTCCACATATTGAAGGAGTGGGGTCCAAGAGACAAGTTTGATAGGTGACTATACTGAAAACCACCAAAAAAAAATTTACTCAAACAGGCTTCTCTGCAGTCACTCTCAGATCACTTTGAGCCTTTGGAGGCACATTTGGCATTTAAGAATATTTTCCCTAATATAAAAGAAAAAGACAAAAATAATTCCTGGGGAAGAAAGGAGGTAAGAGAAGAAAGGGGGGACCAATGGTGCTATAAAATCCAAGTGTTAGCCATTCTATGTCGTGATACATAATGGAGGATGTCTTTGGCAATCTATCTTTTGACTTCTGAATATTCTGCCCTCCTTTTGAGCAAGAATTATTTGGCTTCTTTGCTACTTTAATACTTGGGTTTCTCACCATGAACAGCAACTAGCGATGTGACTCTGGCTGTGATAACATTAGACTTAAGAGACCAAAGTATGTACCAAAGGAGAGTGCTTATCAGATGGCCTGCCTGCCTGTGGCAGCTTTCTCCATTTGCAGGATGGAGTGTAAGTGTAAGCAGTTCTAATTCCCTTTATCCCCCAAGGCTCCCATGTCACCAATCTTGGAATGATCCAAGCCTGAAAATTCTCACATTTCTCTTATCTCTTGAACTACTTTTCATGTTCCCTTTGATGTTACTTTAAAGTATTCTTGCCTTGACCCCCAATAGAACTGAAATCCCCATATATATTTTGACCTCCTCTTGTGTCAGCTCTTGTAATACTCTCTAGTAAGACCTTTCTAAATCCCTCTTGAACCTGAGAATTCCATTTATTGTAGCCATCCAGTACTCAGTCATCTGACCTACAGTTCTCATAACCATTTTAAAAACACATATCTTTTTCTTAAATTCAGTATGTACTACTTCTCTAGCTCTGAATCAAATATGGCTAGTGAAGAACCAAACTTTGCCTCATCTATTTCCAAGTCCCCTAATCCAGCTGGAAATTTGCTGGGAAAGTACCTTGAAAAAGCATGAACACTGGAACTGGCTGAACTCAGACTGTAATCGCAGTTCTACCATTTCCTTGTTGCATGCCTTTGGGTACGTGACTTATGCTCTCTGAAACTGTATCCTAATCTACAGAATGAAATTATTATTTCCTTGCAGAATTGTTATGGTAACTAAATGAGATAACCTAATCCATGGAAAGTATCTGTCCACGCAAATCCTTAATATCTGGTGGATCTCTTCCATTATCGTGGACCAAAGAATGTTAATTGCAAAATAACTGAACAAACATTCCACTGAGGTTCCAAATTGTAAACCCAACAAGAAACAGATTTTGTTGACCCAAGTTCTCCCTTTCTCTAGAATACCTTTCCTTCACTGGTCATATGAAGTACATACAGGCTCAACCTAAAATGGTTGTCATCCAGAAGTATTTACTGATGGTTCACTCTATGCTCAACACTGTGCTGGTACCACAGGAGAAGCCAAATCAGTATAGAACATGGCCTCGGCCCACAAGGAGTTACTCATCAGGCAGATAAAATTTCATTCAACATCGTCAGACTGATCTGGTTTGTGTATTAAACATATGTCAGAAGGATACATTTCAGAAATCTGAATTTGTGACATCTTTTAGGCAATTTTGATACTCATCCATGTTTGAGAGCTTCATTTCTTTAAAAGACGCCTTATATAAGCACTGATTAATTCATAAGTCAAATCACATCACAACTACGTTAACAAAAATCAAGGAGATGTACTTTATCAACATCATTATCTTTTAACTTTTATTCAATGAATATAATTTCCAAAGTACAGCTTATGGATTACAATGGCTTCCCCCCCCCATAACTTCCCTCCCACCCCCTGCTCTCTTTCCCCTTCCATTGACATCAAGATTCATTTTCAATTCTCTTTATATACTAACATCATTATTTTTTCAGAGTTCCACTCTGTATGAATTTTTTTAATGTTTATTTATTTAATTGAAAAACAGTGAGTGAGTAAGATCTTCCATTCACTGGTTTACTCCCCAAATGCCCACCTCAACCAGGGCTAGGCCAGGCCTAAGCCAGGAGCTCCATCCACATCTCCCACATGGGTAGAAAGAGCTCAAGTACCTCAAGTACGAGCCATCATCTGCTGCCCCATAGGCATATTAGCAGGAAGCTAGAATAGAAACCTAGTGTAGTCAGCACTCAAATCCGGCCCTCTGATAAGGGAGGCTGCTGTTTCCAGTGGTGACCTAACACACTGCATCATAACACCTGCTCGGGGATTACCGTTTTTGAATTTTTGTTCTTCTAATTTTCAAAGTAACTGCAGGTCTATGAAAAAGTGACCTAAAGCAAATTATTATAAAATGTAGAATATTTTCAGAAATCTCTCATTAGCAGAATTGAGTGTACTAATGAAAGGATAATTTATAATGAATATAAAAATGATGCATAAGTAAATGCATTAATGCAGCCTGTTAGAAAACCTTCAGACACTCCCCAGCCAATGCAGCTTGTCTCAGTTCCTCACACCCCTGTCTATAGGCTGGATGGATTCCATGTAATATACAGTCTTCAAAAGTAAAGCATTCTGGTACCAAGTAGGATATTTTACCCAGGTAAGCTGAAAGTGTTCAAGAAGGGAAAATAATAAAAGATGACTAAATACATTAGTATGTATCAAAAATTCTGATTTTGAAGGCATGCTTTGTAACACAGGTTTTTTTTTTTAAATTTCAAAGAAGGCACATTTATTTTTCATGATTGAGACTTCATATAAAAACAGTAACAAGGGCCAATATGGTGGCTCAGCAGGTTAAGCTGCTGCTTGTGACACTACCACTCCACATGAGCACTGGTTCCAGTCCCAGCTGCTCCACTTCCAGTGCAGCTCCCTGATTATGCACCTGAGAACGTAGTGGAAGATGAGCCCAGTGTTTGGGGGCCTGCCACCCATGTTGGAGACTGGGGTGGAATTTCTGGCTCCTGGCTTCAGCCCCACCCAGTCTTGGCTCTTGGGCACATGTTGGGAGTGAACCAGCAAATGGGCTGTCTCTGTGTGTCTCTATCCCTCTTTCTCTGTAACTCTGCCTTTCAAGGAAATAAGTAAGACTTCAAAAAGAACAAAAGCAAGGGAAAAAGCACATTTCATTAATTCATGCACTGATTCATTAAATCAATATTAGTGATTTCATATGATTTTCTAGACATTGTCTACTGCAGATGCTGCAAGCTCTCACCTTGCCCTTACTTAGGCAATAGTAGAGGTGGAATTCATCCATGTAGTAAGTGCTTGGGAGGTTTCTAGGTCATAGAGCGCATTCGGCTTCTACCTTGGATATGGAGTTTTTACAAAAGGTATTTTGTTACATGCTATAGAGTTAAAAGTAAACAATCAGGTAGAAAGTCATTCTATATATATAATGAATATGGTGACATTTGGGGGTTTGTATTTGAATATTTTTTGTTTTGCAGAACTTATGACAAAATATAATAAAGAGATCTAGAAAAAACAAATTCTAAAACATCACACACAGAAAGTACAAACTATTTCTAACTTAACTCCCCATATTTCAGGTCAGAAGCTGCCTTGTTTCAAGTCCTCCAAAGTTTTACACTAGGAAGAGGAGAGCTCACCTCAAGAACCACTGAAAAGGCTGGCAATGTGGCCCCCACCCCCAATGCCAGACCCCATATCCAAGCACCGGTTTGAGTCCCAGCTGCTTTGCTTCCAATCCAGCTCCCTGATAACATATCTGGCAAAGCAGCAGAAGATGGCTCAAGTACTTGTGTCCCTGGCACTATGTGGGACACCTGATGATGGAGTTCCTGGCTCCTGGTTTTCATGTGGCCCAGCCTCAACCATTGCAGCTATTTGGGAACTAAACCAGTAGATGCAAGATCCCTCTGTCCCTCTTCTTCTCCCTCTGTGTCTTCCCTGGTCATTTTTTTCAGATAAATATCATAAATCTTAAAAAAAAAACTACTGAAAAGAAATATTTCTCTCCTTATATGTTTAAAGGGCAAATTTTTAGTCTATTAGAACAAGAAGGGAAGAGTTCACCAAAATACTTTAGAAATATAGCAGCTCCATAAAATGGTATATTAATACCATCTTTCAAAAACTGAAAAAAAAATTTGAGTTTATAACATTGAAAACTCTATTCACCAGGGAAAAAGCTTTCCACACGTTCATGCATTCAGAAGCACCAGAGGTGGGATAGAATGCATTCCTTTGCAGGTGGGCCATGGGCATTCAGAAAGTAGAAAATTTGGACCGGTGTTATGACATAGCAGTTTAAGCCACCCATAGGGGTGTGCTGGTCCAAATCCTGGCTGTTCCACTTCTGATCCAGCTTTGTGCTAATGCAAGTGGCAAGCGCAGATAATGGTTTAAGTGCTTGGGCTCCTGCCACCTGCGTGGGAAACTTGGCTGGAGGTGCTGGCTCTGGGTTTAGACCTGGCTGTTGTAGTAGTCATTTGGGGAGTGAAACACTGGATGGAAGATATCTCCCTCTCCCTCTCCCTCTCCCTCTCCCTCTCCCTCTCCCTCTCCCTCTCCCTCTCCCTCTCCCTCTCCCTCTCCCTCTCCCTCTCCCTCTCCCTCTCCCTCTCCCTCTCCCTCTCCCTCTCCCTCTCCCTCCCCCTCTCCCTCCCCCTCCCCCTCCCCCTCCCCCTCCCCCCTCCCCCCTCCCCCCTCCCCCCTCCCCGCTCCCTCTAAGTGTGTGTGTGTGTGTGTCTTTGCCTGTCATGTAAAACTAAGTTTTACAAAAAGAAAAAATCAAAATTCCCATAAGAAGCAGTAATGTTGTATTTACTGAATTTTAAAGGGAGAGAAAGATTAAGTGTCCCCTGCTATCCTCATGTAGATACATGAGAACCCTGCATTGAGTTCCAGGCTCCAGGCTTCAGCCCAGCCCCAGCCGTTACAGGCATTTGGGGAGTAAACCAGCAAATGAAAAGTCAATCAGGCAGTCAGTCAGTCAGTCTCTCTCTCTCTCCCCCCGCCCCCTCAAATAAAAATTTAACAATTAACAGAAGGGACCACAAAGATACTATCCAAAATAGGAGATTTCTATTAAAATTCTATCTTCTATATTAAAACAAGAAATCAGGAAAAGGCAGGGAAATATGAGGAATTTAAGAGTTACAAAGTAAATGTGAACAGGAAGAAATAAAACAGGATTAGAGACATGGAAGTAAAATGGTTAGAAAATGAAACACAGAAAAAGAGATAGAGGATGGTATACACAGACGATCAGAAAGTGTTCCAGGTATGTATTTCTGCACAAAAAAATCATAATAAAATGTAGTGGCTCAAAACAATTATCTTTTTTTCCCCATGAATCTGAAATCTAGGAAGGGAGCAATTTGTCCTCTATTCCATGTCACCTGGGAAGACTCAAGGTTTGATGATGATTCAGTAGCTGGAGTTCAAGCCAAGTGAAGGCATGCTCACTCACATGTCTGATGGCTTATGGCTGATGCTGGCTGTCAGTTGGGGCTAAGGGTCAGTAAGTGGCTGTTAGAACACTTACCCATCACTACACGTGACCTAAGATTCTTTACAGTATTCTGACCGGTTTCCCAACTCACGTGCTCCAAACAAGCCAAATGGGTATATTACTTTTAATGACCAAGCCAAAGAAGTTATGTAGGACAACTTTTGCCGTAGCATCAGGCCCATTTAGATGAAAAGCAAGTGACCATAGACTTTCTCTCTCCATGGAAGAAATGTGGACATCACGTTATAGAAAAGCACATTCGATGGTAGTTATTTTTTGGTCTTCTTGGAAAATTCAGTCTGTCACAGGGAGTATGAATGACACACCCACAAAATAACTCCTAGAAATCCATAGAAACACAATCATTTACATAGGAGATACTTCAAAAAATTCATTCAAAGTGGAATTAAAAAGATGTTTATTTTAGTACAAAAGTTTTTGAAATCCATACTTAGTTATTTCATAGTAAGTACTTTTCATGAACTATTTTGAAGAGTCCTATGTAACTGACATCTGAACGTACAAAAGGGGCCTGTGTTTTGGCATAGCAGATAACGCCACTACCTGTGACACCCCAGCATCCTATATGGGTGCCAGTTGGAATCCTGGCTGCTCCGCTTCCTTTTCAGCTTCCTGCTAATGGCCTGGGAATGCAGAAGATGGCCCAAGTGTTTGGGCCCTGACCACCTACACATGAGACCTCTATCAAGCTCTTGGCTCTGGCTGGACCCAGTGCTACCTATTGCTGTCAACTTGGGAGTAAACCAGCAGATTAAAGTTCTGACTTTCAAATAAATCTTTTTAAAAAAAATTTAATAAAAAAAGATACACAAAAGGGAAAATAAGAGAAACATACAAAGTGAAACAAGCATCTAAGGAAGCCCAGATTTGCCTACATAACCATCATAAACTTTGAACTTTCTTTTTAAGATTTTATTTATTCATTTGAGAGGTAGAGTTACAGACGGTGAGAGGGAGAAAGAGAGAAAGGTCTTCCTTCCGTTGGTTCACTCCCCAAATGGCCACAACAGCCGGAACTGTGCCAATCTGAAGCCAGGAGCCAGGAGCTTCTCCCAGGTCTCCCACGCAGGTGCAGGGGCCCAAGGACTTGGGCCATCTTCTATCACTTTCCCAGGCCACAGAAGAGAGCCGGATTGGAAGAGGAGCAGCCGGAACTAGAACCGGCGCCCATATGGGATGCTGGCACTGCAGGCAGAGGATTAACCTACTGAGCCATGGAGCCAGCCCCAAACTTTGAACTTGTTGTTCTGTTGTTACTAAAGATTTTCCAAACACTGTTGCATTTTTTATAACCTTATATACAAATTTAGTTGTATTCTCTATGTATTTTTGCTAACAAGTAATAGGAGCCACTCAAGTCAAGGACTAGATGTAGCACGTAAGTTCACTATTACCTTCTGCATGAAAGAATGATCAAAATACCATTTGAAAGAAGGAGGTTTGCAATGAATACAGAAGATAAGGAAACTAATTCCGTAGCCCATGGACTGTCCAATATACCAAGCTACCAATTACAGAACCAAAGGTATGTCCTTCCTAGAATACAGCCCACTCTATAAGAAATAAAATAGTTTCCTAGGGTAACACACCCCCATCAGAGCAAGCTTTCTGTTTCCCCAAACACATCATACTTAGTTACTATGGTGTGATGGATTGGATTCTACAAATATGGCTACAAAAATCTCCCCCATTCTATGTACTCTTCTAAAACGTCATCTAGCCACGGCCCCCATTGAGAGACAGAATCGAATTCCCATCTTCTCAAGTCCGGACTGTCTTTAGTGACTTTCTTCTAACAACAGAGTACGGATGAGTGAAACTGTGTGACTTCCAAGGGTAGAGCACAAGAAGTCTTGCAGTTTCTTCCTTTCATGTTTGGAGTGCTTACTATCTGGATGCTCTCTCTTGGAACCCAGTCACCATTTTGTGATAAGTACAAGTCACATAAAAAAGCCATGTGTAGTGTCTTTGATCACCAGTCCTGCTCAGTCCAGCCACTGAATCGTCCCTGACATATGAGGCAGGAACTCTCCAAATGATTCAGGCCACAAGTTCTCAAGTCGCTCCAGCTAATTAAGTCCTCCAAGATGAGGACACTGTCATAGGAAAACAAAAATAATTCCTCCCCACAATGCCGTGTTCAAGTTTCTGACCCATAGAATCTGTGACTGCAAAAAAAATTTTGAAGAAAGAAATAGACTGTTTTACCCAACTATTAAGTGTCGGAGAAGTCTGTTGCATGGCAATTCATAACAAAAACACATGTGCTTGGCAAATACTTCTCTTTCATGCCTAGATGCCTTCTACTCCTACATTCACGTCTCATTTTACTTACCATTTTCTTTGGCTACCAATACCAATAAAAAAAATGGGATTTCAATGCTGATGTAATTTTTAAGACAAGTCTTTGTTCCTTCCTTTTTTTTTGTTCAATTTCTTTTTTTTAACTTTTATTTAATGAATATAAATTTCGAAAGTACAGCTTATGGATTACAATGGCTTCCCCCACATAACATCCCTCCCACCCGCAACCCTCCCCTTTCCCACTCCCTCTCCCCTTCCATTCACATCAAGATTCATTTTCTATTCTCTTTATATACAGAAGATCAGTTTAGCATACATTAAGTAAAGATTTCAACAGTTTGCTCCCACACAGAAACATAAAGTGAAAAATACTGTTTGAGTACTAGTTATAGCATTAGATCTCAATGTACAGCACACTAAGGACAAAGATCCTACATGAGGAGTAAGTGCACAGTGACTCCTGTTGTTGACTTAACAAATTGACACTCTTGTTTATGGCATCAGTAATTACCCTAGGCTCTTGTCATGAGTTGCCAAGGCTATGGAAGCCCCCTGAGTTCACCGACTCTGATCATATTTAGACAAGGCCATGGTCAAAGTGGAAGTTCTCTCCTCCCTTCAGAGAAAGGTACCTCCTTCTTTGATGACCTGTTCTTTCCACTGGGATCTCACTCACAGAGATCTTTCATTTAGGTTTTTTTTTTCCCCCAGAGTGTCTTGGCTTTCCATGCCTGAAATACTCTCATGGGCATTTCAGCCGAATCCACATGCCTTAAGGGCTGATTATGAGGCCAGAGTGCTGTTAGGACATCTGCCATTCTATGGGTCTGCTGTGTATCTCACTTCCCATGTTGGATCGTTCTCTCCCTTTTTTATTCTATCAGCTAGTATTTGCAGACACTATTCTTGTTTATATGATCCCTTTGGTTCTTAGTCCTATCATTATGATCAATTGTGAACAGAAATTGATCACTGGGACTAGTGAGATGGCATTGGTACATGCCACCTTGATGGGATTGAATTCGAATCCCCTGGTATGTTTCTAACTCTACCGTTTGAGGTTAAGTCAGCTTGAGCATGTCCAGAATTGCACATCTCTTCCCTCTCTTATTCCCACTCTTATATGTAACAGCTATCACTTTTCAGTTAAGTTAAGTTTCAACACTTGAGAATAACTGTGTATTGATTACAGTATTCAACCAAAAGTATTAAGTAGAGCAAACAAAAAAATACTAAGAGGGATAACATATTAAGTTGCTCATCAACAGTCAGGGTGAGGGCTGATCAAGTCATATTTGATCAAGGATCCAAAACCAATCCCTGGAGTAAGGACAGTCTATTCAATAAATGGTGCTGGGAAAATTGGATTTCCATGTGCAGAAGCATGAAGCAAGACCCCTACCTTTCACCTTACACAAAAATTCACTCAACATGGATTAAAGACTTAAATCTATGACCTTACACCATCAAATTATTAGCACTGGAAAAACCCTGCAAGATATAGGTACCGGCAATGACTTCTTAGAAAACACCCCAGAAGCACAGGCAGTCAAAGCCAAAATTAACATTTGGGATTGCATCAAATTGAGAAGTTTCTGTACTGCAAAAGAAACAGGAAAGTGAAGAGGCAACCAACAGAATGGGAAAATATATTTGCAAACTATGCAACTGATAAAGGGTTGATAACCAGAATCTACAAAGAAATCAAGAAACTCCACAACATCAAAACAAACAACCCACTTAAGAGATGGGCCAAGGACCTCAATAGACATTTTTCAAAAGGGGAAATCCAAATGGCCAACAGGCACATGAAAAAATGTTCAAGATCACTAGCAATCAGGGAAATGCAAATCAAAACCACAATGAGGTTTCACCTCACCCCAGTTAGAATGGCTCACATTCAGAAATCTACCAACAATAGATGCTGGAGAGGATGTGGGGGAAAAGGGACACTAACCCACTGTTGGTGGGAATGCAAACTGGTTAAGCCACTATGGAAGTCAGTTTGGAGATTCCTCAGAAACCTGAATATAACCCTACCATAAAACCCAGCCATACCACTCCTTGGAATTTACCCAAAGGAAATTGGCAAACAAAAAAGCTGTCTGTACCTTAATGTTTATTGCAGCTTAATTCACAATAGCTAAGACATGGAACCAACCCAAATGCCCATCAACAGTAGACTGGATAAAGAAATTATGGGACATGTACTCTATAGAATACTATACAGCAGTCAAAAACAACAAAACCCGGTCATTTGCAACAAGATGGAGGAATTTGGAAAACATCATGCTGAGTGAATTAAGCCAGTCCCAAAGGGACAAATATCATATGTTCTCCCTGATTGGCGACAACTAACTGAGCACCAAGGGGGAAACTTGTTGAAGTGAAATGGACACTATGAGAAACAGTGACTTGATCAGCTCTTGTCCTGACGGTTGATGTACAATGTAATACTTTATCCATTTTAGTATTTTTATTTGTCCTAGTACCATTGGTTGAACTCTGTAATTAACACACAATTATTCTTAAGTGTTTAAATTTTAACTGAAAAGTGATCCCTGTTAGGAATTTGGAAAACATTAGGCTGAGTGAAATAAGCCAATCCCAAAGGGACAAATACCACTTGTTCTCCCTGATAGGTGACAACTAACTGAGCACCAAAAAGGAAACCTGTTAAAGTGAAATGAACACTATGAGAAACGGTGACTTGATCAGTCCTTCCTTTTCTACTCAGATTACACTCTATGTAGAAATTCTGGAGCCACCACTGTTTCCATTTCTGCTTGTAGGGAGGGGTAGGAATTTAAAACAAAACTATGATTAAACTAAAGGCTGCAGTGTAAAAAGTGAGTAACATACAAGAACATATAAGCAGAGAAATGGAATTCTAAAAAGAATCACAAAGAAATGCTAGAAATAAAAATACTGGAACCAAAATGAAGAATGCCTTTGATAGGTTCATTAGTAGACTGGACATAGCCAAGGGGGAAAAAATGAGCGGGCTTAAAGATATGCCAATAAAAATTTCCAAGCCTGGAGTGGGGGTGGGGAGAACATGGTATCTAAGACCTGGGGAACAATTACTTTACCCTGTGGCGATCACAGCATTCTCATCCATCATCTTTGTCAAGAAGTTTATTACAGATCATCAATACGTATGTGCATCTTTATCCATGAGAGTATAGACCTACATTATGAATTATACACATATTCAGAAATCTGAAATATTGACATCTCAATATTTCCTGTAACAAATATAGCATTTATAGTATATACAAGTCTATGAAGAAGAAATGTTTATCATTTATAATTACAAATTTTCTTTCTACTATCCCTATATTAGTATTCCATTTGTAGAATACATTTGAGGTAAATTATCAACAGATATTACTACCTTAATACTTTCTATATTTAAGAAAACCAGGGGAATATTCTAGAGCAGCACTGTCCAATAGAAGTATGAGTCACATATGTAATTTAGAATTTTCTAATAGCTTCATTAAAGTGTGAAAATAAATATGAAATTCAATGATACTGTATTTTATGTGATCCTCTTTATCCAAAATAATGTCAGTGCAATGCAGTCAATATTATAAATTATTAGAGATATTTTTATTATTTCATCCATGTGCTATTTTGAAATTTCATGTGCTAAGCGCTCAATATTTATAGATGGCTAGGCCTTCTATATTGGACAGCATAAAGACTGAAATGTAAATGTGTGGTTCCTAGACCAGAAGCATCAGAATAACCTGAGAACTCATTAAAACGCAGACTCTTCATTCTCATCCGGGTGTGTGGAATTGGAATCTGAATTTTAACAGGACCCCACACAGAGATGATTCATGTACATCAAAGTTTGAGAAGCGCTGGTTTACTATGGTGGGCCTTGCAAAGAGATGGCAAAGTGTGGAAGAGAGAGAAGGAGGACAGCACAAATTTGATCTGTGCTCTGAGAAGCTCCCTTCCAAAGCTGATGCTGCTGGTCCTTTGGTTGCACATTGATTGGCAAGGTTCTAAAAAGTTGAGCCCATCACAAAGGCATTCACTGAATACTTTGTATCTTCCCAGCTCTACATCAAATACAAATTATTTAGACTCAACATAGCACCAAAACAACCTATGACTCCTTGGAAAGACAAGATCATTGAGGTTGAAAACATCAGAAAGCAGTGCCTAGCAGTATTATTAACACAGCGAAATACTTGACTCAGACAAGAAGTGCTGTAAGCTGTCAGGAATATGAACAATTTGGGTATAGGTCAAAGTTATCAGAGAAGGCAGCTTCTCTGGTTAGCGGGAACAAGTGTAAGTTGGGCTGGGAAAGAGGAATAGATGCCCTTAATGGAAAGGCAGCGAGAGATTTGAAGAGCCTGGCTATTCTTACCATTTGCTGTGATCCCTGGTTTCTTTAAGCATGTGATTTCCAAGCTTTGTTTGTGCACACCTCTCAGCCAAATTATTCAGACATATCTTCAGATGATGAGTGTTTATTCATAAACTACACATATGTACTATATGTACTATACACATATGTACTATATAATTATTCCATTAATTAAATAATAGTGTTTTACATATTATAGGATAAAATAAAGATCTATACATATTCCAAGATCGTCTTCCTGTTCTGTAATAGATTTGGAAGTCACTGTTCTAAGCCTGCATTTTTCCCTTCACAGAAACTTCTCCGTATTGTCCCAGCAGCATGCAGCACAGTGTGGTTCAATAAGTAGAGGCACAAAGTAGCGGGCAGAAAATGCCCAGAGACTGAGGAGTTATCACAGCTTGACCTTGCAGTGCTAGATTGCACCAACGCAAAGAATTTAGCGCATCACCAAAGGGTTAGGTGCGACAGAGTTGAGCAAACCTCAGCTGAGTTTTGGTGAGTGCTCTTCCCCTGGCAAATTCAATTTTTCTTCAGGTGTCAGTTTACAAGCCCCTCAAAATGGCCTTCCCAGACCTTACAAACTGATTGACAGCCTCTTGTTGATCTCATGTGTCATCTCACTGATTAACTCCTGAATTGCCTGTAAAAGCCAGACCAAACCAAGGATTCAACCCACGTCTCTGACCTGGGTAGCAGGGACCCAACTACTTGAACCATCACTGTTGCCTGCCACACTGTGCACTAGCATCGGGAGTCAGAGCCAGATACTGACCCCAGGTACATCCTGTGTGGGACTCGGGCATGTGACCCACCATGTGAAATGTGTACCCCGAGTGTCTGTTTTAAATGCATGTGCTATAGCTTTGTTTTGATAGCTAAGTGCCATAAATATGCAATAATTCATCCTTATAAAGCTGCCTTTAATCAGATTTCATGTTTTCTTCCGTAGAGTCTGCTCATGTTTCATTTTGTCATTTCTCAATTGAGGGAGAAGGCAGAACTTGCCAGAAGCAGTCAAAATTCACATTTAGAGAATACCTTCTCCGTGTCTTGTGATTTTTCATCTTTCATAATCTTTCTAGAAGACATTCCCAAGGAATTTCTCAGGAGACAGATGCATTGGTTTCTGTGACTGATGACAGTCTGACTTCACAAGTGGCCTTTCTCAGAGGTTACTAAGACTTGACACATTCACATTCCATAAATCTCCCATGTTCCAAGTCTAAAACATACATTTCTTTTCCACCAGCCAGAGCACAGAGAAGTGCTCAAGCCCCGTTGACAGCCATGCCTAAGAAAGGCAAACAGGGAGCCACTTGCACACAGACATAAACCTGCTCCATGTCTGAGATTTTATGTACATACCCCACTTCTCTCTTGCAGCCTCCAAGAAAACACACGTGACCTTTCAGAGTTCAGAAAAAAATCTTGTAAACCTCTCTCTGATGTTTAATAATTTCATTATTCTTTCTGGAATGATGTACCAGCCGGTACGGACAGCTTGTGGAACTCAGCTCATGGGTAAATGTTCAGTCTCATGCTGTTTTAACAACATTGGCTCTATCATCAGTGCAAATAGAAACAGTGGAAAGAATCCGAGGAGTGAGATATGTATTTGGAATTTCTACTGTGATGTTTTCCCAGGCACTGCGATGAAGGTGCGCTTTCTGGGCGACAAGGAAGCAGCAAAGATTCCCCCATGAGGGCTTACTCTACATTTGCCAGTAATGATTATGATGTAATTCCATGAGGCAGCTGTCAGTTAACAAAGCCTGGGAATCTAAATCATGCCTGATTTAATTTGCCCTTCAGAAAGGTTAAGACATGGAGAAATTCAAAATACACATTTTGTAGAAGACAGACACTGCAGCTTTTGAATGAATGCACAAACCTATGTACCCTTTTAAAGGAGAATGTTTACTTTTTCCATTCTTTCTAACTATGAGTGTCTCCTCTCACCTTGGACAAAAGGGAAAAAAAAGTCACTGTAACTATGCCAAAATAAGCAGATTAACTCTGGAATGCAGTGTCATGTCCTTCCTTGTCATGAGAGAGACGGCACAAAGGGTATTTCTTGCAGTTGGCCTTTGCAGCTTGCAGCGTCGTCAGAATGGGCTGCTGTTTCTCACACTACTTACTTGTCCCCTCCTTTTTCCTTTCTACTGTATTGATTGCTTGCTCACTAGGGAAGACCTCCCATGTTTCAGGGCTACAGTTATCAATGTCTATACTCATGGCTCTGAACCCTGGTTGCACACGGGGTTCACCTGGGGACCTTTCAAATTCACCATGCCTAGGCTGTGACCTAGACCAATTTAATCGTGACTTGGGAGCAAAAGGACACAGAGTTGGTACATTTGGAGCTCCTTAAGTGATTTCACGCTCAAGTCAACCACTGAGAACCACTGGGCTCCACAAATGGCTTTAGCAGTTAGGACGCAGTTCTGAGTTAGAAGTCAAAGTTTCCCAAAGCCATCAGATGGTTAACACTTACCTGAGAAGATTTCACAGACCTAAATCCTGTGAGCACACGTTCATTTGGCAATTGAACAGTTACTGCATTTGCTGAGTAACTTTCCCAAGCCTCCCTCGAATCTAACTCAGTTTCCTCCTCTACAAATGGTGTCAAATTGACAAACTCTATCTCAAACTGTTATGACCTTTTGGACTAAGGCAGAGCCAGCCAGTGTTTTCTGAAAAGGGCCTATGAGTTTGGCTTTCGAAGTTGTATAGTCTGCAACAACTCAAGTCGGCCATTACAGCACAAAGAAACCCATAGACTTTAGGGAAGTAGGCTGATGTAGCCAGGTTCTAATAAAATGGTGTTTACACAAGCACGTAGTGGCCCAAATTGTACCCACTGGTTCTAAGTAGGCAACACCTGGACTAACGCACACTACCGCAGTTGGCACAGTAAGTCGCTCTTTTCGTTTTTGCTAGGAAGCACGGCAAGTAGACCTTGTCCCTAAGATTTAGGCATTTGTTCTCCTCCTCAGCTCTGCCCTAGGGCTCCTTTCAAGTGGAGCAGCCTCCAGTGCGTAGCACACAGCTACAATGGCTCCAATTCCCAGGACAGGAACAGGCACCAGGCCTCCTCTGTCTGTGCATGTTCTCTTCCCCACTTGAGTCCCCACTGTCCCAGCGTGCGTAGCCAAGAAAACCGAGGCAAATGTGCAGGCCAAGAGGATGCAGCTCCCAGTGTGCATCACGTTACGGGAGGAAACACCACAGACACTCGAGCCATTAGGGGAAACTGTGCATTAAACCATGAGTTGTAAAGAGCTGCCAAAATCCCAGAGCTGCAATAAATCATTACTGTCAAGTGCTCAGCATGAGTAATACAAAATCAATCCACTTAGCTGGAAATGAATTTGAAAATTGTGCTTTAAACAATAGTAATGTGTGAGCAAAATCAACAGAGAAGCAGTTGTGCCCTTGCATCTTTCCAGGAGGGACGGAGGAGTGATCGCTTGGGTTTAGTTTCCTTTGCATCAAGGGTGCAGCAATCGATGAGGAATGGCTGTGAGTCAGCAGTCAGAACCAAAACTGAATGTGGTAGTACACTCCTTCCTGAGGATATTAAACCCATTATTATTATTTTTGCAGGTCACCTTTCCCAGGGCCTAAGCCATTCCTTGAATACTTCCAGTAAGTCCTTTATTCACTAATAACTTAATAATCACCTCCGACAGGCCACGCATTGTACTCACAGCTGCAAATGCAGAGCCTGGGAATCCACTGGCTTTGCCCTCAAGATCTCTCTCTGAGCACCCTAAGAAATGCTCATTCACACTCCCACATTTTCTAACTTTCTCCCAGGAAAAATCCTAAGGACCAAATCACATCCATTTGCTCAAATGGCTTTGAATGTCGTCATTTGGCATCACATAACTCCTTGCTAATGTACTTTCAGAGTGCACTGGTGTTTCTTCGTGCAGTTGTCAAGGGCAGTCACAGAGTGTGGGGGTGTCATCCTCATTAAATCCTTTCCTACAAAACTCCAGAGTGTTTTCTTCATTTAAGGAAACACTAAAAGCTGTCTGACTTGGGGGGGGGGGTGCACAACAACTGGTAGGAATTTATCACAGTTATTATTTGCAAACTCATACAAAAGAAAGGGTCGGGATGCCTTTCAAGGACGTATTCAGAAGCACATCTGTGACAGGCACGATAATGCCCTCCCAAAAGATGCTGCAAATATGTACATATGGCAGAAGAGACTTCCCAAGTGTGATTAGGGTAAGGGTTTTGAAATGGGAATATAATCTGGGATTATCTGCTTGGGCCAATGTAATCACAAAGATCTTTATAAAGCAAAGAGGACAGGCAGAAACGCCAAAGGGAGGAGGAGGAGGGAGAGACAGATCTGAAGATCAAAACTCCTGGCTTTTAAGGGAGCCAGGAGACAAAGCACACAGGAGACTTCCAGAAGCTAGAAAAGGCAAAGAAATGGATTCTCTTGTCAAAGTCCTGTGGCCTCTGGAATCTTAAGGTAACAAATTTGTATTGTTTTTCACTGCTAAGATCATGGTGATTTGTTACAGAAGCCACAGGAAATGAAATCAGCACACCTGTGTAAGTAGACTGCTAATAGATGCAGACAGGGAGCAGAGCCCTTTCATTCAAGGTGTTCATTTGCCACCACAGTTACTTTGTTTATAGTCATGGTATAAGCAAGGCCATTCATTTCTTCAGCCTGTGTTTTATGGTGCTAAATAACATCACAATAGTCTGTTGGGAGTCTGAGGATATTTGATTGACGCAGTATGTTCCTTACATCGGATTATTTGTTGAACTAATGATTGACAAAGATGAAAATGCAAAATAGCACATGGGGAACTGTAGAAATATTGTCTAAGAGAAAGGAACCATTTTATGTTTGTGGTATACATGGCTAAGATTGAAATCCTTTTTTAGCCCATGGGATCTCCCATCAACCAACCAATTTTTGAAAATGTTATCTTGAAAATAAAATGGCAAAGATTTAGGGGCAGGCATGTGGCATAGGGACATCCTCATCCCATTTCCCAGAGTGCCTGGTTTCAAGTCCCAGCTCCTCAACTTCTGATCCAACTTCCTGCGAGTGTGCACCCTAGGAGGCTGCAAGTGCTGGCTCAAGTCCTTGGGTTCCTGTCATCCATGTGGGAGGCCTGATTTGAGTCTGGGGTTGGTTTTGGCCTGGTCCAGCCCCAGCTATTATAAGTGAACCAGTGAATGTCTCTGTCTCTGTCTCTCTTTCAAATAAATAAAATGAATTTTTTAAATAGCAAAACTCCTAAGGTTTAAAAAGTAGAGAATATACTGTATTTACATATTGCTAATTTTACCATTCTGTTTTATATACCCATTTAGAAGACCATTGTTTATGATCAAATTAAAGTTAGAAATTAGCAGTATTTTAGAGTAACATTTGTAATTGCCCAGGTAATCAAGATCACAGTGGGGTGTGAACTTCAGAAGAGCATGTTGATGGTATTTCTAATTCCTAACCCTTCACACGCCCCTTCCTACAGCCAGGGCACTGCTCCAAGAGCCTTACAAATGTTAGGTTACTTAATTATCACAGCAACCCTTTGAGGTAGACATTTTCAGGACCACCATTTTACAAACTTGGAAGCTGAGGTACAGAGAGGCTAAGTAACTTTCCCAAAGGCTAGAGAGTTTTAGGCTCCTAAAAATATCATGAAGGGGATTTGAGGACTGTCAGCCCACTCAAGCAGGATTTTAGGCAATCAGCCCTGATGTAGGATTGAAGTGTGATAATGTTCAGACATTCCCATAGCCATGGGAACCCCGTCCCAGAAGAAAGAAGGTGGTGTAAGACCTAGGGTAACCTTGTGGCCCATCGCCTTTGGGCTGCCTGCTCCCTGCTTTCCAGCCTGCACGCTTGTTCCACGTGGCTCCTGGCCTGCTCTCTGCTTAGTACGGACCCAACTTAGCCTCTAGACTTCTCTTTCTCCTCTAAATAAAGCCCTCGCTCTCCTGTGCATTTCTCTCACTGAATAAAAAGCATAAAACCTTGAAAGACCTATGGGAGAGGAAAATCACTGAACCAAAAGAGTAAGGCCACTGTTTTTGACAAATTGTTCAATTCATTAATTTACTTATTTAAGAGGCAGAGAGAGAGAGAGAGAGAGAGAACAAGGCTGCTGATGAGCCTTGGCCCAAAGAAGATCCCCCCCTTAGGCCAAGTAAGGGGAAATCTCCCACCTCTTGGGGCTATCCCAGATCAAGTTGTGTCCCAGCTGCACAGAGGTACGGACTGATCGGAGCAGAAGCCCTGAAAGCAGGCTCCCTAACAGTAGGCAAGTAGAGCCATCACCAAACAGGAGGGAGGAAGAGGGCAAAGGATGCCAGTCTAGTTGGATCCCCATAGTAACGTCATAAACATAACTTTACAACATGTTCCCAGAAGAAAAATAAACCATGATTACAAAGAGCTCTGCAATAGTAAAAATGCCACAGTATTTAATTGAATATTTTAAAAACTGAAGCTTAATGCCTTTCATATATGATAGCAAATCAAATTGGCTAATAAAAAACCTATAGCAAATTGCCCTAACAAAATGATGTTTTCACTAGCACCTTCGTTACAGATAATTAGATGTTCGTAAACATGTTGTGATGCTAAAATCTGATCTTTGA
Source organism: Oryctolagus cuniculus (assembly GCF_051225735.1). Taxonomy (NCBI): domain Eukaryota; kingdom Metazoa; phylum Chordata; class Mammalia; order Lagomorpha; family Leporidae; genus Oryctolagus; species Oryctolagus cuniculus. The sequence goes on along the minus strand of NC_142888.1, from coordinate 8,161,884 downwards.
AGCCTTTCAATATCTCATGCTCACTCCCACCCATGCTCCAAAGAAGTATTTTTCTGTAAATACTCAGAAGGCTCTTTACTGAGGTACTAAACAAAAGCTTTGTTTCCCATCCCTACCAAAAGGCAATCCAGGGCCAAGTTTGCTGGTAACACTTTATCAGAACTCTGAATTAAATTCTCACAAACTATAAAGGAGAAACAAACATTAAAAATTGAAACAAGGAACATTTGGTTCATTTAAGAATACCTATCCAAACATATGCGTCTAGATTGCCTGAGTTTTCAAATATTGGTCTAAAATATCTTAGGAAAGCAGATACACCAAAGAGGTTTCTTGGCATCCATCTTTGTGAGTTGTAAATACTGGAAGAATAACATTTCTCTAAGTAATTTTGGCACACTTAATGTCGAGAATCAACAACACTTAGAAGAAAATCTGATTCCATCAAAGTTAGTGTTGACTCCAATTTTAATCAAATTATGTAAACTATTCATTTCTGACAGCTGATTTCATTGCATTGATTCAGCCACCAAGTGTAAAATCACAAATTGGGGTGATGCTTACCCAGGTAAGCGTTGAGGTGTCCCAAGGACCTGGGCCAGGACACTGCCTGGAAAGGCTGCCTGCTGGTGGCGCCACAAGAAGGTACCCTGAAACACCACACATGTATACACAGCGCGAGCATGCGTCCGCCTTCCCCATCGTCCTGCAATGGCTTCTCTCTCCCTCCCTCGTGATTTCTTCCCCCACCACCAATGTTCATAAACTCATAAACTCCCAGAATTTAATAGCTGAAGCCTCTTTAGCTCTTAAGTCTTTGGGCACCACAAAGCAGTAGAAAAAGCAGGAATTTTGTGAGTGGCATGGAACTTGGTCCAACCCATGTGGATGATAGAAAACGGTTACTTTGAAGAGATAATTGCCCAAGTGGGAAAGAGGGCTGCAGAAACCTCTTTACTGAGGCACTGTTCATACTAATAAAGAAAAAGAACTGAAAGCAAAATGTCCATAAATAGGGGAACCGTTTAAGTGGTACAACCACACTATGGAGTACTGTGAGCTCATTAAAAGTAATGTTGTAAGGCAGGCATTTAGCCTAGTATTTAAGATGCCACCTGGGATGCCTGCATCTGTAGCAGAGTGCTTTGGTCAGAGTGCTGGCCCTGCTCCTGATTCCGGCTTCCTGGGAATGTGCACCCTGGGAGCAGTAGGTAATAGCTCAGGTACTTGCTAGATAGAGTGTCAGGCTCTTAGATTCAGCCTAGAACCATTTTGGCAATTTAGGGAAGGAACCAATGGACTGAAGATCTCTCTCCCTTTCAAATAAAATAATTTTTAAAAATGTTGAAACCCATGTTGTGGATCTCTATCTGTTGTATGAGATGCTATAAAACAGAGAAAAATAACATGTACAGAGCAGTCCTGTATAAGTCACATTGAACGCATATGATGCATTTCTATGTATGTGCACGGAGGTATCATAGTGGAGGTTCCCCAAAATGACAACTCTGGCTCTCTCATGATGCAGTCTCAGTGGTCATTATTGTGTTATTTCACCTTTGTGACATTTAGCTTTCCTACAATGAATATGCCAAGATTTTTATAAAAATAAGAAACCTGGAGTGTTATGTGGTAGTTTGAACAACTATGTGTATCGCAAGCACATGATTGCATCTTAAAAGCAAAGCTCTGAGAATAAAAAGAAACAAAGTACCTAAAATGCATAATAAGAAAGTAGAAATTATGAAAATTAAAATGCATGCATAAGATACAAGTCATGTTCTCAAGAATATACTTGAAAAGAGAAGACTTGTGAACCTACCGATGAATATGTGTCTGTCAAAGGATCACTCTGATGGGGGATGTTGAAGATCTAGGAGACTGTACATGTGACAGGGCAGAGGATGGATGAGAAATCCCCGTATCTTCCTCCCAAATTTACTGCGAACCTACAGCTGCTCTGGAAATCAAGTCTCTAAAATGAACTAAGAAAATAGGATGTATATTAATGACTTTACAACGACTGTCCCCGGTGGGGCTGGAAGAGGGGGTGTGAGAAGGAGTACAATGAGGGAAAAAGGAAGGAACTGACAAATTAATCGCCTGACTCATAACTTGCCCTGTACTATATTACTTAAGCTCCTACATCTGAGATTCCCAAAAAGTAGACATAAACTTGAAAATGAGAAATATTTCACTATATAACATAGGTATGCATAAAAATCATTAGTGGGTAGTTTTTTTTTAGCTATGATTAGCTATTTTCAAAGAAACTAAAGTGCATAGATCTAGAACCATTTACACTTGCAAGCATATGACTCCAAAAACCCATTGGTTCATCTGTAAAATGAAGAAAATAATTACTACCTTTCTGGAGTATTAGATCTGTAAGAATGCTGTCTTCAAAAATAATTGCTGTGACTCTCAGTTTCAGCTCCAGCACATAAGAAACTTAGAAGTCATCAAGCCCATCCTCACAATAAGAAAAACCTGGACAGACTAGAAATCAATGACTTGTCACAGACCTGTCGAGGTTTACATGCCACTGAAACTTTGAAACAGAGATAAATGCAAAAAGTCACAGATATGATCTGCTTAGCTGGAACACGTAGACATTGACGTTGATGAATTGCTGCAGCCTCAGTATGGACTAGCCTGAGTCCGGGGAACTGCTGCAGCCTGCAGTTTAGGGAGGGAGGTCCACACTTGGATGAGCTTTGTATCTCTAGGATCCCTACTGGGTCCAAGTGGTGACGAGCCAAGAGAGAGCTCTCCTTCACTGAAGCAGGGAGAGCAGCAGAATCATCTTGGTAACACACATCCAGAGTCTTCTCCAGAACAATGGCCCAGTGTTCAGGAGCGAGGCCTTCACTGGAGCCTTTCCCAGACACCCTCCCAGGAGATGCGTCTCCAGGATTCCTGTCCCACCTAACTGCAAAGGGGGAAGGTGTACAGTAAGAAACGCGTTTGATGGTCACAGGTGGGAGACACGGGGCCTGTTAAATACTGACACTTACTTGTAAGACTACACAATGTTTGAGCTCTTCCACATCTTATCAGCATCTGAAGAACAGGGTTTCAGTATAGCAACAGTGAACTACAGCCCAAAGAGCTGCATGACACAGGTCCTCTTTGAGAAGAAGTGCTTGGGGGAGTCCAAAGGCAACAAACACAAAAATGAGCAAACTAGTCTTTGAAACCTCTGGCACCTATAGCTACACCAGAGGCCTGTTTACCTTAGTTCCTATTAATGGTTACATTAATTACCTTTCCATCTCAAACATACAAAGCACACCGAAAGGGAAAAAAAAGTCTGAAGGGAAAAAGCAAGCATCTGACCCAGCTTCAGCTGTGACATGATGGTGGCCTTACAAGACAGAATATTTAAGATAACTATAAATAATGTGAACATGTTTATAATGAAAAAATAGACAACTTGCAATGATAGAAAACATGAGTAAAGGGTGCAGAGATATGGAAACTAAGAATCAAAAGGAAATACTACAATTCAAAAGTTCTAACAGAAATGAAGGATGCCTTCAGTGGACTGATTAATAAACTCAATGGAGCTGAATAATCAATGAGCTTAAAGATAAGCTAATAGAAATGTCCCAAACTAAAATTTAAAGAGAAAAAAGTTGAAGCTGAAAACAACATCTAAGACCCGGAGGATAATTTTAAAATATACAATATATGCACAAGTAGAATACCATATAGAGAAGAAAGAGAAAAGTAGATGTTTTTGAAATATTAACAGCTGATAACTTTTCCAAAGTTATCAAAGACAGCAAATCATATCTGGGAAGCTCAAAGAATACCAAGGAGGATACGTAGCAAAAACACAACCAGGCATATCATATTCAAATTGTAGGAAACCACCAACAAAAAAAATTCAGATAGAAGCCAAAATCTTAAAAACATCTTACCTGTAGAGGGATGGGAATATGAATCTCACTTCTCATCAGAAACTATGCAGACAAACAGAAAGTAAAGTGAAGTATCTAAAGCGCTAAAAGAAGAAATTTCCAACCTGTTATTCTACATCTGGAGAAATTACCCTTCAAACATGGAAGAGATTGCTTCTCAAAACACAAGTGAGATAATTCAATACCAATAGACCTTTCCAACAAGTTATGTTAAAAGATTTTCTTTAGGCGGAAGCAAAAGTTTAAGATTGAGAGGCTTGGATCTAAAAAAGCAAAAATAGAGTATTAGGAATAAATGAAACTGATAAAATGTATTAACTTTCATGTTCCTGATTATCTAATATAACAGTTGATTTTAAATAGCAATAAATGGGGCAGGTGTTCGGTGCAGTTGTTAAGATGCTGCTTGAGACACCCACATCTCCTACCAGAGTGTCTGGTTCAAGTCCTGGCTCCTCTGCTTCTAATCCAGATTCCTACTTATGGACACCCTGGGAGGTGACAGATAATGGCTGAACGACTTGGGTCCCTGCCTCCAATGTGGGAGATCTGCATTCAGGTCTTTTCTCCCATCTTCAGCCAGGCCCAGTTATTACTATTGCAGGCATTTTAGGAGAGAAACAGTGCATGGGCTCTCTCTCTCCCTCTCTCTCCCTCTCTCTCCCTCTCTCTCCCTCTCTCTCCCTCCCTTTCCCTCCCTCTCCCTCCCTCTCCCTCCCTCTCCCTCCCTCTCTCTCCCTCTCTCATTCATTCTCTCTCTCATTCTCTCTGACTCTCACTCTCCCCTCCCTCACCCTCTCTCCCCTTTTCAAATAAAGTGAAAAATTAAAAAAAATAGTAACAATATATTGTGTGATTACAGCATATAGGTAAACAGTATCCTAAGGGACAGGAGAGAGAGAGGCCCTGGGAATGTATTTTTAATTTTTGTTTGTTTATTTTAAAGGCAGCGTTACAGAGGCAGAGAGATAGAGAGAAGTCTTCCATCCATTGGTTCACTCCCCAAATGGGCGCAATGACTGGAGCTGGGCCAATCCAAAGCGAGGAGCCAGGAGATTCTTACAGGTCTCCCACGTGGATGCAGAGGCCCAAGCACTTGAGCCATCTTCTACTGCTTTCCCAGGCCACATATAGAACTGGATTGGAAAAGGAACACCCGAGACTCGAACCAACAGCCATATGTGATGCTGGCACTACAGGTGGCAGCTTTACCTACTACACCACAGCACCAGCCCCAGGAATGTATTTTTTGCAAGATATGCGCAGTACACATGAAATGTGATACTATTATCTAAAGGGAGTGACATTGGTTAAAAATATAATTTGTACACTTTGGGGCAATCCCTAAAACCTTATTTTAAAGTATAAGTACTACACTAAAATAAGACATTAAATGGAATTTTTAAAAAATTCTCAAAAGACAGAACAAGAAGCCTCTGGTAGCAAATAAAAAATGATTGTAAACATGACTGACCCTACTATATAATTATTTTAAATATGAGTAGTTTAATCATAGCATCTGAAAGACAGTGGTTGTCATTGTAGCTACAAAACAAGACCCAATTATATGTTTTTGATGATGTGTTCAAGAAAATAATTTTAAATATTAAGACTTATATGTTAAAAGTTAAGTGGATAAGGCATGATATACCACGTTGTCACTAATCAGAAGGAAGTTGAAGTAGATTTATTAATTGTAGACAAAGCCAATTTCAGGACAAGGAAATTTATCAGGGACAAAGATAGGCACTGCATTATAATGAACGGGTCAATTCTTTAGGAATATACAACATTCCTAAACATACATGCACATAGAAATAGAACATCAAAATACACAAGCCGAGGCCAGTGCTGTGGTGTAACCGGTAAAGCCATCACCTGCAGTGTCCACAACCCACATGGGCGCTGGTTCAAGTCCCAGCTGCTCCACTTCCGATTCAGCTCTCTGCTATTGGCTGGGAAAGCAGTAGAAGATGGCCCAAGTCCTTGGGCCCCTGCACTGGTGTTGTAGACGTGGAGGAAGCTCCTGGCTCCTGGCTTCAGATTGCTGCAGCCCTGGCCATTGTGGCCAATAGGGGAGTGATCTAGTGGATGAAGACCTCTCTCTCTTTCTCTCCTTTTCATCTGTGTAACACTGACTTCCAAATAAATAAATAATTTTTAAAAACACACGGCAAAAGCTGATAAAAGTGAAAAGATAAATTGAGAAATACACAATTGTAACTGTTGACTTCAACCCCTGTCATCCTTATCAGTAACTGTTAAACCCAACAGGCAGAAAATCAGCAAGGACATAGTTCAATGGAATGAAAGCATCAACTTTTATCTAATTGACGTCTGCAATAGCAGCCAAACATACATTCCTCCCAGGCTTTCATGGACCATTCCCTAAAACATACTACATTCTGGGCCACAGAACATACTTCAAAAAGTTTACAATAATAAAAATCATACAAAGAGTGGCAGCATTTTGCCACAATGGGCTAAGCTGCTAGTGGGGATGCCAATATCCCATATTTGGGTGCCGGGGATCAAGTCCAGCTTCCTGCTAATGTGACTGGGAATGCAGCAGCTGATGACCCAAGTACTTGGGTTCCTGCCACCCACATGGGAGACACAGATGGACAGATGGAGTTCCTAGCTTCAACCTGGCCCAGCCCTGGCTCCTACAGGAATGTAGGGTGTGAGACAGCAGAAAGATATCCTCCCTCCCTCCCTCCCTCTCTCCCTCTCTCTCTCCCTCTCTCTCTCCCTCTCTCCCTCTCTCCCTCTGCCTTTCACATAATTAAAAACAAATACATACAAAGTTTGTTTTCGTATCAAAAATTAAACAAGAAATTCATGACACAGATAGCTGCAAAGCTGATGAATATTTGGAAACCAAACAACACATTTGCAAACATTACATTGGTTAAATAATTTTCAAGAGGTATTTAAACACATTTTTAACTAAATAAAAACTGAAATACAACTTATCAAAATTTGTAGAATTAAATGCTTACATTATAAAGAAAGACATCAATAACCTCAACTATGGTAGGAACTATAGAAATAAGAGAAATCTAAACTTTAAATAAGCAGATGAAGATAAATAAACTACCAGGCACAGATGATTTCACTGGTCAATTCTACCTCACATTTAGGCAAGAAATTATAACAATCCTGCACAATCTCTCCAAGAAAGCAAAAGCAACACTTCCTAACTTATCCTATGGTATCATCATTACCCGACTACCAGTACAAGATGACATTACAAGAAAGGGAAACTCCAGACCATTATCTCCTGTAAACAAACATGCAAACTTGGCCTTAAGATGGTAAGTTCTGCAGATCTAATCAATAGCATGGTTACTACAGCTAATCATAGTGTATTTTATACTTAAAATTTGCCAAGAGAATAGATATTACTCTTACCACACACACACACACACACACACAAAATCATGTGAGGTGATGGGTATGTTAATTAGCTTGGTTGTGGTAATCATGTCACAATGTACATATCTGAAAATATCACATCACATATATTGAATTCAATTTTTGTCAATCACACCTCATTAAGGTGAAATATTAAATTAATTAAAGTACTAACATACATATAAAAATCCTGAACAAAATGTTAACAAACTGAATCCAACAGTGTTAGAAAGGAACTCTACACTGCAATCAAGTGACATACAGAGTATGAAAGGCTTGTTCAATATTCAAAAATTGACAAACATTAATCAGCACATCAAGTAAAGTCTCAAGCATCTCATAATGCCAGAAAGTTAAAAAGTACTAACAAATGAACTAAAATGACAGTGATAGTGGTATATCATACAGATACAAGAGCCAACTAAAAGCTAGAATAATTTGAGCAAAAAAAAATAAAGTATTATTGGAGTATAATCCAAAGTAAGAGTTCCAATTAATTTATGTAGATTCTCGGTCTTTAAGGGGCTAGAACTGAACTTTTAACTCCTTCAGTGGGTTTTACACACTGATGTTCTTCCAAAGAGTAGAATATGGCAAGGACAGGGGAATAGAGTAACTTTACCATGGCAAAACTAGACAAACATTTCCTCACGGGTGATCCAGGTCAACAAAGCAGTGAGAAGTCGGAGTAATAGCATGTGCTCATAATACAACGTGATGAGAATGGCACTTTGCCTCTGTGATGTCACTCCCACAAACTCATTAATCCAGTCTAACATGAGAAATCTGAAAAACCCCAACTGAGGGACAGTCTATAAAATACCCAAGCAGTAATTCTCAAAATGGTCAAGGTTATCAAAAAGTCAAGTCTGAAAACTGTCACAACCCATAGGAGCCTAAAGAAACATGACTACTCAATGTAATATTGTATTCTGGATAGGATCTTAGAATAGCACTGGACATTAGGGAAAACTACAGAAATCTGAACAACTGGGAACATTAGTTAATACTTATTTTGATTGCATTGTAAATTAAAAACATGTTATCTCAAAAATAAAGTTCTAAAAAAGTTCAAAATAAAAGATAAAGATGAAAACTTCTGAACTATTTCCTTCTACCTTTCAATGGACAGCCTTGGACCAACCACTGTGCAAGACAGGCTTGATTAGTATTTTCCTCCTCTCCTTTCCTCACCCAACCCTGATAATGATCAACTTCTTTCTTAAAAGGAATACCGAAGAAAGGAAGACAGAGAGAAGCTCTCAGAGACGAAAATCCAGAAGCTGAGCCCAGGCTCCTAAATAACTGACTTAGCTTTGGAGGCTCCATTGTCGTTCTCTGATCGTCTTCTGACTTCTAAGCAACAATCCTACTCTTTATCATAAATTTCCTTCTGCCCTGGCTTCTGGCTTTGCAGATGACCGGCACTTCTAACTTGTGAGAATGGGTTACCTTTCAGGCTGTACAGTCTGTCAAAAATCACTGTATTAGGGGGGAAAAGGGCTAGGATTTCAGTGAGTTCTATCATGGCAACATATCGCTTTATCTCTAGATTTCACTGGGACTTGTTTGCCTTGTCCCTCTGCCACCGTCTAGTCTAACATCCTAATAACAGCCTGCAACTTGTAATTTGGGTTTTCAAAGCTGTATTTTTCAAACATTTTTGTCAAAGTCAGAGACACTATTTCAATATCAGAAGGAGGGACAATTAGAGAAAACATATACAGGCACACATGTGTGCAGGCACGCACACACACACGCATGCACAAACACATGTCCTTCAGACCAGACCTTTGGATTTTAGCTCAAATATTTTCTGTTTTGCTCTTTCCCTATTTCTGAGTATCTAAATTCCCGGACTGCAAAGGAAATTGGAGATTTGGGTTATTTGTATTATTCAGTGACCTTAAATAGAATTCCAACTATTATATTTTCAAATCAATATTGAATATTCTCCTACTTGACATACAGAGATCTTTGCAAATAGAAGCACTCTGACCTTCAAGAACGTATAATTTAAGCATATAGCATCTTGTATCATTTCTTGGGTCTTCATATTTTCAACTCTATCTATGCTCCATGCCAAAAGTGATTAAGTTAGTAAAACTTACTGTGCTCAGAACATGTTCCATAATGAGGAAGAATTCTTTACACCTTTCCAAAAATATTTTCATCTTTAAAGAATCCAAATGTTTTGTTCATTTATTTATCAGGGAAAGAAAAAGGGGAGGGAGTAAGAGAGCCAGAAACAAAAATCTCTCGTCTGCTGGTTTACTCCCCAAAAGCCTACAATAGCCAGACCTGGGATAATCCCAAATCAGTAGCCAGGAACTCAATCCAGCTTTCCCATTTGGCTGGCAGCGACCCAAGTACTTGAGCCATCACCTGCTGCCTCCTAGGGTGTGCATTAGCAGGAAGCTGACATTGAGAGCAGAGCCAGGATTTAAACTAGGACACTCTGATAAAGGGATGCAGACATCTCAATCGGAGTATTAACTGCTAGGCCAAATATCTGCCCCATTCCCACCACTTAAACAGAAATATGAGACCATTTTAAAAAGATTGTGGAGGGATCACAGCTGTGGTGTAGCAGGTGAAGATGCTGCATGTATCACTGGCATCCCATATGGGCACCAGTTTAAGACCTCTCTGCTCCATTTCCTTTTTTTATTATTTTTATTTTATTTTCTTGACAGGCAGAGTGGACAGTGAGAGAGAGAGACGGAGAGAAAGGTCTTCCTTTGCCGTTGGTTCACCCTCCAATGACCGCCACGGCTGGCGCGCTGCGGCCGGCGCACCACGCTGATCCAATGGCAGGAGCCAGGTGCTTCTCCTGGTCTCCCATGCGGGTGCAGGGCCCAAGCACTTGGGCCATCCTCCACTGCACTCCCTGGCCACAGCAGAGAGCTGGCCTGGAAGAGGGGCAACTGGGACAGAATCCGGCGCCCCGACCAGGACTAGAACCCGGTGTGCCGGCGCCACAAGGCAGAGGATTAGCCTAGTGAGCCGTGGCGCCAGCCGCTCTGCTCTATTTCCAATCCAGCTCCCTGTTAATGCACCTGGGAAAGCAGTGAAGAATGGCCCTTTGGGCCCCTTCCACCCAAGACCCAGAAGGAGCTCCTAGCCCAGTTCCAGCCATTGTGGCCATCTGGGCAGTGAACCAGCAGATCGAAGATCTCTTTGCCTGTCTGTCTCTCTCTGTAACTCTATCTTTCAAATAAATAAATACATAAATATTTTTTAATAAAAAGGGTCATGGAAAATGGAATCAAATTAAGTTAATTTTGTTGCAAAAGAGAATTTTGAAATCTATGCATAGATTTTTTTCATAACATGCATTTCCAAGAGCTTTTTGAAGACCTCTCATACTAGTTACAAACAGCTCCATGGCAAAGTTACACCATCTTCTTAGCTGTCAAGAACTTCAGAGCTGTAAGCCGTCTTACATCATTAGTGCAATACTTCATTTTATATATATAAATAATTTTATAAATAAATTAGCATTATTATCAAATGCATGCCATAATATAAATTATTTATACCCTTAATTTTGTGATATTCTGGCATTTGGATAATTACAGAGAGCAAAATAATTGGTAAGATCTCTGCTAAGCATCCTGTTATATTCTTTTTAATGTATGAGAATTATGTCCAAGAAACTAAAATTAGCAAATTAAACAATTGTGCAGTTGTACTAATTAAATTCCTTAATTTAGCTATTCTATCAGGTTTTACTTTGATTTCAAACTGTTAAGTGATTAGAAAATAAAATTACTTGACTATCACAAATATGTTTAAATTTATATCCTACAAATTTTATACTGCATGAATTCTGTGATTAAATGTGAATATATTACACACACTTTTATCTTAACTTGATACGAAAGGGACTTAAAGCCACTACAAAAAGTTTTGCAGTATAGCCAAATAAAAACTTACTGAAAATATGAAAAATGTGAGCCAATGGTCAAATAATGACAAAAACTTATCGGGAGCCTGAAGTTTGTTTGCAACTTAATGGCATTTATGCCAGTGGTAGACCAACATTTTGGGCTCTAAGCTTTCCAAATATTACCAGAAAAATTGACAGTTTCAAGATTCACAGAATATATAAGGAAAAAAAGACTCATTACACAAACTGTCTCTGAATTTTGTTTCAGACATGTCAGAATTAAGTATTTTTATGGTAAACATAGTGAAAACTTCTTAGAGTTATGACTTACAAATATTGGGTTGCCTACAAAATTAATTCATGTATTTAGTTCTATGGGTTATTTATTAATATATTTTAGATTGCCTATCAATAGTATCTAACCGGGACTGGTATGGCTTTGGAACACGCAGCATAAATATGAATTGTCATAGTGATGGGAGTTGGGCATCGCTGGTATTCATTGGGCAGCTTCTGGAGTTTTAAAACCCACTTAACGTGCATATGACAGTCTCATACACTAAAGAGTTCTAATGCCCAAAATGACCATTGCAGCCTCATTGACAGTTTCTGAGAGGAATGAATGGATTCCATATATCTCAAGTTATTCTATAGATATCGTTTCTCTTGAACAAGATGTTGAAAGGTACTGTATGGCAAAGAACTCAAAATTATATGCCTTGGAAAATACTCAAAACACTTTTTAAGCTAATACTGCTGTCCATCACATAAAGCTTTACTTAACTAATTTCCTATGGAAGAAAACTGATTACAAAAAAGAAAAAATATAGCTTGATGATTCTTCCTACTATAGCTACTAGCTGTTGCCTGAGAACAGCCATCAGTTTGTGATCTATCTGTGGTATAAACATATAATAGACTCATAGACACAAGCATATATGCATATGTGATTAATATATAATAACTGTTCTAATTCTTGGATGAAACTAGAACTTTATTGTCACATGTGGCTTTCTTCATTAGTTTGATCCCAAAATCTGAAATCATTCTAGCTTTATCATTTAATCCATCCAAAATTTTGTTCACAAAACACATTTTCATTTCAAATTCCTCCAAACCAGAGTACTCATTTGTTTCTATAGTTTTATCAATATTATTAGTGAATTTTTAAAATTTTTATCACATTCTTAAGTATTTGTTCATTTATTTGAAATACAGAGTGACAGAGAAAGAGACAGAGAGACAAGGGGAGAGGAAGGGAAATCCTATCTTCTGATTTGCTTCCCAAATGCCTACAACAGTCAGGGCAGAGCCAGGCCAGAGCCAAAAGCCAGGAACATGGCATAACAGAACCCAACTACATCATCTGCTACCTCCCAGAATGCATTAGCAGGAAGCTAGCTAAGCAGCACAGTAGCTGGGGCTCATACCCGGTGTTCTGATATGGGATGTGGGCGTCTCAAATGGTGGTTTAGCCCACTGGACCAGACCCCTTCCCCTTATAACATTATTGAAACATTTACTATGTCTTTAATCTTGGGTCTATATCACAAGAAACACGTAATATTTTTATAAATTAACCAGTATTGATGTTAATTCTAAGAAATTCCTTTTAAAAACCTAATTAGACACATCTCAGCCAATAAAAATACAAACACTGAAGTTTTAGGGAGCTCAGTCAAGGTTTTGGCTTTGAAACTCAGAAATGAGGCACCCTCTAGAAATCCAAGCTGTTTGATCATCAATATTTAGGAATTTTGGAATCCAAAAGGCCAACCCTTAAAGGAACAAGACAAGAAGTTTATGTTTTAATCATAAGACAATGGAGGAAAGGCCAGAACACTCCTCACAGTGACTAAACAAAGGCTACGCTGGCCGTGGGAGAAGGCAGATGAAGAAACACACCCAGAAGAGAAGTAGCTGGGTGCAGAAGAGATGAGAGGACAAGATTTGGAGTAAGCACAAAGAAAGAAGGTGAGTCAGCTACTCAAAAAACAGCACTGCTTCTGGCCAAGTAGGAGTCATCCACTGAGAAGCAGGGAGCCGTAAGGAAGCTAAGCCAGCTCCTGCAGCTATTCAGCAAGGTGTAGGCAAGTCCCACAGCCAACCCTGCACCTATTGGCCTGCTTGTCAGCCTGTACCTTGCCCATTGATGCCTATGTAGGATGACATGGTGCCTGTATCCAAGAACATTTTCAGATCCATTCGTATGGACAACTGTTCTGTCAAGAGCTTAGTTTAGCTATTAGGTCTTCCCATCAGAGATTAGGATTTTGTACATCCAGAGAAAAGTTAGTAATTTTCTTGCAAAGAATTAAACCTAGTGTGACATCATTCCTTATGACAGGTCCTGCCTTACGATATTCTACAGTTTTTCTACTTCCATATGTCTACTACACAATTTGTCTAAGCGCACATTACTTTACTGCTACTAGGTAGAAGAACAGAGTATTTCAACTTTTAAAACAGTACAGAATGGGCCATCCCATATGGCCACCAGTTCCTGTCCTGGCTACTCCACTTCCTATCCAGTTCCCTATTAATGCACCTGGGAAAGCAGCAGAAAATGGCCCAAATGCTGGGGCCCTTGCCATGCATGTGAGAGACCTGGATGGAGCTCCTGGCTCCTAGCTTCAGCCTGGCCCAGCCCTGAATGTGGCAGCCATTTTGAGAGTGAACCAGTGGGTGAAAGACCTATTTTTGTCTCTGTAACTGCCTTTCAAATGAATAAATAAATCTTTTTTTAAAGTACAGATTAAGGGATCAGCACTGCGGTGTAGCAGGTAAAGCTGCCACCTGAAGCACTGGTATCCCATATGGTCGCTGGTTTGAGTCCCGGCTGCTTCTATGGCCTGGGGAAGCAGAAGTGGGCCCCTGCACCCACATGGGAGACCTGGAAGAAGCTCCTGGCTTCAGATTGGCTTAGTTCTGGGCATTGCATCCATGTGGAGAGTGAACCAGCAGATGGAAGACCTGCTCTCTGTCTCCCCTCCACTGTGTCTGGAGCTCTACCATTCAAGTAAATGAATAATTAAATCTCAAGAAACGAAATTTAAAAAAAAACTACATATTAAAACAGATAAAATAGAGCTGCTCTGTCAAAGTAGGGCCATTGCTATTCCATTACCAACTCAAGTGACCCCTGCTATTTTTCTAGGAAAATAAAATTTACAAGCTATTCTATAATTCTCTTGGATGGATTTCCTTTTGTCTCTTAACATCATGCAGAGATAGTTTCTAAATATAAGCCTATGCCGCCTGTGCATGCAGCAGAATCACCTCTGAAGTATTTATGTTTTTACTGATCCCACTCAAGATTGTCACTTAGGCAGGGCTGTGGCATAGTGGGTTAAGCTGCCATCTGCAATGCTGGCATCCCATATGGGCATGGGTTTGAGTCCCAGCTGCTCTATTTCTAACCTAGTTCACTGGCCATGCACCTGGGAAAACAGAAGATGGCTCACATGCTTGGGCCCTTGAACCCACAAGGGAGATCCATAACCAGCTCCTGGCTCCTGGCTACAGATAGGTTCAGCTCTGGCCATTCTGGCCATTTGGGAAGTGAACCAGCTAATGGAAGCTCTCTCTCTCTCTCTCTCTCTCTCTCTTTCTCGCTCTGTGTGTGTGTGTGTTTATGTGTATGTGTGTGTGTGTCTAAGTCTGCTGTTCAAACACAATAAATATAGAGGGCTCCAAGATGGCAGAATAGGAAGCGAGCTCACTGATAGTCCAGGAAAAGATAGCTTAATAAAAGTGGAGATAGTGAAGTCTCAGGGAAGAGTTAGGGAAAAAACTGCAGAGGAAACTCTTCCAGAATTAGAGGGACACAGTGGTGGAGGACACCGGTGCCCACGGCTCAGGATCCCACCTTAAAAGGTGAGCAAGACAATAGAGCAGGCACCATTTTGGACATACTTAACAGCTGTGCCAGCTTAAGGCTGTACCCACCCTCAGCCAAGCAGAAAAACATGACTCTGGTGGGGAGAAATAACAGGAGATTAAAACCTAGTGAACGTGTGGAGCTTATGAACCGGGATGGTTAAAAAAAAAAAAAACTGAGGGTGTGTGGGAGAATTCATGGTGTGGCTGAGACATGAGTACTCTTGGTGGGAGATGCCACAAATTTGGGCGACCTTGGATATCCGGTGAGAGACATTGCAGGGGAATCTGAGCTTACACTGAGGACTGCACACATCCATTGTGTGGTCCTTGGGACAGACCAGACAAATACTATACCTACTGAGGGTAGGGCTCAGGCACTGATTGCCATCGAGGAGTAAAGCGCAGCTGAGCAGAATTACTTCCCTTCTGAATAAGAGAGACAGAGAGAGAGATTGATCATGCCAAACCTGGGTGTGTCACTTTGGGCACACCCTTAACCCTGAAGAACTGAACAGAGCTTGCTGGCCACACCCACCACAAGCCTGTAGAGATTCACTAAAAGCCAACAGTCCACTTAATCTAGAGTCATAGTATATAGTTTAACAAGAAAAGTCACCACAGAGAAAAAACAAAAGAAGCCAAAGAATATCTCCACAATGCCAAACAACAAATGTAGAAACCGAGGAAACAAGAACAAAGAAGACATCATGACACTCCCAAATGAACATGACACTCCAATTCAAGATTATGAAGGTGATGAGATAGAAGAAATTCAAGATACGGATTTCAAAAAATTTATGATAACATTTAGAAGTTATCAAAAACAAATGCATGAACTACAGAAATCCAATCAGGACAGCACAGAAAATCTCTCTTGTGAAAATGAAATCTAAAGGAGGAATCAAAATGAAATGAGGAATTTAGTAGAACATGAAATTGAGACATTGAAGAGAAACCAAAATGAAATGAAAATTCAACAGAACAAATGAAAAACACATTTGAGAACCTTAAAAACAGAATCACTGAGGTAGAAGAGAGAATATAGGACTCAGAAGACAGAGAAAAGGAAAGTATACAGTCAAACCAAAGAAAAGAAGAGGAAATTAGAAATCTAAAAAATATTGTTGGGAATCTACAGGATACTATGAAACTAAAACCCAACATTTGGGTTCTAGGAGTTCCTGAAGGCATGGAGCGAGAGAAAGAAGGCCTTTTTAGTGAGATACTAGCAGAGAACTTCCCGGGTTTGGAGGACAGAGACATCCAAGTATAGGAAGCACATAGAACCCCCAATAAACATGACCAAAAGAGATCGTCACCAAAACACATTGTAATGAAACTCACCACAGTGAAACATAAAGAAAAGATTCTAAAATGTGCAAGAGAGAAACACCAGATTACTCTCAGAGGATCCCCAATTAGACTCACAGCAGACTTCTCATCAGAAACCCTACAAGCTAGGAGGGAATGGCGAGATATAGCCCAGGTAGTAAGAGAGAAAAACTGCCAGCCCAGAATATTATATCCTGCAAAGCTCTCATTTGTGAATGAAGGTGAAATAAAGACCTTTCATAGCAAACAAAAATTGAAAGAATTTGTCACCACTCGTCCAGCCCTGCAAAAGATGCTTAAAGGTGTGTTACACACAGAAACACAGAAACACAGCCATCAATACAAAAGAAGGTAAAGGAAGAAAACCTCATGGTAAAAGATTACACAAAGTACAAAGCATATACTAGAAAATATCTTTGGGAAAATGGCAGGGCAAAATTACTACTTATCAATAGTCACATTGAATGTAAATGGCCTCAACTCTCCAGTTAAAAGCCACAGACTGGCTGAATAGATTAAAAAAAAAACATCTATTTGCTGCCTACAAGAAAAACATCTTTCCAACAAAGATGCATGCAGACTGAAAGGGAAAGGTTGGAAAAAGATAATCTATGCTAACAGAAACCAAAAAAGAGCTGGCGTGGCCATCTTAATATCAGACAAAATAAACTTTAACACAAACACTGTTAAGAGAGACAAAGAGGGGCACTATATAATGATTAAGGGATCAATTCAACAGGAAGATGTAACTATTATAAACGTATATGCACCTAATTACAGGGCACCGGGCTATTTAAAATATATGTTAAGGAACTTAAAAGGAGACTTAGACTCCAATACAATATTGGGGGACTTCAATACTCCACTGTCAGCAATACAGATCAACCAGAAAGAAGATCAACAAGGAAATAGCAGATTTAATCAACACTATAGCCCGAATCGATCTAACAGCTATCTACACAACTTTTTATCCTACATTTAAAGAATAAACATTCTTCTCAGCAGTACATGGAACCTACTCTACGACTGACCACATACTAGGCCATAAAGCAAGTCTCAGCCAATTCAAAAGAATTAGAATAGAAAACCTAAACAGACTCATAACTGAGTCAGAAATTCATTCAGTAATAAAGTCCCTCCCAACAAAGAAAAGCCCAGGACCAGATGGATTCACTGCTGAATTCTACCAGAACTAACTCCAATTCTTAAGCTATTTAAAACTATCGAAAAAGAGGGAATCCTCCCAAATTCTTTCTATGAAGCCAGCATCACCTTAATTCCTAAACCTGAAAAAGATGCAGCAGAGAAAGAGAATTACAGACCGATTTCCCTGATGAACATAGATGCAAAAATCCTCAATAAAATTCTCGCCAATAGAATGAAACAACACATCAGAAAGATCATCTACCCAGACCAAGTGGGATTTATCCCTGGTATGCAGGGATGGTTCAATGTTCGCAAAACAATCAATGTAATACACCACATCAACAGACTGCAGAAGAAAAATCATATGATTATCTCAATAGACGCAAAGAAAGCATTTGATAAAATACAACACCCTGTCATGATGAAAACTCTAAGCAAACTGGGTATGGAAGGAACATTCCTCAATACAATCAAAGCAATTTATGAAAAACCCACAGCCAACATCCTATTGAATGAGGAAAAGTTGGAAGCATTTCCACTGAGATCTGGTACCAAACAGGGATGCCCACTCTCACCACTGCTATTCAATATAGTCCTGGAAGTTTTAGCCACAGCCAGTAGGCAAGAAAAAGCAATTAAAGGAATACAAATTGGGAAAGAAGAACTCAAACTATCCCTCTTTACAGATGACAGGATTCGTTATTTAGGAGATCCAAAGAACTCTACTAAGAGACTATTGGAACTCATAGACGATTTTGGCAAAGTAGCAGGGTATAAAATCAAAGCACAAAAATCAACAGCCTTTGTATACACAGGCAATGCCACAGCTGAGAAAGAACTTCTAAGATCAATCCCATTCACAATAGCTACAAAAACAATCAAATACCTTGGAATAAACTTAACCAAGGACGTTAAAGATCTCTATGATGAGAATTACAACACCTTAAAGAAATAGAAGAGGATACCAAAAAATGGAAAAATCTTCCATGCTCATGGATTGGAAGAATCAACATCAACAAAATGTCCATTCTCCCAAAAGCAATTTATAGATTCAATGCAATACCAATCAAGATACCGAAGACCTTCTTCTCAGATCTGGAAAAAATGATGCTGAAATTCATACAGAGGCACAGGAGACCTCGAATAGCTAAAGCAATCTTGTACCACAAAAACAAAGCTGGAGGCATCACAATAGCAGATTTCAGGACATACTACCGGGCAACTGTAATCAAAAGAGCATGGGACTCGTACAGAAACAGATGGATAGACCAATGGAACAGAATTGAAACACCAGAATCAATCCAAACATCTACAGCCAACTTATATTTGATCAAGGATCCAAAACCAATCCCTGGAGTAAGGACAGTCTATTCAATAAATGATGCTGGTAAAACTGGATTTCCACGTGCAGAAGCATGAAGCAAGACCCCTACCTTTCACCTTACACAAAAATTCACTCAACATGGATTAAAGACTTAAATCTACAACCCAACACCATCAAATTGTTAGAGAACATCGGGGAAACCCTGCAAGATATAGGCACAGGCAAAGACTTCTTAGAAAAGACCTCAGAGGCACAGGAGGTGAAAGCCAAAATGAACAATTGGGATTGCATCAAATTGAGAAGTTTCTGTACTGCAAAAGAAACAGTCAGGAAAGTGAAGAGGGAACCGACAGAATGGGAAAAATATTTGCAAACTATGCAACTGATAAAGGTTTAATAACCAGAATCTACAAAGAGATCAAGAAACTCCACAACAACAAAACTAACAACCCACTTAAGAGATGGGCCAAGGACCTCAATAGACACTTTTCAAAAGAGGAAATCCACATGGCCAACAGACACATGAGCAATTGTTTAGGATCACTAGCCATCAGGGAAATGCAAATCAAAACCACAATGAGGTTTCACCTCACCTCAGTTAGAATGGTTCACATACAGAAATCTACCAACAACAGATGCTGGCAAGGATGTGGGTAAAAAGGGACACTAATCCACTGTTGGTGGGAATGCAAACTGGTAAAGCCACTATGGAAGTCAGTCTGGAGAGTCCTCAGAAACCTGAATATAGCCCCACCACACAACCCAGCCATCCCACTCCATGGAATTTACCCAAAGGAAATTAAATTGGCAAATAAAAGAGCTATCTGCACTTCCATGTTTATTGCAGCTCAATTCACAATAGCTAAGACATGGAATCAACCTAAATGACCATCAACAGAAGACTGAATAAAGAAATTATGTGGTATGACTCTATAGAATACTGTACAGCAGTAAAAAAAAATGAAATCTGGTCATTTGCAACAAAATGGAAGTATCTGGAAAACTTCTTGCTGAGTAAAATAAGCCAGTCCCAAAGGGACAAATATCATATGTTCTCCCTCATTGGTGACAACTAACCAAGCACCAAAAAGGAAGCCCATTGAAGTGAAATGGACACTATGAGAAACAATGACTTGATAAGCCCTTGTCCTGTCGAGGAACAGCTTACTATTTTATTCCTTTTAGTGTTTTTTATGTTCTACTTAATACTATTGGTCGAACTCTTTAATTAAGACACAATTATTCTTAGGTGTTTAAATTTAACTGAAAAGTGATCCCTGTTAAATATGAGTGGGAATAAGAGAGGTAGGAGGTGTACAGCATGGCACATGCTCACTCGGACTTAACCCCAATGGTAAAGCTAGAAACCTATCAGGGGATGCCAATTCAATCACATCAAGGTGGCATGTACCAATGCCATCTTACTTGTTAAAGTGATCAGTTTAAGTTCATAATTGATCAAAAAGATAGGATTAAGTATTAAAAGGATTACAAAAATAAGACCAGTGTCTGCAAGTAATTGATAGAATTAAAAGAAGAGAATGATCCTACATAGGAAGCAGGATACACAGCAGACTGATAGAATGACAAATGCCCTAAACAGCACTCTGGCCTCAGAATCATCCTTAAGGCATTCGGAGCTGGCTAAAAATCCCATGAGAGTATTTTAAGCATGGAAAGCCAAGACACTCTGTCAAAAAAAAAAATGATCTAAATGAAATATCTCTGAGAGTGAGATCCCAGCAGAAAGAACGGGCCATCAAAGAAGGAGGTACCTTTCTCTGAAGGGAGGAGAGAATTTCCACTTTGACTACGACCTTGTCTAAACAAGATTGGAGCTGGCGAACTCAAGAGGCTTCCATATACTTGGAAGCTCATGACAAGAGCCTCTGGTGATTACTGACGTCATGAATTAGAGTGTCTATTGTTAAGTCAACAACAGGAGTCACTGTGCACTTACTCCCCATGTAGGATCTCTGTCCTCAATGTGTTGTACTATGAGAGTTAATGGTAAAACTACTCAAACAGTAGTCTATACTTTGTCTGTGTGGGTGCAGTCTGTTGAAATCTTTACTTAGTATATACTAAGTTGTTGTTCTGTATATAAAAATAATTGAAAATTAATCATGATGAAGAATGGTATGGGCGAGGGAGTGGGAGATGGATTGGTTGCAGGTGGGAGGGAAGTTATGAGGGGAAAAGCTGCTGTAATTCAAAACCTGTACTTTGGAAATTTTTATTTATTAAATAAAAGTTGAAAATAAAAAATACAATAAATATTTTTTAAAAACAAAGGTTGTGACTTAGCTGAGATTGGGGCAGCATGGGGGGGTGCTGACAAATCTTTTTAAAATTTATTTCTTTGAAAGTCAGAGTTACACAGACAGAGAAGGAGAGCAGAGAGAGAGAGAAAGAGAGAGAGAGAGAGAGGTCTTCCATCTGCTGGTTCACTCCCTAGATGGCCGCAACGGCTGGAACTGTGCTGATCTGAAGCCAGGAGCCAGGAGCTTCCTCCAGGTCTCCCATGTGGGTGCAGGAGCCCAAGGACTTGGGCCATCTTCTACTGCTTCGCAGGCCATAGCTGAGAGCTGGCTCAGAAGTGGAACAGCCGGGACTCAAACCAGTGCCCATATGAGATGCCGGCACTGCAGGCAGTGGCTTTACCCACTACGCCACATCACCAGCCCCAGAAATCTCTATTTTTTTAAAGATTTTATTTATTTCCAAGTCAGAGTTACATAAAGAGAGAAGTAGAGGCACAGATAGGAGAGGCAGAGAGAGAGAGAGAAAGAGATCCTCCTTCTGCTGGTTCACTCCCCAGTTGACTGCAATGGCTGCAGCTGCGCCGATCCAAATCCTTAAGTCAGGACCTTCTTCTAAGTCACCCACATGGGTGCAGAGTCCCAGGGACTTGGGCCATCTTCTACTGCTTTCCCAGGCCATAGCAGAGCGCTGAATCAGAAGTGGAGCAGCCAGGACTTGAACAGGCATGCATATGGGATGCCGGCACTACGGGCAGTAGCTTTACCCTCTATGCCACAGAGGCGGCCCCATAAATCTCTATTTTTAACAAGCTCCCCTGATGACGCAGATGTATAGGAAGGTTTCTAACCCACTAAAATAAAGCATACAAGTGGTGCAGTTAAAACCCCTCCAAGACACTTTTTCTTAAGATTTATTTATCTATTTATTTGAAAGGTTAGAGAGTTACAGGGCGGGAGAGAGAGGGAAGGAGAGAGAAGGAGGGAGGGAAAAAGTGAGAGAGAGAGGGAGGGAGAGAGAGAGAGAGAAGGCAGGGGGAAGGTCTTCCACCCGATGGTTCACTCCCCAAATGGCTGCAACTGCTCGAGCTGCACCGATCTGAAGCCAGGAGCCAGGAACTTCCTCCAAGTCTCCCACATGGGTGCAGGGGCCCAAGGACTTGGGCCATCTTCTACCGCTTTCCCAGACCATAGCAGAGAGCTGGATCAGAAGAAGAGCAGCTAGGACTCGAACTGGCGTCCAGACGGGATTCCAGCACTGCAGGCAGTGGCTTTGCCCACTGCACCACAGCACCAGCTTCCCCCTTCAGACTGCTAAAACAGCACCAGTGCTCCACTGACCCTCCCGATGATACACTGCCTTGATGCTTTTTCCGAAAAATTCCCAAGGGACTCTTCAGCCTTCATATCTTGATTTACTTAGAAACCAAGTAGTATACTAGGGGACTGACAAGATTCCATGTCACCTCCCAATATTGTCCATTTCCAAAGTAACTATGATTTGTTTTTTCAGATTTGATATTTCATTTTATTCTGTAGGTAACAAAGAGTATATATTCTGGGTTGAAATAAAAGGGATCTACCTGTATAAATCCCTACAGAATTAGCAGCCATTAATGTTTTCGTTAGAGTTAAGATTAGCACAAGGAATTTTTTATAAATGAAATAATGCTGACAAGCTTTTCTAAAACTTCTTTTCAATACATTTTCTTCAAAGATGTTATGGCTCGAAGCAGCCTTTGAAGTTAGTGAACCTATTAATCAGGCACTAAAATGCTGCAACAGCAGTTTCAAACTGTATCAATGAAAGTCTATTTTGGAAAACTTTTGCCAAAAATATCCAGCTTGATTGAATGCTTTGTATATAGAATAGTACCCCCTTATCCACAGGGGATAGATTCTAAAACCCCAAGTGGGTGTCTCAAACTGCAAGAAATCCTGAACCCTAGAAATAGTGTGCCTTTTCCTGTAGATATGAGAGTACTTTCAAAAGTTTTTGGAGGCAGGTATTTGGTGCAGCAGTTAAGACACTCTTTGTAACACTACATCCCATGTTGGAACCCCTGGGTTTGAGTTCTAGCTCTGCTTCCAATATTAGCTTACTGCCAATGTACACTCTCAGAGGGAGGAGGTAATGGCATAAGTACCTAGGTCCCTGCTACCCACATGGCAGACATGGGTTGAATTTTGGGCTTCTAACTTCAATTTGGCCCAGCTTCTGCTATTGCAGGCATTTGGGGAATGATCTCCAACAGAAGAGCTCTCTCTCTCTCCCTCCCATTTAAAATAATTTTTTTTTCAAAAAAATAAAGTTTATGGAAATTAGGATTAAAAGATAATTTTACTGGTGATAAATTGATTTGAGTTCCATGCATAGTTTTTTTATAACATACATTTTCATAAACTCTTTGAATACCACTCATATGGCTGGATATCAATTTTGCTGCATGCAAATAAACATAACCTTTAATTCCATCCATGAACTTTTTGAAGTACCCTCATGCATATCTTTGATAATGTTTAATTTATAAATTAGACACATGAAGAGATTCACATCAATATTGAAACAAAACAATTCAAATTCAAATCAATAATGAAACAAAACATTTATAATAACAGACTGTTATAAATTTATATCAATGTATACTCTCACTTTCTTGCAATAGTCAAGACAAGTATTAATCATTTTAGACCACAGCTAACTTTAGGAAATGAACCCATAGACTGCAGATATGGGGAGATCCCTATACATTGATCTTTTGTTCACATCTTGTTGATGCAGTCAGAATATAGGCAATATTTCACATTTATACGACAGAAGAAGGGCAAAGAACATACCCACAAACATCTAGCCTTTAGATGAATGATCATATGGTAAACCAAGCAAACCACAATGAAAGGAGACACAAAATGGGTAGACCTCAACCACAGTAACAGAGCAAATGCACAGTCTCTGGCCACTGCTTTTGGTTCTCCTGTCATCTACCGGTATTTCCCTGCCCTGTGGCTCAGGAACACCCATCCTAAAAAGTCAATCTCCTGAGCTCCGTGTCCTTGCCCCTTAGAAGCTATTTCTAACAATCTCGTGTAAGATAGCAAACCCTGCCCCAGCACTGTGCCACTCTCCATTCTGAAAGCTTGTTCTATTATCTTCATGGCAGTTCTCACCGTGTGCTTATTATTGGTCTCCTTCACGGGGATGGAAAATGAGAGAGCAGAACCCAGCCTGTCTTGTCCTCACAATATGATCAGAGCCAACACCAGCACATTACAGACACTCAAGATATATTTGTTGAATAATAGAAGCAGCACAGTGTGTTGGAAGTCAATTTCCCAAGTATCTGGCTCTTCAAGTGGCTAAATAGAAGTTGATTTGACACTTGAAAATTTGATGAAAAAAATCTTAAAAATGGTACAAGAGAAAATGACATACAAGAAGATCCAAAGGAATTCAATATAAACTGAAAAAAATACTGCTTGAACTTCTCAAGTGTTATATAATAGGAAGATACACTTTTCTGATTATTAAATATAGTCGAACAAATACCAATTCACCCAACCAGTCTAGTTTGCAACAAACTAAATATTCTTTAAAATTTTGGGGCTGGCACTGGAGCATAGCTGGTAAAGCCGCTACCACCTGCAGTGCCGGCATCCCACATGGGCACCAGTTCCAGTCCCAGCCGCTCCTCTTCCAATCCAGCTCTCTGCTGTGGCCTGGGAAAGCAGTAGAAGATGGCCCAAGTCCTTGGGCCTCTGCACCCACATGGGAGACCACAGAAAGCTCCTGGCTCTTGGCTTTGGATCATCACAGTTCCAGCCATTGTGGCCAACTGGGGAGTGAACCAGCAAAGGGAAGATGTCTGTCTCTCTGCCTCTCCTACTGTTTAACTCTGACTTTCAAATAAATAAATTCATCTTTAAAAAAATTTTACTATGAATACACAACAAAAATTACTCAACTAAAGCTACAGAAATCATCTAAAGCTGTTATGACTATGCTGTACACAATGAAGTACAGTGAGCTTTAGATTTAATGAAGAAATACATTTTTGATAAATTGACAAATTGGTAAATTAGGCTAAAGGATCATTTTAAAAATGTTGTTATGCAGCCAAATAATTTTAGCAATTTAACTAGAATCTTAATCTGGACCAAATGCTTTATTACTCCTATTTTATAGTGGAAGAACATAAAGTACACTAGTTTGCCCAGGCATGGATAGGTAATAAGTACAGAGCCAGACTTCAGATTCAGGTCTTTCAATCTAGAGCCTTGAGCTTTTAACACTAAGTTGGATTGCTTGCCCCTAAGACACTCCAGAGTCCAGGGCTTAGTGTCTTAGGTTCTGACACTTCTAGGTTAGTTCTACAGGTCCAGGATATATAGTAACTTGAAATTTGAATAAGGTAGGAATTTGAACAGAGGCTGCTTAGTGTGCAAGAAAAGTTGGCTGAGGAAGAACATGAATAGTTATGAGGCTATTGGTTTCTGTTAAAGATAATTCAAGGAATAACTCCTGAGGCATGTGAATTTAACCAAGAAAAGTACATGCCATATATATATATATATATATATATGCAGTATCCTACAGCTGTGGGATATGAAAATCTCACACATGTGTTTAGCATCTAAAGAACATGCTAGTAAAATTCAGCTTCAAGATCCACATGGGTAAGAACGGATCACAAAGTGATTACCTTGGGTGTTCATGAATTCTCCACATTAATCCCTATATTTTTCAGAGCAACATGGTAAGCAAGAACACCAGCGGAGATAAATAAAGAGCAACTGAGTGCTGTGTAGTTGCATGAGATGAAATCTGAGACAATTATTCTTTCTTCATATTCCTCACCTACTACGTATTTGTTTCTAAAAACCAGCTCCTTTTTAACTATTTAAACAACTGAGTCAGAGCTGTGGCAGAGTAGGCTAAGACTCTACCTGCAGCTCCAGCATCCCATTTGCATGCCAGTTCATGTCCTGGCTGCTCTTCTGATCCAGCTCTCTGCTACGGCCTGGGAAGGCAGAAGATAGCCCAAGTGCTTGGGCCCCTGCACCTGCGTGGGAGACCCAGAAGAAGCTCCTGGCTCCCAATCAGCCCAGCTCCAGCCATTGCAGCCATTTGGAGAGTGAACCAGCAGATGCAAGACCTTTCTCTGTGTGTCTCCCTTTCTCTGTTTCTAACTATACATTTCTAATAAATAAGTAAAAATCTTTTTAAAAAAATCAAATATCTGCTGGGATTCTTAATCTTTAAATGGATTATTTTTGTTTTGTTTTTCAAAAATAAATTATGTTATCCCTCTTAGTATTTTTGTTTGTTTGTTCTACTTAATACTTTTGGTTGAATACTGTAATCAATACACAATTCTTCTTAAGTGCTGAAACTTAACTGAAAAGTGATCGCTGTTAAATATAAGAGTGGGAATAAGAGAGGGAAGAGATGTGCAATTCGGGACATGCTCAAGCTGACTTACCTCAAACAGTAGAGTTAGAAACATACCAGGGGATTCGAATTCAATCCCATCGAGGTGGCATGTACCAATGCCATCTCACTAGTCCCAGTGATCAATTTCTGTTCACAATTGATCGTAATGATAGGACTAAGAACCAAAGGGATCATATAAACAAGAATAGTGTCTGCAAATACTAGCTGATAGAATCAAAAAGGGAGAGAATGATCCAACATGGGAAGTGAGATACACAGCAGACCCATAGAATGGCAAATGTCCTAATAGCACCCTGGCCTCATAATCAGCCCTTAAGGCATGCGGATCCAGCTGAAATGCCCATGAGAGTATTTCAGGCATGGAAAGCCAAGACATTCTGGGGAAAAAAAACCCTAAATGAAAGATCTCTGTGAGTGAGATCCCAGTGGAAAGAATGGGTCATCAAAGAAGGAGGTACCTTTCTCTGAAGGGAGGAGAGAACTTCCACTTTGACCATGGCCTTGTCTAAAAATTATCAGAGTCAGTGAACTCAGGGGGCTTCCATAGCCTTGGCAACTCATGACAAGAGCCTAGGGTGATTACTGATGCCATAAACAAGAGTGTCAATTTGTTAAGTCAACAACAGGAGTGCACTTACTCCTCATGTAGGATCTTTGTCCTTAGTGTGTTGTACATTGAGATCTAATGCTATAACTAGTACTCAAACAGTATTTTTCACTTTATGTTTCTGTGTGGGAGCAAACTGTTGAAATCTTGACTTAATGTATGCTAAACTGATCTTCTGTATATAAAGAGAATCGAAAATGAATCTTGATATGAATGGAAGGGGAGAGGGAGTGGATAAGGGGAGGGTTGCGGGTTGGAGGGACGTTATGGGGGGAAGCCATTGTAATCAACATTCTGTACTTTGGAAATTTATATTCATTAAATAAAAGTTAAAAAAAAGATACTAGCACAATTCTCTCTCATGTTGCAGATTGAAACTGAAGCCCAAAGTATTCCAAAAAGTCAGAGTATGGAGGGAGCTTACTGCCCCAGTCTAAGAGAAAACAGTTTAAAAAAAAAGTGGAAAGTTCCATATCAGGGAAGTGTTAGGGAGAAAACAGCAGTTATCAGTAGTCACCTTGAATGTATGTCTCAGCTCTCAAAAAATAGACTGGTTAAGTGGATTAAATAACAAAACCCATCTATTCGCTGCCTACAAGAAACATATCACACCAAAAAAAGATGCATGCAGACTGAAGGGGGAAGGATGGACAAATATATTCCATGCTAACAGAAACCAAAAAGAGCTAGTATAGCCATCCTAATATCAGACAAAATAGACTTTAACACAAAAACTGTTAAAAGGGACAAAGAAGAGCACTATGTAATGATTAAGGGATCAATTTAACAGGAACATATGACTATAATAAACTTATATGCACCTAATTTCAGGGTACTGACTATCTAAAAGAAATATTAAGGGACCTAAAGGGAGACATATATTCAATACAGTAGTAATAAGGACTTCAATACCCCACTTTCAGCAATGGACAGATCAACCAGACAGAAAATCAGCAAGGAAACAGAGTTAATCGACATTATAGACCAAATGGACCCAATGGATATCTACAGAACTTTTCATCCTGTATTTGCAGAATATACATTCTTCTTTTCTCACCAGTGCAAGGAACTTTCTCTAGGACTGACCACAGGCTAGGCCACAAACCAAGTCTCAGCAAGTTAAAGAAAAATCGGAATCATACCATGCATCTTCTCAGACCACAATGGAATGAAGCTGGAGATCAACAACTCAAGAATCTCTAGATCATATGTAAACACATGGAGACTAAACAACATGCTCCTGAATGAACAGTATGTCATAGAAGAAATCAAAAAAGAAATCACAAAATTTCTAGAAATGAATGAAGATGAAAACACATCAAAACTTATGGGAAAGTTAACAATAGATAGCACAAAAATAAAAAGAATTATCAGAAATTACTACAAAGAGCTGTATGCCAACAAATCAGGAAACCTAGAAGAAATAGATTGACTCCTGGACACATAAAACCTACCTAAATTGAGCCATGAAAATAAAGAAACCTAAACAGACCCATTACCAAGATGGAAACTGAATCAGTAATAAGGACCCTCCTGTGGTGGAATGAGAAGGCCATGCCAAGATGGCCACTGGCAAGCGAGTGTCAGTTACTCAGGAATGGCCTTGAAACCCACCTGGCAATGGAGCCTGCCTGGCAACAAGCTGTGATTGGATGGCTTTGGAAACCACATGGCAAACGGAGGCTGCCTGGCAACAGGCTGTGATTGGTTGGGACATAGACTGCCCCTTGACCGAACTAGCTGGTCTTGGCTATATGAGCTGTTGTATTAACTGAAATAAATCCGTCTGTGGATTGCTTGCCTCAAGCCCGCTTTCACCCAACTCCCGGGGTGTGTGTACTGACTCCACACCTCTTTCCCCCACCATGCTCCTCCTCTCAGAAACGAATCCACTGTAACATTGTTGAGAAATCAACTGCAACACCTCCCAACAAAGAGAAGCCCAGGACCCAATGGCTTCACTGCTTAATTCTACCATAACTAAAGACTGGATAAAGAAATTATGGAAGATACATGATAGACTACTACACAGTAGTTAAAAAAATTAAATCCTGTCATTTGCAACACAATGGATCCAAATGGAAAACATTATAGTTAGTGAAATAAGCCAGTCCCCAAATTATAAGTACCATATGTTCTCCCTGATCTGGGGTGACTAACAG
This sequence comes from Oryctolagus cuniculus, assembly GCF_051225735.1. Lineage (NCBI taxonomy): Eukaryota > Metazoa > Chordata > Mammalia > Lagomorpha > Leporidae > Oryctolagus > Oryctolagus cuniculus. Next base: position 8,132,483 of record NC_142888.1, on the reverse strand, counting down.
AGTACCTAAAATTAATCTTCACAAGTAAAATTGACACTTTGAGATGTGATGACTTTGAACAGTCCTTGGCTCAACTTTGAGGAGGTTTTTTTTTTCATATTATCTGTTGAATTCTTTACTTAGTAGAGTTAATTTAATGTATATAAAGTTAATTGAAAATAGATCTTAATAAGAAGTAAAAATGGAAATAAAGAGGAAGAAGAATGGGAATGTGGGTGGGAGGGCGAGTAGGGTAGAAAGAATCACTATGTCCCTCAAGTTCTATTTATGAAATACATGAAGTTTGTATACCTTAAGTGAAGGGTTTCTGGGGGAAAAATTTCAAAATATATACACTGAAGCCCAAGTTTTTCAAATGATTCCTTCAAATTTAGCTAATCACTAGTGGAGTACGGACATGAAACCTAATGGTCATTTGCCAAGTCCAGAGTTCTCATCTTTATGCTGTCAGTGATATTCAAGCATTTGTTTTAATTTGACAGATAGACAGTGAGAGAAAGAGAGAGAAAGGTCTTCCTTCAGTTGGTTCACCCCCCAAATGGCTGCCACAGCCAGAGCTATGCCGATCTGAAGCCAGGAGCCAAGTACTTCTTCCCGGTCTCCGACATGGATGCAGACGCCCAAGCACTTGGGCCATCCTCCACTGCCTTCCCAGGCCACAGCAGAGAGCTGGACTGGAAGAGGAGCAACTGGGATAAGAACCCAGTGCCCATATGGGATGCCAGAGCCGCAGGTGGAGGATTAACCAAGTGAGCCACAGCGCCAGCCAAGCATTTTTAACAATAAAAACATTTCCCCTGAATCAATCTTATATAACCTCAATATATGTAACTGATATAATAATAATTTCCTCTTAATAAAAGTAGCAACCTTTTTGAGTGGTATGTGCAGCATCTACTTATAATATCAAAGATAAAAGTGAATTTTCTTGGAAATTTTTGAAATTGAAAATTATGAGTGTCAACAAATCTGTCCAAGCATCCAACTTTTTGATTTTTTTATTATACGGTATTGAGAAAACTCTGATTTCAGTAAGAAAAGTAATTGCCATCGGTAAGTGTTTAATCACTCCCCTTACAACTACAGAATGCTCTTGAATCAGACTTTTGCTCTTGAAACAAAGCCTGGAAAAGGCTTCTGAAAAGACTTCTTGTGACAGTTTGAAAACAACTGCAATTAAACCATGTTCTTTCTCCTTCTACACATTCTTGCTAACTGCTTTATTCAGTTCAATACCAGCTGACTGAAGGTGGTTAAAAAAATAGAGGAGGTTCTTGGTGAATGGAAAGAAGGAAGGGAAAAGTAAAGACACTTCAGTTTTATCTCTAGTGTAATTCATTAAAAATTAATTCAGCCAATAGCAGATCTATTGATTTATTTTAAAAAAGTATTTCTTGTGACTGTATAGTTCAGAGCATTTTGTATTGAATGTGATGCTTTTAACAGCCTTTTGAAGATATCTGAATTTTAGTTGAGTGGTTTTCATTTTGCCTTCAATGCAGCACTTTAAGGAAACTACAATTGACTTTGCTTCCTCAACCTGTAACTCAAGGGCAAGGAGAAAGACCTTAAGCCTGCAAAAGGCACTACCGAGCTTCCTCCTCAGGGAAGGGGCTGCTAATAGCAGAGACTGAGGAGACTACCAGGCAGAAAGAGAGGAGCAAGACAGGATGAGGGCAGAAGTCCTAAAGCCTGGCTTTCAGAGTGAGCAAAGAGCGATCAAGGCAGGGATGCCTAAAAAGCAGGGTAGCCAGAGGCCACAGCATCCAGGCACATTCTGCTTGTCTGTAGCCCTGTTTGCATGAATACATGTAAACTTGTTAAGAAGCCAAATTTCAAAAATGGTTAAGTTTGTTGAATATCAGAAAGGGATGCCTAAAATATTTCGGGAAAAATAGATTTTGTCAAATCTCAATTCACAAAATATAGACGGTAAACAGGAAATGAGGCCTGGAATGAGAAAGCAACTTTGTCACAATTCTACGTAGAGGCACACTTTGGGTTATAACTCAGATCTTCTGATTCTTAGACTGATAACTTTTTTTAATTGCTTTATGTAGCTTTTAAAGGTGAATATTGCCTGTCTGGACATTTACCTTTGTTTGTTTTTAGAGATTACTAGCCAAAATAACATCAAAGCAAAATAAAATTACATTATTCAAGTTAGTGAAGCGTGCACTTTAGATGACTGAATAAATAAATAAGCTAGAATTTAAATCAGCCCCAAAGAAGTTACCCTTATAAAAATGAAGACTTTCTGAAACATTAATTTAGTCGTCAAGTTTTTGGACACTTCTATTAAACATGACTCATTTTTAGAGGTTTAGAGATGTTTATGCTTTTTCCCATTCTTTGAAGACATCCTACAAATGAGATCCACAGGCATTTTATAAAAATGATAAATTGGCCTGTTAGAAGTAGCCCAGGAGCCTATTCCTCACGTCTATTTCTCCTCTCACACTCTATCACTTCCTGGAAGTAGTAATAGTTGCATTTCATTTTCCTATATAAATATTTAAGGACTGTAATTCTGCCCACTTGACATTGGCAGTGCCTATGCACAGGGATGTTTCATTATCCGTTCCTCATATCAACATAATCTTGTCAAACTTGGTTTCCAATAAATAGGGCAGGCTGTATTTGGAATATTTTAATAAGTGAGCACAGTCATATTGCTTTCAATCATGGTCTGCTTACAAATCCCCAGCTACGAGGTGCAGTTACATGGAACAATAACCCGTGAGCAGCGTGCCAATATATTTTCATTAGTCAATGACACCCAGCTGCAGAGAGAAATTAGGTTGTGTCCTTTCAAACCTATCGTTCCCTTGAGGCAGCACCACAGCAGGCCAGATTGGTTTCACCAAACCTTCCTGACATTGTTCATCGGATGCTCCAGCTGGGTTTTGTTCATCATAAACCCTAACTCTGCAATTTTTCAATTTCATATTAGACATGGATTCGGAGCCAGTTGTTCGAATGTTATTGGAAAGGCAGACAAGGAGAATGTCACTGAATAGCTATTGTTTAAAGCACTTCTTCTCACCCTATTATTCTGGGTCATTTGGAAAAATTATTTATCTATGGAAACTTTGGAAACAATTATCTATTTGGCACAGCTTTGGATTTTGTTCCATGGTCACTTAGTGTTTAAATAATATCCTAAGAGGAAAATCATTTTTCAGATGTAGCGGGTCAAACTAACCCAAACCAGGACACTTGAAAGAAAACAAGCCTTCAAATAGAAACATCTTCCTATGTTTCTGTCTTGATTTTTCACTTTCCTCAGTCATCTGAAAAGCTAAGATACTAAAACCACTTTTTTCCATAATCGACACATTACCACTTGGATTGGTAAGACACAAACTCCCCGTCCCTCCCCTCCATTTTTTCACCTGCCAGTACTCTGCAGCCCCCACCCCACACTGCATATTTGCATCAACTGAGGGACTTTGTGATAGCTAAAGGCACATGTTGCAAGTGTATCTCCAGGATGCCACCAGGTGCAATGGCAACTCCAGCCAGATGGGCAGCTGAGCTGCTTAGCAGGGAGGCTATTCTTAGGCGTGGTTTCTACAGACACTGTAGAGATTGGAAAACCAGCCACAAATAACTCCCCCAACTTTCTGAAGATTTCTCTAGGTTGATGATATCAGCATTTGTTACTGAGTTTATAGCTTTTATTTTACATCATCGTTTCTTAATCCTGGCTGCACATAAGAACATCTGATTTTTTTAAAAAGTACAGAGGCTTGGATCTCCTCCCTAGAGATACTGATCTATTTGCTTAGAAATTAAAGTTAGATAGGAGTATCTTTTTAAAACTCTATGGGTGACTCCTGTGTACAGTCAGGGTTTAGAAACACTGTTCCAAGGTATTTGTGAAAACTGGTTAAGTACAGTGACATCCTAGTCCCTCAATTTGCTTACTACTCTGACAAATCTTAAATGACTCTTGGAAGTTTCAGCACAAAGATATAAGAAACTGAGCTATATACCTGGGCAGGGTTCACATCACACTGAAGTTTCATCACTGAGGTGCTTGTCCAACTTGAGCCATCCTTGAGTGATCCAAGTCAAGTATCTACAAGGACTTGGATTGTGAGTCAATGTGGGAAGTTGCAGGGCCTGAGGAATAGCACAGAATGATGAGATCATGAACTTCCAGATTAGAAGCGCTCAGCTGGTCCTCAGAGCCAGATCTTTTTCGGGCTGACCCTTTTTCTAAGACTGTGTAGAAGCTGTTGACATTTGGAATTGAGACGTTGTGTTGTACTGAGAGGGAAAAGATGAGTATATTTAGCCAAGATAATTCAAAATGCACACATTAGTGGGTACACGAATAACAGCAAACGAAGAATGTGAGTCTAGAAAGGCACGTTTTATAAGCATATGGACATTCTGTACAAAGATGGATAGTCAATGACCATAAGATCACTCCCTGGTCTATAAATTCTAAGCCTTCCAACATAACAATGTTTTCCCTAGTAAATGGCTTCAATGTACGATAGAAGGAACAAAATGGCCTTGTCTCCCAGGCTGTATGGCAAACTAAAGAAACTTCCAACATCAATTCCTCAAAATACTCTGTTTTTAAAACAAATTATTAAACTGCAATTTTTAAAAAAGACACTTTAAGAAACAGCAGTCTGAGATGGGTAGGTCAACATTTAGACTGAACGAGCCACTTCCCAAGAGACCTTAAAACTCCAGACAGACAGAACTGGCATTGTGACACAGTGGATTAAACCACTATGTGCAACGCCAGCATTCCATATGAGCATCAGTTCAAGTCCCAGCTGCTCCACTTCCAATCCAGCCCCGTGGATAATGCACCTAGTAAGGCAGCAGAAGACAGTCCAAATCTTTGGACCCCTGAACCCATGTGGGAGACCCAGATGGAATTCTAGGCTCATGGCTTCAGCCTGGCCCAGCTCTGACTGTTGTGACCATTTGGGGAGTGACCCAGCAAATAGAAGATCTCTCTCTGTAACTCTGCCTTTAATTGTTAAGTCAACAACAGGAGTCACTGTGTACTTACTCCTTTTGTGGGATCTCTGTCCTTAACGTGTTGTCCAATGTGAATTAATGCTATAACTAGTACTCAAACAGTATTTTACACTTTATGTTCTGTGTGGGTGCAAACTGATGAAATCTTTACTTAATATATACTAAATCGATCTTCTGTATATAAAGATAATTGAAAATGAATCTTGATGTGAATGGAAGGGGAGAGGGAGCGGGAGATGGGAGGGGTGCGGGTGAGAGGGAAGTTATGGGGGGGAAAGCCATTGTAATCCATAAACTGTACTTTGGAAAATTATATTTACTAAATAAAAGTTTAAAAAAATTCAAGTAAGCAAATAGAAGGAGAGGAAAGCAAGTGAGTCACTGGCATGCTCATTGAATTTCTGGAGCAATAATGTATTTCCCAGAAATATCAAAGGAGTTAATAAAAAAGAAAGCCAAATATTGATTTTACCAACACATCCTGCGTAGACTCTTTACTCAAAGTAGGTACAGAGCTAGTTTAGTGAAATCAATTAAGAGCAATGAAGTCAACAACAGAAACTTCAGGAAACATTCACTGACATAGTTTAATTGGCACCAAACTTAGGAAAATTCAAATTTAATTTTCTTTCATAATTAGACTTTGTAGAACTCATCAGATACCATAAATATGAGCCACCTTATCCATCACACAAGGGATAAAACTGAACAGGAATACATTAAGCCCAACTCTGAGGGAGGATGAAGAAGATCTAATTTTTAAAAATCTGGTTTACAGTGTATTTGAAATATAAGTGAAGCAACAAACAACAATCCTTCCATCTTTGAAAAATCATAAAGAATGCCAAATTAGTTTCTCAAGGAAAATAATCTGGATATCAAAGAATCCTTTCCCATAACTGTTAACAACATTCCTCTCACCTACAATATCTGCCCCCATCTCATACCAGCTCACATAAATCTCTTCTTGTGGATCAAGGTCCAATCCACTTCCTACCCCCTAACAATATGGAAAACACTTCACTTTATTGAATTATAAATAAAACAAGATTTTTATTTTCTAATTTTCAAATTAGTAAGACTTTTTCCAGCCGTATGTTCTAATGCCAAAGCTGGTACAGTTAAACAGAAATGTCATGAACTCCTGGGAAAAAAGGGTAAATTTACAAACATGTATCAAGAGGTTTAAAAGAATTTGTATCATTTGACTTAGTAGGTCCATTCCAGGAAAGGAATTTATATCAAAAGATAGAAGTTAAGGAAAAACACTTTTTCTGTGTACAGATGTTTGCTGGCATGTTGTTTAAAAAGGAAAATTGAGGGGGCTGGCATTGTGGCAGAACAGATAAATCTGCTGCCCAGCTGGCATCCCCTGTGGGCACCGGTTCATGTCCTAACTGCTCCACTTATGACCTAGCTCACTGCTAATGGCCTGAAGAAAAGCAGAAGATGGCCCATGTATCTGGCCCCATGCCACCAGTGTCGGAGACCCAGATGAAGCCCTTAGCCCCTGGCTTTGGCCTGGTGCAGCCCTGGCTGTTGCAGCTACCTGGGGAGTAAAGGAGTAAACCAGCAGATGGAAGATCTGTAGATCTCTATAACTCTTTAAAAATAAATACATGTTTTTTTTTTAAAAAAGGGGAAAATGAAAATACTGGTACGTGCCATAATTAGGGGGTTTAAATTATATTAATATTTCCCACTATAATAATTTTCTTCTCCCTAGTTTTCCCCCTAGTTTTTATGCTTTAAAAATTGTGTATACTATATTTACTTCTGTAAACTATTTTTATTTTTATAATGATTCATTTCTTTTATACTGATGAATTACCTATTTTTAGGCTGTATCTCTGTAAGAAAAATCTTAGTTCCAGTTGTTATTCATAGAACTCAATAAAACTGTATTTTCACAGTTGGAGACAACATGGATTTTGACTGTGAGTCACCAAAGGAAGGTAGGATGGGAGTTTTCTTGAGAGAAACTGACTGGAGTCCTTTGAAGATTGAGAGGTCTCACAAACTGCTGAGTTCTTTCTCGGAGTTGCCAAGTGATGTTTCCAGGGTCAGAAGGGAAAGTTTCTGTATTACGTCTTGCCAAGAAGAAAAATAAGTAGAGAAGTAGAATACATGTGAACTCAGAAGTCTGAAAAGAAAAGATGCTGACATCCAACAAGTGTACCACAAAACGGGCACTACTGATACGGGAACACTGCCATCTCTGAACACACCCTAAGAATGCTTACGATTTCTAGGCAGCTAAGTTAGAAACAACCATTCCATCAAAGGAATCAACATACTCAAAGTCACAGAGACGTGACAAGGCATCGTGTTAGTCCTGTTAGAGCATAAAGCACAAATGCAAAATAGGAGATGAAGCACGACAAAGGGTAAGGAGCCAGTCATGGGAGGCTTTCACACCGCACTGAGTAGACGGAGATGCGGAGCCACCAGTGGCTCTCTGGCACAGCACAGTCATGATGCTGCGTACTACTTAGAAATCTGTCAGTGTGCAGGCTGAGACCACATCATGATTATATGAATAATCCTGAAAGACACAATAATGATTTTTGTAGGTTGGATGCATTTCAGAACTTGGACATAAATGAAATTTAGTTCCGAAGATTTCAGTGACTGACATCCAATGAGTAATGAAGGTGAGGGCATAAACACATTCGTAGTTCCACCAAAATACAACCAGGAATTGAAGAGCATTCACAACTAAAATTTTGTTAGAACTTGTAAACCTTTGATACCCTTCTAAGTTTGCAAATTAAATCTCTAGTGGTTGTAACGTGTCCATAAGTTCTTCAATTCTTCAAAAAGATACAGTCTGATTCTCTTCCTTACAAACTTGGATGGGCTTGGAAATTCTCTTCTAACAAATCAAATGCAGAGGTGATTACTTTCGAGGCTAGACCATCAAAGATACTGTAACTTAGCAGTCTCTCCCCTGGGGTGCTTTCTCTTGGGACCCAATCACAAGGCTGTAAGGAAGACCGGGGTAAATGGAGAGACTGCTTTTTTCAGCCATATGTTCTAACCATAGCCCAGCTGAAGCTCCAGTAGACATCCAGCATCAACAGGCAAGCGCGTGAGTGAAGAGACTATTGAGACGACTCCAACTCCAGCTGCTACAATTACATAAGAAACTCCAAATGAGAACTCTCAGCCTAACTTATAAAGCCCCCAAACTGCACACAAGAATACTAAACAAATATAACAAAATAATCATTGTTTCCAGCCACTACGTGTCCGATGTTTTTGTGCACAGCAAAAGATGACCAGGGTCTGTTTCCTTTTAAAATACAAAGGACCTTTGCACTCATTTTTAGGGACAGAACAGAATGTACAGTATTCATATGAGTTTTATCCTTAAGGACAAAAGAACTCCAGCAAACAGACTAGTAAAGGGGCTTCTAAGAGACTGTAACACTAGAAATGCTAAGATCTTTGCAACAGAAAGAAACATAGAACCTGCTTGTCGCTCCCCCTCTTCGTGGAGGAACGACACAGGACCCTGCGCTGTTCTTTTGTCTGCTCGGCCCTCCCCGGGTTTGCTGCTGGTTCTTCCCGGGTTGGCTACTATCCCTTCCACCTCCGTGGAAGGGCAGTTCCCCCTGGCCACATTCCCCACTTCCGCAGGGGAGCGGCACACCGCCGGCCGGCTTTCTCGGGGGCTGCACGGGTGTTCCTTCAGCCAGATGTTCCCCTTAGATGTTCCTGGTGCATGCCGTCTCTCTCCTCCTTTATAGTCCTCCTCCGCCAATCCTAACTCGGCTGCCCACACGCCGAGTACGCTGCTCTCCTCCAATCAGTAGCAAGTCCTACAGTTTATTAGTTGAACTGGAGGCAGCTGTGCGGAAGCTGTTTACTTCTCTCCCAGCGCCATATTGTGGGAGAGCAGATGCATACAATAAGTCTTAATTCCAGTAACTCAGTCTAGTCCGGTTTGCTCCCCACAGATCCCCCTTTCTTCTTATTTTTTGGCGTTGATACGCGCCTGTCTTCGGTGTCCCGCGGCACACACTCTGCTCTACTTGCTAGAGTTGCCACAGGCTCTTACAAGTCCTATCAATCAGGAAAACCGAATCCGGGTCCTCTCTTCGCCATGTTGTGAGGAGGTTTTTAGGCGCTGATGTGTGCCTGTATTCGGTGCCCTGCAGCGCATGCTCTGGTCGAGCCTGCAGGGGCTTACAAGCCCTATCAGGCAAACCGAATCCAAGCCTTCTCATTGCCTTTTTGTGGGGAGGCCTTACTGATGTTAATTCGTGCCTGTCTTCGGTGACCTGCGGCGCATAAGCTGCTAGCCGCCGCAGGTGCTCATCGTGCTCATCGCCTCACTTAATCAGGCAGACCGAATCCAAGCTCTCACATTGCAGTGTTGTAGGGAGGCCTTTCTATTTCTCTATTTCTCTATCTCCGGGCATTCCTATTTCTCCCATTTTACTTCTATCTTCCAGCATTCCTATTTCTCTCATTTTACTTCTAAACTTCTGTTTCTCTTATCCCCGCGGTTTCCCGGCGCCCGCCCGAGGCTGCTTCTCGGCACCTCGCCCCGCGGCAGCTTCACGGCTCTGCGCGGCTTCCCGGTGCCTCGCCCCGCCGGCGCCCGCCCCGCGGCGGCTTCACAGCTCTGCGCGGCTTCCCGGCGCCTCGCCCCGCCGGCGCCCGCCCCGCGGCGGCTTCCCGGCTTTGCGCCGCTTCAGCCCGCGCTTCTCTCATCTGCGCGGCTCGGCTTCGCACGCACACTCCGCGGTCTCCACGCACTTCGCGCCCGCACCACGGCCTCGCGCCAGCCCTGCGTTCCCTATCTATTCACGCCCCGTGCTCTCTCTGCACGCGGCGGCTTCCGCGAATGTTTCCGCCACCACCGGCATTCAGTCCAAGTTCCCCGGACTAACCTGGCGAATTTCAACCTGGCGGCCCACGTCTCTGCCTCTGGTTCCAGATCTTCGCCTCTTGCTCCCCGGGGTGACTTGAAGAATTCCAAGGTGGCTTATGTCTCCGCCTTGGCCTGCACTCGCGGCTTCATCCTCCCTAACATTTTTCTCTACCCGGTATGTTTCCTTAAGTTTTCTTCCAACAATATTCCTCTCATTTCTCCTGGCTTCTCCCCACAGTCCGTATCCAAGTCTAAGTTTCTTATAGGTTTCACTTTCACTTTCAACCTGCAGTCCGTATCTAAGTCTAAGTTTCTTCTTGCTTTCACTTTAAATCCTAACTTCTTTCCCACAGTCCATATCCGAGTCCATGCCTAGGCTTTCAATAGCTTCTTCCGGCACCTAGGCTCTTTGCTAGTCTCTCTCTCCGGTATTTTCCCACTTCTTCCCGTTTCTTCCCTCCTAAGTTTCCTATCCGAGTCACGGCACCATTATGTCGCTCCCCCTCTTCGTGGAGGAACGACACTAAACCCTGCCTAGGCTTCATATCCGAGTCACGGCACCATTATGTCGCTCCCCCTCTTCGTGGAGGAACGACACAGGACCCTGCGCTGTTCTTTTGTCTGCTCGGCCCTCCCCGGGTTTGCTGCTGGTTCTTCCCGGGTTGGCTACTATCCCTTCCACCTCCGTGGAAGGGCAGTTCCCCCTGGCCACATTCCCCACTTCCGCAGGGGAGCGGCACACCGCCGGCCGGCTTTCTCGGGGGCTGCACGGGTGTTCCTTCAGCCAGATGTTCCCCTTAGATGTTCCTGGTGCATGCCGTCTCTCTCCTCCTTTATAGTCCTCCTCCGCCAATCCTAACTTGGCTGCCCACACGCCGAGTACGCTGCTCTCCTCCAATCAGTAGCAAGTCCTACAGTTTATTAGTTGAACTGGAGGCAGCTGTGCGGAAGCTGTTTACTTCTCTCCCAGCGCCATATTGTGGGAGAGCAGATGCATACAATAAGTCTTAATTCCAGTAACTCAGTCTAGTCCGGTTTGCTCCCCACACCTGCTTACCAATTTTTAGGAAAAGTTAAGTAGAAATACCTTTCTAAAGGTTAGCTTATAATTAAATAGCAGTTTGATACTGCTTTAATAGAATACACAATAATGTGGAAAATATTCCTAGTACAAAATACCTAACAAAGCTGGACTGTGTGTGTGTGTACTATATTATATGAGGGTACTTTAAATATTTTTGGAAAGTAGAATTAAAAGATGAGCTTATTTTGGTATCAAACCAGTTTGAAAACCATGTATATAAAGGGTCTTCACGTAAGTGTGTAGAAAATCCACATTGCGAAAAACTATGCATGAATTTCAAATTTTTTCCACCAGGATAAACTTATCTTTTAATTCCATTTTTCCAAGAATATTTTAAAGTGACCTGTGTGTGTGTGTGTGTGTCTGTGTGTGAGAGAGAGAGAGAGAGAGAGTTCAGATAAATAGCAAGATGAGTTAGCAAGAAAATGAAAAAAGCCCACAGCAGCCAAAAGGGAGCAAAAGCCTAAGTGCAGAGAGACAACAAAATGCTCATGCCAGCAGCTGCCCTGGGGTTGTCCGCTGATCTCTGGTGGCTAAGAGTTTTGGGTTTTAAAGGAGCAATGATTGGACCTAAGCAAAGAGAGAAGTTGCCGAGTCCCTCAGGCGCTCCGCCCACTGTGAAAAGGGAAGGACAAAACATACTCTGGATTTCCGAGAGTTCTGATGAAGACATTCGCCTTTCTTACCTCTGTCTCTGTGGGTGGGAGTGGCAGACTTTCTCCTGCGAATTGTTAACAGCAAGCTGGTACATGTGCAAAATCAGATCTAGAAACCACACAACTTAAGAAAACCAAAGGGGCCACACTGTGGCATAGCGGGTAAAGCCACTGCCTGCAGTGCCAGCATCCCATATGGGTGCCGGTTCGAGTCCTTGGCTGCTCCTCTTCCGATCCAGCTCTCTGCTGTGGCCTGGGATAGCAGTAGAAGATGGCCCAAGTGCTTGGGCCCCTGCTCCCACGTGGGAGACCGGGAAGAAGCTCCTGGCTCCTGGCTTCAGATTGGCCCAGATCCAGCCATTGCGGCCATCTGGGGAAGATCTCTCTTTCTCTCTGTATCTCTCTGTTACTCTGCCTTTCAAATAAATAATCTTTAAAAAAAAAAAAAGAACTAAAAAAAAGTCACAGGTAGAAATTTAAGAGGTCCAGAAACCTCACAAAAGTAAACACAGTAGCTTTGTTGATGAAATTACAATGAATCAAGGTTTCAAAGAATCCTCACACATACATTTTCTCCCAGTATTACTCCCCCCAAAAAAGAAAGGGAGGGCTGGAAGGAGGGACGCACAGAACACCCAGTGAAATAGGACTCTGATTTCATCTCATCTTTACCTGACTCATCAGCTGTCACTGTAGTCATCAGCTCTGTGTAGATTCCAAGCAATTGAAATCTGTTTCTGAAGGCAAGAGCTACCTGCCAGCACCTTATTCCATACCCAAGTATTGTACCCCTCACCTCCTTCCCATGGTTCCTGGGTAACAGCTCCCAGTGGCCCTACTGGACATGAACAAATTGTGTGACAGAGCTAACACTTCCCGTGATCGCAGTTTATCCCACTAACTAGGATCTAGGAGATGAATTGTTCTCCTTTAGTCTCACCAATGGCACTCAAGACACAGTTGCTTGGGCCGGTTGGAAACACTCCCTCAGAACAAATACTGAGATGGTATGCAAGCGACAGACCTTTGGTAAAGAAATTATAAAAGATGACCTTCATGAAGAAAACGATCACAGAAATAGATCTGAGATGCAAGGAGTAACGTTGAGTCAAGAGTATGGCAAACTATGGGTAAATATAGATGAACACCATCTAAATAAACCAAATTGGTTACTAGTTTGTAATAATAATAAACAAGATTTACTTACAATAGTGGACAATAAAAGGATAGACAGGATTGGGTAAGTAAACTTTAAGCTTTCTAAAGCCTGCATTAAAGTCTGTATATTGTTCAGGAACAGAATGAACTTCAGGTTTCACTAAGCTAAATACACATCCATAAGCAATGTACAGCTGGACTCTCTACCTTGTTTTTATTTAGATACAAATAAAGATGTAAGATACCAAAGTGGGCATGCAACGTAATCCCACTGGTACATAATTTACCAAGGAATAGTGAAGAACCAGTCCCATGACACATTCAGGCAGATCAAGGATATCAAGAGAAGTCAGAGTGTGGAATGGGACAAGATTGGATGATGAGATTTCATGTGACAAAGCTGTTGCTAAGTTCTAACTTCACACTTCCCTATGGGGGAGAATGAAGTGGTGCTACTTTTCTATCCTAGCTCAGAAGAACTCCCATGGTTCCACCTGAAGGACTTAAATGTATTTCCTGAATTGGAAGGCTCAGCAGATTTCTAGGTATCTCATGTCTGGCAAAGATGAAACAATCGATGATAGAAATGGTCACCTATAGTTTCTAGTCTCAAGAAGCTTATGCCAAGTGCTAGATGCCTAAGGGCCATGATAGCAAAGGAAACGCTACAGAAAACACCACACTGTCAAAGTTAAATCAACTCCCTTCGAGAGTGGGAACAAGAAAAGATTCCTCCCTATCAAAACATCTATTCATGGGGCTGGCACTGTGGCATAGTGGGTAGGGCTGCTGCTTGCAGTGCCAGCATCCTATGTGGGCACTGGTTCAAGTCTCAGCTGCTCCACTTCTGATCCAGCTCTTTGCTGTGGCCTGGGAAAGCAGTAGAGGATGGCCCAAGTGCTTGGGCCCCTGCGCCCACGTGGGAGACCTGGAAGAAGGTCCTGGCTCCTGGCTTCAGATCAGCGCAGCTCCGGCTATTGCGGCCATCTGGGGAGTGACCCAGCAGAAGGAAGACCTCTCTCTCTGCCTCTCCTTCTCTTTCTGTGTAACTCTTTCAAATAAATAAATAAATCTAAAAAAAAAAGAATAAAAGGCCAAAAATACCCAAGACAATTCTGAAGAAAAACAAGATATGGGGACTTGTATGAAATGAATTATGGCACTTGAAATATTATATTTTGGGATAAGGAGAGACCAGTTAATTCTTGTAACTAAACGAAGACCCTAGAAAATGATTCACACATAAATGGAAAACTGGTAGATGACCTAAGGATCATCAGAAATTGGGTGAAAGGTTGGAGTCTTGAACAAATATGCTGAAATAGTTGATTGTAATTATGGAAAAGATAAAATTGGAGTCCATTCTTAATGCAAAAATTAGCTCCATGTAATCAAGGGCTTAAATTTTAAACAGTATTTTAAAGTATTTTTAAAAAATATATTGCAGGAAGCAACTGGTTGAGACTGGTGTTATGGGTGGCATAAGAGTGAATGATGTTAGGGCTGACTGGTGCATAAGGGCTATACTATAACCCAAGCGTGTGTGACAGCAGTCTCCTTATAATTAGGTGGAATTTGTTTGCTTGCAGTCCAACAAGTTCTCCCAGATAAGTCATGTGCCTTTCTGGGTGCAGTTGGGAAGTTTGATTGTCATTAGCTAGTGATTTTCCACCCACCAGGTGGTCTGGGTGACAACCAAAAGAAAGATTATCTATATACCATCGGGCTAAGAAACAACTCACTCAACAATATTAAAAAGTACCAACCATTCAAATGTGTCTAAAAATAAAAGCACATACACACACAGAAATTAAAATACCTCTCCTTTTGAAGATCACTCCTTAAGAGGAGTAATAACAAAGCAGGTTGTGCCCAGATATGGATAATAAGCATTGGAAAGAGCCTGAAAATCTTGGCATTTTTAGTTTTTTTAAAAAAAATATTATTTAAAGCCAGCGCCATGGCTCACTAGGCTAATCCTCCACCTTGCGGCACCGGCACACCGGGTTCTAGTCCCGGTCGGGGCGCCAGATTCTGTCCCGGTTGCCCCTCTTCCAGGCCAGCTCTCTGCTGTGGCCCGGGAGTGCAGTGGAGGATGGCCCAAGTGCTTGGGCCCTGCACCCCATGGGAGACCAGGAGAAGCACCTGGCTTCTGCCATCCGATGGATCAGTGCGGTGCGCAGGCCGCAACGCGCCTGCGGCGGCGGCCATTGGAGGGTGAACCAATGGCAAAAGGAAGACCTTTCTCTCTCTCTCTCTCTCTCTCTCTCCTCTCTCTCTCTCTCACTGTCCACTCTGCCTGGCAAAAAAAAAATTATTTAAATGGCATCTAATAATTACCTTCAAATATTACAAGAATTAAAATGTACAGAGGCTTGAAGTATGTTGGTGAATGGAATTTGTGACCACACATCCCCAGGGTCTTCTCTTCCAGAATTAAACTCTGGGTTTCTCCCTTCAATACCACAATATCCTACAATAGAGATAAGGAAAATGGCCATCGGGTGTTGTATGGGTACACCTCTTGCTTGCTTGTCCCTGCGGTGCTGGTGGGCTGCTCCAATCTGCCCTGGTAGGATGTCACAGATTCAGTCCCAGGGGTGACTGCTCTGCCCCGCAACAAAGTCAGTCCAGTTCAGAAGTAGTGGAAGTCAGATGATAGTTGCAGGTCAAAGATCCAATTTTATAAATAATAACATTAACCTTGCAACCATTAACTGACCTCTCTATGTATCCCGTTAATCAAAACCAACAGGGCAAATGGTACAAGTAATTATCTTCTACGTGATCACAACCCTCAAAACCCCCATCAGACTTCTGAGTTATATTTATTCATCTTTCCTTGATCTGCAAGATTTTAAACAATCTGCTTCTTAGCACTGGTTCTCTGGAGGGGAACTGAGCTGAGTGAGTAGAACTTACAAGAAGAAAGTAGCTCAGTTGGAAACTGTTAGTATCAGAACTTCCCAAAAGTTGGTTGGTGCGTGTGCAAGGCAGGCAGTTCAGTCTCCCAGCAAATTTCCAGTGGCAACTGAACAGGAGGACTGCGATAGCCTCTGTGGCCTCCGATGTCCCTTCTAAGGTTAAATGAACTAAAACAAATACAGGCTTAAAATGTAACTTCGTCACTGTAATCTCAAAGAACAAGGGCAATGCAGATACTTATAACCAATATTCTTATGTTCCAAAGCAATATAGTATAAAAATTTTGAAAATATTTTTTTGACTTTGCAATCCCATAGGAAGCTTTCTTTCTGACATAAACTTTGAAGTATGACAACTATAAAAACAAGATTATTCCTCACACAGAAAATGTTCTTACCTGGTAAGTTAATCATCATTTGAAAAGGTTTGAGACTGACTCAGATTCTTTTTAGATACAGCAGACAGCATTTGTATGTTTAACTCACTTTCTCTTCCCAAACTCCTATTTTGTTTTTCCTGTCACTGTTGTTTCCTATTTTTTCTTTTCTTTTCTTTTTTTTTTTTTTTGAAATTACCTCTTAACAAGAGAGTAGGCTGAAGTTAGTGGGTCCACAAACTCATCTGAGTATTAAAACCATCTAGAGATATTTTTAAACCTTCAATGATCAGGCCATACCCCACACCAACTAAATTCGAATCTCTGGCAGTAAGACCCAAACAGGCATATTGTCTAAGTTTTGCAGGCAATTCTATGTGTTCAGATAACTTTGAAACCCACTATATTAGCAAATACCAATAGTTCTAAAACTTGAGCATATGCTAGAAATCACTTGGAAGGCTTGTTAAAATAGACTGTTGGGCTCCACCCTCAGAGTTTCTGATTCAGATATTGGGTAGGGTCAAGAATCTGCAGTTCTAACAACTTCCCAAGTAGACTCCAGTCCTGGGACTAAGGTGAGATGCAAAGGAATACACAACTATGTGTTTATGAGCCCATCTGGTTCTCCAATAGGGAAGCTTTTGGAGATAAAATGGAAACATTTATTGATGTTTCCATTTTGAGGTGGACCGGCACACACATCAAATCAATCAGGAATGGTTCCTTCCCTCTACTATTTTTAACTATTGGGCTTCAGATTCCAGATAGCCTTAGAAGTGAGCTCTTGAGCCGAGACTAACACTTTATAGCCAAAGGAGATCTAGTCAGCTTTGCAATGCTCCAAAAGCTCTAAGAGAAACAGGTTGAAATAAAACAAAGCAAATATAAAACCCACATCACTACTTCTTTAATAGGAAGAAAAATGTACATATATGTTCGTACATGTGTGTATTCATTTTACATTTATAATAATTTTTATAAGCAAAAATCATGCAGCCAGGTTTTTGAGTACAACCACTGATTTTGCCATTGTCCAAGAAGCCAGCTCCTATGGGCTGAGATGGACAAATTCGCACTGAGCCCAGAAATACAGCTTTATCCGCCTATCTCCCAGGGTGCTCAGGAACTCTGTTTAAAGGGAAACTCAAGGTACATTTGCTTTTCCCATCTGTTTGGAGCCCTCATAGTCTTTTAGTGTTGTGGAGATTTCGTTATGGAGGAACAGTGGGAACAAAAAAATTAAGTTACTCTTGCTAAATTTCTACAATTCATCTTAGCAACCCAGCCACATCCCACAATCTATATATCTTTTCAAGCATTTCTTGCCTCGAGTTTCAGATTCATGCAATTTCCCTGGTTTTTGACAATCCTCAGGCTGTAATACCCAAAGCCAATGATTAGAGTGCCAAGACCATTATTTTCTTTAAATTCAAGGGAAAGCCTTCCATTTTTTTCTACTTTATATTCAGCATTTGCCGCCACATTCTCAATGTCTTCATTGCCTTTCACAGTCTTCTTTCAAGTTGGGATTGAGAAGCTAATGAAATTCAGGAAGAACAACATAAACGCAATCTCTGAGGAAAAATGCAGGCTTTCATTTTGCGTAAGATTGAAAACCTCAACTCATGTTCCTTGAAAATGTGCTTCCAGACCATCTTCATCATCACCCTCATTCTATTCTGGGAAAAAGGAGAAAATATATGTAAAATACTTAGAAAGGCTCAAAGCAGTGTGCAAAGAGAATGGTTGGCTGTTATTCTATGCAGACACAGGTTACTGCTTAGGCATATCAGTACAACTGGTCCAACAGTAGTAACTGCTCATTTATCTGGTGCTGTGTGCAGGTGGAGGGGTAGAATGGAGGCTTCTAACTAGTTAGTTGTTTCATGATTTTTAGAGTATCAAGACAAAGTTGGGGCTCTTTATGCCGACTTCGTAACCACCTGGGCTAGGCCGAAGGAGGTTTTTTTGTTTGTTTGTTTTTTGTTTGTTTTTGGCAATGGCTGGAAGCTAGCTGTCCTCATGACATAATCAAATTTCAAGGTGGGTGACAAGTAAGTCAACTCTTATTTTACATCAAGGCCAAGGGAAACCAACACCAAAATGACTTGCCCGGTGTTTCCCATTTAGCACCAAGCAGTAAGTCCAGCAGATTTGCAATGTAGCATCATATGCAAAATCGCACTGCCTTTGCCTGACACACACTGAGGAGAGGCGCAATGGTCAGTAGATAGGGAGACAGATTTTTACACAAGATTTACAAATGGCAGTAAGAAGCTGTTCTGAACATTAAGGATTTTGTTGACACATCTGGTGGGAAACAAAATCCGCAAAGCATTTCCATCTGTGGTAAAGTAGCCTGCATACCCATGAATAATTTACAACTCAGCTCAGCAAATGGAGCAGAGAACAAACCTGATCATTAGAGGAAACTACGATTGTCAGCACTAATAAAGGCAATTAACATTGAGGTTTAAGTTTTTTGCTTACCGAGGAATCGCCAAGGGATTTTTAAAAAATAACTTTATGAGGAAATTAACCAGCCATCCCATGGCTCTGTACTTTCGTTCCATTGTTTTAAACATCTTAATTGCCAGGAAAACTTAACTACACAAAATTCAAGAAATAGGTTGGAACTCAGGGAGTGTGGTTCATCATTTTCCACAGCTTCCTTTTTTCATTATACTACATTTTCCATTTTTAATTAAATGAATAAAATAGCTGTACTGCCTGTGAGGTTTGTATACAATTGCCAAATAAAGCTGCAGACATCTCTCTCCTTAATGTGCTTAGAGAAGACTGCTATGCTGTCTCATAAGTACACATTTTCTTCATTTATCTCGTTTTGAGTTTTTACCGACTTAGAAAATCACAACAGAAGTTTCCTGTGGGTACCAGGTATTACATAAATTTTACATCAGTCTCCCATTGGTTTTTCTTACTTAGCAATCATCAGATTCTTTTAAGCCCAAAATTGCATAAGGCAAAATCAACTCTGTTTTCTATATTCTCTATACTACTACATGGGAATGAGAGCCAAGCCCATGATAATAACATGGGCATTCTGAATATTTTTAACATTTTTTAAAATGAATGAAGACATTCTGACTACCTGTCCATCTCCCATTGTATCAAAATTCAAACATTCGCATACCAGTATACCTACAGGAATTTAACCTGTATCAAGGAGAAAGTGAGGTGCTATGGAAACCAGAGAATGAGACATGGTCTCTAACAGGCAACTAGCATCTTCCTCTCCCTCCCAGCCTTCCTCCCTCCCTCCCTCCCTCCCTCTCTCTCTTCAGAACTTTATTGCATTGAGTATGGTTCTGTTGCATGAGGATAGAAATCTAATAAGCTGGATCATAGTTAACTATTTGACAAGTTGTCAACAGTCATCTAGATTTTTAATAAGTCCATACATGCCTGTGAAATATCTGACAATAAAACTTTGGGAAGTTTGGCAGAAATGATCATTCCTTTGGGAACATTCCTAGATTGGTGTAACCTCTCCAAGAGGCCAACCTCCATGTCCATTTCAGTTCCACCCTCCCTACTCCATCTTATTTTTGCTCTTGTTCATAGAACCACATCTCTTTCCCCTGAAGGACCATGGTACCAAGGAAAGCACAAAGCTTTACACCTGAGTATGTATGAATAACAGCTATGAGAATTTCTTCTTATTAAAACCAGTGATTTTGGCCGGCGCCGCGGCTCACTAGGCTAATCCTCCGCCTAGCGGCGCCGGCACACCGGGTTCTAGTCCCGGTCAGGGCGCCGGATTCTGTCCCGGTTGCCCCTCTTCCAGGCCAGCCCTCTGCTGTGGCCAGGGAGTGCAGTGGAGGATGGCCCAGGTGCTTGGGCCCTGCACCCCATGGGAGACCAGGAAAAGCACCTGGCTCCTGGCTCCTGCCATCGGATCAGCGCGGTGCACCGGCTGCAGCGCGCTGGCCGTGGCGGCCATTGGAGGGTGAACCAACGGCAAAAGGAAGACCTTTCTCTCTGTCTCTCTCTCTCACTGTCCACTCTGCCTGTCAAAAAAAAAAAAAAACAAACCAGTGATTTTAATAGAATAGTCTCTTCAACAAATGCTATCAGGACAACTAAAAATCTATTTGCCAAGAGTGGAGTGGGACCTTTACCTCATAGCATATACAAAACTCAGCCAATTTTTGGATAAAAGACCCAAATTAAAGAGCTACAACTATCAAACTTTTAAGGAAAATAGAAGCATAAGTCTTGATGAACTTGCATTTATCAATGAATACTTAGATACGACCCAAAACATAAGCAGCAAATAAGACAAATTTGACCCCATCAAAATTAAAAACTTTTGTGTATCAAAGGATACCACCAAGAAACTGGAAAGAAAACCCACAAATGAGTGAAGAAATTTGCACATCATGTAACTAAAATGGTCTAGTACCAAAATGTACTAAGAATTCAACAACAAAAGATAAACAACCCAACTACAAATAGGCCAAGGACTTAAATACATATATCTCCAAATAAGACACACAAATAGCCAACAAGTATATGAAGGGAGTCACAACATCATTAGTTACTATGGAAATACAAGTCAAAGCCACAAGATGGCTACAATTAAAAAAAAAGAAAGCAGAAAACAAATGTTGGCCAGAAAGAGGAGAAATTGAAGCCCTTATGCATCGCTAATAGGAATTTAAAATGGTGTAGCTGCTATGGAAAAGTTTTGTGGTTCCTCAAAAATTAAACATAATGATCACATCATGCAGAAATTCTCCCCCTAGGTACATAACCCAAAGAACAGAAAGCAGGTATTGAAATAAATAATTGTACACAACTTTTCATAGCAGCTAGTCAAAAGGTATAAACAACTCCAAAGTCATTCACTGGATGAATGAGTAAACAAAATGTGGTCTGCCCACACAATAGAATGTCAGTCAGCCATAAGAAGGAATGAAATATTGGTATGTATTACAAAAATGAACGAACCTGGAAAACATTATGCAAAATGAACAAACCCGATACAAAAAGTACTTTTTTGTGATTCCATATATATGAAATACCCAGAATAAGCAAATCCATAGAGACAGAGAAGAAAGTAGTAGCTGCTAAGAGATAGCGGTTTGGGAGAAATGGGCAATGAATGCTTAATGTGTATACAATCTCCTTATGAGGTGATAAAAATGTTGTGGAACTAGCTAGAGGCGATGGCTGCACAATGTTGTGAACATATTAAATGTTGTTGAATTACACATTTTAAAATGTACACTTCTTAGTTACATGAATTGCACCTAAATTGAAAAAGAAATATCTGCTCTGAAAAAGCAGTTGTTATCAATCCTGTCTGTATATTACATTCACCAGCAGAATGTTTTAAACACATCAACGTTCCAGTCCTACTCCCAAAACTTCTGATTCAGTAGGTCGGGTGGAGTCCAAGCAGCAACATTTTTACCAAACTCTCTTGATGATTCCAATTAGTAATATTTAAGTATCAATCACATTAAATAGCTAAAACCTAATCAATGTTAGGCAATTTATCATTTGTCAAGTGCCTACAAAATACTACTGTGATTTGCCTAGCACACTGAGGGATGCAGGAATTTGTTTCAACTCTCGCAATTGCTCGTCCTACATATGCTCTCTGCTTGTGAAGCTGTGCTATAGAACCCCCATGTGACCCCAAACACCTCTGATAGTGTCCCAGACATCTCAACAGAACCAGGACAATGCAAACAGTTGTACCTTGGTTTCTCTGAGTGTTATCAAAATTTCTAATATGGGCTTCTAAGTATTCCAAATTCAACAGCTTCACGTGGTCACAATAATGCTGTGTAACAAATCACCTAAAGCCTTAGGAGCTCAAAAAGAGTCTCCCAAATCTGTGAATTCCGCAGAACACCTCTGGTTCAGATGACAATGGCTGCAGCAGCTCTGCCCCACATGTAGCTCATCCTTCTCCTGGGACTGGAAGGCAGTATGCGTTTCTAATGGAGAAGGCAGAGGTATAAGAAAATAGACATCACTGAGGAAGCACACTTTCAAATCCCTGTTTCCATCACAGCTTGACCAAAAGAAGTTGTAGGGCCAACCCCAAAGCCTAGGGACAGAGGAAAGTACTCCATTCAATGAGGTCCTCAGGGAAGCATTTCAAAGTTGCTTAGCAAAGAGCACGGGCTTCAAAAAGGTGTAAACATGTAGGATAGTCAACCCATCTAGCACACCTCGTCACAATAACTATGAAGACAGTACTAAGAATAATGCTACTTGCTGAGTACTAACTATGTGATAAGAGTAGCATCATGTATTATCTTTTTTGATCCGTAAGACCAACCATGTAAGGAAGATCTCCATTTCCCAAAAGAGGATATGGAGGCCCAGAGATTCTAAGCATCGAATCTCAGGTCACACCACAGTATGTACCAGAGTCATGATTCAAGTGCTGTTATGTTCTTTTCATAACAATATGGTCCTAATGGCAGATGTTTAATTTAGGGGCAAAATGTCTGATCCCCTGTTGGGAAGGACCAGCAGCAGAAATCAACTAAACTAGATAATTCAGGGCGGAATTATAGGGACGAACATCCTTCTGGAATGGTAGATTTCAACAGTATCCCAGAAGGGCCGGCGCTGTGACACAGTAGGTTAATCCTCCACCTGCGGCACCGGCATCCCATATGGGTGCCGGTTCGAGACCCGGCTGCTCCTCTCCCAATCCAGCTCTCTGCTATGGCCTGGGAAAGTAGTAGAAGATGGCCCAAGTCCTTGGGCCCCTGCAACTGCATGGGAGACCAGAGGAAGCTCCTGGCTCCTGGCTTTGGATCGGCACAGCTCTGGCCGTTGCAGCCATTTGGGGAGTGAACCAGCAGACGGAAGACCTCTCTCTCTGTCTATCCTTCTCACTGTCTGTAATTCTAACTTTCAAATGAATAAATAAAATCTTTTTTTTTAAAAAAAAAAAAGAGCATCCCAGAGCAACTAGAACCACAAAGTCTAAAATTAAAATGGCCCAGAAGAAACTTTAAGAATGAAAAAGGGTACTTATTTATCAAGATATTCAAAAATCAAGTCCAAAGCTGTGAACAGGTGAGCCAGAGGTCAGAAGTAAACAGATACAGCTGAGAAAAAGATGGGGCTATGACAGATGTATTAGGGCAACGTAGGCCAGATGCTAAATGATTCCAAATGATAGCAAACACAAAGGAAGTCCATTTCTCTAACTCATGATACAGTCCACAAAAAGCACAGATTAGGGCAGAATGAGGACGGTTTGCTCTATTGCAAACAAAAATTTGGGAAACTAAGTTGATAACAATACTACCACTTTCAACATACTACTCCAAGGTAAACTTGGGTATTATTATCCCTACCAGCTCCAAGAAAAAAAAGGAGAGTTTATTAGGGCAGGCTTGAAATTCCCACTCCAATTTTGCTGGTTATAATTCATATGGCCTCGCCTAACTTCAAGGTCAACTTGAAAAGGCAGAAAAATTATGTTCTCAAGAAGTGGCGATGCATTTTATTGAAGAGGTAACAGTTCTTGGCAGAAAGAGATTCAAGAACTTTTTTGTTACTTGGAACTGAATCATCTAGCATATTTCTAGGTAGTCTGGAATAAATAAAAGATCTGGGAGGGCCAATGCTGTGGTGCAACAGGTTAAAGACATAGCCTGCTGTGTTGGCATCCCCTATGGGCACCGGTTCCAGTCCCGGCTGCTCCACTTCCAAACTAGCTCCCTACTAACGTGCCTGAGAAAGCAGTGGAGGGTGGCCCAAATACTTGGGCCCACATGCACTCACATGGGAAGCGCAGAAGAAGCTCCTGGCTTTGGTCTGGGCTAGTCCAGGTCATTACAGCCATTTGGGGAGCAAACCACTGGATGGAAGATCTGTCTCTCCTCCTCTCAGGAACTCTGCCTTTCAAATGATAAATAAATAAATCTTTTTTTAAAAAAGAGAAAAGAACAAAGTGGACAGATCCAATTTCTCCCTTGTGGTCCAGTGCCTGTTTGGCCTAATCACAGTTCTCTGCATCTACACTCTGGCCACTGCCTCATCATGAGCAGAACAAGCCTCTTGGCTCTTAACTATCATTTTGGCCACATACCTTGCTTTGGCCAATGAAATGAGGCAGAAGTAGCAGTGTGCCAGTTCTAAGCCTAGGCCCCAAGAGAACTTGTACTTCAGCTTTCTCTCCTGAGTTTTGCCACAACAATGACGAGAACATGCTAAGCTCGCCCACTGGTCCCAAAGGGAAGATGAAAGACACACAGAACAAAATCAAATTGCCCCAGCTGAACCCAGCCCCAATCAGCTGACCAGTCCCCAACCAACCCTACAATCTGTGAGCCAAATACTCACTTTCTGTTTCCTGATGCATTCTTTGCCATTTTGTTGTTTGATTCTGTGGTTACTTGTTGTACAATATTATTGTGCCCATAGTCAACTAATGAACCACTCAGCAACTCACCAACAGTGCCCTCAGATGTGCCA
Organism: Oryctolagus cuniculus; assembly: GCF_051225735.1. NCBI lineage: Eukaryota > Metazoa > Chordata > Mammalia > Lagomorpha > Leporidae > Oryctolagus > Oryctolagus cuniculus. The sequence continues at coordinate 8,107,911 of NC_142888.1, read as the reverse complement.
GGTTCAGGATAGCACTTTCAGGCAGCTTCTTCAACCCAGGTATCCTACTGATTTCCAAGTAAAGCCAAATGGGAACTGCATTCCAGATCTGTGGCTGCCCTAGAAAAAAGATAAACATTCCTCCTTGCCAGCTGATTAAGTACACGACGCTGCTAACTGTATCATATTCAAAACCTCATGACTTCTAACATGTTCCTCAGAAGAAGCAGATGTCATCTTGACAGGATTTCTTTGTTTTCTCAATAGATGCTACAAGAGTTGCCCATGCTCTCAAGAGCAGGCAGTTTATCAAGAGATCAAGATTATTTACTATGTTTTGCTAATACATTTTATGCAGTCATACTGATTTCAATCAAAAATGTCTTCTAATTGTTTTTGCCTCTCATCTGATGGCAACATTATTTTAGAACAATTTTATCAGTCCAGAAGTTATCTTGAGTATAAAATGTAAAGAGACTCCACAAAGTGCTTCTACCTATAATTGTCAAAAACGTCCTAATTCAGATTCCTCAGAAACGTGAATATAACCCTACCATTCGACCCAGCCATCCCATTCCTTGGAATTTACCCAAAGGAAATTAAATTGGCAAACAAAAAAGCAGTCTGCACATTAATGTTTATTGCAGCTCAATTCACAATAGCTAAGACCTGGAACCAACCCAAATGCCCATCAACAGTAGACTGGATAAAGAAATTATTGGACATGTACTCTATAGAATACTATACAGCAGTCAAAAACAACGAAACACAGTCATTTGCAACAAGATGGAGGAATTTGGAAAACATCATGCTGAGTGAATTAAGCCAGTCCCAAAGGGACAAATATCATATGTTCTCCCTGATCGGCGACAACTAACTGAGCACCAAAGGGGAAACTTGTTGAAGTGAAATGGACACTATGAGAAACAGTGACTTGACCAGCTCTTGTCCTGACTGTTGATGTACAATGTAATACTTTATCCATTTTAGTATTTTTTTGTTCTAGTACTATTGGTTGAACTCTGTAATTAACACACAATTATTCTTAGGTGTTTAAATTTTAACTGAAAAATGATCCCTGTTAGGAATCTGGAAAGCATTATGCTGAGTGAAATAAGCCAGTCCCAAAGGGACAAATACCATATGTTCTCCCTGATTGGTGACAACTAACTGAGAACCAAAAAGGAAACCTGTTAAAGTGAAATGAACACTATGAGAAACGGTGACTTGATCAGCCTTCACCCTGACAGTTGATGAGCAACTTAATATGTTATCCCTCTTAGTATTTTTTTTGTTTTTTCTACTTAATACTTTTGGTTGAATACTGTAATCAATACACAATTCTTCTTAAGTGCTGAAACTTAACTGAAAAGTGATCGCTGTTAAATATAAGAGTGGGAATAAGAGAGGGAAGAGATGTGCAATTCGGGACATGCTCAAGCTGACTTACCTCAAACGGTAGAGTTAGAAACATACCAGGGGATTCGAATTCAATCCCATCGAGGTGGCATGTACCAATGCCATCTCACTAGTCCCAGTGATCAATTTCTGTTCACAATTGATCATAATGAAGGACTAAGAACCAAAGGGACCACATAAACAAGACTAGTGTCTGCAAATACTAGCAGATAGAATAAAAAAGGGAAAGAACGATCCAACATGGGAAGTGAGATACACAACAGACCCATAGAATGGCAAATGTCCTAAACAGCACTCTGGCCTCAGAATCAGCCCTTAAGGCACGCAGATCTGGCTGAAAAGCCCATGAGGGTATTACAGGCATGGAAAGCCAAAACACTCTGGCAAAACAACAACAACAACAACAACAACAACAACAAACACCTAAATGAAAGATCTCCGCGAGTGAGATCCCAGTGGAAAGAACAGGTCATCAAAGAAGGAGGTACCTTTCTCTGAAGGGAGGAGAGAACTTCCACTTTGACTACGACCTTGTCTAAATATGATCAGAGTCGGTGAACTCAAAAGTCTTCCATAGCCTTGGCAACTCATGACAAGAGCCTAGGGTGATTACTGAGGCCATAAACATGAGTGTCAATTTGTTAAGTCAACAACAGGAGTCACTGTGCACTTACTCCTCATGTAGAATCTCTGTCCTTAATGTGCTGTACATTGTGATTTAATGCTATAACTAGTACTCAAACAGTATTTTTCACTTTGTGTTTCTATGTGGGTGCAAACTATTGAAATCTTTACTTAATATATGCTAAACTGATCTTCTATATATAAAGAGAATAGATAATGAATCTTGATGTGAATGGAAGGGGAGAGGGAGTGGGAAAGGGAAGGGTTGAGGGTGGGAGGGAATTTATGGGGGGGGAGCCATTGTAATCCATAAGCTGTACTTTGGAAATTTATATTCATTAAATAAAAGTTAAAAAAAAGAAAATCATAAAAAAATAAATAAGATCGGAGTTGGCGAATTCAAGAGGCTTCCAAAGCCTTGGCAGCTCATGACAATAGCCTTATTTATTACTGACATCACAAATAAGAATGTCAATTGTTAAATCAACAACAGGAATCACTGTGCACTTACTCCCCATGTAGGATCTCTGTCCTTAAATGTTGCACTATGTGAATTAACAGTATAACTAGTAATCAAACAGCACTTTATACTTTGTGTTTCTGTGTGGGTGCAAACTGTTGAAATCTTTACTTAGTATATACCAAGTTGATCTTCTGTATATAAAGATAATTGAAAATGAATCTTGATGAAGAATGGGATGGGAGAGGGAGTGGTAGATGGATGGTTGCGGGTGGAAGTGAGGTAAGAGGGGGAAAAAGCTGCTATAATCCAAAAGTTGTACTTTGGGCATTTATATTTATTAAATAAAAGCAAAAAAATAAATATAAAAAAGTCCTAATTCTGACAGCTTTGCCTAGAAATCGAAAATAATGTTGACCTTGCCCTTCTCTTTAATATAATTTTTCTGTTTAAACAGGAAGACATCAGATGCCAGAGTCTGCAGAATAATATAAGACAACCAGCTACCTAATCTGTTTAAGCAGTCAAGTGCTATGTTCAGATGTTATTAACATGATCATTTCTGAATTGCCCCATCCTCCCATGCCTACCAACCAAAGTCTTGCTTCCTTGTTGAGCTCCCCCAACTAAATCACTGAACATAGTAAGGACACTGGGATACAGACATCAAAGTCTCAAGGTAAAGTTTGAGTCAAGTGCATTGATGAATCCATTAGAACTGAGTTTCCAGACTTCCAGATACTGAAGACCTGGGACTCCCTGCTTTGCTATAAAATCCATTGCTGCATTTATGCCAGGTTAATCCTCCCACAAGCTACCTCTAACCAAAAACAGTATAGCATGAGTACTAAGTAAGGTGATCCCATTCCCAGGGGACACAGAATATTTCTGATGGCCAAGGGTGGCTGCAGAGTATCCTGATAGCTTGCCAAGCCTTCCATTGACTACACATTGGTCTACAATGCTTCTACCCAACCCCTTGTCCTCTCCCTCACTGGCCAGACTTGCACTGGGGTCTGATAGCTCTCCTAGCCTTTCCCAGCTCTTTCCCCACTTTCTGACACACATATTACTAAGGGTATATTACCCTAAGTAAAAGCTATGCAGACTAATCCTATCTTGACATAGCCTTCTAGGGCCATCAGACAGCACAACCTATCTTTAGAGCAAGCTGCCTAGAGAAGAATAGTGTCTACTATCTTAAGAAAACCTACTCTTAAGCAAACCCAATTAATTTTCTGACTGGCTTAATATTACTATATCCATTCATACATATTATAATTATTTTCTATAACCAATTATAATCCACCTCTAGGTTACTACTGTAATAATGAAAGGAGATACACATGTTTACCCAATTTACTTATGTTTAAATATGACCGAGGACTCCCTAGCATGATTACATGCCTCATTCACTTCAAGCTATCTGTGGTTTGGACTGTTTCTCAGAGGACAGGGGTCCTTTACTCAGTGGGACAAACAGGATAAGGGCATTACAAGGGCTGGTGACATTCAATAATGCCGCAGCCCAATGTCAGAACTTTGCAATCTCATTTCCAGATAACAAACTGCTAACGCCTTGACATGATATATGACTTTTATAAGAACCACAGTCTTTCATAACTGGCCCCAATTCAACTTTTTAATCTCCCCATACTTTTGTCACTTTACAATACTATCCTCCAGGCACTTCCTCCTTACTGCCCAATCCCAAATGAATTTAAATGGCATTTGAAGAATAACAGCTCTTACCCATAATGATCAGAATAGGGACAAGATGCATGTTGGAAGAGAGAGGACAACAATGATTGGCTAAGCAGAAGGAGAAGAGGATAATTAGCTTCTGAACATGATCCCTACATCTATGAACTTTCACCTAATCCTTTTAATTCAGCAGCTGATCATGTTAACATAGCGATTTTCGCCGGCGCCGCGGCTCACTAGGCTAATCCTCCGCCTAGCGGCGCCGGCACACCGGGTTCTAGTCCCGGTTGGGGCGCCGGATTCTGTCCAGATTGCCCCTCTTCCAGGCCAGATCACTGCTGTGGCCAGGGAGTGCAGTGGAGGATGGCCCAGGTGCTTGGGCCCTGCACCCCATGGGAGACCAGGAGAAGCACCTGGCTCCTGGCTCCTGCCATCGGATCAGTGCGGTGCGCCGGCCGCAGCGCGCAGGCCGGTGGCCATTGGAGGGTGAACCAACGGCAAAGGAAGACCTTTCTCTCTGTCTCTCTCTCTCTCATTGTCCACTCTGCCTGTCAAAAAAAAAAAAAAACATAGCGATTTTCCCATAAAAATTTTCCACAGCTATCTGTTTTCACATCGACAAGCATCAGTTTTCCAAATTATTTTTAAGTTAGCGACTCACAGAGCAGAATTTTTATCATAGTCTGAAGTCCTCATTGTGGCCTGGGGCCAAGCCCTGGGAAAACCTACCTGGGATGCCACCTCCCATGTAAATTCACATCCCACTGGTTATTGGCTCTTCCTCATTTCTTTGCACTAGATTTTCTACTTGACCTATGACTCTTTGTCCTCGGTGCCTAGAACATGTGCCACTATGGCATCATTTTAAGCAAATGATCCAAGTCCAGGGTATGAAACAGAGATTAGAGCACAAGGCTATGGCACTGCTCCTGGATTGTTTTCCAGCACAATCTACTTTCTCCTAGTAATTTGTGAATGAGGATTCACAACCAAATGTGGGCTGGGCAGTATCCGAGAATAAAAACAGTTTTTAGTGTAGCATTTTCTCACCAGATCCTTTATCCAAGAAACACATTTTCCCAGAATGTGATCCATTGGAAAGTAGTTCCGTAAGTCCTTAGGAGGTGCTATATAAAAGGAACATTATTTCTCTGATCAAGTAAGCCTGGGAAATAATGGTTTAATCCAAGTTAGACAACTTTCTTCACCTAGACTTCTCAGAGCCTTTACTATACTAAACGAAATTATGAACCACTAAGAAGTAGACATAGCATAAAACCGTTCTCAAACCTGTTTGGCCATGGAAACCTATCAATTATCAATATCATCATCATTTCAGGGAAGATCTATTGATGTCACTGAAAGCCCAGTGCTTAGAGGACCATTCTGTGGGAAACACTAACCAAAGTCTCTCAGTCACAGATTCCATATGGGAGTACAAATGATGGAAGACAGTTTCTGAAAAGCCAGGTTCCTCCCTTACCCTGCATGACCCATGCAGTCCTCCTTCCACATGAGAAATTGATACCCCTCTGGCTTCCCACACTTCTGGCAATTCAGTTTGGCTACAGTGACCTTGAGTAGGTTACAAACCCATCTCAGACATGGTTCCTTCGTTTATGACAACTGGCCATGAAGATCTATCTTCCCACTCTAGTTCCCAAAGCTGTAAGAATTAATGGAGCTGTTCCCGAGGAGTGATGTGAATTCCTCAGAGAAAGTCTCTATGTAAATACAAGGTCTTGTCATCTTAAATGCTGTGGATTTATGCCCTGAAGTATACAGTGACAACCATGCAGAGAGAGTGCCTCCATTATTTTTCAAAGCCAAAGAAGCCTGATCAACACATTAGCCTTTCAGCCATTGTCATTTATAAATAGCATCCTCCCAAACTCTGCCTTTTCACATGAAATTCATATTTCTTCCTCTGTGAATGGATAAAATGCAACAGCAATATACTCATGAAAGCCAAAACTCTTTAGTATTTCACTATTAATATTTCTAAGAGCTAGAAAATATAAAGGACTTGCAATGCAGGATGCATATATATTGCAATATTTACTTAGATAATCAAGAGAAGGGCCTCCATGGAAAAGAGGAATCAGGTTCTTCATTATTTATGTCAAGTGGCCTGTGAATCCTAATTCATAAGTGTTTAATCACATGAACAGAAAATGGAACCAAGATTTCAAATTAACTTGGCATAGATATATTAATTATATCAAGGAATAAAAGAATGTTTTTGTGGTATGAATGTGTGGCATTTGAAGCACTGGGTTTAAAAGGACTCAGACAATTTTCCTGCAGACCAGTTTTTAAATTTGATCATTAATTTCTAAGTAATACTTATAGAGTACACAATGATGTTTTGATATATGTTTATAATATGGAATGGTTAAATCAGGCTAATTAACAAATACTGTACCTCACATACTTAGTCCATTTGTGGTAAATGTAAAAGCTTTTTGTTAATATATATTTCAAAATTATTACTTAATATTCACCATTCTGTACATCACTAAAGGTGCACAATTTTAGACAGTTTTTAATGTATATGTTTAGAAGTTGAACTATAGAAAACTAGTACAGCAAATAGGCAATCAGAAGCATGAACAAGATTTTTTTCTGAAAAGCAGCAGCTAAAGAGCTAGAAAACACGATGCTGACTAAGGTAAATGTGGCCAGTGTCACGTTGCTTGTGGGAGATCATGAGCTGAGTGGATGAGGAATACTGCACTCAAATAAAGAAGCCACTTTCATTCACATTACCATATTTCAGGGACTCTTGTGCTTTGTACCTAATTTATTCTTCTGTCTTACCTGCCCCAGGGGATTCTTCGTTAGAGCTGAGTTCTTTCTTCTATATAAATGTAGCCTTCCCACCTTGAGCTCTGCTGTCTCTATTACTGAAATCTTTCCTCTCTGTACAAAAGGCTTCCTATCCCCTTCCCTATAATTTCCCTTTTGCTCCCACTATACCTCAAGAAAAGTTCTTCAATTATTTAGAGTATAAAATGACAACATAAAGACAAAAAAATATCTCTCATTGTCCCTTCAGTCTTTCCTCAAGACATTCAGCCAGTTTGGACTCCAGAGTGATGCTGAGATGACTCTGCCTGGTCATTTCAGCATGAATCTCAAACTGTTAATCTCAATTCAGAATTCCAAATTGCCCCTTAGGAATGAATGGCAGCTTAACACAGTCATTTTATCTCCTCTGAGTCTCTGAAATATCCACATTAAGTAGTCCCATAGCCTGCAAGAATTTGTGAGATGATACAGATGGAGATGAGTGATGCTTAGGGAATTGTTAATTTTATAAAACTATCTTGCTGCCATCCAGTAATCCAAAGTACTGTTTTACATGGCAAAAAGTAAATCCTATGTTGTTATTTCACTGAGAAATTTATAGAGAAGGTGGCCATGTGTTGCTCTAAAAATTGCACCTTGTCCTATTAATTAATTTTGTTTTAATTCTAGTATTCATGGCACAAAGACACAGAGATCTTTCAAAACTTGTAACAGAAGAAGTTCCATAACCCCTATAAAAGCCACTGGCATCCCCAAAGATTACAAGGAAAGAACAAAAGTCTGTTATAAATGTAACTGAAGTTGCTGTGCATTTCTTGCCAGATTCTGTGACATTTAATCATTCATTAAGTATCTGTTGAATATGTGCTAGGTGTTGCTGTTGGTAACATGCTGACCACTGCTTTCAGGATCAACAACCAAGCCACACAGAATGAATCAAGGATCCTGACAGTAAGGCCCAGCAGTTCCTAAGCAGCAGTTTTGCTTCCTAAGATGTGTCTCCACACGTGTGTCTTTAGGTTCACCCACACAGGCACATATTTTAATTTGAATTACCTTAAGGTAGCGTATGCACTAATCCTACTGTTTATTGTATCTTATTTGGCAAGATTAGCCAAGTTACATAATCTCTGATTCCCTAAGCATTCAAATATACAACCTGTGATTTGTAATAGCTCTGTGTAGATTATGAGCCAAGTTCTCTGGGAACATCTAGAAGGAAAGCAGTCACCCAGTGTGACAAAACTGAAGGAGATCACTCAAAGAAAGTGGTATGTTTATCTCCACTAACTCTTCATACATCAGGTTTCTATACAGTGCAGCTCTGTTTATCCCAAACTGACAAACATGTATTGTTTTGACCTTAATTTATCAGTTTAATGTTTAAAGAGCCAATGTAAGTTTAAGGCAAAGTTCTCCCACTGTGACTTCTCTTTGTGATATAGACCGTATGAAGGAGTATTCCTCCCATGATTACTTTGAGAAAGTAACCAAACTAACTTCAAATCTATGACTTTTTCTAAATTGCTCAGAGCACTTAAGTCACAAAGCAATTGGGTGACGGTGGCAAGGATGCAGAACAACCATAATTCTCACACATTGTTTTTGGCGATGGAAAAGGGTAGAGCAATTTGGAAAAAAGTTGGATAGTTTCTGATACAGTTAAACCTACATGTACCACATATAATAGCAAATATATTCCCTGATGGCTGCCTGAGAGAAATGTAAACTTATATTCATGTAAAAAACTGTAGCTGGGGGCTAGAGTCATGGTGCACTGAGTTAAGGTGCCATATGCAGCACCAGCATCCCATATGGGCACTGTTTTGCATCCTGGCTTCCCCACTTCCAATCTAGCTCCCTAATAATTCACCTGGGATAGCAGCAGCAGATGACCCAAGTGCTTAGGACCCTGCATCCACTGGGGAAACCCAGTTGGAGTATCAAGCTCCTGGCTCCCCACTTCAGTCTGGCCCAGCCTTGGCTGTTGCTGCCATTTGAGGAAGGAACCATCAGAAAGAAGATTCTTTCTCTTTCTCTCTCTCGCTCTCTCTGTAACTCTGCCTTCTAAATCAATAAGTCTTTTTAAAAATCGTACCTGAAATATAGCACATTGATGCATAATCATCAAAACTGCAAACAACTCAGATGCCTTACAAAATATGAACTGATAAGCAAACTGTAATATATCTATGTAATAGAATATTATTCCACAATAAAAAGAACAAACTATTGACTTGCACAACATAGATAAACATTAAGCGCATTTTGCTGAATGAAAGGATAAAATCCAAAAGACTACATAGTCTATGAATCCACTTATATGATGCCGTGGTTTGAATATTGTTTGTCCCCCACAATTAATGTGTTAGCAGTCAGACCATACACAGTGTGTTTGTGTTTAGAAGGTTAAGAATATTAATGTGTGAGGCCTACTGGAGCACTGCTCTCAGAAGGGATTGGTGCTGGCTTTAAGGAGCGAGCTGGTTCTCCCAGAAGACAGTGAGTTGTTAAAAACTGAGAGCACCCACAAGTGCTTGACCACTTCTGCATGTGGCTGGTTCTCTTTGTGCTTCTGTGCTATGTTATAACTCAGCCGGGGGACCATGCTATTTGAATGCTCTGGCCACCAGAATCATTAGCCAAATGAATCTCTAAGTAGTCAGCCTCAGGTACTTGTTATAGCAACGTAAAATGGATTAAAATATGATACTCTGGAATATATAAAAACTATAGGAATGACAAACAGAACAGTGGTTGCTAGGGATTGAGGAGTGAAGAAGTAACTACAAAAATCAGAAAAAGGCAATTCTTGGGATAATAGCACTTGTAAAGCAATTTGATGGTGGATACATGAGCCTGTGCATCCTTCAAAACCTGTCTAATTGGGGCCAGTATTCTGGTACAGGGCATTAAGCCATTGTTTGCGATGCTGCCATGCTACCAGTTTGAGCCATGGGTGCTCTGTTTGGAGTCTAGCTTCCTACCGCTCCACTTGGGAAATCAGAAGGTCATCACCGAAATACCTGGGTCCCTGATATCCATTTCGGAGATCCAGGTGCAGCTCCTAGCCCCTGGCCTCAGCTTGGCTCATAACTGGCTGTTGCAGGCATTTGGGGAGTCAATCAGTAGATTGAAGATTTAGCTTTCTCATTCCCTGACACTCTGCCTCTTGAATAAATCAATTTACTTCTTAAAACCTGTAGAACTGTACATCACAAAGAGTGAATTTTATCCTGGTTGATGTTTTCTGAGAAATCAGCAGCAAAAAAAAAGAAAAAAAAAAGAAAGAAAGAAAAAGAAGGGGGATTCCACAAAAAAAAACCTGACCAGTACTTTTCCAAAGTTCTAAGGATATGATAGACCAGGAAACACTGAGAAAAAGTCATAGATTAGAGGAGACTGAAGAGAAACAACCAGAGATAATATGGGACCCTGAATTATATCCTGTTAACGAATAAAGTTGTTAAGGGAAACAATTGGTGAAATCCACACTAAATCTGTAGCTTGGTTGATACTGGTATGCCAAAGGTTAATTGTTCAGTTTTTTAATTGTTCCATAGTCACGTATGATGTAACAAAGAAAAATTTGGAGAAGGACACATGGGAACTTTGTACTATTTTTCCAACACATTTGTAACCTGAAAATTTTTTCAAAAAAGTTTAAAAACAATAAAAAATCATGGGTGTAATTCTGAAGCTCCTCTGGCTGAATCTATTTCCCAACAATGGCTTCAACCTGCTTTTCCAATACCTTGTCACAATCCTATCAAGAGGTGCAGTCTATTTCCCCTCCCTTTAAACTGGGCAAGACTTCATGACAACTTCATCGTATAGAATAGACACTGCTGGGGCCAGCGCTGTGGTATAGCGGGTAAAGCCACCGCCTGCAGTGCCAGCATCCCATATGGGTGCCACTTTGAGTCCCGGCTGTTCCACTTCTGATCCAGCTCTCTGCTATGGCCTGGGGAAGCAGTGGAAGATGGCCCAACTCCTTGGGCCCCTACACCCACATGGAAGACCCACACGAAGCTCCTTACTCTTGGCTTCAGGAGTGGGCTTAGTTCGGGCAGCTGCAGCCATTTGGGGAGTGAACCAGCAGATGGAAGCATGGAAGACACACACACACACACACACACACTCTCTCTCTCTCCCTCTCCTTCTCCCTCCCTCTGTAACTCTGCCTTTCAAATAAATAAAATAAAAAAAAGAATAGATATTGTTCATGATCTCTGAATCTGGGTCATAAATGGTGATGCAGCTTCTACCTCCCTGGATACTCACCCTGGGAGTCCAGCCATGACACTGGAAAAAATTCAGGCAACAGAAAGAAGGTTCACATGCACTAACAGCGAAACCTCGGAGTGTGCACACCCTCAGATAATTCTAGTCCACAGCCTTCTAGCTGTCCCATCAGTCACTGAGTAGAGCTATGCAGGCCATACTGGAGTCCTGCTTAAATTGCAAATTTGTGAGCATAGCTACTGTTTTTATTGTTTTAAGCCGCTAAGTGTGGCACTGATTTGTTATGCAGCAACAGATAAGTGCAACAGCTGCTCTGAACTGATATGATTAATTGCTATTATAAGATACTGGATTATATTCATTTTGTCCCTCAGAACAAAGTTTGACTCATGGTGGTAAAAAGAGAATTCAAAAGTGGTATGACTCTGGTGGCACTTTTTGTCATTCTGTTTCTATAGTGATTTATTTTCCAATACAGTATTCCTTTTTCAAAGGAGATAATATGATAGGGAGTTATTTGGACATGTTCTAAAGGTTCATTAAGTTAGCATTTTTGCTAGATCTTATTCTAAGCACATCCATGTTATTACCTACTTGTTTGTGAATAAATAAGGAGCAAAATGATCAGTGGCCTCATTTTCACCTTTTTTATGTGTGCCCTTTCTCACCCTTTGAGCCCAAACCTGTAACATCCTAGTTCATAGATTCTTGCCTTCTAGGTAGAACTGCAACCACACCCGAAAAAAAAATCATATAATCATCATTCACTTGCTCAAATATGCTTTAATGGTCTTCAATTAGAGTTTTTCTTAAAATTTTTACCTTGCACATTCAGAATTATGCTGAATGTAGAAAATCAAGCGACTAAACAGAGAAACATGTTTATGTCAAATACACCAATTAATAAATCAATAGCTTCTTAGGAATATTTCAGAACCCTTTTTCCTTTCTTAGCTAGCTCCTAACTCAATTTTCACAATTAAGCTAAATTACTACCTTGATCTTAAAAACTAGCAGAACAAATTATACCATCTCTGAGATGTTAACATGGAGGAAATACAGCAGCAAATTACTAGTGCTTACACTTCTTCCTGATAAAATTAATGGACAGACTGACTTTCTAGGGGTATGTACTACAAAATTCTTTTGTTCTTATCTACTGGATTATATTTAAGTATATTTCAACATTCTTTATTTGAAATTACCATTACCATTTGTGATCATATCAGTCTCCTGCTTCCTTCTACTTTGAAAACAAGAAAAACAGTATGAAATTCCCCCTGCATTTTAAGTCAGAAACACCTGAGTTTTAATCCTGATTCTCTGCCTCCTGCTTGCTACATCAGTAGTTCTCCAAAGGGTCAGTCTGCAAGAAGAGTGGTATGTTAATATGCTTGACCATAGTAACTATGTCACTATAATATATATGTATGTATGTAAGTATGTATGTATACATACAACCAAAATGGTGGGCTAAAATGTACACAATGAAAATACCGTTTAACATAGCATAACATGTAAAATAAAATACACACAACATAAAAACTCTTTGGGCAAGGGGGAGCAGTACTGTTGTGGCAAAGTAGGTTAAGCTGCCAACTTTGGTGCCAAAATCCCAACTGCTCTGCTCCTGACTCAGATCCCTGTTAATTGGCGTGGGAATGCAGCACAAGATGGCCCAAGTGCATGAGCCCCAGCCACCCAAATGGGAGACACAGATGGGGCTCTAGACTCCTGGCTTTGACCAATCCTGTGGCTGTTGTTTCCACGTGGGGAGTAAACCAACACATGGAAAGTCTTTCTCTGTCTCCCCACCTTTTAAATACATAAATCTTTTAAAAAATGGAAGGCTTGTCAAAATAGAGAGTATAGGGGCCAGACACAAAAGTGAGTTTCCTGTTTACATATTATTTTTTTTATTTATCTAAGGTGAACAAATTTCATGTATTCATATATGCAGATCTAAGAGCATAATGATACTTTCACACATTATCTTCCCTCCTTCCCACACTCTCAGCCACCCTCCTCCTTTCTTATTTTTACTTTTTGTCTTTACAATGATATACTTGCAGTTTATTTTGTAATTACAACCTTAACCCTCCACCAAATAAGGAACTCGACAAGTAGTAAGTACGTAAAACCACTGTTCCTCGTGAGTATAGACAAGAGCTGTAAACAATAACCAATTCCAAAAATTTCAATTTCACTTACATACATTTCCGTGCTCTGTGTATTAGTTACCACACATCAGGGAAAACATGATATTTGTCTTTTGGGGACTGGATAATTTCAGTAAGCATAATGGTTTCCAGTTTCATCCATTTTGTCTTGAAAGACAGCATTTCAAGGTTTTTAATTGTTGAGCAGTATTCCATGGTGTGTGTATATATATATTATATATATTATATGTATTATGTATTATATATAATATATTATATTATGTATTATATATAATTATATATTATATATTATGCATTATGCATTATATGTTATATATTATATAATTATATAATATAATTATATATTATAACATATTATAATTATATTATTACATATACATTATATAATGTATATGTATATAATGTAATATGTAATTATAATATATTTAATATATAATGATATATAATTATATTATATATATATACACACATACATATACCACATTTTCTTTATCCAGTCATCAGTTGATGGACATCTAGGTTCATTCCATATCTTAGTTATTGTGAATTGATCTGCAACAAACATAGTGGTACAGATAACTCTTTGATGTGCTGATTTCATTTCCCTTGGGTAAATCCCCAGGAGTAGGATGGCTGGGTCATATGGTATACCTATTTTCAGCTTTCTGAGCAATCTCTATGCTGTTTACCACAGTGGCTGGAACAGTTTACATTCCCACCAACAGTGGGAGTAGGATAACCTTTCCACCACTCCCCTATTCGGGCGCGCATTCATTCATTCATTCATTCGACTTTTGGATGATAGCCATTCTAACTGGGGTAGGTGAAACATCATTGTGGCTTTGATTTGTATTTCCATGATGTCTAGTGATCCTGAGAGTTTTTTCCTGTGTCGGTTGGCCATTTGAATTCCATCCTTTAAAATAATACCTGTTCAAGTCCTTTGCCCATTTGTTGGTTTTATTGTTTCTTTTGTTGTTGTTGAGTATCTTGAGCTCTTTATAGATTCAGGGTATTAACCCTTTTTCAGTTGCATAGTTTGCAAATATTTTCTCCCATTCTATTGGCTGCTTTTTCACTTTGCTGAGTGTTTCCTTTGCAATGCACAAGCTTCTTAGCTTGAAGCAATTCCATTTGTCTATTTTTTATTTTATTGCCTATGCTTCTCAAGTCTTTTCCAAAAAGTCGCTGCCTATGCCAGTGTCTTTTAGAGTTTCCCCAATGTTTTCCTCTAGTAATTTGATGGTATCAGGTCATAGATTTAGATCATTGATCCATATAGAGTTGATTTATGTATAAGGAATAAGATCTGGGTCTAGTTTCATACTTCTGCACACAGAGATCCGATTTTCCCAACACCATGTGTTGAAGAAACTGTCCTTTCTCCATGGATTGATTTTATTTCTGTTCCATTGGTCTGCATGTCTTTTTTTTTGTCAAAAGGTTGTTTTCACCATAACTGCCTTGTGTTATGTCTCAATATTTGGTATTGTGATGCCTCCAGCTCAGTTTTTGTTACTTAAGATTACTTTAGCTATTTGAGATCTCTTGTGTTTCCATATGTATTTTAGCATCATTTTTTCTAAATCTGAGAAGAATGTCATTGGCATTTTGATTAGGATCACATTGAATCTGCAAATTGCTTTTCGTAGTATGGACATTTTGAAGATACTAATTCTTCCAATCCACCAACATGGAAGATTTTTCCATGTTTTTGTGTCTATTTTATTTTAGCAAGTTTCATTGTAGTTTTTCTTTCACTTCCTTTGTCAAATTTATTCCAAGGTATTTAATTTAACTATTGTGAATGGGACTACTCTTAAAAGTTCTTTTTCAGCCATGTCATTATCTGTGTATACAATGGCTACTGAGGCTTGTGTGTTGACTTTATATACTGCAACTTTACCAAACTCTTATGAATTCCAGTAGTCTCTTAGAGGAGTCTTTTGGTTTCCCTATATATTGGATGTCATCTGCAAACAGGGATAATTTTACTTTCTCCTTTCCAATTTGTATCTCTTGGATTTCTTTTTATTGCCTAATGGCTCTAGCTAAGACTTCTAAAACTGTATTGAATAGCAACGTGGGCATCCTTGTCTGGTCCGATTCTTAGTGAAAACACTTCCAACGTTTCCCCATTCAGTATAATGCTGGCTGTGAGTTTGCCATATATTGTCTTGATTGTGTTGAGGAATGTTCCTCCTATACACCGTTGATGATTTTTATCATGAGAGGATTTTTTAATCAAATTGTTTCTCTGCACTGAGATCATCACATGGTTTTTATTCTTTAATTTGTTAACACAATCTATGACATTTATTGATTTCTGCTTGTTTAAACAGTCTGATTACCAGTATTTTGTTGAGGATTTTTGCATATGTTCATCAGGGATATTGGTCTATAGTTGTCTTTCTTTGTTGTATCTTTTTCTGGTTTCAGAATTAAGGTGATACTGGCCTCATAGAAGAAACTTAGGTTGATTCCTTCCATTTCAACTGCTTCGAATATTTTGAGAATAACTGGAATTTGTTCTTTAAAAGTTTGGTACAATTCATCAGTGAAGCCATCAGGTCCTGGGCTTTTCTTTGTTGGAAGGGTCTGTATTACTGATTCAATCTCCATCTTGGTTATTAGACTGTTTAGGTTTGCTATGTCTTCACGACTCAATTTTGGGAGATAGTTTGTCTCCAGAAATTATCCATTTTTTCTAGACTTTTTCAATTTGTTGGCATATAATTACTTATGATTCTTGTATTTATGTACTATCTGTTGTAACATATCTTTTTTCATCTGATTTTATTAATTGGGGTCTTCACCCTTTTTTAGTTAGTTGGACCAATGACATCAATTTTCTTGATTTTCTCAAAAGAACAGCTTTTAATTTCTGATCTTTTTAAACTTTTTGTTTCAATTTTGTTTATTTCTCCACTAATTTTAATCATTTCTTTCTTCCTAATTTTGGGTTTAGTTTATCCTTATTTTTCTATGCCCTTGAGATACACTGTTAGATCATTCATTTGATGCCTTTCCAATTTATTGACATAGGCACATCAACATTGCTTTTGCTGTATCCCATAGTTTTGATATGTTGCCTTCATTTGTTTCCAGGAATTTTTTATTTCCTTTTTAATTTATTTTATGACCCACTGTCCATTTAGGAACAGGTTGTTCAGTCTCCATGTGTTTGCCTATTTTCTAGAGATCCTTAAGTTGTTAATTTACATTTCACTGTGATCAGAAAAGATACATGGTATGATTTCAATTTTTTTAATTTGCTGACACTTGCTTTATGTCCTAGCATATGGTCTATCCTAGACAAAGTTTCATTCATTGATGAAAATAATGTGGATTCTGTAACTGTGAGATGAAATGTTCTGTAAATATCAATTAAGTCCATTTGGTCCATAGTATAGTCTAACTCTGTGATTTGTTGATTTTTTTGTCTAGTTGATATATCCATTGATCAAAGTGGGGTGTTTTGTCCTCCACGACACTGTGGGTTAAAGCCCCAGCCTGCAGCGCTGGTATCCCATATGGGCGCCACTTTGAGTCCCAGCTGCTCCTCTTCCAATCCAGCTCTCTGCTATGGCCTGGAAAAGCAGAAGATGGCCTAACTCCTTGGGCCCCTGCACCCATATGGGCGACCCAGAAGAAGCTTCTGGCTCCAGATCAGCTCAGCTCTGGCCATTGTGGTCATTTGGGGCATGAACCAGCAGAATGGAAGACCTTTCCCTCCCTCCCTCCCTCTCTCTGTAACTCTTTCAAATAAATAAAATAATTTTTAAAAAATATTGTATTGGAATCTATGGCTCCCTTTAGATCCACAACATTTGTTTTAAATAGCCAGGCACCCTGGTATTTGGTGCATATACATTTATTAAAGTCAAGTCCTCCTGTTGAATTGATCCTTTATTCATTACATAATGCCCTTCTTTGTCTCTTTAAACAGTTTTTCTGTTAAAGTCCATTTTGTCTGGTATTAGGATGGCTACCACTACTCTTTTTTTTTGCTTTCTGTTAGCATGGAATATCTTTTTCCATCCATTCACTTTCCGTCTGTGTATATCTTTGTTGCTGAGGTGTGTCTCTTGCAGGCAATAAATAGATGGGTCTTGTTTTTTAATCTGTTCTGCCAGTCTGTATCTTAATTGGGACATTTAGGCCATTTACATTCAAGGTTATTATTGATAAGTAATGACTTGGTCCTGCCATTTTTCCATAAATATTCCTTCACATTCTTCCATAATGATGACTATCTTTTTCTGTTTCTCTGTGTAGTGCACCCTTAAGTATCATTTGTTAGGCTGTACAAATTGTGACCAATTCTTTGAATTTCTGTTTTTGTCATGCAAGATCTTTATTTCACCTTCTTTCATAAACAAGTGCTTTTCAGGGTACAGTATTCTGTGTTACCAGGTTTGTTTTTTTGTTTTTTTGGTTTTTTTTTGTTTTTTTTGGTTTTTTTTTTTTTTTTTTTTTTTTTTTGCTGTTGTTGTTTTAGGATTTAGACTATGTCTCTCCATTCTCTTCTAGTCTATAGGGTTTCCGATGAGAAATCAGCTGTCAGTCTAATTAGAGATCCTCTGAAGATAATCTGGCATTTCTCTTGTGCACATTTAAAAAATTTTTTTTTTTACTTTTGAAAGCTGTACTATAATGTGTCATGGTGAAGATCTTTTCTGATAGTGTCTATTACGAGTTCTATGTGCTTCCTGTACTTGGATGTCCCTTTTATTCTCCAAATTCAAGAAGTTTTCTGCTATTATTTCACTGAACATCCCTTCTAATCCATTCTATATTTCCACCCCTTCAGGAACTCCTATCACCCATATGTTGAGTCATTTGATAGTATCCCATAAATCTTAAACACTGCTTTTTTTATTTTTTATCTGACTTAGATATTCCCAAAAATCTGTGTTCTAGCTCTAGTATTCTTCTGCCTCACTAAGTCTGTTAAGATTTTTTATTTGTCATATTGAATTCTTCATTTCTAATATTTCAGATTGATTTCTTTTCAATATCTCTTGGGAAAATTTTTCATCCAAGTAATTAATGGATTTCTTTAGTCCATCAATTTGCTTCTCATTGTTTTTGATTAATCTTATCATAATTCTTTTGAATTCCTTTTCAGGAATTTCATCAATCTCTTCATCTTCACATTATAATTTTGAAGGATTGCTGTGTTGCTTTGGGGGAGTCATATTGTCTTCCTTGTTCATGTTTCTCATATTTTTAAAGAAAGGGTTTTTTTTAGATTTTTTATTTATTTATTTGACAGGAAGAGATATAGACAGTGAGAGAGAGACAGAAAGCAAGGTCTTCCTTCTGTTGGTTCACTCCCTAAGTGGTCACCATGGCCAGCGCTGTGCCAATCCAAAGCCAAGAGCTTCTTCCTGGTCTCTCACGCGGGTGCAGGGCCCAAGCACTTGGGCCATCCTCCACTGCCTTCCTGGGCCACAACAGAGAGCTGGACTGGAAGAGGAGCAACTGGGACTCGAACTGCAGCCCATATGGGATGCCAGCACCACAGGCGGAGGATTAATCAAGTGAGCCACAGCGCCAGCCTCTCATATTTCTTTATTTTTAGGCATTTGTGGAACCACGTGTTGGTTTTCTCCTCTGATGGCTTTTATCTTGAGCTGTGCTTCTGTGGCTTAGTGGAGTGCCTGTTCCTTCAGTGGATATTCAAAGGCATGTGCTTAATGTGTTAAGATGGTGGCTCCCAGCTAGAAGCTGACTGTATTGTGCAGCTGGCTGCAATGGTGTTTCTGTCTTCTTTCATCTTGTCCCATGGAGTCATTTTTTCACTGCTTCACCAAAAATTTCCATCAGTCAGCACTCTGTTAATATAATCCTTACTTTGTTCTTTTCATATCCCAGAGCAGCTGATTTTAGTGTGGCTGCATTCTCTTCAGACATCTTGGAATTTCTCTACAAAAGTTTTTGATTCAAGTATTCTGGTAGAGGGCCTGCAACTTGCATTTCTTACAAGTTTCCAGATGATGTTGTATTGTATGCATTTAAACAAGTTACTATTTGTTTTGCATCTCATTCTATGGTTGAAAAATTTGGTAAGGTTTTATATATACCTTAAGTATTAAGCAGATCCACAATCACTTCCAAGTTTTTGAATCATAAGCATTTCAGAAAACTAATTTTTTTTATTTGACAGAGTTAGACAGTGAGAGAGAGAGAGACAGAGAGAAAGGTCTTCCTTCCATTGGTTCACCCCCCAAATGGCCGCTACGGCCAGTGTGCTGCGCTGATCTGAAGCCAGGAGCCAGGTACTTCCTCCTGGTCTCCCATGCGGGTGCAGGGCCCAAGCACTTGGGCCATCCTCCACTGCCTTCCCGGGCCACAGCAGAGAGCTGGACTGGAAGAGGAGCAACCGGGACTAGAACCCGGCACCCATATGGGATGCCAGTGCCACAGGTGGAGGATTAACCAAGTGAGCCACAGCGCCAGCCCCTGTTTTTGAGTCAATTTCTATGTGATATAATGAATGTTAATTTGTTCCACTCAATAGCCATTTTAGTACATACAAATATATATCTTACAACACTATGTCACATACCTTCAATATACACAATAAATTTTTTTAAAAAGAATTGTATGTTTCCTTTAAAAAGCCAATTTCACAACAAGCTAGTTGTATTTACTGTCCTCATTTATTATACTATATAGTTTTTTATTTTGTATGTATTTTATAAGTATAGGTTGGTTATTTAGTGCTGTGTCCCTAATCAACTGGAGTTGTTTCATATTATATAGTGTACAAAACATGTTACGGTTCATGTCTCAATCTTCAAATTCTGCCTCTAAATGCTTCAAAGAACTAGGGACCAGTCTATTTTGCTGCAACATATTTATATGTTTACTTTGATATGTAACTGTTTTCGGCAATCTCAACTTCATTATAAACACCTCAGGGACAGAATCACATCTCAAGTGGGAACTGCATTCTGAACATGAAATAAGTGTTATATTAATAACCATGGTATTTAATTTGTTGACACTAATAAGATTTGAGTAAAAGTTGACATGATTCCATAGTATGAGATTCAACTAGTAAAGACCTTAGACTCTCTAAATGACAATTCTAAAATCCCAAATGAGCCGGCGCCACGGCTCACTAGGATAATCCTCCGCCTAGCGGCGCCAGCACACCGGGTTCTAGTCCCAGTCGGGGCGCCGGATTCTGTCCCGGTTGCCCCTCTTCCAGGCCAGCTCTCTGCTGTGGCCAGGGAGTGCAGTGGAGGATGGCCCAAGTGCTTGGGCCCTGCACTCCATGGGAGACCAGGATAAGCACCTGGCTCCTGGCTCCAGATCAGCGCAGCGCGCCAGCCGCGGCGGCCATTGGAGGGTGAACCAACAGCAAAGGAAGACCTTTCTCTCTGTCTCACTGTCCACTCTGCCTGTCCAAAAAAAAAAAATCCCAAATGAGTCGGACAAAAATATAACAATGAAATTCCTATTCTTCTAATTGTCACTCATCATACCTAAGTATTATAAATGGATCGTGTTTTCTCTCAATTTCTCAAATACTTGTGTCCCTATTACTCCCATATTGCCATATTGATGACCTCAAATCTCTTCCTATGATTCCTTTCCATCAGCCTTTACTTATGCTCAAATCTTTTGTATCTTGAATTTCCATTAACTGTCCTGGAAGAATTGTATATCCAGAAGGGGGGAAAAAAAAACTTGACCCAAACTTCATACTTTCTACAAAGATTAACTCAAAATGGGTCATGGACTTAAATGTGGAACATAAAATCCTAAGGCTTTAAAAAAATACACAGGATGAAATCTTTGGGACCTAGGACTAGGTGAAGAGCTCGGATAATAGATACCAAAAAGTATGATCCATAAAAGAAAACAGTGATCAACTGGACTTCATTCAAACTGAAAACTTTCTCCATGTACAACACCTAGTGAAAATACAAGCTACAAATTGAGGTTTAAAAAAATATGCAAAACATATACATAAAAAGGCAAGCATCCAAAATATAGAAATCTCAAAATTCAGTAGTAATAAAACAAAAAATTCTAATTAGAAAATGGGCAAAAGACCCTGAGTGGACATTATACCATGTATCAAAATGTTGCATTATACCCCATAAATATGCACAATTTTTACATATCAATTTAAGGCAAAAATCCAAAAATTCTGGCAACATGAAATTAATGGTTAATTAGAATTATCAAAAAGGACTTTAGACAGTTAAACTTACTGGAAGGGCCAATTTTTTTCACAAATAAATTTGTTAACTGACTTAAATGACTAATATAGTTTCATACATAAAAAAGGATAACAAGCAAAAAAAACCAGCTATTTCATTGAAAACAGCAAATATGAAAAAGTTTTCAACATTATTGATCATTAGAGAAATGCAAATTAAATCCACCATGAAATATCAGTAAACACCTATCTGAATACCTAAAATAAGAAAAACAGTGACAACACCAAATGCTGGTAGAGTTGTAGAAAATCATCAATCCTACACTGTCGGGGGGGAGTGGAAAATGGCACAGACACTCTGGAAACCAGTTTGGCAGTTTCTTGTAAAACAAAACATGCAAATAGCATAGGAATCAGCCATTAAACTCTTGAGCATTACCCTGAAATGAAAATTTGCACTAACACAAAAATCCATGCACTAATGTTCACAGGAACTTTGTGATAGGCCAAACCTGGAAACAACACAGATGTCCTTCAGTAGGTGAATGTTTAAACAAACTATGATGTATCTGTTCCATAGACTAGTACTCAGTAATAAAAACCAATCTATTATTGATACATAAAATGACATGAATGATTCTCTGGGTAATTTTGCTGAGTATAAAATGTCAATCCCCAGAATCAATGTATTGTATGATTCCATTTATAAACTTTTAAAATGATAAAATTATAGAAACACAAAACAAACTAGTGGTTTCTAGGGGTTATGGTCAGGATGGGAGAGGGAAGGAGGCAGGATGTGGTAAAAACGGACAACATGAGGGATCCTTGTGGTAATAAACTGTTCTGTATCTTGACTATGGTGGTACATACACAAACCTGAGTGCCATACACATGTGATACAACTACATAGAAATAAATGCACATACAAGTATAAATAAAACTTGGAAGATTAGATTAAGATTGGTGGATTGTATCAATGTCCACACACCAGCTGTGATATCATGCTATAGTTTTGTTTTGTTTTTTTTTTTCTTTTTTTAACTTTTATTTAGCAAATATAAATTTCCAAAGTACAGCTTATGGATTACAGTGGCTTCCCCCCCCCCCCATAGCTTCCCTCCCACCCGCAACCCTCCCATCTCCCACTACCTCTCCCATTCCATTCATATCAAGATTCATTTTCAATTATCTTTATATACAGAAGATCAGTTTAGCATATATTAAGTAAAGATTTCAACAGTTTGTACCCACACAGAAACACAAAGTGTAAAATACTGTTTGAGTACTAGTTATAGCATTACTTCACATTGGACAACACATTAAGGACAGAGATCCTACATGAGGAGTAAGTGCACAGTGACTCCTGTTGTTGACTTAACAATTTGACACTCTTGTTTATGGCATCAGTAATCTCCCTAGGCTCTAGTCATCAGTTGCCAAAGCTATGGAAGCCTTTTGAGTTCGCTGACTTCGATCTTATTTAGACAAGGTCATAGGCAAAGTTGAAGTTCTCTCCTCCCTTCAGAGAAAGGTACCTCCTTCTTTGATGGCCCATTCTTTCCACTGGGATCTCACTTGCAGAGATCTTTCATTTAGGTTTTTTTTGTTATTGTTGTTGTTGTTGTTGTTTGTTTGTTTTTGCCAGAGTGTCTTGGCTTTCCATGCTTAAAATACTCTCATGGGCTCTTCAGCCAGATCCGAATGCCTTAAGGGCTGATTCTGAGGCCAGAGTGCTGTTTAGGACATCTGCCATTCTTTTTTTTTTTAACTTTCATTTAATAAATAAAAATTTCCAAAGTACAGAATATGGATTACAATGGTTTCCCCCCCCATAACGTCCCTCCAACCCACAACCCTCCCCTTATCCACTCCCTCTCCCCTTCCATTCACATCAAGATTCATTTTCGTTTCTCTTTATATACAGAAGATCAGTTTAGCATACATTAAGTAAAGATTTCAACAGTTTGCTCCCACACAGAAACATAAAGTGTAAAATACTGTTTGAGTACTAGTTATAGCATTAAATCTCAATGTACAGCACACTAAGGACAGAGACCCTACATGAGGAGTAAGTGCACAGTGACTCCTGTTGTTACAAGTTGTTGCCATTGGGACAAACTAGTACACAGTACATGGATCTCTCTGTATCATTTCTTACAATTATATGTAAGCCTATAATTACATCAAAATTTAAAGCTTAATTTTTAAAAAACAAAAAATGCCTTTCCCCAGCCTCACTTCTCTTTTGCCTCACTCTATCTCTCCTTTGTAACCAAAACTCTTTAAATCATGGTTCATACTCTCTGCTTTTACCTCTTGACCTTCCAGCCACCACTTGACCAGGTTCAATCTGACCTCTCCTCCCAGTCAATATTCTGAAACTTCTGCTACCAAGGATCAATAATTTCCTGGCCACTAAATCTGGTGAATATCCTTCAGTCTTCACCTTAATTGACTTTGAGCAGTATTTGACCCAATTAGATATTTCTACTGCTTCTCAATCTTATTCTCTATGACACGTTATTCTGGCTTTCCTCCTACCTCTTGGACAACTCCTACATTCCTTTAATAAAATTTTCTTCTTTATTCTGTGTTGGCAATCCTCTATGTTCTTTCTGTATCACTATCTCCTCCCATGTTGCTTTACTCATTCTTATCGTTCATCATCTACCAGTGACTCCAAAATATTTATCTCCAGTCCAGATATTAGTAGCCCAAGTGTTTATAATTGCCTACTTCTGTCTTCCCATGATTATTTGATTAAAATCAAAATTGAATGTTGGTGCATCCCTCACCACTGAAATTTGATCTTTCTCATGATCCCTTCCTGGGTTACCCAAGCCCAAATCCTATAAATTATCACTTACTAGCCCAGTGATCTTCAACCAGAGGAAATGTTGGCACCCAGGAACATTTGCCTGGAGACATTTTTGGTTATCATACTGAAGGAGGGAAGCTATTTGCTTCTAGTTGGTACAGGCCAGGAATGCTATAGAACTTCCTGCAATGCACAGCACAAACAATCACACTGCCCCAAAAGTCAATAGTGCTAAAGTTGAGAAACCATGGAGTAGTTCCTCACCCTGACCATCCATGCCCCCCAAAAATCTCTTGTCTATTCTACTTCATAAACATCCCTCAAATCATCCAGTTCTCTTCATTTGCATTAGCATCACTCTAGGTAGAGTAACAGTAATCTTGGTAACAGGTAACAGTCTTCTAACTTACTACACTGTTCACAGTCTTATCCATTCTTTTCAATATTATCAGAATGAGCTTTTGAAAATACTAATCTGGGGCCAGCATTATGGTGTAGTGGATAAAGCCACCGCCTGCTGTACCAGTGCCGGTTCAAGTCCTGGCTGTTCCACTTCCAATACAGCTCTCTGCTATGGCCCAGGAAAGCAGTGGAAGATGGCCCAAGTCCTTGGGCCCCTGTACCTGCGTGGGAGACTTGGAAGAAGCTCCTGGCTCCTGGCTTCTGATCAGCATAGCTCTGGCCATTGTGGCCAACTAGGGGGTGAACCAGAGGATGGAAGACCCCCCTACACACACTTTGTGTCTCTCTCTTTCTTTCTCTCTGCCTCTCCTCCTCTCTGTGTATAACTGTGACTTTCAAAGAAATTTTTAGTATTTTTTAATCTGTCACTTCTATATTTAAAAATTTCCAATGTCTTCTAAATGCCCTTGGGATGGAATCCAGACATGTCTGTTTCACAAAAGAAATGCAAATATCAAGTAAATATGAGAGTTCAGTTCTACAAATCAACAAACTATAAATTTAAATAATATATTTTCATTCAAACAAATTATGCCTCTTTATACTGGTAGTGAAAAAAGTGAATTGGCATAAAATTTCTGGGCTGTCATTTGGAACTATGAGAATACTTTACAAAGTTATTGTACAATAGAATTAAAAGATAAGTTTATTTGTTTCAAAAACATTTGAAATGCATGCATAGTTATTTTCCTAATATGAATTTCCCCTGAATTCTTCCTTTAAATATTTATTTATTTGAAAGGCAGAGTGACAGAGACAGGAAGAGACAGAGGTTTTCCATCCGCTGGTTCACTCCTCCAAAACACAATAGCTAAGGCTGGGTCAGGCTAAAGCCAAAGCCTACATGTTTCCCACTTGGGTACCAGGGGTCCAAAGACTTGGGCCAGCTTTCCCAGGCATATTAGAAAGCAGTTGGATCAGAAGCAGAGCAGTTATGACTCAAACCAACACTCCAACATGGGATGCTGGCATTGCAAACAGCAGGTTAACCTGCTGCACCACAATGTAAAGGTTTCCCCCATCCCACATACAAAAGACCACTCCTGTACGTGATTACAAACCTCTGTGAAACAAAATATACTCATCTTTAATTCTATTTTTCCATTAACATTTTAATTGTCCTCATATCAAGAGCTTGAATAAAGGTCATAACCTCTAATCCAATGAGAAGTTCTAGAAGCTTATTTGCATAAAACAATGAGGGGACGGGGCAGGCACTGTGGCACAGCAGGTAAAGCCACCACCTGCAGTACCAATATCCCATATGGGCGCCGGTTCGAGTCCTGGCTGCTCCACTTCTGATCCAGCTCTCCGCTATGACCTTGGAAAGCAGTGGAAGATGGCCCCTGCACCCATGTGGGAGACCCAGAAGAAGCTCCTGGCTTCAGACCAACCCAGATCCAGCCATTGCAGCCCTTTGGGGAATGAACCAGTAGATGGTGGACCTCTCAGTTTTTCTCTCTCCCTCTCCCTCCCTAGGTCTCTGCCTTTCAAATAAAATATATAGCAATCTTTTTAAGAAAATCTGAGAACATGATCTAAAATGTTCCAAGTCTTTGTTCCGAAGTAGTATTAACTATAATTAGCTTCACTATGTTTTCCTGTATCACCTAAAGCATGAAAATATACTTAAAATACAGAATATGAAACATGTATGAATGTACATATCCATGTATATAATGAGCTAAAGAGATAAAAAGAAAGCATATTGTGTAGAGAGGAACAAAAGCATTGTGATATGTGGTTTAATATCCATGGTGACAGATTCCATTTCCAATCCAGGAAACCAAAGTGGGGTTGGAAAACATGAAAGTTTAGTCAACAAGGTCTACTTACATAAATTTACAGATGTTGGAAGGTACCTGGGATCTAACTCAGTAGGCAATCTTTGATGGGAAACTGGATACAAGGGAATTGGCTCATCATAGAGGCAGGAGAATAAGGCTTGCTTGTCTACGTCGGCTTTTTTGGCCAGTACAGATGTAGAGATTTTTGTTTCTCATAGTCTTAAGGCTGCAGCATTAATAACAATTACTCCAATACTGTATGCCCAACTCATGGGGAAATCCTTTAGAATAGCAGAGTCCGGCCGGCGCCGCGGCTCACTAGGCTAATCCTCCGCCTTGCGGCGCCGGCACACCGGGTTCTAGTCCCGGTCGAGGCGCCAGATTCTGTCCCAGTTGCCCCTCTTCCAGGCCAGGTCTCTTCTGTGGCTAGGGAGTGCAGTGGAGGATGGCCCAAGTGCTTGGGCCCTGCACCCCATGGGAGACCAGGATAAGTACCTGGCTCCTGCCATCGGATCAGCACGGGGCGCCGGCCGAGGCGGCCATTGGAGGGTGAACCAACAGCAAAGGAAGACCTTTCTCTCTGTCTCTCTCTCTCTCTCACGGTCTACTTTGCCTGTCCAAAAAAAAAAAAAAAAGAATAGCAGAGTCTGAATAAAAAAACAAAACGCAATACTACGCAAATGTAGAAATGAAGAAACAAACAGGCCTTTTCATCAGAACTGGTCCATTTGGTTGGATCAAGGAGTCCACAGCTCATTGGCTATTCTGGACTTCAGGACCAAATAGACCAAGTCCATCAGTGGCTTTTCCCATTAACAGGTACTGAAAATTGGAACCATTTCCATTATTTTTCCCAGAAACTTTTATTGGTTTTCATAACTGGTATTCCAAGTCTTATATATGTGCTTGTACAGACAGGAAAATAGAGAATGGCAGGGACAGAGTAGGGGGAAGAGGGTGAAGAGGGCGAGAGCGAGAGAGAGGAGTCTAAAATCAGCAAAAAATATGAGTTTTAAATGCACAAAAATGGCACTTTCCTATGGTCCAACCTAAATATGAATATCATCCACATTTTTACAAGAAAAAGGGCCCACATTGTGGTACAACAAGTTAAGGCACAACTTACAAGGTACATATCCCATATCAGGGCACTGATTCAGTCTCGATTACTCTGATTCCCATCTAGCTCCCTGCTAACATACGTGGAAAGCAGCAGATGATGGCCCAAGTACTCTGGTCCCCACCACCCATGTTAGAGACCAAGATGGAGTTCCTGGTTCCTAGCTTAGGCAGCCCAGGTTGTTGCCACAATTTGAAGAGTGAGCCAGCAGATGCAAGATATCTATCTATCTATCTCTCCCTCCCTCTTTCTCTGTCACTCTGACTTCTAAATAATTAATCCTTTAAGGAGGTGGGGGAGGGGAGTAAGGGGGACAGAGAAAGAAGACAGGCACTACACTCAAAGGTGATCTAGTTGTATGTGCATCCTACACCTTTATAATGCTCTCTGATCATCCACGTTCAGAGATGAAGCATTAGTGGCCACTATTAGCCAGGTCACGAGTGAGAGATCTAGAGGAATGGAAAGAAGTCCTTAAAAACAGCGCCATCCGAATGAAGGGCTCAAGAGTCAAATGCTAGAGCAATGGCTTCTGAGTGGCCAGCTTCCTCTAGATTCCTAACTCGATGGACTGTTGATCCTCTGCTTTCTCATAGACTGCTCCAACACCAGCGCTTACAGCACTGAGTGAAATTCCCAGGCTCCCCCGTGGCATCAGTCAGTGTGCCAGGTGTCCCCGAGCTGATAAAAACACAGAGTGCCATTTCTATTTATTTCTTCATTTCATGCGTGGGGCTAGATTGCTTCCAATTTTGTCACTTGACAATTTGGTTTGTGACAGAGTCAGTGTCTCTCACCTCAGGGAGAGGGAAGAGAGGAAAGGAAATGGCAGTAACTTATTTTCCTGTGAACGTACATTTTTCTGACACTCCACTTTCACTTAGTTGAAAACTGGATTCTTGCCAGGATCTCAGAATGAGAAACACGCTGTCATCACCAGGGAGAATAAATTGGGCAGTGCTTCTCAACTCTGGCCAATTATCACACTTACCTGAGGGAATTGTTTTAAAGCACATCTTCCCAGGTCTCAGCCAGGCCTACTGATTCAGAAGCCCTGATACTCTTTTTGCTCCCATTCAGTGGATCTCAGCTGGGATGATTCTGCCCCTCCACCCACCCAAGGGACATCTGGCAATGTCTGCAGACAGTTTTGTCTGTCAGAATTGGGGGGGGGGGGAGCACTAGCAGCTTTGACTGGGTAGATGCCAGCTATGCTCGTAAGCATCCCACAATGCACAGCGCAGTCCTCTGGATAAAGGATGACCCATGCTTGGGTCTTAGATATTTTTAAATATATTAAAAATACATATACAATCTTGTTCTTTAGTTGGTATATTTGGTAAAGTGGCATTATTGAAAACAAGGTGTGTGCCTGGGGCTCATGGCAAATTCTGGGAAAAATAATGTTAAAAAAGGAGGTAAAGAATGTTCATATTCAATTTTATGTCTCACCCAATCTTCCTTACTTAATAGTGAATACTCAGATTCAAATAGTGATTCCAACAGCTTCTGCTCTATCAACTTGATTCAAAACTTTCTACCACTGAAAGTGAAAGGCTTTTTATCATTGTTATTATTTGTTTCAAGTCATCCCCCTGGGTTCCAGAAAGAGCAGTTCCTGGTGAAGAGAAACAAACTTCACAGGCTCAGAGGAGGATCAAAAGTGCATCTTTTTTCAGACACCTGTAGCTCAGAACCTCTCTTCCTACAGGCAGCATCTTTGTAGGAAAGTCATTTGGGTCTTATTTCTACAGCCCTTTGTTCATTCATTCATCCATCCATTCATTCATTCACATACCCTATACTGCTTCAGAATGTACTACATGCTGGGCACTGCTGTGGGTGCTGAGACTGCAGCCATGAGCCAAGAGACAAGACCTTGCCCTTTATGGCATTGACCTTTTGGTGAGAGAAAGACACCAACCCAGTAAATGACTTTGCATCTGATTTCTCAGAAGGGGATATGTGGTTTGGGGAGTGCTGAAGCAGAGAATGGAGAAGAGGGTGTGGCACAGGAGGAAAGGTCAGGAAAGGATACCAGAGCAGGGACATTGGAGCAAACAGCTAAGGATGACAGGAAACAGGGCTAGCCAAGTGGATACCTGGGTGAAGAACATATGAGATAATGGGTACAGCAAGTGCAAAGGTTCAAGGGTCAGTTACTATCCAGCAGATCTGATCCATCTCAAAATCTTGCAATCTGTTTTCAGGGTTTCTTTGGTGCTTATGAAGCTAACTTGGTTACTGTGACTCTATTCACGTCTCCCTACTCAAAATTTTTTTAAAAATAAGTAACACTTAGGTTCTGATAATTAATTTTTTTGGCACTAAACAGATGAAGTTGTGCTATGCATCTCATTCTGAAAGGAAAACAGAATATGGCCCATGATCAGGAAAACATTGCTTATTGGATAGTGGTAGAGCAAGGGAATGTAGAATCTTCCAATTTGCGAGTGACTGTGAGCTTGAAAAGAGAAAATGGAGGACTGTGTCCAAAGCTTAGTACAACCAAATACTAAGAGATACTAACCTAGAACATGAGACCAGCTAAAGAGATACTAACCCAGAACATGAGACCAGCTGCATAGATACAGTGTCACCACCCCTGGAAAGTGATTCGTGCTTGAAGCAAAGTCAAAAACCCATAAGCATTGCTGCAAAAGCGAGGATGTGCTCAAGGCCTGTGAATGCTCTTAATGAAAACGTGCAGGTACCTGTTCAAGGTCAATCAATGAGCAGGCACACTTTGAGGGCTTTGGAGGGTTGGGGAAAAAGCAGCCCTCGAGGAGAAGGCTCCCTTGAAGAGGTCTCCTCAAAGGGCCTCCAAAAGATGCTAGGAGAGCTAAGACGGCCACTTCCAACCCTTTACAAACTCTTAAAGGCTCACTCTCCCCTAAGGAGTTGCACCAGATGTGGCCTTCACCTCCTCAAAGCCCCAAGTCAACTCACTCACCTTATGAGCATATCTGACCCCAAAGAGCCTTATTTATTTTTAATTTTGCTTCTTTTTTAAATTTTTCTCTATGTGATCCACATATAGTCCAAAATATTCTGACTTTCTGGAATCATTTGGGGGAAAAACCTAACTACTCAAATGTCTGGGTCAGTAGCTCATAACCTTGTGACCATAAAAGGATACCTGTGCACTAACTAACACTTCCAGTGTTTGGCTCCACCCCAAGAGCCAGTCAGTGCAGGAAGACACATGTGTGCACATGTGCCAAGACATTCCGAGGTCTCTGGACCCAAAGATCTTGGAAAAAATACTGGCCATCCCTTCTCCTATCTCCACCCAAACTCTTTCGCTGACAAAATGTGGTCGTTTAGGGAGAGGTGAGGGAAAAAAAGACATGGAAATTGCCCAAATTGCACGTAACTGCCTCAAACCGTGGCTCCTCAAGGTGACTAGTTCGGATTTAGGCCTGTCTCCATGCCCAGATTCAGGCACTTCTTGACCCCATATGTTGTTGGCTGCTTGACACGAGATAAAGAAAAATTGTAAGTCTGTCTACCCCAAATTCTTACTTCTAATGGCCTGCCGAGCAAAGTTGGTCAAGTCTCCACATGCCCCTGGGAGGACAGTAAGTAAATCCTGCATTACTTGCAGCTGCCAGAGCCCCTTGAAAGAGCACTCACTGAACAATGCTGGCCTGGGAAACCTATTTTACTACACCAGAAATTGGGAAGTACATTTCTGTGCCCTTATTTGGATGACACCCATCAATCTGATTCTTGCCCTTGTCCAAGCAATTAGCTTGTGTTTCTCTCCTTTGACCAAGAGTGGTGAGCGTACAGAGACAAGAGCTGTGGATGGGGACACTGGAAGGGTCAGATCTCCCAGAGCAGCCTCTATGGGTGGCTGTATGACATTAGCAAAGTCACTTCTCTTCTTTTCCCATCAACAGTCAGGACAAATTTTGAAACCTGTAAAGGTTCCTCTGCTCCTATGAGCCATGATTCCAAGACCTGAAGGGTGTGGCTCATGGCTATTTTTCAGTGTGGAAAATGTCTTAAAATTTTTAAATATATTTCTATTTTTACTTGAGAGAGGTGGAGAGAGGCAAAGGCAGAGGGAGGGAGGGAACAAGGAGGAGAAAGTAAAGGAAGATCTTCAATCCTTCCGTTCACTCCACAACTGCCTGTGACAGCCATGAATGATCCAGGCTTAAGCCAGGAGCTCCAAATTCCACCCAGGTTTCCCATGTAGGTAGCAATGACCCAGCTACTTGAGCCATTGACTGCTGCCTCCCAGACTGCGCCCGAGCAGGAAGCCAGACAGGAAGTTTAGGAGACTGGACTTAAAGCAGACATCTGCCATATAGGATACACGCTTCCCAACTTACAACTTCATCATCACACCCAACGCCTGCCCCACGCCGTGGAGAAATAAAACCAAGCCTGAGGTACTCTGCAGGCAGGAGGGATGCAGAGTATTTGGGGTCACAGGACACAGAGACAGCTTTAGGTTGTGTGGAAGCAGGATATCAAGAGGTAGGGAACAACCTTCTCAACCTCAATGTATTGCCTGTGGGGGACTATTCTGCTTACTGCGCAATGTTTAGCATCGTCCCTGGCCTCTGCCCACCGGACATCACTAGCATCCTTCTGCCTCCTCATCCCAGTTAAGCAATTAAATTGTTTCCAGACATTGCCAGCTGTTCCTCTGGCAGCACAGCTGTCCCTGCTTGAGAACCACTAGTTTAAATCTGACAAAAACACTGAGACTTCTCCCAGATAATCCTGTTAATAATTATCCCTTATGTTCAAAAGGAATATATGTCATTTCAATCATTGTATTCATAAAACTAACACTGCTTGGATGATGCACTTGTTAACAATGTAAATCTGAAAAATAACAACCACCCTTTTCTAGTTCCAACATTCAGTAAGCTCAGAAATGTATAAATAAAAGGAAGCTGTCAGAGGATGAGAGGTAAAACCCACCAAAGGCTTATCAATGCAGGACAGAAGGCAAAAGACAGATCAAAACCTGGTAGGAATGACAGTAAGTTTGGGTTGGAAGAATGGGGAGAGGCCTTTGAGAGCGAAGGGAGAGATGGTAAGCAGAGAGCGAAGCCAACTGGAACCTTCAGAAGAATGAGACAATGAGATTTTTCAAGATGGAGACTGAGAAAGCTAGAGGGATGGCCAATCACTGTATTCCGAGGGACAACAGACAGAGCAAGAAGCAGGACCACCACCCGCTGGATTCAGGAGAGCAGAGAACTGGAGGGTGGAGCCCGAAGAAAGGAAAGCACTGTGCAAGTAACACCTGAGCACAGACTCGCCCAAGCAAGACCACAGCCGTGAACAGAGCTGGCAAAGCCACTGCTTGCCCACCCACCAGGCATTTGACACACATCAAGCATACACAGAGAACCTACCACATGCTAGGCGCTATGTCAGCTACTGCAGGTATAAAGACAAAAATCCCTGGCCCTGCCCTCAAGAAGCCTCAGTGTATCTGGCCAAGTTCACCCAAGAGTCAAACAGTCCTTGACTGCATCTCTGGGAGGAAACGCACCGAGACTCTCAGTTCACACTGCTTTGAGGATGATGCAACAGCATCATGGAGCAGAGAAGCAGGTCTCAGCGCACTCCCTACCACCTTCAGCTGGCTCTCAAACGGTAATCGGAATGAAGTCTTCTAGAAGGTTATGTAAGAGCCTCCACAAAACCTGCAGCCTCCCCTCTCCTCAGAGACCGACGCTCTGATTTACAGCAGTGATTTTCAGGGAGACCCTTTTACTGTCCAGTCAGCTGAAATTCTGCGACTTTTCGATGCCCAAGGGTTGAGTTGCTGTTTTGAATTAGTTCCTCTTGCCAAGGGATATAAGAAAAGGCTCCCGAAGGAAGCCTGCAAAAACAGCTCATTACTGTGCAACCCGTTCCCCTGCCACCTCGCGGAAGATTCAGGCGGAAAAGCTTTGTTGCCACCGTCTGATAACAGAGGTGGTGGCCTGAATACTAACCAGAAAGCTGCAGAGAAGGCAACGTTTTCTGAGAAAATGTGTCTCTTCTGCACGCAGGAAAACAACAAGACAAAAAAACCACAAGTCTCTGCTCACAAATCTCGAGTGGGGAAAGCTGCAAGCATCTTGGGAAGGATCAGCAAGGTTAGGTCCAGGGGTCTCGTTTCAGATAAGCTGTTTTCAACGTCCCCCTTCTGCCAATTCACACGCGGTGCAGTCAGTTTGCTCAAATGAGCGCAAACAAAGGAATAAATTTGTTTGAAAGGGCAGGCTTCATTATACTCTAATTAATGTAAATCTCACCCACAGAGAGGAACCAAAATAAATAGCTATAGTAATTAAAGTTCAGGAGGGTTTTGTGTTGTGTTTTGTTTCGTTTGGGGGTGGGGGTGGGGGGTGTTCAGGAGTACCTGCGAAGGATTCAGATTTGACGGGGTTTCAAGAATGACTTTGTGTATGATCAATTCTCAGAAGAACAAGCCACGTCAAACAGTCGGGTGGTTGTCCCTAATCCAGGCCAGTAAAACCCTTCCTTTTTCGGAAGGGAATGCACCATGTTTCTACAAAGGGGGTTGGGAAAACAGAGAGCAAAGTTAAATACCAAACTCCTTTCAAGTTTTCTAAAGGTTAACACAGTAAGGGGGGGCAGGAGAGAATGAAATCGTTAAGGCACTGTCACATTGAAATAATCAGGACCAGCAGAAAAAAAATCAAAGTTGAGTTTATTTAAAGGGAAAATTGTGTCACAGCAAAGTAAGTTCAGTAAGTCTCCCCAAGCAGAAAGATCCATAAAGGGATTATTGTCAAATAAAGCAGGATTCTGATAGCACTATTTGATTGGTTAGGGAGGGAATTATAAAATCTTGTTGGGAGATTGGTCACTGCTTGATTTATGTCACAACAGCAGAGGCAAAGCTCTCAAAGTGGCCCAAGGTATATTACATTGAGATTATATCAAGTTCAGGGTCATGCAGAAGCCACTTGAATAATAAAATCCCTAGCAATGGGTAGGGATTTCCAAGCTGTAATTTTGAAGTAACAGAGGATGTCAGCAAGGCAAGTACAGTGAATGCAAACATTTCTATGAGTAGCAAGGCAATGAATGCCCAGCATGCTTCCATCCATGACAACCGCACACTGCCCAGTGAGGGAGTCAAACACGCAAAGATCCCCAGTGACGAGGAACCAGCAAGTATAAAGGTCATGAAGATGAAATGAGCCTGGTGTGTTTCATTAACGCCAAGAAGCTCAGTGTGATCAGAGTAACATGAGACAAGAGGAGGAGAACAATAAGAAACGGCTAATTATGCACTATATAAGGGCTCTTCACAGAGACAGACCAATGAAATACATGTATGAGAGTACTTCAGAAAGTTCATAGACACATGGAATTAAGATATTTATCTTATGCAAAAAAATGAAATCGATGCATCATACTTATTTTCTGTGAAATTTTTGAAGATCTTGTACCAAAATCAATTTATCTTTAATTCTGTTTTCCATGTCAAATTGACACATAAAAGTAATCATCATAGGTAGTGTTCAGCTCTACCCAGGACATGGTAGAACATGGACTTTTATTCCTAACATAATGAAATCTTTTAAAAATTATGAGCAAGAAAGTCACAAACATGACTCACAGCTTTTAAAGGATTACTCCATCTGATGTATGAAGAGGATTCTTTAGGGGAGTTAAAGTGGAAACAGAGAAATCAGTTAGGAGGCTTGCTATGATTGTCTAGGAGATGATGGTAGTTCCTACTATTATGGAGTAACAATGGCTAGAGGGCATTTTGGTGATCCATGGTGAAGGTAGAGCTGACAACACTTGATGAGGGATGTAGGGTGGGAAAAAAGAATGAAATCAGTATGACTTCTGGATTTTCAGCCAGAGCACCATTTTAAAGTCACAGGGGGACTGGCACTGTGGCACAGCAGGTTAATACCCAAGCCTGCAGTGCCGGCATCCCATATGGGTGCCAGTTCGAATCCTGGTTGCTCCACTTCCAATCCAGCTCCCTGCTGATGTGCCTGGGAAAGCAATAGAAGATGACCCAAGCACTAGGGCCCCTGTATCTGTGTGGGAGACCCAGAAGAAGCTCCCGGCTTCCAACTTCAGATTGGCTCAGCTCTGGCCATTGCAGCCACTTGTTGAGTGAACCAGCAGATAGAAGACCTCTCTGTCTCTATCTCTCTATATAACTCTGTCTTTCAAATAAATAAAGATAAATGTTTGAAGTCATAGGAAGAGTAAAGGCTAGAAAAATAAAGGCCTTAGGGGGTTACTTGAAGTTTAGATTTGTACAGAAGTTGAGAGTGCTAGCAAGACATCCAAGAAATGGCAGCTGGCTATATGGGAATACAGCACAAATGCAAGGAGGAGTTATGCATGGGAATCATTACAATATAAATGTTATTAAAAGTCACAGGACTAGCACAGCCTACTTAGAGAGCAAATATTGATAGAAAAGACAAAGAGGAAGGATGGTAATGGAGGAGGAAACAGCATAGAACTGAGCCATGACAATTAGTAGAGATCATATTGGGGAAGATGTTTAGATGAGGATACTACCACGTGTTTTTCTTTTGGAGCAGGGTGGTACACCAGAGAGGGGGGCAGTGGAAGATGCACAAATCAAGGCAATGAGTGAAGCAGCAAAGTCCTGCATTATTAAAAATGGATAGAGGAGATGTACAAGGGGTTAGGTTGGCCCTGGAAAGCAATGGTTAAAGGATGGTTGTGATGAGAGGGAAAAGAAACCCAAGGTTATAAATACCTACAAGGAAGTTAGTCTCGTTAGTGGATAGGAGGATAAGGCAGTCCTTTTCTTAGTACTTCTATTTCTCAATAAATTACAAACTAAGATCACTGCCTATGCTGGACTTGATTAAAAAAAGAAGAAATGCTATCGTCCCAGAGTAGAACAAACAGGCTAGACCAATAATACAGGATGGCCACGCAAGTTGAATTTTATAGTCATCCATTTGAAGTGAAGCCAGTATCAGGGTTTTGTGTTTCTCTCCAGTGATATTCTGTCCCTCAAATGTAAACTGGATGTGGATTTGACTTCAGCCTGAGTCAAAAGGATCAGGTAACTCAGAAGCCAGAACATTGCATAAGAACTATCGTAAGAGTAGTTAGCATAGAGGCAAGAAGGGAGGAAGGGAGTCATGTTCTAAGATCTCCATTGAAAGAGACCAGCTGAGACAGCAAAAGGTCAGTGTGGGACCAAAAGCGTAACGGGATGGTATCACATGCTTTAAAGGACATTTGCATTTTGAAGGAGAGGGAGAGCAAAAAGGACACAGTGCCAGCAGACCCAGAAGAAAGATGGGTGAGGCAGGGACCCACAGAAGGTGGAGGATGGGGGAATAGTCAGAGACTGCTTGGAGCAGTGGTATCTTGGTTTGGTTTGACTGCAGGAAGGCATATGACAACGTGGAGTAATGCTCCAATCTGACTCCCTAGCCAGGATTCAGGCCAACTTTTATAGGTTAGGCAGGACACAGCTGGTGTGGAACAATGCAGGCCGGGCAAGCTCTGATCAGAAGGCCTTAGAATCAAGCCAGCATGGCACCTATTTCAGTAGTTCTTAACTGGGGCAGTGGTGGAGTATGTGTTACTTTGCCCCCAAGGGAAAATGTGGCCATGTGCAAAGGCACATTCGATTGTCACAAATGAGGGAGAGAAGCTAGTGGCTTCTAGTAGGTAGAGGCCAGAGATGCTACTAAACATCCCACAATGCACAGGACAACTCCACACAAAGGCTGAACTGGCCCCACATGTCATTAGTACTGAGAAACTCTCAGATACAGAGGAGACTGGGAATGTCCACAGAAGAGATTTTTACCAGGGGACAGAGAGGAAGGGCTTGAGGAGTAAACAACGTGTGGCAAGTTGAGTCAAGGTAGGAGATAAGGCCTTAGGGAACAGGGTCTACACTGCAAGAAGCCAGGAAGATTGAATATTAACTGAAGGACGTCAGAACTCATAGATTCAATGCTGAGTGAGAGATGGAGGAGCAGCTCTATTTACAGCTTTCTTCTTGGGATTAATCTGTTTGTGGAGGTGAGCAGGGCAGGATGGGAGGAAGGGGGATCACCCCCTCTGGCAGCCTACTCCGCCGCCCAACACTCTGGCACTCACCAAGGGCTTGGCAGCCAGGAGAAGGGGCATCTTAACACTAGCTTAACCTAAGCTTCACATCTAGTTCATGATAAGAAGACAGAATTTTATTTTACAGTATCAAGATAGATGTCTATAATTGGGCAAATACTCCAAGTCATAAAATCCTATATTAAAATGTCACACGGTAAAAATAATGGAAACAGAGTATGTGCAGTGTGATGAAAAAAATTGTGAAGTGTTACTGTCCCAGATGAATGTACCTTAAATGTGTCTTTTACATTTTGACAGCTTCAAATGTTCCCTTTTGATTCCCTCCTTTGTGTTAGAACACTGTAAATTAAGGAAATTTGTGGCTCTTGGTGTTGAAAGACGTTTCACATCTAGTAAGTTGAAGAAAAGGGTACAGACTTCTTAGAAATATTTTTCCCAAAACAGATCAATAATTTCACTGCCTTTCTTAAAATAAAAATGTCAGTGAATAGCACCCTATGCCAAGAATTGTGACCCAAAGAAGGTTGTACTTTAATTATTATAGTATTTCTAGCTACGTCATTAAAACGCATTCTTAATTATGTCAGGGCAAATTAAAAGCCAAAAAGTTATAAATGAATCTGAAGAATCATCTTAAATATTTTAAACTTTTTAAGATTTTGAAATTAGACCATAAGTGAAATGTCATATCTTAAAATGTGCCACTTGAAATGCAAAA
This sequence comes from Oryctolagus cuniculus, assembly GCF_051225735.1. Taxonomy (NCBI): domain Eukaryota; kingdom Metazoa; phylum Chordata; class Mammalia; order Lagomorpha; family Leporidae; genus Oryctolagus; species Oryctolagus cuniculus. The sequence goes on along the minus strand of NC_142888.1, from coordinate 8,069,307 downwards.
TATATTTGGGATCTCAATCATTAAGATTTCACTAACAGGTATACTTAAACTGAGTCAATAGTCAAAATATTGTTTAAAACTCTGAATTACTTCATTTCAAGTGGCAACATATTAAATCGTGTATAATAAATCAAAACTGGTCAGTGATATTTTCTGATAAACAGATGACCAAATGATATCAATATAGCTATTTCCAGGCCAGTGTTGAGATGCAGCCAGCTAACAGTCATTGCAATACCAGCATCCTCTATAGGCAGCAATTTGAGTCCCACCTGCTCCACTTCTAATCCAGCTCCCTGGTAATGCACCCAGGAAAGAAGTAGAACATGGTCCAAGTAGATGGGCCACTGCCATCCACATGGGAGACCTGGATGAAGTTCCAGGCTCCTAACTTCAGCCTAACCCAGCCGTGGTCTTTACAGCCATCCCCACACAAACCGGCCCCATCTCATATATATAAATCTATCTATATAGAGATACATACAGATATGTATGTATACGTAGGTATATTCTGTATTTCAAATAAATAAATCTTCTAAAAAGCACAGCTGTCTGACACAGTTCAAACATCTCACTTGTGATTTTAAGTGGTCCACCATCGCCTTGTCACAATGTATCCCTCATCTCAAGGGAAACTGATTTGCACCAGGGAGCTAGATCAACACAAATTCAGCAAGAATACTGGGATTGATAATCAGATTAAGGAAAATCATTTAAATTCACTTTAAAATGTTGTTTAAATATAAGCAAGGTGTTTTGCTCGGTTCAAGTGTTAGTGGATCTATAAAAAAACTGTTTCTGAGTAACTTTATTCATGAGGGTGTAAATACTCGTGCAGGTAACCTCTTGTTAGGATTACCTAGAAAAGTATATTGCCTGTTAGTCAAGTTGTATCCAGCTCAGCTACTCCCACCCAAACAAGTAAATCAAGATGGAAAGAGATTGAAGTGAGTGAGCGGAAAGGAATAAAGTCATTCATTTCTTTAGAGAAGAGAAAAGAAAAGGGTGAGGGAGGCAGGGGGAAATGATGCTATCCATCTCAAACACCTGCTAAGAGGGTTTCTTTTTCCTCTTCTATTGTTCTGCCTCAAGGAAAAATAAGGAAGCAAAAAGAAATTGAGGCTGAGGCAGGAAGGGGGAAAGGGGAAAGGGAGAGACAACCAGGCAAAGTAGGGAAGAGGGAGAGGGACAGGAAGAAAAAATGAGGGAATGGAGGAGAGGGAGAGGGAGAGGGAGATGCAGAAGGGAAAGGAATTCGAGCAGGAGAGGAGACACTGCGTCATGCTCTCCTGTCCCTGTCCCCGCCCCTCCAGGACTCTGGCAGCTGGACCGAGGCTGAGAGAAGCTGCAGTCCTGTTGTGAATGAAGAAGCCATGAGCATTTTAAATCAAAGCCGAGTCACAGAGCAGTAAAGCCAGGATGAGCTCAGGGAGTTCAGCACTGCAGCAAGCAGATGAGAAACAGGAGCCAAAGTTCAGAGAGAAGATGACCAGGCACTACCGCAGTTATCGAATGGTGAATAAAGCCAACATTGTCGCTCAGACTGGCTTACCAGTTGCAATTAAATCATCTTTTAAAATGTGTCTCTTTTATAATACAAGTTTTATAAACAGATGCACATTTGATAATTATAGTGTACAAAATACACAGTTATTCATCTCTGGGAGAGAATTTAGATGGAAAATACAATCCAAGCTTCAGGGAAACTGCCCAGCCACAATGAAACATGACCAAGGCATTTGCATTTAATTGGAATTCAATAAATATTTGTTCAAAGAATCAATAAACAAATTAATAGATGCATGCAAAAAAAAAAAAAAAACAAACAATGAATGAAAGCAACCAAGCTAGTCTGAGAATCCTGAAAATTGCAAGAAAAGTTTGTTAAGATTAAAAAAAAAAAAACTCTGGAGGCTGACAGTGGGTTAAGCTACCTCATGGAGGCACGTGCATCCCACATCAGATCTTACTGGCTAGTCTACTTGTGACTCAACTTCCTGCATATTAATAATGTATCCTGGGAGGCAGCAAGTCGGGAGGCCAACGTACTTGGGTCCAGGCCACCCCTAAGGGAGACTGCAAGGATGTTTTGGGCTCCTGACTTCTCAGCCCTTGCTGTTGCAGTACTTGGGAAGTAAAGCAGCAGATCGAAGACTGGTCTCTCATTCTCTCACTCTTTCAAGCACATTAAAATCAACTAGCATTAAAAAGGAAAAGCGAATTCGGAGAAAGGAAAAACCCCAGTTATAAACAATCAGAAAATGCCTCCTCCTTCAGCGGTCAAGAGCATCACTCAGCTTTTAATGACAGAGCATATGCATATTTATGTGCAACTAAACACATGGACTTGACGGCTTCGTTTACAGTACTTTCTGCTCACTACTCATTTCTTCAGAAATCTGCTAACCAGGAACTAAATGCCCAAATGTATGCACAGTGGCATTTCCGATGTTGAATGACAATGAACAACCTCTGTGGCATAGTACGACAAGCATCTCCTCTCAAGAAAGCTTTCTGGGATGTAAAACTTGACTCCCATTTGTGTTGCTTCAGACAGAGCGATTGCCTTCCCTCCAACATGCTTTGCGGTTAATCCTCTCAAAAGTGTGTTCCTAAGCCAACCGCAGAGCTCCATGCATTAAGGGATTTGGTCAATGACCATGTATTAATGACCATCAGATCACCAAACAGTGGAGTTCCTTTACCTGAAATTTCCCTCCTGACACAAACTGCTTTCAATACGCAGGGACTAGGAGATGTACTTGGGAGCCAAGCCAGAAGGAAGGAGTAGGATTTTTCAGTGCATCTTAGCCTTGGGCGCTAAGTACCAAGCCTGTCTCATAGGTAGAAATAGTCCTTAGCCTAGGCAGTCTGTCTCACATTGCATGTGGAGTGCTTTACTTATTCCTTTACGTTACAAAATATGACACAGCAGAACTTTGTTGAGGTTGATTTCTTCTGAGAGGAGGAGCGCGGTGGGAGCAAGAGGCGTGGAGTCACCACACAGACCCTGAGAGTCGGGTTAAAGCGGACCAGAGGAGAGCAGCCCGCACTCATTTATTTCAGTTGCTACAGCAGCTGCCAATCCGATCAAGGGGCGGTCTATGACCTAATCAATCACACCCTGTTGCCAGGCGGTTTCCGAAGCCATCCAATCGCAGCCTGTTGCCAATCAGGCTCTGTTACCATGTGGTTTCCGAAGCCATCCAATCACAGCCTGTTGTCAGTCAGGCTCTGTTACCATGTGGTTTCTGAAACCATCCAATCACAGCCTGTTGCCAGCGGCCATCTTGGCATGGCCTTCTTATTCCACAGAACTTATCGCCTAGAGGAAGCATCGATCAATGGCTCCATCTAAAAGGACTCAGAGCACAGGATATGAATCCAGGGAATAAGAATGGCTGGCCTTACCATAATACTGCCAACCTCCCTCACCACATGTGCTCCCAACACTATGAAATATTCAGCCACATCTTTGTCTCCTCTTGGATTATCTTTTAATTTTTATATACATTGTCTAATAGTCTACAGTCTTGATGTGTACAAATGACTTCCAGATTTGAATTCCACACCTTCACTTTCTGACAATGATCTCTTGGGAGAAATAATTGTCTCCATGACTCAGGTCTTCACCTTGAAAATGGAGTAAGACTAGCACCTTTGTCATGTGGTGGTTGTGAAAAATGGGATAAAGCATGTAGAATGTTTAGCATATTATACACACTTTGAATGACCACCAATAATAGCTACTACTATTTTAATAGCTATTCTATTGTCCAACCTTGAAGGCAGTACATATTTCAAGGATGTTAAAATAGTAGCTAAAAAAGTAGCTCTCATTAAGATCCTTTGTTATTGTTTTTGTTTTGCTTTCTTTTTAGTACTGATTCTCCAGGATTACCCCCCAGAGACTGTGATTGGATTGATCTGCGTGGGGCCTTAGCATTGATGAGTATCTTAAGCTCTCCCGGTGATCCTAATGAACACCCAGGGCTGAAAACTACAGATACACATCAACCAGTTCATTATACAACTGAGGAAACTGAGTCCCAGAAAGCTCAGGTGATCTCCTCAATGCCACAGGGCTATTTGTTTTGTCTAGGACTCAATCTCAAGCCCAGTAGATTAGTTCTATCCTCTGCTTATACCCTTGAAATACTTCCTTGGTAAAGTTAGACCTCACAAGACATTACTTACCTTCTGAAGTATGTATATTTCACTTGCAAGAGGATTTTGAAAAAGCAGACTCTCAATCATGGTGTGGTAGGTAGCCCAAGAAGAAAGGACAGTCCTCTCTCTGAGCCATCTAAGAGAGCAGGAGTCTAGAACTCCAAGATGATTACTGGGTCCTGGAGAGTGAAAGGGTTTCGGGACAGTGAAACACTGCAGTGGCTCTGGGGACCTATGGGAATAAGCGCTGTCATTATGTGGTTTCAAAGTTGAAACCAGGAACATGTGTGATTGAGGGCAGCCCTGGTGCAGCGTTCCCTGCCTGGTGATCAGTACGCTGGTGATTAAGAAATTGACAATGAATCCATGTTTAATAGAACCTGATCAATACTCAGGTCATGTCTGTTCTGCCTACTCTTGGAACGCTCAGTGAGCAATCTGAAACCTTAAACAACACTGACTCGGTTACACAGCATCCTTAATCCAGGCCAGTCCCATTCCTGCCTCTGGGTCCTTGATTTTGTACCTCAACCTCAGAATAATGCCCTACCTTCTCTTCCTCCTTTCTCTCTATCCAAAATTCTACCCATTCATCAAGGTCAGCCTTTGTCTTAACTCTTTCTACCTTGAAAAATTCATCTTGCCTGTGAACTATCACACTGAGTCAATATCACAGAGTTCAATATGTAATCCAATTTAGAAACTCAATTATGAGCTCCTAATGGTAGGAACTTGCAGGAACATTTTCTCTATCTAATACAACACTGGACTATAGCTGAACATGTATCAGAGTCCTGATAAACAACTATAGTTGGTTTCTTTTTGCTCTATTACTTGCTAAAGGTGAAAAATTCAGTGAGTAAAATAAAAAAATTCTGAATAAGCCATGAATAAAAAAGCTCAATGAGTAAATATTATAAGAATAGACTGAGGAGGAATTAATCTAATGAGCAGGAAACAAGCATGTAAAGAAATAAATCCTCTACCCCAGAAAGCAGAAGTGAACCAACTAGAGATAAGCATGGAATTGAGGATGGTTGCTTGAAACAGTTAGCTCCCACATCATATCGAAAATTTACAAGGAGGATAGAGAAAGTGACTTCTGCAATTCAAAGGAAAAGCTGATGTACCTTCTATGATAGTTTAGGTAATTGTTCAGGAAATATTCACTGCCCCCCCACCTCCACTGAGGCTACAATATACTTTCTCGCCTGCTTGATGTTGGACTTTCCCATGTGACTTATTTTGAACAACATGTAAGAAGATGTGATGTAAACAAAGTCCTAAATGTGCATGTGTAACTGGACTTGGCTTTTTCATTTCAAAATCCATCCTCAAGAAGACCATAGCTTAACAGCCACTGCTCTATCAGCCAGGGCCCCATAAAATTTGTCATAGACACCTCAACCCAACCTATGGACCTGGAGCCAAGTCTAGTTCACCTTCAGTTTAAAGAATAGTCACCCAACCTGAACCACTGCACTTTGAAATTAAAAACATAATGCCAGGACATGCATTTGACCTGGCTGTTAAGATGCCTGCATTTCACATCAGAGTAACCTGGATCCAACATCTGTCTCTAGTTCCTGACTCCAGATTGATGCTAACGCAGAACCAGGAAGAAGTAGCTGAAGTAATTGGCTCCCTGGCATCCACATGAAAGATTTGAATGATGCTTCTAGCCCCCAACAATTGTGGATATTTGGGAGTGAACCAGCAGACAGGAATGCTATGTCTCTCTGCCTTTGAAACAAATACCATAATCCCATTCACATTTGCATCCCCCAAAAAGAAATATTTGTAAATGTTACAAAATATGTCCAATAAGATCAAAGCTACAAAAAATGAAAAGAACTAAACAAATGGAGAGATATTCCATGTTCATAGATACAAAGACCCAATATTGCAAAGATGGTAATTCTTCAAGTTGGTCTAGAGTCAATGCAATACAAACCAAATTCCCAGAAACTTATTTGTAGATAAACAAATAGATTCTAAAGTTTATATGGTGAGACAAAAGACCCAGAATAGTTAACACAACATTGAAGGAGTCAAACAAATTTGCAGATCTGATACGACACAACTTAAAAACTTCTATAGAACTGTAATAATCAAGACAGTGTGGTATTGGTTAAAGGACAGACCCATATAAATAAACTCTGCTGATCTTTGACAAAGAAGCAAAGGCAGTACAATGGAGCAAAGATCATCTTTTCCATAAATGCACTGGACTCAGTACCATCATATGAAAAAAAGACCCTATGCCTTACACTAAAATAAACTCAAAATAGATCATAAATACTGTATCATAGACCAGAATGTAAGACATGTAACTTTAAAACTCCCAGAAGATAATATAGGAGAAAAATCTAGATGTCTTGGGGTATGGGTGATGACTTTTAAGATACAACTCCAAGGGCAAAATCTGTGAAAGAAATAGTTGATATAACTTCATTAAAATTAAAAATTCTTGCTCTCTGAAAAAAATGTCAAGAAAAATCAGAGGACAAGCTACAAACTATGACAATTGCAAAAGACATTTCTAATAAAGGACTATGGTCCAAAATACAGAAACACTTACTCAAAGTAAGAAAACAATCTGATTTAAAATGAGCCACAAATATTAATCTCTTCCAAAAAGGAGGTACAAGTAGCATATAAGCATTTTAAAACATCTTCCACATGATATATCAAGGAAATGCAAATGAAAACACCGGTTATTACCACATATCCATTGCAATGGTCCAAATCCAGAATACTAACATCATCAAATACTTTGGAGGACATGGAGCAACAGAAATTCTCATTCTTTGCTGGTGGGTATACAAAATGGTTTCTCCACTTCAGAAATGAGTTTGGTGGTTTCTTACAAAGTTAGACATACTCTACTATACAATCCACCAATTGCATTCTGCAGTATTCACACAAAGGCTCTTTTTAAAACTCATATTCACGCAAATATCTGCAGACAAGCATTTAAAGCAGCTTTATTCGTAATTGCCAAAGTTTGGAAGCAGTCAAGGTATCTATTAGGTGAATGGATAAATAAACTGCGGTAAATCCAGACAATGGAATATCATTTAGCACTAAAAAGAAATGAGCTATGAAACGAGGAAAAAAAAACTGGAAGAACGTCAAGTGAAGCCAATCTGAAACAGCTACATACTGCGTGATTCCAGTCATATGACATGGTGGAAAAGGCAGAACTGGAGAGAGAGCAAAGATTAATGACTGTCGGAGGGGGAGGTGGCACAGGGAGGGATAAATTGGTTGAGCACTCAGGATTTTTTAGGATACTTAAAATACTGTGATCCTATAATGGTGGATATATGTCATTATTTATTTGTCCAAGGCCATAGAATGGGAAATACCAAGAATAAATCCTAATGTAAACTTTGGACTTTGGGCAGTTAAAAACAAAGGCTGCAGTGGGCATCTGGCATGGCAGCTGAAACTCTTGTTGGGATGCCCAAAATCCATTTTGGAGTGCCTGTTTAAGCGTCAGCGCACTCCCACAATCAGGCTTCCTGCTAATGTACACCCTGTACGACAGCAGGTGATGGCTCATGCAATTGGGACCCTGTCACCCATTTAGGGAGCCCTAGATTGGATTCCTGGCTCTCAGCTCTAGCCTGGCCTATATCCAACCATTTCAGGCATTTGGAGACTGTCTATCTCTGTGTGTCTGTGTCTTTAGTAGTTAAAAAAAAAAGAAAACTTTTCTAAAAGCTAAATCATTCATGATTATTTATATATGTACATATGTAATGTGTATCCACATATATGATACATAAAGTTTCTCTCCCACGTCAGCTTAGTTCTCCAACCCACAAAGCCCATAATTAATTTCATGACTATAATTCCAGAATTTCTTTGTACATACAGAAATATGGCATTATAATTTCTCATTTTTAACATAAGACAGAATAATGTACCAATTGTCCAACAATTTTCTTTAACTTCATAATACATCCTAGACATCTTTCCATTTCAGGATATAGAAAACTTGCACATTATTCTTAATAGCAGCATAATATTCCATTCTATGATTGTTATTGTGGCTTTTTAAACTTCCAGTAAGATTGTATGACTGCTTTAATGATTTCAACTTTTATATTTCGTACAGATAAATGGTTTATGGCCACATTTATTATAAATGGGATAGTGATTCAAAGAGGAAATGTGGTAATTACAGAGTGAATTTTATGTCACCTGAAAACAATTTCCAAGATGTTTGGAACCTTAATAAAGAAAATTAAGAAATCTAGAATATATGAATTTAGGAGTAACCAATTCCTCTAGGGGGAACTGTTACTACAAAATAGGAGTAAACCCATAGTAATGAAATGTCCACAATGTCCTCCTGTGTCCCTGTTTTGAATCTTTTCCGGGAGAGCAAACTACACTGGGCAAAGCACAGTGCTGCCTTTTCTTTTCTGTTCAAATTCTGGGGATGTGGCTTGTTTGGGGGGCCATTTCTTCACTGGTTTGTACTTTCTGCTAGGATATCATCTTAGAGTGGATTAATGATTGCCTAAACTTTCACTTTTGTAAGATCAAATTCCTTCCTTTTCAAAGTATATGAGGTTTTAAAGATCTCACACAGACAAACCCTTCTGCCTTTTGCTGATCAAATCCTAAGCTTGGTTTGGTTTTGAATAAGGTACAGCTATTAAAATGGGTGTTTCAGTGATCAATAGGCAGATAATAAATTTCCCCAAAACATAGCAGCTCCAAAAAATGGTTTGTTTTGCTCCCATTTTGTAGGTCAAGGATTCAGTAGGACAGTTCATCTCAGCTCCACATGGTATCAACACAGAAGGAGAGCCAGAGGATGGCCTTTCAACATTAACTTCTTTATACACATGTGTGAAGCTTCACGGTCTCTGTCTCTCAATATCTTTCTTTCTATGTAGTGTATCATCCTCTAAGGTTTCCCATGTGGCTTGTGTTTCTCACAGTATGGCACTTCTAATCTAAAGATTGAACGTTCCAAGGCACAGGATGTAGAGCTTCATGGTCCCTTCTGCCCTAAGCCCAGAAAATCTCATATTGTCACTTTCATGGTATTCTTTTGGTCAAAGCAGTCATAGCTTTCCCACACTTAAGGATAGGAATCATAGAGCTAGCATTGTAACAGGAAAAATATCACATTAACTTCTACTATATTTAAGTTATTACAACCACAATGGGCATATAATACATTCCAACTTTTAAATATCTTTCACACTTTAAAATTGTACTTAGAAACACACACTGAAATACTACACTCAGCCACAATAAAGAATGAAATCCTGTCTTTTGCAACAAAATTGATGCAATTGGGGACCATTAAGCTTAGTGAAATAAACCAGTCCCAAAAGGATAAATATCATGGGTTTTCTCTGATATATGGAAGATAACATAGAATACAAAAAATATCTAAGAATGAAACTGACATCTTACAATTTGATTGTTTTTAGCCCTTGTATACACCCCTGCGGAACAGTGGCCTTTCTGATTGTTAATTATGGCTAGTGGTGCATTAAGCCTGTGATTATGAAGTAAATTGAAATTATGCTATTACAAAAATTAAAGGAAAAAAGGAAGGGTGTTAAGGGAGGAAGTAAATTTACCTTTTAGAATTTTATCTATGGGCCAGCGCCGCGGCTCACTAGGCTAATCCTCTGCCTTGCGGCGCCGGCACACCGGGTTCTAGTCCCGGTCAGGGCACCGGATTCTGTCCCGGTTGCCCCTCTTCCAGGCCAGCTCTCTGCTGTGGCCAGGGAGTGCAGTGGAGGATGGCCCAAGTGCTTGGGCCCTGCACCCCATGGGAGACCAGGAGAAGTACCTGCCATCGGATCAGCGCGGTGCACCAGCCGCGGCAGCCATTGGAGGGTGAACCAACGGCAAAGGAAGACCTTTCTCTCTGTCTCTCTCTCACTGTCCACTCTGCCAAAAAAAAAAAAAAAAGAATTTTATCTATGAAAATACATGAAATCTGTTCTTCATCACATTCGTTTGATTTTTAAGTGTTTTTTTAACTTTGTATACACGGGGGCTTCAAAAAGTCCAAGCAAATTAAAAGATAAAAAAATTCATGGAAAATTCGCATTGGAAGTTTCTCATTTAGACTACTTTCAGTAAACAGAATGAGTAAACTATTTCTGTGATCCATCATGGATATTTGGGGAATTAATCAGTAGATCAACAGATGACACTCTTTCTTCTCCTTCTCCCTCTTCCTCTCAAAAAAATTGTTTTAAAGTTCATGGGGAAAAAAATTAGACGATACACTTCCTCTAGTGCACATCTTTTGAAAATCATAATTTTTTCATGATATGTATTTTTCATATTACTGTAAGCAATTCAAGTTCAATTCCTCTGGAGTAGTCCCTTGGGTAGCCATGAAGCATGGTCCTCAGAATCATCTGCCCTAGGACCAATATTTATCTACTGACCACCACTCCCCACTGGTCAAGGATTTTCCCACACAGATTAAAATCCTCCAGCTTTGTGCATACCTTCAGCACCCAGAGACCACGGGGAAGCGTTGCATCGCATCACATCACTAGTGTGGCTAAGGCAAGGTGGTGCTAGTTTATACTGCATATAGCTGGTTGCCACCACAGGATAGGTAGGCCAAGAGGACATGAGGTGGGGCATAAGATACATTCAGTAAACTCAGTGTAGCCGTTTATTTTGTAGTAGGGGGCCTTGCATTAAGCCCTTCCTAATGTCTACCATTCAGATTTACAGATGGCAACAAGCAATCAAGCTTCTGGCAATTTCCTATCCAGGAGTGAGGTGTTAGCCTGGAGGGAGCTTGATTCTATCTGCTGGCAAAGATCCATTCCTATCTGTGCTGTTTTTTGTTTGTTTGTTTGTTTGTTTTTTCAAAATAGCTCCAAGGTGGAATGTATAGGATCCCCTAGCTGCCCAGATAGAATCCTAGGGTGGGGATTCTCTCCCCCAAGAACAGGTGCTTCAGCCACCTGCTTCCATGCTTCGGCATCCAGGATTCTTCTCTCAGACTGAGGCCACTGCTTCAGGGCCTTCAGTGAGCAGCTGCTCTAAGTCCTAATAATCATCTGACGGGCAGTGGAGCCATTGGAGTGCTGGCCACTTGCCAGATGAGTGCCCTGACCTGTCCTCTCAAGGACTGTGGTACTCAAGGTCACCACGGCCATCCAGGAGCCTTCCATCTTCCCAAATGACCCTGCTCAGCAGCCCTCCAGATCTCTAGTCTTGATGCCCCACCACCTGCATGAGGGAATATTTCCTGTTCCAGCTGGAAACAGGAATTCACCTCACCTGATTGCCAGGTGAACCTATTTATGGTTGTTGCTTCTTGCGTTAAAGGACTTTTTAGAAAATTCACAATGTCACACCTTATAGAGAAAATAGAGAAGAGGATAGAAGTGTCCCACCCTCCGTCAGCCACATAGAGAGGCATCCCAGCACCAGGGCATAGATTTGCACCTAGGAAAAAGATTCTGCCACTTTGGCTCTCGATCGTAGATTGAACATGAGAGAAAGCAGCCACAAACACACTCTTGGGGTGCCACGCTATCTGGATCCCACCTATCTGCAGGCATTACCTGCAACCACCAAACAGCTGGCATATTGGGGCTCATGATGTCCACGGGAACCTCAGTGTGGGCACAACACTCCCAACTGAGAGAAATGGCATCGAGTAGGCCGAATCAAGTACTTACAAGGGGACTTCAAAGAGTACACAGAAAACCAAATTAAAAGATATTTTGGTACCAACATATTTTGCAATCCATGTAAAGTTTTATTAGGATATGCATTTCCATGAACATTTAGTAATGTAATACTTTCAAAATGTTCTCCCCACTTCCCCCTCCTTCTCCATTTCCTACATATATAATGACATTCCATATATTCCACAGCCTGCTTGCTGAACTAGCCCACTGAGACATTCCCTAAGCATTAGTATTTGGTCCTGCAAGGAGCCGAGTTGTACAACACCGACCCAGGCAGCTGGCTCTGTGTGCACTGGTCAGAGAGGTGGCTGGACTGTGGCCACCCCTTTCTCCCAACAGTAGTGACTGGGTAGCCAGTCTTTGCTTACTAATCCATTCTCTATGCCTGCTCACAAAATTTTTGGAGACATAAACCCAATCATTTTACCACTTGTTAAAAAGCAAATTGGCTATAACAGTCCCTAAATAATGAAGATATCTAAATGGCAACCAAATAAAAAAGCAGTTCATCTCTTCTGCAACAATATTCTGTATTTGCACCATTCACTTCTCTGACCACATCCCCTGCTCTGCACATACACAACAGCTAAAAAATTCAGCTGCACTCATCACAGAAAGGACTCTTACTCTAAGTAGATAGATTTCCTAGGCAACTAGCCATATGATTGTCCAATCTGTTTAAAATATGATTAAAAATTTAATTAATTTAATTAAAAGACTTGCCACCACTACTTTACAATTCCAACAGGGTAGATGCTCTTGATTATTAAATTACAACTGAGAATATTTGTAAGGGGCTAATGCTGACTTTTGATATTGGGGTGCTAAACAACGAAGATACGATGACAAGTAAAACATCGCCTCTGTCCAGATTCTTTCTCTGGCCACTACTGCATTCATTAATTTTCTGCCCAGCTGACAGCATGCCTCGTCATGTTTGCCCTGCCACTTTTATTTTTCCCAATCAGCTGCAGCAATTCCCTTGCACAAGAAAGAAAAACAAGTGCCTGGCAAGGAAAACACAAATAAAGCCTTATTGGTCTAGATGGACGTATGCCATCATCAGCTCTGACAGCTGCCTGAGACAAGGAGTGGCCCAAATACTTTCCTTCCATTCTTAAAACACAGATGGGGTTGTGGGGGGTGGGGAGCTGTGGAAGGAAGGGGCAAGAGAAGAGTAAGGATGAAATTATAATGCACATTGGAGACGTTTCCTCAAGTGATGGAGATAGTAAAAAAAAAATGCCATTTTGTTTGAGCACAATTGATTTCCAGTGTGTTTACAGCATAGATGAAATAAACATCAAGAACTGCAGGTAAACCAAACAGCAAATGTCATTTGGTCCTGAGGGATGCAGCATCCCAACAGCACACAGAGATAGTCAGTCATCCTGTTCTCTTTCAGCTTGTGGTTAACAAATCAGATAGAGGCACAGGGCTCTCTAGGTAGAATGGTGTGCTAAAAATAACCTCCTCACCTCCTTACGTAACCCAGAGGCAATCTCATTCAGTTTCTAAATTTAGAGCCCTCAGCAAAGGCCGGTCTGCTGGGGAGGTGGTTGGTGGTGCCAGTTAGCAGAATGACTCATAGGGTCCAGCTAATAAAAATGAAATTTATCTCGCTCTGGAATAATATATGAAGGGAAACAGGTATGGAACGCATTTTAAAGCTCCCCAAATAAGATAAAGTAAGCTTTGTTATTGCTATCAAAGCAGGAGAGGATGAAAGCGGGACCATTAGACTCAAATTATCTTGTAATAAAAACAAAAATCTTATTATGTTTATCTGGTAATCTGATGAGAAATTCTGAAAGCATGACCAACGCCGCAGCTTGCAGAGTGATTCTATGTGTGGGTCAGCAAGTGGCTGCACAGTGACAATTTCCAAAGCAAAAACAAGATTTACTGACTTTGAAGTTTTCCATTAAACAAACACATGCTTCTTTCTCAGACCCATTTTGCTGTTCATATCCTGTATCGGTTCTAACAGCAAGTTTACACACACACAACATCATCATTCCTTCCTCATAATTTACTAGGATGGCTCAATAATGAAATCAGCTTTGTTCTAGTCTCTAGTCACAAATTATTGTTTACCTCAGTACCATTTCCATTTTCCAGCCTGCACACTACCAGAAAATTCTAATGTCTAGAATTGTTTGACAGTAATGCTCCACAATAATAAATGCCCACACTGCTGGTTGAAATGTTGCAATATCCTCAAGTATCTTGAATTATGTCATAAAGACAGTTATCCAGTTTGGGTGAAATAGGTTAGGTTAGTGTTCTTTGAAAATTGCTTGTCTGCAGAGGGATGAGAGGAATTTTCCATGAAGCCTCAGGGACTGAAAACATGGGTTCAAGTCCAAGCTTTCTGGCAATCCATTTAAACATTCAGAGCCCCCAAATTCTCATTTATAAAATGGGGCTAATAACATCTTAGCAACATACTGTAAGTTCCAAATACAATAGAGCATGCAAGAATATGTTGGAAATTATTAGCTGAAACTGTAAAATTGCTCTATTTCCCTGAAAGCTAGGTAGACTATGAAACTCAACAACAGGAGCTGGCACTGTAGCATAGCAGATAAACCCACTGCCTGCAGTGCCGGCATCCCATATGGGCACTGGTTCGAATCCCGACTGCTCCACTTCCGACCCAGCTCTCTGCTATGGTCTGGGTAAAGCAGAAGATGGTCCAAGTCTTTGGGCCTCTGCATCCATGTGGTAGACCTGGAACAAGCTCCTGGCTTCCGATCGGTGCAGCTTCAGCTGTTGTGGCCAACTGGGGAGTGAACCAGAGGATGGAAGACCTCTCTCTCTGCCTTTCAAATAAATACATGTTTAAAAAAAAAAACTCAACAACATAACTTTTTCAAGTGGTCAAACATCCTTAGCAAAACTTCCCTAGCACACACTCTGAGCCACTCTGTTTAAAAAAGTTTGTGTTTAAGTAAAAGTGTTCCAATATCTTTAACACACACATAAGCCACTGGATTCAGTCTTGACAAATTCTGGACTAGATAATTGAATTTTCTCTTTCTAAAATTATCTCCTATACAGTATTGACAAAAGGAATGAGTACCCCTGGGTGTATGTATAGTAACTCTACTTTTACTTTCTAGGAAAATAACATCCCAGTTTCAAACAATAGTTTATATATGGGTTTTTGTTGTTTAAAAGGCATGCTGCCCAATAATCAAACTTAGAAGATATTCAATGGCTGACTCATTCTAACATAATCTGAACAAGCAAAGTGTATCTTTACATGTTGTGTATAAACTATGTTTGCCATCACTTTGCACTGCTTATCCAAGAGGTATTCAGAAAGTTCGTGAAGCATGCATAATTTTTAAAAACCTACACATTAGTTCAGAAAGTTTTACACTGAATTACTATCTTTTAATTCCATTTTCCATGAATTTCTTGAAGTACCTTCATATTTATTTTGTATTTGCCTGGGGCCCATCAGGGAGATAAGGTTCCTAACACTATCTCCTCTTCATCTTTTCATCCTTTTTCCCCCCGATTATAACACTTACCATACCATGAAGTCTACTCTCGTCAACAGACTTTCCAGTGTTAACATTATCTTGTACATATGTTGTATGACAGATCTCCATTATCTCGGGGTGAGCTTTTAGTTTAGCAGCTAAGACAACACATGGGACACTTGCATCCCACACTGGAGTGCCTGCATTCAAGTCCCAGCTCCGGTCCTGGTTCTAGCTTCCTGCTAATGCACACGCTGGGAGGCAGTGATAATGGCTCAAGTACTTACATCCCTGCCACTCACATGGGAGGTGTGAATTGAGCTTCTGGCTTTTCCCTGGCCCATCCCTGGCCATTGTGGGTATTTGTGGTATAAATTTGAGGGTATTCTCTCTCCCTCTCCCCCACACACATTTTCTCAAATAAATCAAATTATTTATTAAAAAATGTCATTCATCTTATATGACTGAAACTTTATACCCATTGAAAGCAACTCCCTGTCCCTGATAACCATCAATCTACTGTTTCTGTGACTCAGCCCACTTTAGTTATATCAGAAGTGGAATTGAGAAATATAAATTTATTGTACTTAACTTACGTATTTGAACAGAAACAAAATTGAAGATATATCCACAGAACAAGACACTAATAAATCCATAACCTGCACTTTTGTTTATTTATCCATTCCCAAAATTATTATTTATTCATATACAAGCATCTTTCCTAAGTAGAGCCTGTAGGGAAATGAGATGCTGGAAAAGGAGGAAACATGACTGTACAGCTAACATGTATGTCACCCTTAGGCTATGCCAAGCATTGTTCCGCACTCGGCCAAGTGCTTTACAAACATCCATGCATGTTGTCCTCCCAAGAACTCTAAGTGCTATCATCTCCATTTTATTGATTGGGAAACTAGGGTGCTTAAAGGTTAAAAACAAAGCACCTTTGGGGGGCAGGTGTTTGGTACATTGCCGGTTACGGTGCTTGGTTTGAGTCCCGGCTCCTCTGCTTCCAATCCAGATGCCTACTAATGTTCACCCCAAGAGGCAGCAGTGAGGGCTCAAGTGCTTGGGTCCCTGTCACCCATGTGGAAGGCCCAGGCTGAAATCTAGCCTCCTAGTTTGGCCTAGCCCCAGCTATTGCACAATTTGTGTAGTGAACTAGTAGACCCAAGATCTTCTTTCTGCTTTGCCAATAAAACAAAAATAAGTTTTTAAAAAATCTCAAAATAGCTCTGCTATGTTCAAAGACTCAAACTCAGAGCCAAACTCCCCAAATATTGCACATAACCACTATGCTACACGGCCTGGACTGAGAATCTGTTTTCCTCACAGGGAGGATGCAGCCTCTTAACCTTGAGTTTGATGCAAGATCTAGGAGGATCTCAGGTACTTCTCAGTGTTTATTGACCACTTGGTCTATTTTCAGCTTCTGGGTAATTTGTAAAGAAGTTCATTAGTTCATAGGTCTGGAGTTCCAAAGGCAGGGCACTAACTTCTGCTTCATCCTGAAGAGAACCTCATAGTGTGGGACAGGAGCAAGAGAGCAGGGGAGGAGAGATGGGACAGGCTTGCTCTTTTCTTATAAGAAAGTCTTCTTGCCAAAATCGCTCTGCAGAACCAGTATTAATTCCCTCCCAGGATGATACCTCCAATGACCTAAGCACCTTCGATATGCGCCAGCTCTTAAAGGTTTCACCACCTCTCACATCACCACACAGAGAACCAAGCTTTCAGAACATGAACTCTTAGAGGACAATCCACAACCAACTCATAGCACCTGTTAGGATCTCCATTGCTTTTGGAAGTTCTTCCTGGATGGTTACGTGAGCCATTTATGAAGATCTCAGTCACAGCACAAAGTGAAGCTCTCAGATGAGCAGGACAAAACTTCGTCTTAAGCTCCAGTGTACGAAGGGATGCTCTGCTCAAGGCCCCTGCGTCGCTCCTCCCTGCTGTGAGCTTTCCCATACTTTACTAGGCCGGTCAGGAATTTGGGGTGTGGTGAGCATGGCGCTCCCACCATTCCATAGCTGATGAGGAGCTCATCACAGTAACATCAGCATGCTCTTCACAAGTGTGTTTCTGTGTCCACAATATCTAAAACTCAAAAGCAGAGACCAGGTGACAAAAGTACTGAAAATACTAGGTAACAAAACTCATCTGGAAACTCAGTTCGGTCTCAGAACTGTTACTAACTAGGGGTGGGAACTTGATTGGATCATCCATCCCAGCACTTCCTGCATTACCATTTGGAGAAATAGGAACTCCTATGCCTTTTATAGCAAATTCCACAGCTCCAAAGACCCAGCATTTACATAAAAGTAAGAGCAGAATTGCACACATAAAAACAAATGTGGAGGTCTTTTTTCTTTTCTTTGTTCCAAAAGGTCATAAGCCAGGGCCGGCACTGTAGCATAGTGGGTAAAGCTGCCACCTGCAGTGCCGCCATCCCATATGGGTACCATTTTGAGTCCCAGCTGCTCCACTTCTGATCCAGCTCTCTGCTATGGCCTGGGAAAGCAGAAGAAGATGGATCAAGTAATTGGGCCCATGCAACCATGTGGGAGACCCAGAAGGATCCCCTGGCTCCTGGCTTCAGATCAGGGCATCTCTGGCCCTTGTGGCCATCTGGAGAGTGAACCAGCAGATGGAAGACCAACCTCTCTCTCTCTCTCTCTCTCCCTCTCTGCTTCTGCCTCTTTCTCTCTAACTGTGCCTTTCAAGTAAATACATAGATCTTAAACAGAAACAAACAACAAGCCAACAAAAGGTCATAGACCTAATCATTGCCCAAAAGTTTGGGGCCCTAGAAGCAAAGGGGACCCTTAAACTCAATCAGAAAGTTAACTACAATTATCTTCTATTTTGAGGTGTGCCTGCCAATGCAGCAAAGAACATCCGCAAAGCTTTAGCCTGCTCTGCTATGTAATACCATTTCAGCTATACCCAGTCGTAAGCAAGAGCCACAAATTTAATGACCCACACTAGAAGGCTTGGTGAGTTTTTATGCATGAGAGAGACAGGCAATGGAGACTCAGCTACTGATCCACTGAAAGACATAATACTATGGTCTCTAAATTCAAAGTAAATAAGCTATGAAAAAATTATAGGGATAAACACACACCAAAAAATCACGATTCTCTGCAGTGCAGTATCATCAGCTATCTAGCTAATCCAACTACACAGAAAATAGTTCCAAAATTACAAGTGGAAAAAAAACTGAGCAACTGAAATAGATGCTGCCAAGTTCACACACAAAGCTAATTGACTTGCCTCACAGAAAGGCACCTCAAGTATTCTTTCACAATATGTATGTCAGAACTTTGCCTACACGTCTAACAAACTTAGTTACTTTGTTGCCATATTGAAAAAAAAAAAGATTAACGACTCTAAATCCCACATAAGGTAGAGTTGGGAGTAACAGAAACAGGTGCACTGATGAGGTAACACAGAAAAGACAGAGAAACTTCAAAGGAGAAACACAACTAGTATTCCAAAGACAAGTTGTTTAAGGTATGAAATCCTTGATTACAACAGTAGGACCTGAAGATTGAGCACAACTGTTGTTATTCATGGTGATCCTAAACCATCTAAAATATTCAGACCACATTCAGGATTCTGGTGTAGGAATCAAAGGATGGAAGTACATTATTAAATATTTCCATCAAATAGTTAAAATAAATGAAATATTGACAGGCACAGGATTTTTCCCTAAATGGAAAATTTCTTTAACTGGACCAAATAATTTCCTTATTATGACAGCACATTTATCAGTGATTATCCTCAAGAATATTTGCAGTATACCATACTAAAAACTCAAAGCAATAGTAACAAATAAAAACATTCGGAAAAAAATACAGAAATAGGGTTTAGGGCTTACTCTCCAGGCAAAGCTAACGAGGAGGTTGAATGTGATGAAGGTGACAAATGGTGACACAGGAGAGAGAACATTCACAGTTGGGACAACATCATTTTAGACACAAAAACCCTGAAGGGATGCTACCATGATCTGAGCTCTGAAATCCTGATCAAAATCCTTATCATATGTGAAAACATGTTCTCTCTGAAATTTAAATCCCCGGACCTGTTCTTATGATCTCCTGAGACTGCAGCAACCAACATCTTGGTTTTCAAGGGATGCTTGAAAGTCTCTGGCAGACAGCAATCTCCACAAAATCCAGTCCCATTATGCTTCAGTGCAATTGAGAACGGGGCAGGGAGGCCAGGGGAGGTGGGCAGGAGCAGGCTGTTGTACAAGCATGAATGACACAGCTGGGAGATGCCATGGGTACAGAACCCGACTGAATGGATCCTATTTCACAATGCAAGCTGGCCATGAAGCACCAAGTGATACAGTGCTCATTTTGTGCCACCAGGGCCAAGAAGCTCACCAAACCCTAATGTATGTATGTATATACATACACACATACACATACACACACACACACACACACACATTTATCTGAGTTCACAGCATAAATACTTGCTATTTCCTCTTAGAAGCCCATAATATTGATTCCACTGTTATCCCTAGGCAGAGAGACAGGATTAAGATCTCATCTATTTGCCTTTGTATAGAAATCCTTCCCATTCAATAGGGCAAGGAGGAATGACCTACGTGAGTAGGCATTGGTCTTTCTTCCTTTGTCTTTCTCAGATAATCTGTATTTTCTCTGTGTACGTGTGTGTATACACCATAGCTTCCCCTATAACTACGTTCAACTAGAAGTTGGAATTCGGTGATGGAAAAACCCCTTACAAAAATCCCTACTGTCAAACACCATCTCTTACCGAGTCATTTACTCCTCTAACTGCCTAGAAAATGGCCTCTTCGAGTGAACCAAATGGCATCTCAAGTTGCTTGAGAAATCTAATGCACCTCCTTCCACCAGGCAATCTGCTCTCTTTTCATATGTAGCATTAGGCCTATTATCCTTAATTCCACAACCCACGCAGGCTGTTACCTAGGCAACAGCATTCCCAGATTGCACATTGGTCAGCCAAAATTTTCATCCATCTTTGTGAGTCAAATGGGTGTCTAATATAATCAGATATACCAAAATTGACTTTCCAAACAGTTATAAAAGGAAATTTGAGAAATAGCTACAACCTCAGTGGTCAAAAGGAAGGTTGGTTTGTACAGAGAGGTGTTTAGTCAGCTGTCAAAGCACAGAGAGATCTCTACCGGCCAGCTTAGTCACTCCAATTCAAATAGCAACTGAGACCGTACTAATGGTTGTTTGGAGGATTTTCTTTTCTGTTCCTTAGAGGAAAAATAAAAATGCATGATATTGTGTCCATTTGGAACATTCCAGAGGCTGACTGAGTGGGTGATTTGGGTACAAATCATCGATTCGGAAGGTGATCTCGGGCTGAACTCTAAAGGGGAGGAAGATAAGACATAAAAGGGGAAAAAGCAAATGATGCATTAATGAACAGGTTACTGCTGTGGGAAATTGGGACACAATCTGGCCGGAGACCCTAGTAAAACAGTGTGGAACACACCTCAGAACAGGCTGACTGAAGGCGAGGAATCCAAGCATTCAGCATTTATTCCCATCCCTTGTTGGTTGAGGGTAGCTCCCATGCCCAAACTCCCAGGCACCTGCAGCCTGTCCTGCACCTGCTGCCAGAGAACGCCTCGGGCAGAGATACCTACTGAAACTGTCTGCAGCGACCGTGCAGCCTCCACAGCAGTACTGAAGTAACTGAAAATGCAATGAGAGTCAAAACCACTTTCAGAAGCTGATCAGTAAAATGTGCAGGAGCTTCAAATATGCAGCCAAATTGTAACAATTTGAAATGGAGCAAAATAACCCAACTGCAGAATTTACTCAGGACCAATGTTAAGTACATCATCCTCATTTTTCTGATCACAGAGCTCAGAAAGAAGCCGGCCTCTGCAGATGACATTGTGATGAGAGCAAAGGAATATCTGAGGTCCAAACACAGCACTGAAGAGCTGGTGTGCTGGAGAGAAAAGGAATCTACACCAAAGAGAAAGTCAAAGCAAAGGCTCCATCTTATCAAACTCCTCTGAAAGAAAGCCAACGTCCTGGGGCTGGCGCCGTGGCTCACTTGGTTAATCCTCTGCCTGCAGCACTGGCATCCCATATGGGCGCCGGGTTCTAGTCCTGGTTGCTCCTCTTCCAGTCCAGCTCTCTTCTGTGGCCCGGGAGTGCAGTGGAGGATGGCCCAAGTGCCTGGGCCCTGCACCCACATTGGAGACCAGGAGGAAGCACCTGGCTCCTGGCTTCAGATTGGCGTAGCTCTGGCCGTGGCGGCCATTTTTGGTGTGAACTAATGGAAGGAAGACCTTTCTCTCTGTCTCTCTCTCTCATTGTCTGTAACTCTACCTGTCAAATTAAAAAAAAAAAAGGAAGCCAATGTCCTCCACTCTGCCTACTTGGGACCAGCTCTGACATATGTATGCTTGATCATTGTTCCCAAAACAAGAAAGGCAACATACCGTGGATTGGGAAGACATGGAGTCCAGGGCATTGTGGGGCCTTGCATCAAGTCAGGGGATGTGGTGGCAGGAAAGCCTTTTGGGAAATAATGGAAGAGACCAGCAGTTGCATCTCACCTACCAAGGCTATTAACAATCATCTACCATCCTCCTTATGCCCTTGCATGACTGGCCCAGGCCCTCTGGGGAATCTGTACAGTTGGGTGAGGGAAAGCAAGAAAGTATCCAATTCAAATGAACCCAGGAAAGGAGCATGCAGGTCAAATCAAGCTGGGACTAACCAACTGAGAAAACTCTGAAAAGCAGAACAATTCAGAGTATAGACTTTAAAGCCTTTGCAAACTTCTCTGTGCCTCTCTTTCCCCATCTGTAGGTTGGGATAATACAAATGCCTACTATTGGATTGTTGTGAGTTAAATGAGATGACCTTTACAATGGACTTAACACAATGCCTAGCACATTCACTAAACGCTAGCTTTTGGAGGGTGTGGGAGAGAGCAGAGCTTGGGTGAATCTATAGACAGGGGCTATGGAGGCTGTAGAGAATGAGATGTTTAAACATTAAGTAGAGGAGCAGGCATTTGGTGCAATATTAAGAGCCACACGGGATGCCTACATCCCTTATCAAACCATTGTGTTTCAGTCTCAGGTTGGCTCCTGATTCCAGCTTCAAACTAATGTGCACCCTGGGAAGCAGATGATAGCTCAAGTACTTGGGTCACTAACACCCACATGGGCAACCCCGATGGAGGTCCAGGCTCTTGGATTTCATCTGGGCCACTCTCAGCTATTACAGACATTTGGGGAGTGAACCAGTAGATGGAAAACCAATCAATCCCCCTGACTTTAAAATTATTCAAAGTTTTTTAAAAATGAAAAAAATAATTCAAAAACAACATCCTAGAAGGAGATGAAAGGGGTGGAATCAGGAATCAAAGGTATTATGCTCCCTAGGGAATTCTGCTGAAAACTTGTCACTAATGATGTAACCTGTTGTTACTATAATTAGTTGTTCACAAATCTCCATTTTCTGCTAGTCTCTGAACTCCATGAACTGTACTTGATGAGTTTAATGTGTGTGGCAGGTAGTGTTCTAGGCACTAAAGTAATGAACTGAACAAGTACTCTGCACTCAAGGACACAAACAAATACAACAGGAAAAGTAATCAAGAGGATTTCAGGGAGTAATTTAGCAGGAAAAAAAAAGGATGGTGTGTCAACATGTAGTCTAAGGATGACCCGGAAGGGCTTTGCTGATGAACTGGCATTTTAGAAGAAACTCACCATAAATATGGGGTAAGGGAACAGGTTAATCTCCTAAAAGGAGTGTGAGGAGGGAATAGCATGAAGAAGTGCTAGGCTAGATTGGAGTTAGAAAGAGGCAGCTGTCACAGCCAGGCCAGGAAGTAGCAGGAAGAGAAGGTCATATAAGGCAGAAGGTCTTGAACCCCAATGCACCACACAATCACAGGCAAAGCTTTGAAACAGTCCAGATTCCCAGTTGTAACACAAATCACTTTAATCAGCATCTGGGAGCAAGATCCAGGCAGGGGAATTTTTCAAAGATCCGTGGGTGATTGGTTTGTGGCAAACTATGAGAAGCACTTAGGTAGCTTTTTGAAAACCATTTTAAGAACTCTAGCTTTTGAGAAGTAGGAACCAAGATGGTGGCCAAGATGCTCTAGTGACTACATCCCACAGAGACGCCACTGCACACATCTTTACACACACATCCCCTTCACAAGGGCTGAAGAAGCCCAGTGAGAGGCCACAGTGCCTCATTCTCCTAGAATCCTCAGGAAAGTCACATTGAGGAAAGCAATAAGGAAAGAGTTGCCCATAGAACCCCTCCGCCAGCTCCGAGAGATGGGCACGAAGAGAAATGCCTCCCGCTTGGACTACAGAGAGGAGACTGATTCGCAGTTCCAGGCAACAGTGAAAACATTCAGAGTCTCCCAGCTCCTTTCCCCAGGGCTATCCTGCTGGAGTGGATATTTGGAAACTCCACAGCCAGGAAGCCTCTGCCACTCCTCCCCCATTCACCTGCAGAAAGCATCCAACTCTGGCCCCCAGTGGAGAGGCCTGAAGAGGGAGCTTTTGACCATGCCTTGGAGCTCACAGCTGAGCCTATTATGCCAAGATCCAGTAACTGATAAAGGCCAAAGGCCTCTATCACCACACTATGCTCACAGACCAAGCCTCTAAACTCTCCTGGCATCAGGTGCAGACCTGGGTTCCTGTGGATCGAGCTCATCTTGGCTTGTGTCACCGCTGGCCGTGGGTGGGCTCGGCAGGACATGACCAGGACTTGGTGAGGTCCGCCGACTATGAGACCCACATGAGACCAGCACGGGACCAGTCTGGGCAGCCAGAGGACTGCCTTTATCACTCTCCTCCCATGGTGGGCAGACGGTAAGGAGCCGCAGAACTCTGTCTTGACAACCAGTGCTGGACTAGCAAAGCCCAACCAGCCTCTTATGAATATGATGTGGACCCTCAAAAATACACAGCAGGGGTCAGCACTGTGGCATAGTGGGTTATTGCACTGGCCTGAAGCGCTGGCATCCCATATGGGCGCCGGTTCTAGTCCTGGCTGCTCCTCTTCCGATCCAGCTCTCTGCTATGGCCTGGGAAAGCAGTAGAAGATGCCCCAAGTCCTTGGGCCCCTGCACCCACGTGGGAGACCCCGAAGAAGCTCCTGGCTCCTGGCTTCGGATCGGCACAGCTCCAACCGTTGCGGCCATCTGGGGAGTGAACCATTAGACGGAAGACCTCTCTCTCTCTCTCTCAGCCTCTCCTCTCTCTGTGTAACTCCGACTTTCAAATGAATAAAAATAAATCTTAAAAAAATACACAGCACACAGGGCCTGGTGAGTGTAAAACCCAGCTATGATCCACCTAGAGCCTGTCTCTATCATCCCTCTATCAACTTTGGGCAGACAGCAAGAGACCATGGGACTGTGTCTTGTAATATGAGCTGGGCTGGGAAAACCCCAGATGGGGCAGGTCCTAAAGGTTTCCATCCCTAGGCAAGTGCTTTTGGATAAGTCTCTTGACTTGCCACAATAATGGGTGGAGACCTGTGCCCTGGTGATACAGACTTGCTGATGGGTAGCACCATCAGCCTCTCAAGTCTGGTGTCCATCCCCAAGACCATATAGGGACTGGTGACTGAGACCCAGATGTGAACTACTTAAGGGCTGCCCAAGTAGCTGAGGGATGACTTAGACTTACCTACAATCCTAGAAGACATCAAGGAGCTGCAGGATTATTTTGGGACTCAGTTCCAGGTTGGTAAAACCCAGTGTTGAACACATCCTAACGGTCCGTGTTCCCAGATCAGTGCTTGCAAACACAGCCTTTGCTTCAGTACCCAGTAGAATTGTGGCTGGTAGGTATGGCATTGGGCAGTGAGCCCGGTTCAGCAGCAGGCAGACCATGGCAGAGTGAACTTCCGTCACACCCCTGGTGTGGTGGGGTATGGGCTCCAGGTGTGATCTAGCTTTAAGGCACTCAGGGATACAAGACAAGGAGTCTGCACCCAACACAGGCCAAGGAAGAGGCTTATAGGGACAGACTATGCCTTTGCAGCCACTTCTCCAATTCATATAGAACACCACATCAACTGCAGATTTGGTACAAATTTGAGTTTGCAGAGTATTGCAGGAATGAATCAGTGAAAAATCTATCAATAGCTTTCCTGGAGCATACCTTGACTTGGGATAGTATCCAGGTCTGAAATAGCAGAACCATAGGCTCAGAAAATAAACAATCTGCTTAGAATTTATAGAAGGACAAGCACAAAGGAAGCCAGATTGCTACAACTAATCCTTCAACATGCAGATGCTACTGTATTCCAGTAGGCATGAAGAACTTCCGGGAAATGTGATCTCAGCTGAAGAGAAAAATCAGATGCCAGAACCCAACCAACTAGGAATTGAAAATCCCAAATACCTGCATGAAGATTTCAAAACAGCTGTTTTAAGGAAACACAAAGATATTCAAGAAAACACAGAAAAAGAAAAATGACTCAATATTTTAACAGATTTGATACCAATGAAATTAAACAAAATCAAGCAGAAATCCTTCAACTGAAAAGTATGTTAGTTAATAATTACAAACATGATATAAGTTATCAATAGCAGAATAGATCAGTAAGAATCAAGAATCAGTGAGCTCAAAGACAGGCTATTTGAAAATGCATAGTTCCAGGAGGAAAAAAAAAAGAGTTGAAGCATCAAGAGGAATGATAAAAGTTTAAGGGAACTATGGATTAGCATGAAAATAACAAATATTTCTGTTATTGTGATTCTACAGAGAATGCCGAAGGGGTGGAAAATATATTCAAAGACATAATAACAGAAAACTCCACAAACCTAGATGAAGATACAAGTCTCCATGTACAGGAAGGTGAAAGGTCACCAGTCAGATGCAACCTAACCAAGACATATTACAACCAAGACACATTACAACCAAGGTATCCCAAGATTAGAGATAGAGAGAGGACTTTCAAATCTGCAAGAGGAAAGCAGTAATACATAAAGAGTCCCAGTTCACCTATTGCAGACTGCTCAGCACAAATTGTACAGGCCAGGAGGGAATGGAATGAGACAGTTACAGTACTGATGGGTTAAAACACTGCAGCCAGGAGTCCTGTACCAAGCAAAGCTATCCTTCAGACAAGGGGGAGAAGTAAGACATTAAGATATTTCCAGACCAAAAAAAAAAAAAAGCTGGTAATTTATCGCCACCAGATCTGTGTTTAAAAAAAAAAACTAATGGAAATTCTTAAAACTAAAAGAAATATGTTATCAAATAAGAATATCAGACAGTAGAAAACACACTGTTAAATGTCACAATACCAGGTCAAAACGCTCCAGTATCATAAACACGGTGTATAAACCTTTTTTATCTTTAATATGATGACAAAAAAATTTGAATTTCTCATTGAAATGTTAAGAGACAGGCAGGGCCAGCGCTGTGGTGTAGCAGGTAAAGCCACCGCCTCCAGTGCTGGCATCCCATAAGGGCACCTGTTTCAGTTTCAGCTGTTCCACTCAGATACAGCTCTCTGCTATGGCCTGGAAAAGCAGAGGAAGATGCCCCAAGTCCTTGGGCCCCTGCACCCGCATGGGAGACCCAGAGGAAGCTCCCAGCTTCAGATCAGGATGGCTCCTGCCATTGTGGCCACCTGGGGAGTGAACCAGAGGATAGAAGACCTCTTTCTCTCTCTCTCTGCCTCTGCCTCTCTAACTCTGACTTTCAAATAAGTAAAATAAATCTTTAAAAAAAAGACAGGCAATATAAAAAAATTTAACAGCCAAATTCCAATGGCATTTTTTAAGCAAACAGAAAAAAACATTTTAAAAATTTGTGTCGAATCACAAAACATCTTTAATAGCAAAAGTTATCTTGAGCAAAAAGAACAAAGCAGAAGGTATTATACTACCTGACTGAAACATATTACAAAGCTATAGTAATTGAAACAGCATGGAATTGGCATAAAAAGAGATCTACAGACCGATAGAGCAGATTACAGACCCTTTAAGCCACACCACACATCTATAGCCAACTGATCTTTGACAAAGGTGTTAAGAATAGGCATTGGAAAAATGATACTTTGTAGTAAGTGGTGTTGGGAAAACTGGATATCCACAGGCACAAATGAAACTAGTCCCCTATTTCTCATCATGTACAAAAATCAAGCCAAAGTTGGATTAAAGTCTAAAGTTGAGATTGAGAACTTTGAAAGTATTAGAAGAGAATACAGGGCAAACACTTCAGGACATTGGAATAGGTAACGATTTTCTGGCGCAGACTGGAAAAGCACAGCAAACAAAAACAAAATGAGACAAAAGGGAATTCCAACTTCTGCACAGCAAAGGAAACCATCAAGGAGGAAGTGACCATCCATAGAATGGGGAAATTATTCATAAGCTATACATCTGACAACAGGTTAATATCCAGAGTATTTAAGGAACTTAACAGCGATAAAACAATACAATTAAGAAACGGACAGTAGGGGGCAGTATCAAGGCGCAGCAGGTTAAGCATCCAGGCATCCTAGCATCCCATTTGAGTGCCTGTTGGATTCCCCGCTGCTGCACCTGCAATCCAGCTTCCTGATAATGGCACCTGAACAAGCCACAATGGCCCAAGTGTTTGGGCCCGCGCACCCAGGTAGGAGACCTGGATGAAGTTCCTGGCTCCTGGCTTCAGCCTGCCCCCTGCCATTGCAGCTATTTGGGGAGTAATCAAGCAAATGGATGATCTCTCTGTCTCTCCTTCTCTTTCTGTCACTCTGCCTTTCAAATAAATAAAATAAACCTTTTTTTTTTAAAGGGAAATGGGCAGTAGACCTAAACAGATTATTTCTCAATGGAAGACACACAAATGGCCCACAGGTACACGAGAAAGTGGTCCATACCACTAAGCAGCAGGACAATGCCACGGTGAGATGACACATCACTCCAACACAATTGTCTCTTATCAAAGACAGAAGGTAACAAGTATCCAGGAAGGACCAGCGTGTGGAGAAAGGGGAACCTTTGTACACTGGTGGTAGCAGTATACATTAGTTCAGGCATTGTAGAAAAAAGTTGGAGTTTCTTCAAAAAACTAAAAATAGAACTACCATGTGATCTAGCATGCTCAGCCCTGGATATAGATCGAAAGGAAATGAAATTCATCTGTCTAAGAGACATTTACACTCCATATTTATTGCACCACCATTTACAATAGCTAGGAAATGAAAACAACCTCAGTGCCCATTCACTGATGAATGGATAAAGAAATTGTGGTACATAAACACAATGAAATATTACTCAGACGTGGAAGTTATTATATTCAAGATAAACAGGCCAGGCACAGGAAGACAGGTGTTGCATGATCTCATTCATATGTGGAGTCTAAAAAGTAAGTAATCTCATAGAAGTTAAAAATCCAACCAGTGCCTTTGGCTCAGTGCCCAAGGTGCCTTTAAGTCAGCCGCACCTCAAAGCCTACGACTTTGATGCAAGGACAGACTCATAACTTTACTCCTGGGCTGTGTGCCATGGCACAGTGGGTTGAGCTGCCACTTGTGACACCCACACCTCCTACTGAAGTACTGCTTCGAGTCCTGGCTGCTCCACATCAGGTTCATTTTCCTGCCAGTACATCCCTAGAGGCAGCAGCCAACGGCTCTTATGTTTAGGGCCCTGTTCTTTTGTGGGAGACCCAGGTGGAATTACAGGTTCCTGGCTCTGTTCCGGCCCAGTCTTGGCTGTTGTGGGCATTTGTAGAGTAAACCAATGCAAGGAAGATGTGTCTATGTCTCTCTCATGAAGAATGAACATTTAAAAATGTGTAATTTTGGTTACCAGAGTCCTGGGACAAAGTTGGGAGGGAGGGTAGAAGAAAGGTTGACTGGCGAGTACCAGCTTATAGCTAGTAAGAAGTCGCAGGGTTCTGTTGTACAGTACGGTGACTGTACAGAATGGCAATGTACTAGACATTTCTTTATAAAAGCACCTAGGACACTGGGATTCTGGATGCTTTTGCTCTCTAAGTGAATTTGTTGAAAGAATATATTTGCTCTGATTGGACATTTCACAGTGTATATATGTAATTACACATTAAGTAGCAGCCCATAAACTGGTACAATTTCTATGTCCGTTACATGTTTTTCACTTAAAAAGAAAAGAACGAACTCTGGCTTTTACACTGAAGTGAAAAGCCACAGAGCTTTCTGAGAAGCGAAGGACCAGGATTTCTATTTTCAAAGGTTTACTCTGGCTGCAGCTTACAGAATGGAAAGAGGAATGACGCAGCAAGACCAGTTAGGAGGCAAAACAGTACTTCATTGATTTTCTGTATCCCCAGTGCTTAGCACAATTGCAGACATAAAATTAATATCCCAACGACGTTCCTTCAGCCTGAAACCTCATCGTGCACATCTATGAATGGTTTATCACCGTAGTTCCTTCAGAGTTCCCACATAAAATTCAGGACATCCAGTGAAATTGGAATTGCATAGAAACAATGAAGGATCTTTCAGTATTGCATGGGACATACTTAGTCTCAAAATGGTTGTGGTTGGTCATCTGATGCTCAAATATCAGTGAACTTTTTTTTCTGCTTATTTTTCATTTTAACTGGATCGTATCTTTTCATTTGCTAAACCTGGCAGCCCTACCCAGGGCTTGCACAAGAGGCTTTCCCTGATTACCGAATACAGAAATGAAGTGCTCATGCCCAGGATTCTCCTTCTCCTTTATCCTTCTTCACTTAGCGTCAGAACTCCACTCCTCACCTGACTTGACGTGCATCAATTGGGTCCTTCATCACTTCCCCTACTGCAGGGTGAGCTACAGGAGGGCAGGAATTCTGCTCTATTCCCAGTAGCACACAGAGAACCTGGAACAGAGCCTGGCATATGAATCAACTCAATGAATATGCATGGCAGGAAGGAGCCAACAAAGGAGGGAGAAAACAAAGAAAGAAATCATCTTACAAACAGACTTAAAGGCTTGTTTTGAACCAAAATAAACTTTTAATTCCATTTTCCATGAACTTCTTCAGGTTTCTTCATGCAGTATCAGAGAAAAGAAGTAAAGAATGAATAACAGGATGGAACTACCCCTGCGGAAGAAAAGTTGTTCACCTCACCGCGGTTGAGATTACTGGCTCAAACTGTGAGTGGCAGAACCGGGCAGAAAATTCAGTGAGAGTCCAGTGCTGAGAAAATGCATAGTTGGGACATGGGCAATCCAAGAAGCAGTAGCAAACAGTCATCAGTGCCTGGAGGAACTAGTTGAGGTTGACACGCGTCATCTTCACAGGGGTTCATCTTGGTAGGCTTACAATCATCACCAGTGGGACTTGCTGGCCTAGGACTAGAAGAAAACAGGGAAGTCCTTCCAAAAGGCTTTGGGGAAATGGAATTAAAAGTGAAGTATGTTCTTGAGCAAAAAATTTTTTGAAATCCACACATTTCATAATCTGCATTTCTGTGACCACTTCCCTATGCTTGGATTTCAACATTTTCACACCAAAATAATTTTGTAGTTCCATCTTCCATGAACTTTTTGAAGCACTCTCATACACATAAATGGTGCTTAAAGGGTTGAGGTTTCAGAGGGCCAAATGATCAAAGAACCAAGAAAATGGATTCCTAATTTAAGATAACCTAAAATTCCTTCCGGTTTAGTAGAGAAGAGGCTAGGGAGAAGTCATTAGACCTACACCTCAGGAAGGGGACTAGGACCAAGTGTTGGTGCAGTTAGGATATTGTGGGTGATTGATGGGAAGGGGTAAAGTGTATCAGAGCACTTAACCATGTTGCATATGAAACCAGAGGCCCAGAGTCTGCCACCTGGTAGCTGTGTAGCTTGGGGCAAGTTACTTAATATTTCTCTGCCTCAGTCAGTTCCTCATTTATAAACTTAGGCTTATGCTTCAGAAGCTATGCTGTGATGAGATGAGTTAGTGTGTGTCAAGTACTTAAGACAGTGCCTAGTAGGTGGTTGTTAAGTATCAGCTGCCATAACCTTGGGTATGGGTTGTTTCCCTTGAGTGGAAATGAAAGTGGTTGAAATACAGGAAGCCTACAGTGAGATAAATCAATCAAATATGAGATCAGTTGCATAAGAAAAAATCAGTTGCAAGGAAAATAAAGGAAGCACAGAGTAAAAATAAAAGTACAGAAATAAAACTGAAAACACTGTTAAACATAGAACTGACTGATTCAAGACTTAGTTTTCAGAAAATTGGCAAATCTATTTTTAAAAATAAAATAAACAAAATAATACAGGTTGTGGGGCTGGCACTGTGGCGTAGCACGTAAAGCCACTGCCTGCAGCACTGGCATCCCAAGTGGGTGCCAATTCAAGACCTGGCTGCCCCACTTCCGATCCAGCTACCTGCTAATGTGCCCGTGTAGAGCAGTGAAGATGGCCCAAGCGCTTGGGCCCCTGCACCCATGTGGGAAACCCAGAAGCTCCTTGTTTCTGGCTTTCAGATTGGACCAGCTACAGCAGTTGTGGCCATTTGGAGAGTGAATCAGCAGATGGAAGACCTCTCTCCCTCTGCCTCTGCCTCACTGTAACTCTGCCTTTCCAATAAAATCAATCTTAAAAAAATAGAATGACTTTTTAAAAAAGATACAGAGTCTAAGGCACTAGATATTATATTTTAGTAATTATAATCAGAGGTGAGCTACTGAAGAGCATGAGCTTTTCCACCTCTTTGAATCTGCTATGTATTATGCTAATGCCTCAAACATTTCATGGCTAAGAAATCATATAAATAAGGAAATAGGACTATGTATGTCATTCATTGTCTATTTTCAATGATCCTGGATTTTTTTTTTTTACTGATATATGTGTCTAGGGATAAAGTAGTAAATTCATAGCAAACCAAACTTTTGTCAAACACTAAAAATTACAGCTAATATCTAAACAAGAAAGAACAAAATAAAAAAAAAAGAGGGAGAAAGGGAGGAATAAAAGGGAAGAGAGATCTGTTTGAAGGCTTCAGAGGAAAACTGCAGAGAGGTGGACTGGCAAAAGGCCGAGAATACAGGCTTTCCCAGAGCGCGCTGAAATTAAGCAGCAGCCAAACAATCAGAGCTTTGAGTGACTAAGATCCCAATGAGGAGGGACCGAGATCTGAATCTTGCACATACCAGTTTTCCCCTCAAAACATTTGTTGAAATCAAGATGCACAACACAGGAGGCTACAAAGCTAAGAACAAAACTTATCTACATCAGAGGGAGGGTTTGACATCACCCAGAGTAGAGGAGTCTCTCAGAATACACCAGGGTCTCAAAGGAACCCTTAGGGAACGACACCGTAGGACACAAAACAAGAAGTAGGTACCTACTTAAAAATTTACAACCAAACCTTGAGTCAATGTCCAGGATTAAATTCAGGTAATCATTCCCTGGTATCTATCTAGAAAAGGAAACAAATGAAATCTCTCTAGAGAAAAATTACACCATCCTAATCCTGAAAAACTTTCTGTACACATTATCTGACATCTAATCAAATATTACCAGACACTCAGAGTTCCCAAACCAAGAGGAAAATAAGTAATATTAATAGACTCCCATAT
The DNA here is from genome assembly GCF_051225735.1 of Oryctolagus cuniculus. Lineage (NCBI taxonomy): Eukaryota > Metazoa > Chordata > Mammalia > Lagomorpha > Leporidae > Oryctolagus > Oryctolagus cuniculus. Next base: position 8,036,370 of record NC_142888.1, on the reverse strand, counting down.
GTGATCCATATTTTAGACTTAGCAAGGCAAAACTTTGGAATCCTTAAGACGTATACCTTCAAGACAAATAGCAGACATAAGAAAATAGATTGGAAGACAGAAAATATGAGAAATGGAAACTATAAAAAAGCAAAAGGAAATTCTAGAACTGAAACACAGTACTTGAAACTAAAAACTAAGAAGATATTTTAATTAGAAATGAGATACAGCAGACAGAGCATTCATGAATTGAAGGCCAAGTCAATAGAAAATGTACAGGCTGAAGCACAGAAAGAATGGAGAATACCAAAAGGAATATAAGACATATATAGAACGCAAGTAACACATCTAATACACATATAATAGGAGTCAGAGTCAAGGCGACATAGAATGGGCAGAACCAACACCAGAATAGAGAGTGTCTGCAAATTTTCCCAAGATATGAAAAGCAACAACCTGCAAATTCAAGAAATTTAGCATATTCCAAGAACAAAAACAGAAAACCAAAGCTAGGCTTATAATAGTAAAACTTGTGAAATCAAAACAAAAAGAAAATCTTTACATGAGAGATAAAGATTTATGAAAGAAAATGACTAAGACCGACAGCTAACTTTTCTTAAGTGATAGAGCTCAGAAGGCAATGGCGTGATACTTTCAAAGTGATGCAAGAGAGTAACTAGAATTCCATGTTAAGTAAAATACTCTTTCAAAAATGCAGGTCAAATAAAGAAGTCCTCTGGTGAAAATACAAAGAATTTATCACCAGCAGTCCTGCAATGCAAGAAACACTAAAAGGTATTTCTGGAAACAGGAAAAGAATCCCATAAACATGGAAGTATTAGAAAAGATGGGAAAAAAGAAATCTAAATATATAAGAATGAAAATATTTTCTTATAGAGTTTAAAATATATGTACAATTAGACTGCATGAAAACAATATTACAGAAGATAGAAGGGAAAGAAAGAAAAGAAACAAGATTCAACTCTCCTAAGATGCTAGCCTTGTCAGACAAGTAGAAAAAGTAGAAACTTGGCACAAAACTAATAAATTAAGTTTGCCACACTCTTCTGGGTTAACCATTACCTTAGTAGTATAAGGATGTACAACAACAAGCTAGTTCCGGGGGTGGGGGGTGGGGGAAATCGGATAATAAAAAATATAATTCAAAGAAAAGAAAGAAAATCCCAAAACAAATATATCAATTAGAAAATACAGTAACATGGAACACTATAAACTGCAATATATTCATTAATTGCATTAGTTTTGGTGATTTAAAACATTAGCTCCCAATTATATGCTGCCTTTAAGAGAAAAAACTTTAATACAAAGACACAAGGTTGAAATTAAATTTAAGTAAAAAAGATACACCATGCAAACAAACCAAAAGAACATGCTGCTATTCTAACATCAGATAAAGTAGATACTAAGATAAACAGTAATATTTGAGAGAGAGAAATTTGTTTTGTAACCAAAACAGGTTATTATACCATGAAGACATTACAAGAAGCCAGTAATACAGCTACAAAATAGGCCAAGTGAAAACTGGCAGAAGAAAACCAACAAATCCTTATTCACAGTAAAAGGATAACATTTAATTGGCCAGGTATATAGTATAAAAATTAAACTTTCAAAAACTGATATTTCACCTGAAAGCATTTTCCCAGTCTATTTTTATTCATTTGCCCCATGTATATGGAGATATATATATATATATATGCATCACTTTCATTTTTAATAACTGTACTGCTTTAAACAGACAAGTTTACTGTAAGTACCTTTAACAGTGCGATCAACACTAAAATAAAATACAATCAACTCAAGTAGCAGAGTAAGGCAAAAAAAAAAAAAAAAAAAAAGAAGTGTTCTGGGGCTGACGCTGGCGTAGTAGGTTAGGTTTCTACCTGTGGCACCAGCATCCCATGTGGGTACCAGTACAAGTCCCGGATGCCCCTCTTCCGACCCAGCTCTCTGCTATGGCCTGGGAAAGCAGTAGAAGATGGCCCAAGGCCTTGGGCCCCTACACCTGTGTGGGAGACCCAGAGGAAGCTCCTGGCTTTGGATCAGCTCAGCTCCAGCCACTATGGCCATTTGGGGAATGAAGGAGCAAATGGAAGACCTTTCTCTCTGTCTCTCCCTCTCTGCAACTCTGCCTCTCAAATAAAATCTTAAAAAAAAAAGTGTTCTAATTTTATCACTTTTCAAAATAACTAATAGATGCTTTCTGAAGAAATAGAATATTAAAAGCATTACATGAAATTATAACCATAAGGACAGCCACCAAAACAAATACATGAACATTTTTAATTATCAGAGGAGACTCACAAAAAAAATAAAATAAAATAAAACTGATCACAGAATAAAGTACTTTTCAGGAATCAAAAAAAGGGGGGGTAAATAAAAAAAAAAGTACAATAGTACTTCAAAATCTTTGTGAAAAAATGGAACTAAAAGACTTGGGGCGGGGTGGTGATTGGGTGATTTAAAGATTCAGTGAGAGGCTGGCACTGTGGTATAGCAGGTAAAGCTGCTGCCTGCAGTGCTGGCATTCCGTATCAGTGCCAGTTTGAGTCCTGGCTGCTCCTCTTCTGATCCAGCTCTCTGCTATGACCTGGGAAAGCCGTGGAAGATGGCCCAAGTGCTTGGGTCCCTGCACCCACTGGGAGACCCAGAAGAAGCTCCTGGCTCCTGGCTTCGGATCGGCACAGCTCCAGCCATTGCAGCCAATTGGGGGGTGAACCAGCAGATAGAAGACCTCTCTGCCTCTTTCTCTCTTTGTGTGTAATTCTGACTTTCAAATAAATAAATCTTAAAAAAAAAAAAGAAAAAGATTCAATGAGATCCGATCAAAATCTCATGGAACTAGGGAAAAAAAACTAATAAAATTTGTATGGAACCACAATAGACCCTAAATAAACAAAATGATCTTGAGCAAAAAGAACAAAGCAGGAGGCATTATACTACCTTACTTTGCAATATATTACAAAGCTAAGGTAACTAAAACAGCATGATATTGGCATTAAAACAGATCTAGTCATAGACAAATGGAAGAGAACAGAGGCACTCAAGGTAAACCTACACATCTACAGCCAACTGATCTTTGACAAAAGGTGCTAAGAACTTGCATCACAAAAATGACACTCTTTAATAAGTGGTACTACGAGAATTGGATATCCACAGGGAAAATAACAAAACTAGACCACTACTTCTCACCATGTACAAAAATCAACTTAAAATCAATTAAATGTCTAAATGTAAGGTTAAAAGTTTTGAAAGAATCAGAAGAAAACCAAGGGAAAGAAACACTTCAGAGCTCTGGAATGGGCAAGATTTTTCTCAAGTAGACCCTACAAGCATCGGAAATAAAAATCAAATTAGACAAATAGGAATTCATCAAACTAAAGAAATTTTGCACAGCAAAGGAAATAATCAGAGTGGAAAGACCATCTACAGAATGAGTAAAAATATTTGCAAGGTATACATGACAAAGGATTAATATCTAGTACATAGAAATCAATTAAACAGCCAAAAATTTCCATTTAAAAAGGGGAAGTGGATCTAAACATTTCTCCAAGAAAGACAAACAATTGGCCAATAGCTACATGAAAAAATGTTCCATAAAGGAAATACAAGTCAAAACCACAATAGCACCTCACTCCAATAAACTGACTACTATCAAAAACACAAAAGATAACAAGTGTTGGCAAGCATGTGGAAAACATTGAACCCTTGCACACTGTTGGTGGGAATGTAACTTAGAACATTCATTATGGCAAACAGTGTGGAAGTTCCTCAAAAACACTAAAAATGGAACTACCATATAATCAAGCAAACCCACTCCTGAGTATGTATCCAAGGGAAATGAAATCCATCTGTCAAGGAGACATCTGCACTCCCATATTTATTGCAGCAGTATCCACAACAGCCATGAAATGGAAACCAACCTAAGTGTCCATCCACTGAAGAGTGAATAAAGATAATGTGGCATATACACACAGTGGAGTATTAGCCATAGAAAGGATGAAGTCTTTTCATTCCCAACAACATGGACAGAACTGGAGATCACTATGATAAGCTAAATAAACCAAGCACGGAAAGACAAGTATCACATGATCATATACATACGTGGTACAAAAAAAAAAAAACTTGTCTCATGGAAGTTAAAAATATAATGATGGTTACCAGAAGCTGGTGAAGGAAGTGGGGAGGGAGGGATTGAGCAAAGTTCGTTGATGCGTACTAGGTTATAGCTAAACAGGAATAACAAGTTCTTGGGTTCTATTAATAATAGGTAAAGATAGAAATTTACACAAAATTAACATCTCTCTCAAATAAAACTGGAAGACAGAATTTTGGGGTGTTTTCCCTAAACAAATGTTAAATGCTCAAAGGATAAATATATTTGCCCTGACATTCATTGTATAATGAAACATCACATAGGACTCCATATGTATGTAGTATAAAATATATTTGTTAACATTTTAAATAAAATTTTTAAAAGTATATATTTTGGTTCAAAAAAAATTGAAACCCAAGCATAGTTTTTTTTTTTATAATATGCATTTTCCAAGACCTTTTCAAGAACCCTTTAATATAACCACAAATAAGATGAATGGACTTCTGCTAATGACAAGTTAATACATACACACCACTAAGAACCACCGGAAAAGTATAATAAAATAGTTAATAAAAGATTTTAAAATCTGCTTAACAACCTCATAATGTTAAAAAGATAGCGAAGTATTACCTGGATAAAATCCAGCGTAGAGGGATGACATGAGAAATGAACCCTGCGTCCCATTTCTCTACTCCTGTGGATACTGGGTGGTGCTGGAGAGATTAGCCGAGAGGCTAAGAGGCTAAGCAGTAATTCAGTAGAGCTGAAGCACCAGACCATGGTGTCTGGAGCCACCAAGGTCGGAGGAGGGGCACTGGTTAGCCTTCCTCGGTCTGGCTTGGACCACCATAGGTCTGCATAACATTAGCATGAACTCAAAGTGGATGGGTTATTGCAGTGACTGGGGGTTATCTTCTAATTCCAGCAATTCTGGACATTGGATACAGGTGATCAAGAATGCTAGTGCCTCTGGCATCTAGCAGAGCAAAATGGAGTCCTCTCTAGAGAAAAACAGCATCGTCTTGGGTGATGATTTCTATCAACAATTTTCCAAATACAATGTCCAATAGGCAAGGAGAATCAGGAAGGAAAGAGGCAAGAAAACAAGAACCAAAACTCGCTAGTGAAGGGGTCAGCATAGTGGCGTAGCGGGTAAAGCCACTGCCTGAACTGCCAGCATCCTATATGGGCGCTGGTTCTAGTCTCGGCTGCTCCACTTCCGATCCAGCTTACTGCTGTGGCATGGGAAAGCAGAAGATGGCCCAAGTCCTTGGGCCCCTGCACCCACATGGGAGACCCGGAGGAGGCTCCTGGCTCCTGACTTCGGATCAGCACAGCTCTAACAGTTGCAGCCAACTGGGGAGTGAACCAGTGGATCAAAGACCCCACCCCTTCCTCTCTTTGTGTAACTCTGACTTTCAAGTAAATAAATAAATCTATTTTAAAAAAGACTAGCTAGGGGAAAAAATAAAAAACAATGAACCCATGTAGAATACCAAAGAAGGATATTAGAACTATTAGGCAAACACTTTAAATATGTTCAGCAAATCAAAATAAAGTGCCACTTTAAGAAGTACAATAGAAATGTAAACTATATAAATGAATCAAGGTCCTTCTTCCATCACCAAAATTCTACATATCGGACCCCAAAACAAATGGACATTCTTTGCAACACTGGTATGCAAAAGTATTGATTCATTTACTTAATAAGCATACACCAAGCAAGTTTTCTGTGTCAAGTCACAGTTAAACTCTGAGGGAAATAGGCAGATCAAACAAACATTGGTACCTTGATATCAAGGACTTTACATCTTATAGCCATATTTATCACACGTGTTGTTTTAGTCAAAAAAGCACTGACTGGCAGTACCAAGAGTCTCCTTATGTTTTTTAGAAGTTGAAGAAAGTGAATATGCCTTGATTCTTAATTGTCCTAGTCCTAAATCTGTTCTATAGGGGAGTTGCTAAAGACGTATACACTGTGTGGTGTATACAAGGTCATTCATCTTTATCTCGACTGCCAAGAGAAGAGCAACATCACTCATAGCCCAGAGCACTATGGCTTCCGTCTAAGTGTTGGGATCACATAGGATTTCAGGTCAGTACCATTCTTCAGCCCACATAAGAAAAAGAAAACTTGTTCCCGTCTATATTTGAAGCTATATTGATCTTGGGCTGTGGAAAGCAATATATTTATTTTCAATTTCTTTAAAACAGGAACCTGCTGGGGCCTCCTGGAGAAAATAACCTATTCTTGATGCTGCGCGGACACTTGAATTAAAGTGTAAGTTATTTAACTTCCATGATAAATATCCCTCATAGCAAATATGGCCTTGAAAAGTTTCCAATTGGTGCCTGGGAGGAACAAAATCATTTCTCAGAAGCATGAATGTCTTCTCCGAGACAGATTCATGAACACAGGAATGAAGGCTGTCTGTGAGTAAGAACATAGCCCACATATTCCTGATATTAAAGACTACAGAAATATGGACCATCCATGCTCTTGTATACCACTCTCCCATACCATGCTCCTGCACATCCAGCCATTCCTAGGGTTGCACGCCAAGTCATGGTTCTTACGTTGATGTTACACTCGTTACCCGAGATACACTGCATGTACACAGTCAATCCACACACCAATGCTTCCCAAACTCCTGCAGTCGTAATGATCTGGGTGATAGTGCTTCATTCAACTACATATGTTATCCTTAAGACCAGAACAAAACAAATTCCTGTTCAAAAATAAAAAGATATCCAAGATAGATCTTTTGGGATTTTGTGCTCAGATTGCCAGATAATTTTTTCACAAAATTTTATTCTGTGGATGAAAATCACAGTTGTTACTATCTTCAACACACTTAACTTAAAGGAACTTTCATTCCAGTCAACTTCAGTAGGTAGAGGTGCTGTTCAACAGGTCTTTCCCTTTTCATGTAAGAGGTTGAGAAATGTCACATGTTTCCAACCTATTACATGCCTTTCTCCTCAACAGTATATGACAGGAGACTTCAATTTAGGATTTATGATGATAAAAAAATTAAGTACTGAATTCACAATACAAAGCAAACTCAGTTTGGTTAATGATTTAGACATAGTCTACAAACAGGGTAACTGAAGACATTGGGTCTACAGTCAGAGAGAGGTTCAGAGGGATTTAACTACTATCCCTTTTTCACTGGGAACTGAATAAAAGCATTGCTTAAGGATAAAGACAGCAAGCCTACTATGATTACAATTCACTTTCTCAGTGCACTTACTGGTGCACTGTCCACAAATACATTTGTGCATTGCCCAGTGTAAATCCAAACTGGTCAATACCGAACAGGACCTCCCTCCTATCACCCATGATATGTATTCCATTTGAAAAGTATTCTCGATTTCCAAATGGTAACTTACCAAAGGTCAGACTTCATTACATACACTTATATTACTCTATTTACATCCCTATTTGCCACTATGCAGCCAAGTACAAATGAAATAAATGAATGCTATAACTCTTATGCAGTATAAATGAGTTCTGAAATACTTTCTGCTAAATCCCTGAGAGGCAAAGCCTCCTACAGTTTGACTACAAGGGTTCTGTAGATCTCTTCATCTTCAGGCAGAGCAAAGAAAAATGTATGGCTTCAAAATGGTCTTCAAGGGTGCCCCCGTTACTCGGACCACCCTTACCTACACAAGTGCTTCCTGTTTCTCACCCTCAGCTCCCTTGAGGCAGCAGCTGAAGTTAACAGCTATTAAGACACAGCTGCTCAAATGTTTGATGTCCCATTTACACTCAGTTTAAGTGACTCAACAGGTATGTACCCCTCATTGGAAACTGAGGACCCAAGTTTCCAATATGAATGAGATCCCAGAAGCCACACCTGGGCACAAAGAAATGGTTTGGGACTCATTCTTAACCGGGAAGCATGGAACAGAGCGCATCCATGGGTGAAGGGAGATTGAAGGCGAGAGAGATCAGTCAATAGAGTCACCAAACTCAAGCTGTATGGAAAGGGAAAAACCGGCCCAGTGTCAGGGCAGTCTCCAAGCACAGTTCTTTGGATGACTGGAACATAATAGGGTGAAGATAGCTAAGAGGCAGATCTGAGAAACTCCTGAGGTTCTTAAGCATAAAGAACTTTGTATAGGACATTCCTGGCCAAGGGACAGCTGTGGATAGGACAAGTGTGGATGCAAGAAGAGCATGGGAGTTTGAACTAAAACCAGGCTGTCATGAGAAAAACAGCATTCCCTGCTCCTCTCCAAAGAGATTTGAGAGTACTTCAAAAAGTTCATGAATAAGCTCATTTCTTTAAAATCTATGCATGATTTTCAAAAAATTTTACATCAGTTATTAAATGAAAATAATTTAATCCACATTCCACAAAATTTTTGAAGTATCCTTGCACAGGTATTACTTACTAACCCATTATATCTTTTTTAAAAAATATTTGAAGCTGACTTATTGTTAACAATTGGACAAAATTATTTTCCTTCATCTCACAGTCTTTATTTGCCCTTGGGGACATGTTTTCCTAGATAACCTTGAGTGAAGTTCTGATTCTACAGTCACAACTCTCAATCTTGGGGTGGAGGTATCTGCTTTTCAATAAAATGCTCTAAACTGCCACAAAATTTTCAAATCACTTTCTTCAAAAGGAAACATAATGGGGGAAAAAGGGGGAACCCTAGTTTTCACTAAGTGCCTGTACAGTAAGATAAAAAGCAATACCAATTTTAATCAAATCTCTTCAAAGGTCAAAAATAAATGTAGGCAGGCAGAATAATGCCTGCTCTCCCCCTAAAATGTCCACATCCTACTATCTGGAATTGCAAATATATTATGTTACATAGCACAATAGAATTAAGGTTGTTCATTAACTGACCTTAAAATAAGCTTAGCTTCAAGTATCCATAATATCCAATGGAATCGTGAGCGTCCCTAAATGGGGAAAGGTGAGGCGGAAGAATGAGACTCAAAGAGATGGAGTATGAAGAAATGCTCGTCAGACATTGTTTGCTTTGAATATAGAGGCAAATGTCATGAGCCAAGGCGTGCAGCTGCCTCTGGGAAGAGCTCAGCGACAGATCTTCCCCTCGAGCCTCCAGAAGGAACTGTGCCTTGCCAACACCTGCATACGCCAACGAGACTCGCTTCAGACCAGGACAAAATACATTGGGGTTGCTTTTAGCCACTAAGTTAGTGACAGTTTGCTACAACAGCAAATTAATGCAAGTACTGAAATGCTTTGGGGCATTTTGGATGTCCTTAATGTTGCTGGTCTGTTTAGAAAATGCTGGCACTGAAGACAATATTGATGCAGTATTCATTCATGGTCTTCCAATTCACTCTGTGGCTAGCCAGTCTTCCATCACCAGATGCTTCATTATTCGTCCCCCCGCCTCCAACAATAATTGCTGCACCCCTCCCCTAGAGTTTCTGGCCTAGGGTGGGCCTGAGGATTTGTATTGCTAAAATTCCCAGATGATGCTGATGCTGCTGATCAGGGGGCAAGACTCTGACACCCACTTGTGCAGTGAAAGAGAAAGGCATGCGAACAAACAAAACAGTGTACTAACTGGCAGGATGTCAACAGCACAGCAGAGTCATCAATGTCATGCACTTGGATGGAGCCAGTTTGTAGAAAAAAAGTGTGTAAGGTAAAACACAGAAGAGACATGGTAAAGAGGCGGCAAAGTCAAGGAAAAGAATATTTCTGGTAGAGGGCAATTCCTAAGGAAAGACAAAGGAGAAAACTGCTTTGTCGTTGGGACATCGGACATAGACAACTGGAGAAAAGGATGCCCACAGGCAAGTAGTGGGAAACGAAGCTAGAGAGGGAGATGAGCCAGATACGAGGGCTGCTCTGTGCTCAGCAACGAATTTTTATCCCAAATGCTAGAGCTATACATTCATGTCTATTTATAGATTTACGCATTAGAAGGTCTACTTGCCAGTTCTGTTAGATGACTGCGCTGGTGCTGAGAACCATGGAAAGAATCAAGGCTATTTAGGAAACCACCAGTTAAGTGATTAATACCCATGTTACGATGAAAGCAATGGCTTGAGTGACATAGCTAGGAAAGAAGCATAAAGGTATAATCTACATGCCTTGGTCAACAACCAAATACACTAAGTTAGAGAACACTGTGGAGGAACAGAAGATGACCAGGAGGCTTTGGCCTCATACATTTGGTAGGCTAATGGTACCATTAAACAAATGAGACTCAGGGCTGGGGCTATGGTGTAGTAGATTAAGCCTCTGCCTGTGGCAGCAGCATCCCATATGGGCACTGCTTCATTTCTGATCCAGCTCTCTGCTATGGCCTGGGAAAGCAGTGGAAGATGGCCCAAGTCCTTGGGCCCCTGCGCCCACGTGGGAGACCCAGAAGAAGCTCCTGGTTCCTGGCTTTGGAGGAGTCCAGCCCTGGCTGTTGTGGCCATTTGGGGAGTGAACGAGCAGATGAAAGATCTCTCAATCTCTCCATCTCTCTCTCTCTCTCTCTCTCTCTGTGTGTGTGTGTGTGTGTCTGTCTGTCTGTCTGTCCCTCTCCCTCTGTCTGTAACTCTGCCTCTCAAATAAACAAATCTTAAAAATAAAAAACTAAAAAATAGGCAAAAATTTTAAAAAGGATAAAAGAAATGAGACTCTATAGAAGGAGTCCACTGGCTGGGAAGGGTAATGATTCAGTTGTGGGTTCATTGAAGTTAAGATGCCTGGATTATGTCCAGGAAAAGATAGCCAGATGACAGTTTTAAACAGCTATGGGTTGCCAGAACATTCAAGCAAAAATGAAATTTGGGTCGGCACTGTGGTGTAGTGGGTAAATCTGCTGCCTACCATGCCAGCATCCCATGTGGGCACTGGTTTGGGTCCCGGCTGCTCCACTTCTGATCCAGCTCCCTGCTGTGGCCTGGGAGGGCAGTGGAGGATGGCACAGGTTCTTGGGCCCCTGAACCTGCATATGGGGGCCTGGAGGAGGCTTCTGGCTCCTGGCTTCACATCCGCCCATCTCTGGCCTTTGTGGCCATTTAGGGGGGGTGAGCCAGCAGATGGAAGGCCAATCTCTCTCTCTCTCTCTCTCTCTCTCTCTCTCTGCCTCTGCCTCTGCCTCTCTGTATCTCTGCCATTCAGCTAAGTAGACAGATAAATATTTAAAAAAATAAAGTAAAATATGGATAGAAAAGTGTTAGATGTGTATATTTATAAGTAATTTTAATATTTATCTTTTTCTGATTTGTGTAACTACTCAATAGTGAGCATGCATTGCTCTTGTAAACTGAAACATGAAAAATATTTTAAAGTTCTTTTCCAAAGTAAAAATCTGAAAATATATTCTAAACTGAAAACCTAAGATTATGCACATATCTGTGTTTAAAACAGATGTTTGCCCAGCTGCCTCCTCACTGTCCAAAATGCAGCCAAATGACATCCAAAGTCATCTCATTCTTGGTGACAGATACGTAGGGTTACACGGAGCTAGAAGGCTAATAGCTTGCTCGTATGTGATTGAAACTTAACAGATGTGGAAAGACTGCATGAAGCGAGGGAAAAAAAGTTTTAGGGCATCACTTTAGAAAGCTGTTTCAGATTGTTGGGATCCATGAAAGGATGAGCTTAAAAGGAGAGTTTTCCTCCAATGTAGCCAGTGATAACTTGAGCCTCCTTAGATACAAGGAATATGTATCATTCAGTTCCTAAATATAGACTTGTCATTCATAAAGGAAAGAGCAGTCCACCACAGATCAGCTATTGCACAAATCCCCACCCCCCACCCCCATGAATACAGGAGATACTATGATACCAAAGCAGGTTTACACGGATAAGCCCAGGACTTGGTGTTTATATCCTGATGTGAGGCAACATCTGGCAGAAATATATTGTCTATTTAAGCTGAATCCTCCACAATTTGTTCAAGGTTACTATGCAGCTTATTAAGGTTAACTGTCCATATAACTTGGGTATTAATAAGAAAACAGAGAAACAAATATGTGACAATGACAAAAACCTGAAGAAAATGTTCAGTATTTTTAAAAGACTTATTAATTTGAAAAGCAGAACAACAGAAAGAGAGGCAGAGACACAGAGAGAGATCTTCCACCTCCTAGTTCATTCCCGAAATGGCAACAACAACCAGGTCTGACCCAGGTGGCAGCCAGGAGCCGAGAATTCCATTTGGGTCTCCCACATACGTGGCAGGGGCCTAAATGCTTGGGCCATCATCTGTTGCCTTCTCAGGCACATTAGCCAGAAACTGGATTGGAAGTGGAGCAGCTGGAACTCTAACTGGCACTCAGAGAAGGGATGTGGTGTTGCAAGCAGTGACTTACCCTGCTATGACACAGCGCCGGCACCTGTTCAATATTTTAGGCTTTTTCAAAAGTGAGCTCTTTCCTATTTCTGAACTTCAAATATCACTAACGTGTTTTGAAAACACTTCATATTAGAACAAATTTCAATTGTAGAAATGGATAGTATATAATTCTCAGGCTACTGGGGGAAAGTTGAAGTAAAAATGGCTCTTATTAGTTAGTTACTGCTGTGTAACACACCATTCCAACATTTCATAACTTAAAACAACAAGCATTTATATTATTGCTCACAAATCTACAGGCAATCTGTGTGGTTCTCTGGTCTCAGCGAGGCTCCTGCATGGGGCTACTGTCAACTTGGGGTTGGGTTGGCAGCTGGACAATCTCACATGTTTTGGAGTTGGCTAAATATAAATTGGCCTAGGATGGTTTTCAGTGGAAAAAAAAAATGAGCTGTCACCAATGCATTCTCTCGTCTTTTAGAAGGTAGGACAAGTTTGTTCTTACGAAAATGGAAGGTCCCAAGATCACTAGACTGAGAACTGTACACTAATGCTGATACGTTCTATGGGCCAAAGCAAATCACAAAACCAGCTTATATTCAAAGGGATGAGAAAAGAGATTCCATCTCTTGATAAGAGGGCTTGTGAAAACAGACAGGAAAGGATGAAAAATTGAGGCCAATGGTTCAATCAACGTGCCACATGCATAAACCATCCAGAATAATCAAGTCAAATATTTAGGGAAGATATAAATACAGATCAGCGATGGTTAGTTAGGTGAGCAGACTTTCTCTTTCCTATTGTGCGATGATGTGATGGAAGAATTAATTTTATTCAGCAGGGAATAAAAAGCTATTAACTCCCACTTTTTTCCAACCAAATAGGAACCCTATCTGTATCATATTTTTACCTAGGTCTGACCTTGAAAGATACTTAAAATATGACTGAGTTTCCCATTGGAAATGAAATACATCTATTGACTATTTTGTTCAAGAAAAAAATGTATTATTTTACTGAGAATGTTTTTGGAACTGTTAGGAGATATGCCAAATTCTGACACTTTTCAGAGTGATTCAGATACTAAAACTTTGCCAAGAAAATTCTGAGTTACGCATTTAATCACCTGCTTCTTTCCTTTCCTTTATTTTGCAGACACAATTCAAGTAGATTGCATTTTTCTCAAGTGGGGTTCCTGAGCCATTGAAAATCAACAGTAATTGCACTCCAAGTAACAATAAAAATATTTAACAGTTTACATGGGCACTGACCACTCAGAACATACCCTGACATTGGATTTTGCTATTCCGTAAGTTCCATCAGGGGAAAGATACTTTCATGAGATCACTGAGAGGACTAAACTTTTGTTCTCAGGAACATCATGGACACTGTAGAATGTTGTCTAGAAAATCTAAGGTTCAGGCAATAGAATGACTAATTTCTTCGACAATTGAGGGGAAGGGAGCCGGCAACATTGTGACTGGCTCAAATACACAGTTTGTCAAACAACAGATTTGTCCTTGGCCAGAGAGTGCACCTCACTAGAGGAAGCCAGTATCAGTGTCATCGTAGGTCCTGTCACAGAGGGCCACCTAGGGGCATGAACACCACTCAGCGGAGAGGAGCTGTAGGCATTGCAAAATTCCCAGGGGTTGAAGAACAAATAAGGACCTAATTGGAAGAGAGATTCATTTATCTTCATCAAGAGAACTACAGGGAGAGATTCAGATCAATAAAAGCAATTCTTATTAACCACAGAAATGTTGATTAATCAATCAATTCTTAGAACCTGCATTCAGGACCAGAAAGTACTAACCCAGTTTCACATAGTACCAGTCAAACAAGACCTTTCCTAGGGTCTTCAACTCCCCTCACCCAATCTCTAACACTCCAACTTACAGAACCAAGACCTTCACTTAGATAACAGTTGAAATGTTGGAAGGTAAAGGAACAAGCTGACTACAACCTTCTTCCTGATTGCTGGCTTTCCACCAGCCACAGCCAGCAAGGTAGAGAAAAGCTTCATCCCTAAAACAATGACATGATTTAACCATCACCTTTGACTGGACATTTTAATTACTAACCAGGGAGTGTTCCATGTCTTTAACAATGTAGAGGTAAGTCATGAGATGGCTCCCAGCAGGAAACTATTGATGGACCAGTACAGACTCACCTCTCTTCAAGATGACTTTCTTGTGCAGGGAAGAGCAAGAAGAAAACTGGTTATATAATACAAGTAGTGATAGGACATTAATAAACGCATGGTTAAGAAACAATTGGGGGAGGATGTAGATTCCTCCACAGGGCAGCCAGGGAAAGCATTTGAAAAGAGACGTGAAGTCAGAGAGCCAGATTTATGAAGATCCATGGGGAGGTGGTCCAGGCAGACAAAAACCACAAGGGAAAGATGTAGAGGTAGGAAAGAGCATGGGGGCCCAAGGATTTTTTTAAAGTTTGTGTGGCTCAAATGCAGGGCATGAGAAGAAAGGGGTAGAATATTATTTTGGAAAATTCACCAGTAATATAATCATACACCATATCTAACGAGCAACTGGACTTGAAATGCAATGCAAAACCATCTGAGGGCTGGTTCCCATCTCAAATGATGACCTTGGTTGCTGTGTACAGAACAGTCACCAAGAATGGACACTAACTAGTGAGTCAATTCGTAAGGCAGCTGCTTTCAAATCCTCTAGGATACCTACTGAAAGGGCAGGTTACTCAACTCCAGCCATCTCTCTCTCTCAAAAGCTCCGATTCAAAATCCTGCCAGTAAGAAGGCAAAAAGGACTCTATTTTTAGCAGACTGTCCAGGAGATTCTCTCCAGTCATCAGAATCAGGAATCACCATCCTCTATTATACAGTGACCATTTTTTGAGCACTCACACAGAACTTCTGCTCACTATCAGACTTATTCCACCCCCATGAAATGTGCTTGCTTTTATCTTGCCCCTTCACTTTAAATACATTTCATCCACATTAGCAACTGTGCAGGGTTCAATAGTTCAAAATTTTTTTGCCGTCAAGTTTTACTTGGGTTCAATTTACTATTTATTCTACCTTTATTTTCTATTTTATTAATTTTTTAGTATTTGCACATCCATTTACTTTTAAGAATTAAGGTGTAGCTTCATTAGTCTTCAGAGTAATATAATACCCCATACAGACATTAAATTCAAAATTATGTCCATTAGAGCTTCAAAATTTCCTATAAGGAAGGGATTTGCATTATTTTTCCCTTAAAGAAACAATCACTATAACTTGTTATTTTTATATCCACCTCTATCATTTAAATAACCAGATGAACTCACACTTAATAGAATTTTTAAAGCTTATCTGGTACAACTTTACATCTGATCTGCTCTGTTGAATAACATTTGTTTCTCAGACACAACTTAAAATAAATCACTTATAAAAGATTATTGTTTTAATGTGAAATTTTATCATAATGGTTTTTTTGGTTTAATACATCATGTACATGGTTTCCCCCCATATTCAACTCTAGTAAACATCATTAAAAATGGGAGAACTCTTCACAGTTAAGAAGACTTACAGCAAATTTTGCTATTTTCTTATCACATGGAAACATAGCACTTGTATTTTAAAAGTACTGTTTTAACAGCTCCTAAACAAAGGCAAAAAGGGAACAAGTATGCCCCAATCCAAGTGCCTAAAACATTTACCACTAGTGTCTCACAGTATTAGAATCCACGCTTTTGCTAACAAACACTTCTCACTAAAACTATTACATTAATCCTGGGTTATCAACTTGTTTTGTGTGAAATATCACTTTTAAGAATCTATTTTAGGGTTGTTAAAATTAAATGGCCAGTTGTATTAGTTCTAGCTTCAGATCTACCTTCAAAGATGTGTTTGCATCTCATCAGCCAAGAAAAGTATTTGTTTTGCCTGCACGTGACACTAAAGGACCAAAATAGCCTTGAGTTTTCCCTTTGCAAAAACAATTATCAACACAATTTAAATACTATAAACTGTCTAGTAAAAGATATTCATACAACATGTTTTGTTTATATTTTTACACCATTTAGCAAAGAGGAAAAACTTCATGAGGGTTTATTCAAATGATATTTCATAATATCCTAAGAATGTCAATTCACACATATGAATTCTGTCTAAAGTATATAAGTGATCATCTTAGCAAAAATGTAATAAGCCCTTAAAATGAAAAAGGTGATTCTAAAAGCACTTTGTCATGCAGTGAAATTCTCATAATTTAGTCATTACGTTTCTCTTTTCTAATACAAAATTATCTGATAAGTCTTCACTGTTAACTTTACGCTAAAATGTTCCAAGTTTAGATGGTTTTACCAATAAATTAAGTAGGGAAGAATTATAGCTTTAAATTTCAGATTAGATAGAAAACCTTATCATGCAGTAACGAAATCCCAGTAAGTACAAGTTTGTGACTGTAAGAATGCCAGTTGTTAACACAGTATTCAAATGCTCCTGTGGCATTCAAATCGTAGTTCCAAACCCAGTAAACAACAAACCACATAAAAACAAGATCAAACTCTACCATGAAATGAAGAATTATAGTAATATCTATTCATCCCTAAATATTTAGGACAATCAATAGAGGACACACTTCATCTAAATGACAACATTAAAACAATGCAACAAAATCATGTTTCTTAAAAATAGTAAGTATGGTACACTGTGTGATTCCAACCATTCTGTAAAAAAAGCATTAAAAAGTAACAGCATCCCCACGAGCTTGGAGCCTACAGAGTCAATTACTTTGGTCATATCTTCCCAAATGATTTAGTAATGCCTTTTTAGCATTACAAACATAAATCTATCCTAGTACTGAAAGTCTGATATATTTTGGTGCTTCTGGGGCTGCCTAAAAATGAAAAGGCAGCCACGTGAAATGCGTTATATACTTATTTTATCTCAGATTTTCAATTCTAACATTGTGAAATAATTCTCTACCATTTAGCTGTCTGCCTTACAGTATGTTTAGTATATTTTCATTTCTATAACTTTATTATAATTTGGGAAATCAATGGTAAAACATCATTTTTATTTTTAATAAAAAACTTTTATTTAATAAATATAAATTTCAGAAGTACAACTTTTGGAATATAGCGGTTCTTCCCCCCATAACCACCCTCCCACCCGCAAACCACCCATCTCCTACTCCCTCTCCCATCCCATTCTTCATTAAGACTCATTTTCAATTATCTTTATATACAGAAGATCAACTCTATACTGAGTAAAACATTCTGCACCCACACAGACTCACAAAGTATAAAGTACTGTTTGAGGATTTGTTTTACCATTAATTCTCATAGTACTACACATTAAGGACAGAAGTCCTACATGGGGAGCAAGTGCACAGTCACTCTGTTGTTGATTTAACAATTGACACTATTATTTATGAGGTCAGTAATCACCTGAGGCTCTTGTCATGAACTGGCAAGGCTATGGAAGCCTCTTGAGTCCTCAAACCCTGACCTTATTTAGACAAGGCCATAATCAAAGTGGAAGTTCTCTCCTCCCTTTAGAGAAAGGTACCTCCTTCTTTGATGGTCCCTTCTTTCCACCGAGATCACACTCAGAGATCTTTCATTTAGGTCATTTTTTGCCACAGTGTCTTGCTTTCCATGCCTGAAATGTTCTCAAGGGCTTTTTAAGCCAGATCTGAATGCCTTAAGGGCTGATTCTGAGGCCAGAGTGCTGTTTAGGGCATTTGTCATTCCATCAGTCTGCTGTGTATCCTGCTTCCCGTGTTGGAACATTCTCTCCTTTTCAATTCTATCAATTATTATTAGTAGACACTGG
Organism: Oryctolagus cuniculus; assembly: GCF_051225735.1. Taxonomy (NCBI): domain Eukaryota; kingdom Metazoa; phylum Chordata; class Mammalia; order Lagomorpha; family Leporidae; genus Oryctolagus; species Oryctolagus cuniculus. Next base: position 8,018,173 of record NC_142888.1, on the reverse strand, counting down.
TCTTATTTATGTGATCCCTTTGACACTTAATCCTATCTTTATGATCAGTTATGAACTTAAATTGATCATTTTAACTAGTAAGGTTACATTGGTACCTGCCAACTTAATGGGATTTGGAGTCCCATGACAACTTTTTAGCTTTACCCTTAAGTCCAAGTGAGTATGTGCTCAACTGTACATCTCCTCCCTCTCTCATTCCCACTTATATTTTTAACAGGGATCAATTTTCAGTTGGATTTAAACACCTAGGAATAATTCTGTGTTAAGTAAAAAGTTCAACCAATGGTACTAAGTAGAAAAAGAAAATACTGAAAAGAATAAAATAGTAAGCTGTTCAACAGTCAGGACAAGGGCTGATCAAGTCACTGCTTGTCATAATGTCAGTTTCACTTCTACAGGCTTCTTTTTAGGTGCTCAGTTGTCAAAGATCAGGGAGAACAAATGATATTTGTCCCTTTGGGACTGGCTTATTTCACTCAGCATGATGTTTTCCAGATTCCTCCATTTTGTTGCAAATGACCGGATTTCACTTTTTTTCTTTTTTTAAAGCTGTGTAGCATTCTATAGAGCACATATCCCATAATTTCTTTATCCAGTCTTCTGTTGATGGGCATTTAGGTTGATTCCATGTCTTTGATATTGTGAATTGAGCAGCAATAAACATCGAGGTGCAGACAGCTCTTTTATTTGCCAATTTAATTTCCTTTGGGTAAATTCCAAGGAGAGGGATGTCTGGGTCATGTGATAGGATTATATTCAGGTTTCTGAGGGATCTCCAAACTGTCTTCCACAATGGCTTTACCAGTTTGCATTCCCACCAACAGTGGATTAATACGCCCTTTTCCCCACATCCTCACCAGCATCTGTTGTTGGTAGATTTCTGAATGTGAGCCATTCTAACCGGGGTGAGGTGAAACCTCATTGTGGTTTTGATTTGCATTTTCCTGATGGCTAGTGATCCTGAACATTTTTTCATGTGTCTGTTGGCCATTTGGATTTCTTCTTTTGAAAAATGTCTATTGAGGTCCTTGGCCCATCTCTTTAAGTGGATTGTTTGTTTCGTTGTCGTGGAGTCTCTTGATCTCTTTGTAGATTCTGATTGTTATTCCTGTATCAGTTGCATAGTTTGCAAATATTTTTTCCCATTCTGTCAGTTGCCTCTTCACTTTCCTGTTTCTTTAAAAATATGGTTTTTAAAAACACCATGTGATTATGTTGAAATCATCTAAAATAGTATTTTACAACTATATTGATATTTAGTCATTTTACACAGTTTAAAACTTTATCACAAAATATAGTACTTTTGAAAATGGAACAATGCAAATTTACTTTTAAAAATATTATCACAAAAAATCAACTTTGGGTCAATTTACCACTGTATGGCAACAAAATTGTTTAAATCAAGCTGTGTGTACTGAGTTGCTTTCCCACACTATAGTATAATACTTGAAACCAATCTGAAAGTCAAAGTTTAAAGCCATTTTAAGAAGCAAAACATGGAATTACTCCAGGGAATAAGGTATGGTTTAGCATGAACATATCAATAAACATAATGCATCAAATCAACAGAATAAACAATAAAAATCACTTGAACACATCAATAAATATAATTCAATAAAATTCAATATCCATTTGTGATGCAAAGAAACAATCTTGAACAAATTAGGTATACAATGAATACACCTCAACAAAAAAGTTCTATAGTGACAAACTTTCAGTCTGCATCATACTGAACGGGAAAAGACTGAAAACATGTCTTCAAAGATCTGGGGCCAGACGAGGATACTCACTCTCACTACTCTTACTCAATAAAGTACTGGAAATTTTAGACAGAGCCATCAGGCAAGATAAAGAAATAAAAGTCGGCAAGTAAAAATTCAAATTATCCATGTTTGCAAGTGATTTTTATAGTCTACATAAAGAGAAACCTAAAGATTCCACCAAGAGTCTTTTAGAACTAAACAAATTTGGTAAAGTCACAGAATAAAAAATCAACACACAAAAATCAGTAGCATTTTATACATCAATATTGAACTCGCTGAAAAAGAAATTCTAAGAGAAATCCCATTCACAATAGCTACAAAACAAATCAAATATCTTGGAATAAATTTAACCAAGGATGAGAAAGACCTCTGCAGTGAAAATTACAAAACATTGATGGAAATTGAAGATACAAAAAACAAATGACCTTCAATGTTCATGAACTAGAAGAATTAATAATGCCAAAGTACTCACAGTAACCAAGCTATTTAAACATTCAACATAATCTCTATCAAAATACCAAGGACAGTTTTCATAGAACTAGGGAAAAAAAAAACCTAAAATCCATATTTAAGCACAATGGATCCCAAATAGCCAAAGGAATCGTGAACAAAGCTGTAGGCATTACAGTGCCAGATTTCAAAATGTGCCACAGAGCTACTGTAACCAAAACAGCATACCACTCGCATAACAGACACATAGTCCAATGGAACGCAATGAAGATCCCAGAAATCATTTCATACATCTACAGCCACTTGATACTTGTCCTAAGTGCCAAAACGTACACTGAGAAAGCACAGTTTCTTCAGTAACTGGTGTTGGAGCAACTCGCTATCCATATGCAGGGAGGGCAGGCACAGTGGGAAGAATTACGATGTACATCATGTTGCATATATGAGACACATACAAATTAAAAATAGTAAAGAAAAAAAAACTTCAACACCCACCCCCCCAACACACACTCATTAGAAATATCAAGGTCTAAATATAAGAGCTGAAACTGTGAAAGTATTAGAAAAAAAAAAACACAATAAAAAATAATTCAGGACATTGGCATAGGCATCAATTTTACGGATAAGACCCCAAAAACACAGGCAACAAGAGGAAAAGTAGACAAGGGTAATTAACTAAAACTGAGACACTAACAGATAGCAAAACAAACAAGAGAGTGTGGAGACAACCATCAGAATGGGAGAAAATATTTGTAAACTCTGCCTCTGGGAAAGGATTAATATCCAGAGTACATAAGAATCTTCAAAAGTTCAGCAAAAAGCCCAAAAATCCAGTTATGAAATGGGCAAAGGATACAAACAGACATTTCTCAGAAGAAATACAAATGGCCAATAAATTACATTTAAAAATGCTCAATATAGCCAGCCATAAGAGAAACAGAAACTAAAACCACAATTAGAAGTCATCTTACTGGGGCCAGCACCGTGGCGTAGTGGGTAAGGTCACCGCCTGCAGTGCCAGCATCCCATATGGGCGCCGGTTCAAGGCCTGGTCGCTCCACTTCTGATCCAGCTCTCTGCTATGGCCTGGGAAAGCAATGGAAGATGTCCCAAGTACTTGGGCTCCTGTACTCACATGGGAGACCTGGAGGAGGCTCCTGGCTCCGGATCGTCGCAGCTCTAGCTGTTGTGGCCATCTGGGGAGTGAACCAGTGGGCAACCGACCGACCGAACTCTCTTTCCCTCCCCCCTCCCTCCTCCTCTCCCTCCCCCTCTCATTCTCTCTGCCTCTCCTCTCATTGTGTAACTCTGACTTTTGAGTAAAATAAATTAAAAAAAATCATCTTACTTCAAGTGGAACAGCTGAAAAAAAAAGGCAAAAAATAACAAATGGGACCAAGATTGTGGCACAGCAGGCTAAGCCACCATCCCACATGAGCACCGATTTGAGTCTCGGCTGCCTCACTTCCAAAGCAGTTCCCAGATAATGTACCTGAGAAAGCAGCAGAAGATGGTCCAAGTACTTGGGACCTTGCCTCCCACATGGAAGACCCAGATGGAGTTCCAGACTCCTGCTTAGCCTGGGGGAGTGAACCAGCGGATGGAAGATAACGCTCTTGCTCACTTGCTCTTTCTGTTTCTCTAACAAATCTTTTTAAAAATAACACTGGTGCAAATGTGAAAAAAAGAAAATGCTACACACTGTTAACAGAAACTTAAGTCAGTGCAGCTACTATGAAGAACAATATGAAGGCTCCTCACAAAAACTAAAAATACATGTACCATATGGCCCAACTATCCCACTTCTGGGTGTATATTCAAAACAAGTAAGATCAGCCTGTAAAAGAGATACCTGCATTCACATTTTCATGGCAGCACTATTCACATTTGCTAAGGTAACCAATTTATGAAGATGTCCACTGACAGATGAGCGGACAATGTTGTATATAAACACAATGGAATATTATTCAGGCATAAAAATGAAATTCTGATATTTGCAACAAAATGGAACTGGAACACATGATGTTAAGTGAAATAAGCAGGCACAGAAAGACAAATATTTTATGTTTTTTCTCATATATGGATTTTTTTAAACAAAGTTTGACCTGGGGCCAGCATTGCAGTATAGCAGGTTAAGCCTCTGCCTGCTTCATTGGTACCCCTTATTGGCACTGATTCACAACCCTGCTGCTCCATTGCTAACCCAGCTCCCTGCTAATATGCCTGGGAAAGCAATGGAAGATTTCCCAAGTGCTTGGGACCCTGCAAACACATGGGAGACCAGGAAAAGGCTCCTGGCTCCTGGCTTCAGCCTGGCTCAGCCCTGGCCATTTCAACTATTTGGGGAAAAAACCAGTGTGTTAAAGATCTCCCTGTCACTCTGCCTTTCAAATAAATAAATAAGCCTTTTTTTCAAATGCAGATGTGAACTTAAAATAGTCATTATTAGAAGTTGGGTAGCTGCAATGTGGACAAAGGAAGCTTGGAAAGTAAATACCAAAGATCAGCTAGAAGTAACAGGATCTAGTAGTTTCTAACACAGTGGGAGGGATAGCTAGAGCTCACAATAATGTATACTGGACAAAGAACTGGTAAGAGAAGCTGATAGCCTCTAAACACAAAGGACAAGGAAAGCCTACTAGCCTGGTTCAATTGGTTTATACTGTGTTCAAATATTACACTGAAAATACAAATAAAAACATACAAATATTGCATGTTATTCAAAACTATTTTTGGATAATTAAAAACACTTTAAAAGATCCTAAGTGGTTTAAAACTATCTCTACAAGGGATGCTTTTCCTTCCCCAAATAGTCAAAGTTTAATTAAAATGCTGACTATAGTTTTCCCTCACCAGCTCTTCAGTTTGAAATACTGTCATTATCAAAATGATCTGTATCTTATCTGAATGATGTGATCAAAGAAGCAGAATTGGAGAAGGTAGACATTGCATTGTTCAGCAAAGTGGCAGTCCTTTTGATACAGGCTATATACCTGGACTTATTCCACCTGCCTATATAAGTGAGTAGCTCAGAGTTTTTTCCTCTTCCTCGAACTGGGGTAAAGAGTTAGGATTATAATGGTGGAGACTGGATTCACTTGCATATGCATCACCATTTTGAGACAGGATAAATCCTGGAGGAGAAGGAAGAACATTCACATAAGGTGGCCCCTGGGCATCAAAATATCCAGGGGAAGAGATTATTGATGATGGTTTAGATGTCATTGGTAGAAGAGGTCCTTGGCTGCAAACCAAGTGAGGAATGCTGCATCCTGGGGAGAACATGACATTGGATGGTTTACTGGTAGTAGGGGAGAGGCGTGCAATGCATTAAGCTGCTCCGGAAGCGTAACACAATGAGGATGCACTGCCACTGGTTAACTTTCACTTTCAAGATGAGTATGAGTAGGTGCTGGGGTAGGAAACTATGGTGTTTTAGAACCAGATTTTGAAAAACATATACAAGGTATTTATGATTATTAGTTTGCTTATTTTAAAAAAATGAAAGTGAAATGTCTATCAGTAGGGGGTTATTGGAAAAAATTATACATTTATAATTTATATTAAGAGGATTACAAAATCTTTTGTATTCATATGGAAATATATTGCCAATGATGTAACAAGAGGTAAAACCAAAAACTAAGAAGCATGTTATGAACCATGTTTCATATGATCCCATGTAGGTTAAAAGTTACCTCCAATTTTTTTAAGTTCACATACCCAGAAAACTCTAGAAGAGTAGATGCCCAGTTGTTGTACTTGAGGTGTGAGATAAGGAAATATTTTCATGCTGCCTTCTTTGTATTCTTTACATTTTTAAGATGTATTCATTTATTTGAAACATACAGTTACAGAGACAGATGGAAAGACAGAGACAGAGAGCTTTCAACCACTCGTTCACCCCACAACTGGCTGCAAGGGCCAGGATTGGGCCAGGCTAAAGCCAGGAGCTTCATCCGGGCCTTCGACATGGGTAGCAGGGACCCAAGCACATAAGCCATCTTCCAGTGCTTTTGCAGGCACTTGAGTAGGTAACTGCATCAGAAGTAGAGCAGCCAGGACTTGAGCCCATGCCCACAGGAGATGCCACATTGTGAGCAGTAGCTTAACCCACCACGCCAAAACACCCTTTTCTTTGCATGCTTTACTATCATAATTTTCATTTGAGAAAGCAAAAAGCACAGCTTTTCAGCATTATCCCATATTTATTGTCACCTTTATTGTTATATTACATTGCTGTAACTAGCATGATATCTAGACCTGTTATTTCATTTGGCTAGGTCACAGTAGCACCAGAAGTGGCATCAGAATTCGGTTTATCCTGAAGAGGTAGAATTATTAAACTGCATGTTCTTTTTTTTGAAATGCCAATGATTTCCTGATGGACCAAAGAAGCTGGAGGTGGGTCCAGTTCTGCTAGAGCAGCAGCGTTATTCTCTTGTGGCCAACCATGTTGCCTGTGCGGCACACATTACAGAGGAGGTGGTGGCGTCATCGCATGCTACTCTCATGGCACAGGGTTCACAGAGTCCTTATCTAGCAGCATCTCAGGGGCCTCAGATTTCAGGTGGTGGTGAGGCAATTCAAGGATGAAGGTTTTCAAGTGAAACACAGGTAAGAAGGTTTCCAGCAATTCTATGGTGGTGGCTGATAGGAACCTCTAAGTCTCTTTTACACAAATATGTTGTCTTGCAACCCTGCACAGTGCTACACATGAAGACACAACTCCATAAACACTCAATTCACACCACAAGATTACTACAGTCTGAACATCTTATGTCCCTTTGCTTCACACCCACTGGCACAATCATAGTAAAAAGCATGCCGGCACTGACTCATTCGCCCACAGATTTTAATAGGCCAATCACAGTTGTTACAGAACTGATCGAGTGAATTCTCCTTTTCACCTGTAATGTTCACTGCAGGCCCCTCTCCCCCGGCTAAGGCTATCAGAATCTTTTTCTTTTTTTCACAACAGTTCACCTCTTTCGCAGCCACACCGTTCTTCAGTATATTCACATTGTTCTTCACCAGCACACATCCATTCATAGTTTGGGGGGTGTCAGGCACAGATTTGATTATGTTCACTTCCTTGGAAATGAGATTTTTAAAAAACATGTCATCTGGGAACATCAAGGGCACCCAAGCGTTTGGCAGTCGGAGCCGGTGATAGATGTTATCTGACAGCGCCATCCCGTTGGCGCATGCGCACCTTTTTCAGAAGGCCGGGAGCCTGCAGTGCCTCCCTCCTGCAGCTTTGGTTCCGAAGCGCTTGCTTCTCCTCTCACCTGCCCTGTCCCTGCTCTAATGCGGAGGTTTGGGCAGCAGCAGCAGAAGCCTCAGGAATGAGGTTGCCAAGGCTGCTGTGCAGCGCTGAAAGACAAAGTAGTGTTGAACTGTGGGAATAGACATTGCTGGGAATGTGTAATAGTATCGCCTTCTAGAACTGACTGACTTATTTTTAAACTATTGCCTAAATCCTTTGTTGGAATACAATGGGATAGGGAGTGTGAGTTTGCATGTTTGTGTGTGCGTGTATACATGTGCATGCATGACACAGGTCAAAGATTTATATGATCTGAAGAGAAACCAGAGTATGCATGCATGCATATAGGTATACACACAACACACACCTTTAAGATTTTGCAGTTTAATGATATAATGAATTTTTAATCACCATTATCTGGAGGAAGGGAGAATTAAACGTACCTTCTCAAGGACAAGTCATGTAAAAAGTAGTGATAGAATAATTACACTGGGCTAGGTACTTGCTATTTTTGCTTGATTTAAAGAATGGTTATGGGTATTTAAGGAAAGTTTCTCCAGGTCTCACTGCCTGTCAGAACAAACCAGATGACACAATGGGCACCAAGCCACAGTTTTCTGACTCCACCTCCACTTACCATTATGGCACCTCTGCACATTCAGAGGAGTATCTGAATGTATTCTGGCTATGTCAGCTGTCAAATCCTCCCAAACAAAACACACTAGAAAAAGGCACTGATCAATCGGGGAAAAAAACTGTTTTAGGCTACTGCAGTGTGCAGGAACACTACCTTGACAGAATGAGTAGGGTCTCAAAGTGGACAGCAGGGTAGGAAATTAGGGACTGGGCTGAGTGATTTTTGGGAAGGTCTTGCAAGGCCAGCATCTAACAGACGATGCAAGTTTTGCGACTTGATAGCTATAGATTGGTGCACACAGAGAGGAGAATATTCGAACAAATTTTGATGGGAAAGATGTTACTTTTAAGTAAACTCCTCTGGTTGGCTCACAATTTTATTTTTCAGGCAAAGGCATTTCCTGGAACAAGTAGCTAAATTTGCTTCTTTTTACAATTGGTCAACATAGGAACAGAAAACTATTCTAAGCCCCATTATTATTTGAGATGGTGGAAAGGATTTACATTGGTTTCAGTACTCAGTTACTACACAGCTGGTACTGTTTTCCTTTTCTCTGGCTCTGACATCTTGGGTTGTTGATTCCTGGCTACACTAATGGTAAAAACGAAACAATACCCAGATACCCAAAGTCATCAGTGCCCACCAATACCCAAGCCATTGCTAGCCCAGAAAAGACACATCACCACCGAAGATACTAACTCCAGAAAGAGAAATGGCCTTTCATGCCTTCTTATATTTCATGCTATTACATTGTCTACAAACCACTTCAGACTTATGCTCTGCAATGCGTTCAAGAGATTTTCCTGAAAGTGCTCATTGAAGTTTTTATTTATTCTTGATTATTGCTTGCCTGCCAAAGACTCAGGTAGTACAAGCTCCTAGTGGCTGGTTTCAATTTAAGTGAAAATGCTGCTTGCTTCTCCCCTAGTTCTTAAATCTTTTCAGAGTCCTTGTAGTACTATCCTCATTAAGTGACAGGCTTCAACTTCATCCCTCATGCAAACAAATGCTTTAAGGGTCCATCTCATGGAGTCTCCATACACATCTACCCTCTCTAACCAAAGTGCTTTTTTTCTGGCAAACCAAGCTCATCATGATATGTTGATTTAAGATGTATCATTGAAAATTTGGGGTTTTTTAGGAGCAGGTGTTTGTTGCAGCCACTAAGATGCCTTTTAAGATGGCAGTATCCCATATTAGAATGCCTGCGTTTGAGTCCTAGCTCCACTCCTGATCCTAGCTTCCTGCTAATGGTACACATTGGTAGACAGCAGGTAGCTGGACTCCTGTTGCCCACGTGGGAGCTCTGGCTTGACAATCAACAATTATGGGCTGCACAACAAAGCAGTATCAACGTGCACAGTTAATACTAGGAAACAGGTTGCAACATCTCCATTTAAGCCACATAGCATCTGGCCCAGAAGCAGTCATTCTACCAGAGTGACACCAAAGGTCGACAAGAGCGGGAGCCGTATGTCCCGCTGCCAGGCTCCTGGATTTTATTTCTCATTTAAGGGAATCTGATCTGTCATTCCTCTGGCTCCTGTGGGCTTTAAATTCACATAATCAACATATCACTGCCAGCAACTTAGTAATAGCTGAGGCAGTTTAAAGGTGAGTGGAGAATAATTGTGTTCCCCTGCCAGATGCCTTCAGTTCTGCAAAGAAATAAAACGTCCAGCTCCAGCTCCAGCAAGGAAGGGAAATCGCTCTATGTGAAGGAGACATCACTACTCTTCCCAAATGTGCTAGGAGCTGCATTTTACATCCTGGGAGGGCTGGCCCTTTGCAAAAGCTTAGAGAGGTGAGTCTCAAAATGTGGTCCACAGACCTTTAGAGACTCCCAAGGCCATTTCAGAGGGTCCTTGAGGCCAAAATTATTTCCATAGTAATACTAAAATGTTGATTTTTTTTACTGTTTGACATTTGTTATGACAGTGCAAGAGCAATGGTGGGTAAAGCTACTAGCACCTTAGCATAAATCAAGGCAATGCTACCAAACTATACTAGTAGTTACTATATTTTTTACTGCCATGAAAAATAAAGAAAAGGCCACTTTAACTCCATAATGTCCCTGATAAAGCTCTAAAAGCTATTATTTTTTTTTTAAATCTCAACTATCAAGTATACAACTTTTTCATGTTTTATGTGACGCAATGTAAAGTGCATGTAAGGCCTCTTTGCTGCATACCGAAGTGCAGCACCTATCTCTAGGAAAAGCATTGTTGCTATCATTTGAGTTGGAAAGAGAACCATATGCTTTCATGGAACACCATTTTTATCTGCAAAAACCACTGACAGACTATGGCAATTCAAAGGTGGGTATTTGGTAGACATTTTCTCAAAAAAATGAACAATGTTAGTTTGTCTATTCATAGAAAACTACTAATGGTATTTATCTCTATAATAAAATTCAAGCTATTGAATGAAAATTTGAATTTTGAACATTAGACGATTTTTCACAAGTGTGAACACTTTCCAGCACTAAAGATTTACCTGATAAGACCTGATGAAATCAATGGTAAATAATAATGAGCATTTTTTTTTAAATCATAGAATGGAATGTGTAACCCTCTGGAAGACATGCAAAACTCAGTGAACCAGTATTTCCCAAATAGCCAATGCTTGATATTTCAAAAATCATGAATGCTTAAATAACCCATGTAAGGACTATATAGCAATGAGTTTTAATGTGAAAGGGTATAAAAGCTTCATCATGTTTCAGATTCCAAACTGCAAGTAACCTTTAAGAAAGTACACTTGTCGAGTTCTGGTTTAGTTTCAAAGAATATCAACAATTGTTGAACAGCTATTCAAATACCCCTCCCCTTTTCCAATAATGAATCTAAACGAACCTGGATTTTCTCCCTATATTTTACCGAAAGCAAATACCACAAGAGATTGAAAGTAGAAGCAGACAAGAGAACCCAGCTGCCTTCTATTAAACCAGGTATTAAAAGGATTTACAAAAGTTTGAAACAATTCCACTCTTCTTACCAATTTCATTTCTTAGGGATATAGTTTTTTCATTTTTCAGAATGTGTTACATACATTTACATGTAATGGGTTGATTTTTAAATTAATCTTTTTATGTTTTAAAAGCTCTGTCCTTCCAACTCAAATTGCTCAGAAGGTCCCAGAGCTTCGCCATCTCGTTTAATCCTTACAACAGCTCCATGAAGTAACACTGATATGCACCAGAACACATGGGGAGCCAACATGATTGCAAGGGTAAGTAAAACCACATGCTGCCTAACAACTCTCAGTAAATCAAAGAATTTGATTATCTGTAAATCAAATAAATGAAAACATTTTCCAAATGCAGCACTAGTAATTTTGAAATGCATGTATGAGAAAATTCATAAATGCTTCTGATCATTACAGTGCTTTTTTTTTTAATTTTTAAAAAGTTAATCACAACCCACCTGTAAGAGATTACAGTTCTTGACAATGGGAAGGGAAGAAAGGTATCCTCCTTTTGGAAAATATTTAGAATCACTGAGATGACTGTAACCCCACACCAGAGCCACAGCAAACTCAGAGCAGTCAGAACACTGCTAGGCTATGTGGAGTGATGCCTTTAACTCTGAAAACTCACTATCTTCACTATCTTCGTTCCTGTTATCACAATGGAATACCTTAAGCAATCAACATGATAAAGAGAAAAGGTTCATTTAACTCACAGTTTTGAAGGTTCAAGTCCAAGAGCAGGCAGCTGTATTGGTTTGCCTCTGACTGAGGTCAGTAGACAGAAATGATGGAGCCTTGTGCAAAGAAAAGGATCACGTGTTGTGGAGTTTCTTGATTTCTTTGTAGATTCTGGTTATCAACCCTTTATCTGTTGCATAGTTTGCGAATATTTTTTCCCATTCTGTTGGTTCCCTCTTCACTTTCCTGTTTCTTCCGAAGTACAGAAACTTCTCAATTTGATGCAATCCCAATTGTTCATTTTGGCTTTGACTGCCTGTGCTTCTGGGGTATTTTCCAAGAAGTCTTTGCCAGCACCTATATCTTGCAGAGTTTCTCCAATGCTCTCTAATAATTTGATGGTGTCGGGTCATAGATTTAAGTCTTTAATCCATATTGAGTGAATTTTTGTGTAAGGTGAAAGGTAGGGGTCTTGCTTCATGCTTCTGCACGTGGAAATCCAGTTTTCCCAGCACCATTTATTGAATAGATTGTCCTTACTCCAGGGATTGGTTTTGGATCCTTGATCAAATATGAGTTGGCTGTAGATGTTTGGATTGATTTCTGGTGTTTCTATTCTGTTCCATTGGTCTATCCATCTGTTTCTGTACCAGTACCATGCTGTTTTGATAACAACTGCCCTGTAGTATGTCCTGAAATCTGGTATTGTGATGCCTCCAGCTTTGTTTTTGTTGTACAAGATTGCTTTAGCTATTCGAGGTCTCCTGTGTCTCCATATGAATTTCAGCATCATTTTTTCCAGGTCTGAGAATATCTTCAGTATTTTGATTGGTATTGCATTGAATCTGTAAATTGCTTTTGGGAGAATGGACATTTTGATGATATTGATTCTTCCAATCCATGAGCATGGAAGATTTTTCCATTTCTTGGTATCCTCTTCTATTTCTTTCTTTAAGGTTTTGTAATTTTCATTGTAGAGATCCTTAATGTCCTTGGTTAAGTTTATTCCAAGGTATTTGATTGTTTTTGTAGCTATTGTGAATGGGATTGATCTTAGCAGTTCTTCCTCAGCCATGGCATTGCCTGTGTATACAAAGGCTGTTGATTTTTGTGCATTGATTTTATATCCTGCTACTTTGCCAAACTCTTCTATGAGTTCCAATAGTCTCTTAGTAGAGTTCTTTGGATCCCCTAAATAAAGAATCATATCATCTGCAAAGAGGGATAGTTTGAGTTCTTCCCAATTTGTATCCCTTTAATTTCTTTTACTTGCCTAATAGCTCTGGCTAAAACTTCGAGAACTATATTGAATAGCAGTGGTGAGAGTGGGCATCCCTGTCTGGTCCCAGATCTCAGTGGAAATGCTTCCAACTTTTCCCCATTCAATAGGATGTTGGCCGTGGGTTTTTCATAAATTGCTTTGATTGTATTAAGGAATGTTCCTTCTATACCCAGTTTGCTTAGAGTTTTCATCATGAAAGGGTGTTGTATTTTATCAAATGCTTTCTCTGCATCTATTGAGATAATCATATGGTTTTTCTTCTGCAGTCTGTTAATGTGGTGTATCACATTGATTGTTTTGCGCACATTGAACCATCCCTGCATGCCAGGGATAAATCCCACCTGGTCTGGGTGAATGATCTTTCTGATGTGTTGTTGCATTCTATTGGCCAGAATTTTATTGAGGATTTTTGCATCTATGTTCATCAGGGATATTGGTCTGTAATTCTCTTTCAATGCTGCATCTTTTTCTGGCTTAGGAATTAAGGTGATGCTGGCTTCATAGAAAGAATTTGGGAGGATTCCATCTTTTTCGATTGTTCTGAATAGTTTGAGAAGAATTGGAGTTAGTTCTTCTTTAAATGTCTGGTAGAATTCAGCAGTGAATCCATATCATATGTTCTTCCTGATCAGCGACAACTAACTGAGCAGCAAAGGGGAAACCTGTTGAAGTGAAATGGGCACTATGAGAAACAGTGACTTGATCAGCTCTTGTGCTGACTGTTGATGTACAATGTAATACTTTATCCATTTTAGTATTTTCTCTTTGTTTTGTTCTAGTACTATTGGTTGAACTCTGTGATTAACACACAATAATTCTTAGGTGTTTAAATTTTAACTGAAAAATGATCCCTGTTAAATATAAGAGTGTGAATAAGAGCGGGAGGAGATGTACAATTTTGGGACATGCTCAATCGGACTTGCCCCAAATGGTGGAGTTAGAATCATGCCAGGGGATCCCAATACAACCCCATCAAGGTGGCATGTACCAATGCCATCTCACTAGTCCAAGTGATCAATTTCAGTTCACAGTTGATCACACTGATAGGTCCAAGAGTCAAAGGGATCACACAAACAAGTCTAGTGTCTGCTAATACTAGCTGATAGAATCAAAAAGGGAGAGAACAATCCATCATGGGAAGCGGGATACACAGTAAACTCATAGAATGGCAGATGTCCTAAATAGCACTCTGGCCTCAGAATCAGCCCTTAAGGCATTTGGATCTGGCTGAAGAGCCCATGAGAGTATTTTAGGCATGGAAAGCCAAGACACCCTGGAAAAAAAATAAAGAAGACCTAAATGAAAGATCTCTGCGAGTGAGATCCCAGTGGAAAGAACAGGGCCATCAAAGAAGGAGGTACCTTTCTCTGAAGGGAGGAGAGAACTTCCACTTTGACTATGACCCTGTCGGAACAAGATCGAAGTCGGCGAACTCAAAAGGCTTCCATAGCCTTGGCAACTCATGACTAGAGCCTAGGGAGATTACTAACACCATAAACAAGAGTGTCAAATTGTTAAGTCAACAACAGTAGTCACTGTGTACTTACTTCTCATGTGGGATCTGTCCTTAGTGTGTTGTCCAATGTGAAGTAATGCTATAACTAGTACAGAAACAGTATTTTACACTTTGTGTTTCTGTGTGGGTGCAAACTGATGAAATCTTTCCTTAATATATACTGAATTGATCTTCTGTATATAAAGATAATTGAAAATGAATCTTGATGTGAATGGAATGGGAGAGAGAGCGGGAGATGGGAGGGGTGTGAGTGGGAAGGAAATTATGGGGGGGGGAGCCATTGTAATCCATTAACTTTACTTTGAAAATTTATATTTACTAAATAAAAAATTAAAAAAAAAAAGAAAGAAAAGGATCACAAAGTGAACCCAAAAGCAGAGAGGTTGGACCCACATGCCAGGCTTTTGTAAGAACGTTTTGGTGATAATTACCTTCACAGGGCACACCCCCAATAAACCAAGGACCTCCCACTAGGCTCCACTTCCTAAAGGCTCCACCACTTCCCAATAGCCCCACCATAGGGACCAAGCCTTTAATACATGGGCCTTTGGGGGACATTAAACATCCAAACTATAGCACCCCCTTTGCCATCAAAGTATTTAAAACTACTCAGAGAAGTAGTTTTATCATACATATGATACATATGATAAAGTAGTTTATCATACATATGAAAATCAACTTATAGGAGGGCAGCACTGTGGCATAGCGAGTAAAGCCACTGGCAGTGCCAGCATCCCATATGGGCACTGGTTCGAGTCCTGGCTGTTCCACTTTCAATCCAGCTCTCTGCTATGGCCTAGGGCTATGGCCTGGGTGGCAGTCGAAGATGGCCCAAATGCTTGGGCCCCTGCAACCACGTGGGAGACTGGGAGGAAGCTCCTGGCTCCTGGCTTCAGCCTGACCCAGCCCAGGCCATTGCAGCCATGTGAGGAGTAAAGATCGTTCCCTCTCCCCCTCCCCCTCCCCCTCCCTCTCCTTCTAGCTCTGCCTTTCAAAATAAATTTAAAATTTTTTAAAAAAGAAAACCATCTATCAACTGGCACAACAGAGGGTTAAATAAGGGAACCCAACAGAAAGTGCTATAGGAGTTCCCCTGACTAAAGTGATCTTGGACAAACTTAGACTGATCCTGAATCTTTAAAGGTAGAATTGCGAGAGGGAAGTGACTGGCCTTGCAAGTCAAGAGAACAACACACACAAGAACAGATATGGAAGCACAAAGTGCATGATTCAGTGAGCGCGTATAAGGAAGCATTTAGGAAAAGTAGCTTAGGACTACTTTTGGAAGGCTGTGCAGACTAATGAGTATAAGCTTAGCCATATAGACAAATCAAACCTATCTGGTAACGAAATAAAAGAAAGAGAGCAGAGTTTGTGGGCCGATTGGCAAACTGGGACAGGAATTGGAAAGTCCTGTTGGGGAGCAATTTACAGGTGAGAAATAAGATTGTTCAGGTGTGACTGGGGGAAACATAATCTGAAAGGAAATGAGCATGAGACATTGAAGGATCGCAGTTTGGTAACAGGGCAATGGAGAGGAGGGGATGTTGGAAGGTTCCAAATTTTCAAGCCCAAGAGACTACCACATAGTCCAATCAGGGAGGAACCGTCTGCTTACTCAATGTCCTCATAAGTTTGGTCCTGGTCGGCTGGAAGGTCTGAGGTCTGCACCTACTGATGAAAAAGCATCTTGACCTAGTCAACAAAGTCATCAAAGCAGCACGCTGGACTTACCACTAGGCAATTTGTCAGCCATTTGCAAGATACCTGCCCCTCCCACTTCAAAGCAGTATGAACAGGGTTTATTTTTTCTAATTATAATTTATTTTGGTAAATTTTATTTATAAATCTGTATACAGATTTCATGTATTTCCTAGATTCAGATTCAGGAATGTGGTGATTCTTTCCACCCCACGCCCTGCCCTCCTCCCTCTCCTGTTCCCATTCTTGTATTTTACAAAGATCTATATTACCTACAGCTGCCTACTCACTACACAGCTTACATCCAGTCTGCTCCCCTTGCTTAGAAATTCACCAAGATTCTCCCTGGGCTTTTGGATGGATTGTCAGGCCCTTTGGGCTTTGCTGTACTTTTGGCAGATCGTACCTTGGATTCTGGGCCTTGGTTTTTTAACTCACATTTTGGCTTTCTGACATATGGCTCAATTCTGCTCACTTTCCACTATGGCTGTGGGCAAACAACACCTGCCTCTACTCTCCCCATCGCTCTCCCAGCCCCGTGCCACTTGATCTCTCTTGATGCAAGAGCAAGATCAGATGGGCTTTTTGCATAGTACTGGGTCCAGCTGTGAGTAATAGCTAAAAGGGTGGGTTGGGAGGATTGGAGAGATGACAAGAAGGGAAGAGAGAGAAAGAAAAAACCTCAAAGTGAAAACTTTCAGTCTGCAGAGTGGGAGGGTTAGGGGCATGGTGATGAGATAATCGTCTTCAGGTACAGACAACGCTCTGCTGGAGACAGAACGCCTGGCTGTCCTCCCATCCAGCCAAGGGCAGACCAAGGGCTTAGTTACAGCATGGGGGATTTACGTAAGATAAAAGAATTTCTTGAACAAATGCGGAAATGGGTTTCAGAGGGGTTTTGTGTAATTGCCTTTGCAGGAGCTGGCTAAGAATAGCATAGCTCTTCCAGCAGCCGGAAGGCAAAGAGGTGTTCTGTGGACAAGCAGAAGGTGAACTTTTCTTGTCGCCCCTTCCATAACCCTCACCCCCTTCTTTTACTGTCGGAATAGAAATGCCCACAGTGCTAGGATCCTTGGGAAGAGCTCTGAAGTCTCTTCCGGAGCAAAGGCCAATTCCTGATATTTTTAGAATAAAATCAGCTGGAAAAGCCATTGCCCCAGTGGCCACCAGAGCACTGTCGTGGTGATAATTCCAAAAGCCATAGAGGCCATTTCTGACTAAATGATATCCTAGGCAGACTCCAAATTGTTTCTTTAACTGAAGGGTTGCATGGCTGGTTTTTAATTAGAATGGATTAATACTGTGTTCCCATTTCTAAAAACCAGAATTGAAAGTAAGGAAAAGCAGTGTGGTAATTAAAATGAGGACGATATCCTCTGGATCCTCTCCCCCTCAAATATAACCCTATAAAAGAGGGGGAAATTAAATAAAAATTAATGTTATCCTTTGTGTGCCTTGATAATCTCACATAGTTGTATAAACTTCTGGTGTGTGTGTATACAACTATACGTTATTCATGTGTGTGCATGCTTTTCTACCTTTGTGACCATGTAAACATATACAGATTAGTTTTGTTCATGACAGTATGTATAGGTACCACTATTTTCTGTTTCCAAAATGCCTTTAACAGAGGGCAACTTGGAAAAAAGAGCTTTTTCCTCTTAACTGACTGATTTGGCAAAATCTAGAAGTTTGCACACTAGTGCATAAGATGACTTACATCGTCCACCACTGCAAAACTATGAAATACATCCTTGGATTTTCATTCCAAGAAGTAGTAAGTTCTCTCTTCCTTGTCTTGGCAGCATCCTTTGATGTATACACCTGCATAAAAGTGTTAAAGGGGGAAAGAAAGAGAGGAAGAAGGCTAGATGCATTTCATCATGTATCATGAAAAGGGTTCTAACACATCTTTTACTAAAAGAAAAAAAGCACTGTGCCTACATCTTAATTGCAAACCCATCAGTTGCCAGGTCCCACAAAACAATTCAGTCTTCTCAATAGATCTTACTTCTGTCCCCAGCATATCATATCTCCCATGGACGACTGCAATGGCCTCTGAACTAGTCCCCCGGGCTTCAGTCTGATCCGTCTCCTAGTATTCTCCACATCATCACCAGCTTCCTGTTCATGAAATAGAAACCCACTCATGTGACCATCTCAGTGTAAAGTGTTCAGTTGTTCCCAGCTGCCCGTCTATCTGACCTCTAGCAAACCCTCTCTCTTATGACTAACCACCCACCCTCCCTGGCTGCTTTTCCATCCCAGGCTCCTGTAGACCATTTCTAGCCCCTACCAAGGGATTCTTTTTGTTTCTGCCACACCTTCGTGCTTTCCAGCAGCCTGGCCTTCCTGCCTGGAACTGTCTGCTCTCCACTGCCTTCCCTGTTTCCAATGGATGTTGTGAAACTCAGGTCCGGCTTCATCTCATCCAGCAGAACTTCCGAGCCAGAAGCCCACACCTTTTGCCTACATTCCAATAACGAGTGCCAGCAAACCAAGGGCTCAAAAAATGAGGAAAAAAAAAGATTTTTGAAAGGATTTGATATTCCGTACCTCAAACAGCATCAGCGTATTTACCTTGGAGAATAAAACAGAACTTGGTTGGGCTTTCTTGTATTTATTTTACTGTTAATTTTTAAAACATTTTTATGAAATATACACATACATAAACATACACAAATCATTAATGTATACAGATCAAGAAACCTAACACATTACTATAAACCTCAAAAAACTTTCCCTGTGGGCCTTCAGTCACTAATGACTTCTAGTAGCATTAGATTGGTTCTGTACATTTTTATATTTTGGGTAAATAGAATCATAAAGTATGTTTAGTTTGGATTTTTTTATTCAATGTTATGTTTCTGAACTCATTGATGCATATAGTTTTAGTTTTTTCATTCTTCTTTTATAGACAAATATATAATTGTTTACTCATTCTACTGTTGATGGCATCTGGATACTTTCCAGTTGTGGAATATTACAAATAGTGCTAAATTGAACATTCTTACACACATTTTTTGGTGAACACATGTGTGCATTAGGTTGAACAATATGAAATTGCCAACATTCAACTGTTTTTAATACTAAGATGGCAATTCAATGCCCATAGGTGGAATTGGTGGTTTATGAGATACAAGTGCATTCTGCTTTAGAAGATGCTGCCAAATAGGATTCCAAAGTAGCCAAACCAATTCATATTCCTACCAGTAATCTATCAAAGGTTTTGCTGGTCTGCATCCTTTTCATTTTGGCCCTTCTGAGGGGGAAGTGTGCAAAACTCAATCATGGTTTGGTTTTAATGTGCATTTACTTAATGACTAGTGAAGTTAAGCCTATTTTTGTATATTTGTTGGTGATCTGGATGCCCTTCTTTGTGAACAAGTTCAAGTAGTCTCCCTAATTTTCTGTTGAGTTCTCTGCCCTATTTGTATTATTATTTTGATTTCACAGTTGAGTGCATTGTAATTCTTTCAGTGCTTAGCTCTATAAATATCTTTATCCAATCCTGTTTCCAAAGAACCCTGTGTTCACCTCTATTCAATCATATATTACACTGTTGAAAATTTTATTTATATATCTATATTCCTTTTTTTGGTTTTCAAGCCATTAAATGATTGAAAACTGAACCCTTATTCGCCATAATATTCCCAACCCAAGAATCATGCCTATGAAGTGATTCAATAAATATTTGTTTAGTTAACTGATATGCATTTAACATTGTATTCTTCCTAAATTTATGTGAACTTTTTTATAGCCCTTTGTATAAAGTTTATTCAAGCAAGGCTAACTGTGAAGCAGGGTATCCTGCTCCTGTCTTTACTGCATTACAAAAGGACTGGCTTATAATCCTAGTTGCAAATGTACAAGGATGAAGATTAGTGTCCATATGAATGTTTTTCTTTTTAAATAACTGACTACAAATAACCAATAAAATTCATAATTGATAAGAAAAAATCAAGATCATGTAATGGGTAAAGAGCATTGATTTTTTTTTAATCTTTTATTTAATGAATATAAATTTCCAAAGTACGACTCATGGATTACAATGGCTTCCCCCCCCCATACCGTCCCTCCCACCTACAACCCTCCCCTTTCCCACTCCCTCTCCCCTTCCATTCACATCAAGATTCATTTTCGATTATCTTAATATACAGAAGATCAGCTTAGTATACCTTAAGTAAGGATTTCAACAGTTTAAGAGCATTGATATTTAATTTACACCAAGACAGATGAAAACCAAAAACTAATTAATAAATGAAATAATTAGTCACATTTCTAAATATCTAATGGGTGCAAATATTAACAAAAATGAAATTAATAACATCTCATGCTGATCAGGTTTGATAAATGTGGTACCTTCTTCTACTATTTTTCCACGTGCTTTATATTATAGTTGTTGGTTTGCACATCTACTTTTGTCAATGTACTGTCACTTTCTTATGGGCAGGACCCATTTCTGATCTAGTTCTCTTGAAAAACTGGTACCTTTATACATATAACCTTATCACAATGCAATTTATCAGTGCATTTCAAAACTCATCAGAGTGTGTGTGTGTGTGTTTGTGTGTGTGTATATCTTTAGATCCAGTAAATTCACTTAATATTTATTCTAAGGAATCAATTTAGGTGAAAGAAAAACTCTACACATTAAGATATTTATCTTCAAATTATTTACAATAGTGGAAAATGAAATTAATAACAAATTTCTAACAACAAAGAAAATTAGGCTAGGGGCCTGCAATGTAGTAGAGTGGGTTAAGCCACCACTGTGATGCCAGCATCCCATATCAGAGTGCCAGTGTGAGTCCTAGCTACTCCACTTCAGATCCAGCTTCCTATTTATGCACCTGGGAAGACAGCAGCAGACGGCCCAAGTGTTTGGGCCCCTGGGACCCATGTAGAACTGCTCTGGGGAGTGAACCAGCAGATGGAAGACTGCTCTGCCTCCCCTCTCCCTCTGTATTCCATACTTAGTTCTGGCTCCTGAGTCCGTCTTCCTGCTAATGTGGACCCAGATTGCAGTCCTAGGTCTCCAGGGAAACCTAGATTGTATTCCTGGATCCCAGCTCTGGCCCACCCTATACAGGCATTGGGGAGATGAATCAGCTGATGGGAGTGCTCTCTCTCTCTCTCATACACACACACAAAAAAAATTTTAAAAATTAATTATTGAATCCATTTTATCATATAAACTGTAAAGAAAATTGTATTTCCATTAAAGTGAAAAATTATGATTGAAGCCTTGGCTCCTTTCTTGGCTCAGAAAATATATAGCAGGTTATGTTTTGAAATGCACACTTTTGAAATGCACTGATAGATTGCATTGTGATAAGGTTGTATGTATAAAGGTACCAGTTTTTCAAAAGAACTACATCAGAAATGGGTCCTGCCCATAAGAAAGTGACAGTACATTGACAAAAGTAGATGTGCAAACAACTATAATATAAAGCACGTGGAAGAATAATAGAAGGTACCACATTTATCCAACCTGACCAGCTTTAGATGTTATTAACTAGATATGTTAATGTTGTGAACTAGAGTCATCCCACTGTGCTGTATAACACTAGGACCTTGTTTCTTCTATCTAACTCTGATTTTGTATCTGTAATCCAACATCCTCTGGCTCCTCCACCACTCCACTTCTCTACTAATTGCTGTTCTATGTTCAGATACTGAAATGGCACACTGCATCCCAGGAATCTATACAATTATTCTTAATAAAAAAACTTTCCAAATATTTTTAAAATATGGTAAATGAGAAATAATGAAAAAAATTTAATTGACGATAATGAAGCAACTGTGGATGTATGCCAATGTTGCTGAATGAAAAAAGCATGTAAAATCAGATTCTCTGAGTAAAACCAAACCACATAATTACGCATGGGTTCATAGAAAAAGACAACTACGAAAGAAATAGCTGCAAATTTTAAAGGTACAAGGCTTAAGGAGGGGTTTGCTTCTTCAACTTTGTTATTGCTCATTCAATCATTTCCTCCCCTTCCTCTCCTGTACGCAGCCACCATCATATCTTTCAACTAAATAATGGCAACAGCTGCCTAAACTGCTAGTGGAGATTCTTCCCTTGTTCGTCTATCCTCAACAGAGCCAGAATCATCGTGGAAATCAGCAGTTGGACCTTGTCAGTTTTCTGCTCAAAGCTCGCCAATGGTTTCCTATCTCACACAAAGTGGAAACGAGTTCTTTAGTGCTCCATGTTTTCTTCCTGACATCATGTTGTTCTGGAATCTTCCTTGCTTGTCCAGCTCTGATAAAACTAGCTACTTTGCTCTGCCACAAATATCCTGTGGATGCCACTCCTGCCTCTGCCTGGGGAGCTATTCTCCCTGATTTGGTCTTTGCTCAAGTGTCTTCCTGACCACCCTACTTAAATTTGCAACAGCCCTCCACATATCATATCCTCTTTCCTTCCTCTTGCCTTCCTCCATCACCATTATGTGACACCATCTTCTGTGTCACATGTGTCACTTATGTTGTTTAATGTCTGTCTCCTAGAGTATAAGCTTTATGAGGCCAGGAACACTTATCTCTTTTATTTACTGGAGTATCCTCAGCAGCCCCTCCACTGTGTCAAGCACGGAGTAGGTGGTCAATATTTATTTTTGAAATGAATAGATTTACTCAACATATATTCAAAGGCATGTTATATGTATCAGGCACTGTTCCGAGTGCTGGAAATATAGTAGTGAACAAGACAAAGTTCTAACATTATGAAACTTATGAGATAGAGGGAGACATGTTCACAGGAAATGTGCATTATGAAAAATACTATGCATGAATTTAAAAAATGTTTTCCCCGAAATAAACTCGTGTTTTAATACCATTTGCCATGAACTTTTTTGAAATATCCTCATATTATTAAGGGAGTTAATTTTAATAGAGTCATGTGAAGGAGATGCAAAGAACACTTCAGGCAAAACAGCTAAGCTCCTGAGACTTGGAAGATAGGGGGATTCTTAGTAAATGCAGGGAAACAGAAGAAAAGGCTATGGAGCACGGACAGTACAAGTGGACAGCCAGGTCATGTAGGGCCTAACTCCAGGGAAGCTGTTTGGACATTGCTGTAAATGTAATGAAAAGATCACCGAGACGTTTTGGGGCAGAGGAATGGCAATGCTTTTATTATGATATTGTTCATGAAGTTTCGAGCTAAATTCACCCAAGTCCTGGATTGATCAAAAGGCAGTATGGCAGGGCGAGCATGCTGGCACAGCAGGTTAAGCTGCCACCTGCGACACCAGCATCCCAATATGAGGGGTGCTTCCAGCGAGTCCTGGCTGTGCTGCTTCTGATGCACTAATGTACTCAGGAAAGCAGCAGAAGGTGGCCCAAGCGTCTGGGCCCCTGCCACCCATGTGGGAGACTCGAATGGAGTTCCTGACTCCTAGCTTCAATTCTGCTATTGCAGCCATTTGGAGAGTGAGCCAGCGAATGGAAGATCTTATTTGTCTCTCCCTCTGTCTCTCTGCCTTTCAAATAAATTTTTAAAATTGCAGTATGGCAATGAACTAACACTCTGCCTCCTGTGTTGCAAGCAGACATTAAATGACAGTGTTTTTTCTTATTCCACAGTAAATATTACTATATATATATTATCTCCCTCTCTATATATATACTATGTGTGTGTGTGTGTGTGTGTGTGTATAAAACCAATGGACCTGGATGAGGGAGTGCCTTTATTATTCCTACAGTTTAGAGTGGTTTTTCTATGTCGAATGCTTTAAAACGGTTTATATTCAACGCTCACAATAAAATTGAGGCAGTGAGCTTTCAGTTCCTAAAGAAGCATTTATGCTTAAAAAGGCTTTTGATTGATTTCTTCCCAACAAGCTATGTGCATTAACTCAAACTCACTCTGCACCAGAGCTTGCATGTGTGTGCAAATCAGAGTTGAAATGCGAATCTCTCAGGACCAAACTTGGCCCTTGTTGATAAGTAACAATTTTTCTCTGAAGCATTCATGACAAATCCACTCTAGTATTCACCTAGATGTATTCGTAGGCAACTTTGGAAGGTGGACAGAGATATATTCCTTTCATCTCAAATGAATTCTCCACGGGCTAAGTTATATGTCTTCAGGAGAAATGGAAAACACAAAATGTTCATTCTTGCTTGTTTTATTAAAATAAGAAAAAGTAGGATTGGCTTCTGTGTGAAATAAAACTTCCTAATATTCAGCAGTTTAAAGCAATCTTTAGACGCTTTAGTTACAGACATTGCCAGGCAAGGGCAATAATTCTATCTAGAACTATACAGCAGCATTTCTTTCAAAATGAATTTTTATTGTATTTTCGCATTAAAAAAAAAAACAAAACAGGCTTCTAGATAAATGTAAGGGACGTGCATGTAGACCTATTCTCCTCACAAAAACAATATTTAAAAATTTTGCTTCAACAGTATAAGCCCACATGGACAAAAAGAATGGACTAGAAACAAGCTAAGGCACCTTGGAAAATACCAGAAGGCCTCATGACTTGGACGCACTGGGTAACAGCAGCTGTCTGAATGCATGATAGGGTTAAAGCAAGGTGATTGCTTAGAAGTACCTCAGCTAGCCACAGGCAGGGTTGCAATGGTTTTGTTTATGGTGAAATTCACCTGGAGACATTCTGGTTGCAGTAGACAGAAGAGAGAAGGTACAGGCGATGGCAGGGTTGAACATGGGGAAGTTTTAGGGAATGCTGCCAGCTGAACTGAGGAGATGCCCCAACCTAGAAACCTGAAACTGAAGGTCACCCTATTTAGAGACAGGACACATCAAAAAGTTCGTAGCAAAAAGGAATTAGAATACAAATTTATTTTCGTGCAAAAACTTTGGAAGTCCACACATAGGTGTTTAGTCACACACACTTTCCCTGAACTCTTTGAAGTAGTTTTGTGTTTGCCTAAGGGAGCATGTGGACCAAACCAGATGCAAATCTAGCACTGCTTCTCGCTAACTTAAAGATCGCAGGCAAGGCACTCACCTCTCCAAGATTCACTTCCCTTACCTGTAAAACGGGGATAGTATATGTATCTGACTTGTAGTAATTATCAAATTAGATAATATAAATAAGGCACTTAGTATCTGTCTGGCACATGGTACCTGCTCAACAAATAGTAGCAAGCATTACCAGGAAAGAGTAGATTCTGCATTCCTTTTTCAAGGACTCGAGATGAAACTACCATGGAGTATAAATTCCATAAACTGGCTCCTTTCTTCACATATTTCCCAACAGATCACTATAGAAACACAGCCTTAACTCTGTAGTGACAAGTTAAAATCAGGTTTGTGAAGGTTGGAACTTATGCTCAGTGGAGCAATAGAGAATGGGCTCTGAAGTCAGACAAAATTGACTATATTCCTGCCTCCACCAGTCACTAATGTGTTGTTGGCAAGTCATGGAAGCATTCCTCACCTACACAGTTGCAAGATCGTGACAAGAAATGACTATAATGCAGGCAAGGTCCTAGCAGAGTGCCCAGGACATGGTGGACATCAACAAATGTAAGCTATTTTCATTATGATTAGTATTAGGCAAAAAAAAATAATTTACAAATGCTAATTGGAAATTGGACAATTTTGGAATAAACGTGCTCAGGGCTATTTCTGCCATTCATCAAATGTGCCCGGTGTGGGAGGAATGTCACACTGTTACTCAGGTACTGTTTCTACTGACTTTTACATCAGTTTGGAGATTAACACAATGTGCTTCTAAGTGGTAAGCTATACTTCTTTTTTGTCTAGGACATTTTGCAGACATTTCAGCCAAACTGGCAATGTGCATGATACTCAATATTCTTGGTAGCTTTTACATTGGGGATTATAACTTCATCATTCAGTTCTTCTTTCTCAAAGCCAGAATTAATTAGAACAGTTCTTCTGTAGCTGTATATGGACACTCATCTTTCTATCTTGGACTCTGAGCCTCAATTTCTTATTCCAGTACAGAAAGCATAAAACAAGAATATGGTAAGCAGCATTTTTCATCTCCTAATCATTGGAAAAGTAAAAACAATCTTTATATAAAATCTCTAAAAATACTGAAATATATTATACTTTCTTCCAACAATATTTTATTTTATATGGTATTTTATTTACTTCCTCAAATGGGATATACTTTTAAAGCTTAGAATATATTA
Source organism: Oryctolagus cuniculus (assembly GCF_051225735.1). Classification (NCBI taxonomy): domain Eukaryota; kingdom Metazoa; phylum Chordata; class Mammalia; order Lagomorpha; family Leporidae; genus Oryctolagus; species Oryctolagus cuniculus. Next base: position 7,991,764 of record NC_142888.1, on the reverse strand, counting down.
TAAATCCATGGCTTAGCCACAGATTCTTATATTCACTTACCTCCTTAATTGAGCCAATTAACAAAACAAAATACACATTCAAGTGAAACATGTATCTAAGCCATTTAGGAATAATTAAAATTATAGATCAGGTTTTCTTTCACTGATCACAAATTATTGTAATGCTTTTGTGGTGCTCATTTCCGGGCTCACTTTGGTGTGTTTATTAAAGCCTGCTATTGTCAGATCACAGGGAGTATTGCATTTTCATTTTCATATCTCCAATTCTAAAGGGGATTAAATTATCCAATTAAGCTGTTAATTAAAAAGACTCCTACAGAATAAACTGCAGGCTACCAATGGCATTTTCAATTTTCATAGTGCTGTGCTCAAAAGTAATTTTCTAAATTCAGAAGGGCACAAAGTTACTGCCCCAGATTTCACTTTGGAAGGCATGGCGAGGGATGTTAGCTGAGAGCTAAGCCCACTTTTCTTTCTGGGGGCACATAGTTAAACTACATTTCCCACCCTCCCTGAAGCTAGGTTTGGCCACATGATTGAGCTGTGGTCAATGGAATAGGAGAAGTAATGTACACAACTTCCAGGACTAGCTCAAATCTTCCAGTCAGCATCTATGGCTTTTCCCCATTCATGAGTTTCTGAAAAATGAGCATTTAATCGATCACGTGTTGAAATCCAGTGAGTCACAACATGGAAGGAGCTGGGTCCCCAAATCAACAGTTGGAAGGAAGTTCACTGATCATTAAGGCCCACTGTGTATGGAAGCCCATGAGATTATCTATTTCCTTAGCTAATGTGAACTTCAATAATAAAGAAAGTGAACCTGAGGAACATGTAAATATGTTAAACATAATTGGAACTGAGACATAGCTAAAAACCCAAGCAGACTCAATACCTCTTGAGTTTCATAAAAGCAACTACATGGAACATAGCTAAGAGGCATTTTGGACTCTCTGCCCTCATGCCTCCCCCAAAGCCTCTCATTCCTGTCTACACCCTGGAGATCACCCATAAACTCTGTCATTTATACCAATCTGCTCTATACACAAAAATTATATATTCATGGATCAAATCAAACATAAACTCTCCCAGAGGGGCAAGAACAGGCCATTTGCAGCCACTCATTACCCCCAACTCTATCATCTGATGTCTAGTTCCCATATGTGAGTTATGACCTACTACTACACAGATAAGTTGGCCTAGTATCCTGCAGACCAGCACTTTCCCAAACCTTAAAACATATCAGATCCAGAAAGGTTTAAAACAATCAACAGAAGACTCTACTTGAACTGCCAGCCTCACCCCAAATGCTCCATAGAAAATTTAGTATGAATTCTGTGGCAGTTCCTCTGAATTTTTCTGGATGCAGGCAAGGAGGTCAGGTTTTCAGAGTCCTCCAACATGCAGCCACTGTCTATGGATACCCAGGCACTTCTGGTTCTCTGATGAGGCATTGGGCAAAGAGGCTCCCGAAGCATGAAGGCAGCCATCCTAGAGAACCATAGCCAACTTGACACTGAACATATAGAAAATGAGGATGGGGCATCCAGTAAAAGATCATCTCTGGGATCAGGACGGAGGGAACACCAACAGTGTCCACAAGAGGAGAGCCAAATACAATCTAAAGTACTTATATGTCATCACACAGCACTCAGTAGGGTAATTTTAACAGGTTACATAACCACATTAGATCAGACTGTTCATAGAAGCCCAGAGATTGTATACAATCCACTCAGATACAGCTAAGTCAGGAATTTAACAATACAGTGTATTCAGTAACTATGCACTGAACAAGTGTGTGTATATTCACTGGATGGTTACAGAATGGTGATAGCACATAGAAACCTTTTATCTTGCTAGAAACTGTAATCCTCATTGTCACTTCTGCAAGACCAACCCTACTGTGGTTGATAATTTTCTCAGAGGCATCTCTTCCTCAAAGGGAATATTAAATCAAAGGCAATAAACCACAACTGCTGACTTACATTTGGGAAGAAAATATGGCTTCCTTGCAAATCTCTCATTGTCTACAGAGCTGCATTCAAATCCCACTCTCCTAAATCAAGAAAACTAGTACATTACAGTGCTTTGCATATTTTTTGGCAAATACAAGTATTAATATCTAAGACAGAACTGAATGTGTTAAAAAATGCAATCAATTTCAATGTTGTTGGGTTTTTTTGTCTTAAAGATTTATTTATTTGGAAGTCAGAGTTACGAAGAGAAAGGGAGAGGTGGGGCGGGGGTAGGGGAGAGATCATGCGCTTCCATTTGCTGGTTCACTCTCCAAATGGCTGTAATGGTCAGAGTTGGGCCAAGCTGACGCCAGGAGCATCTTCTGGGTCTCCCAGGTGGGTAGCAGGAGTCCAAACACTTGGGCCATCTTCTGTTGCTTTTCCAAGTCTATTAGCACATATCTGGATAGGAAGTGAAGGAGCATGGACACGAACTGGTGCCATATGGGAAGCCAGTGTCACAGGCATTGGTTTTACCTGCCACACCACAACACAGGCCCCGATTTTAATTTTTCAAGAAAGAGAGAAACATAAAAACTTCAACCAACATTTTATTGTCCTTAGAATGATTGTTGACATTGTTTCACAAACAGAGAAAGAAAAACAAACAACCAATCTGTCTCACAATGACTAGTTAGTTATAAAATGAATAACTTATGAACATCTTTCTTTAAGCCAGTTGGGCACAGGCCACTGGCAATGAGATTGTTATGTGAAACAACCAGATATATTTCCACAATTTAATAATGTAACTGAGACATCATGTTAAAAATATCAAGGAAGAAGTCTATCAAATGCTAAATGATTATAGAAATACTGAATGAATAAATGTATTTAGAAATGGGGTAATCTAAGGAGTGAAGGTTAATCCAAAGGTCAGTAGCCCAAAGCATAAGTCAGTCTGTTTCTTTCCTGGATCTGGGGTACCTGACAAGCAATTTCAGGCCTTTCAACTTCTCTGGCACAAGCACAATCTGTCTGGCAAGCCATAGTTCTTAGTTGTTTCTTAGTGATGCTCCAGGGCTAAATAAGATAGAATTTATGTGTTATGCTTTAAGCTCAATTGAGGCAAGCCACTAAATAAACTTCAGGATAATTTATGAATCCTGAAGCTTGCATTAGTCATGTCCAGGTCCATCTTATAAAAGGAAATAAATGGAAATAGGATGTGAATGCTGAACACTTGGTGAAAAGCTCAACAAACTTTGGTCAATGGTGATAAACAACACCACATTATATACATAGAATCCTTGACTAATCCTGGAGAATTTCACAAGAACTCGAACTCCTTCTACTGCCAAGATAATAGTTTACTGGCAGAACATCTGATCTATGAATTAGAAAAGTGTGTTTTGCAACTCTAGTCTGAGGTCCAATATCTAATTTCTTTTTAATTTAACATAATTATTTTTGTAAAACTCTATGGATCTACTCCAGTGGATATGCTTAGCAAGGACTGCCAAAATCCTGTCTTCTCTTCAGAGCTGTATCCTTAGTTTAGCTTCTCCCTGCCTTTTACCCTTTCCTTCCAGTTGCATTTTATACCCACTTATTCAGTGTCTGTTTCTTTTAACAATCTGTATTGAAGTGAAGAGACAGTGAGATCTTAATCCAAAGTGTAAACCACAACATACATCTGGAAATCCAATCCTTCCAGAAAATTATTCTAACCAATAGTCATGATTTGGCTTGCTACTTTTGGTTTGTTTGCTTATTTATTTATTTTAAGAAAGGCCATCCTATTTACAACTTTTGGTATAACAGAGTGACAATGAGTGAAGTGAACCAGGACTACGTATTATATAGACACTGTGAGGGCCCCAACTGATTTCCAGCCAGCTGTTTTCCTAGACCAGCAAGTGACTTAATGATTTCCGCTTCCAAAGTCATCATTCTATGCTTTTATCAAACACTTTCTCTGACCTGCAGGAATGTGTTTATTTGGAGTTTAAGGAGGAAATCACTATTCATATAAACATGACAAACCTCAGCTGATTTTAAATGCCCAAGTACAGGCATAAAACCAGAGGTATCTTAAATGTCTAAACCAAATCAAAGTGCTCACTCCAGAGAAAAGGCACTTACATTGCCAGCACCCCTAACCTAACACTGCTTGTTTTCAGAAATACAAACTAAGGTCACATTAAGCCATAGTTAAGAGGAGGAAAAGTAACTGCCCTTCAGAAGTGTATCCATTTGGAGAGGAAGAAGTCAAGGAGAAAATCACTCTCCTCTGTCTAATGCAGTGTAATTGTTCTCCTCAGGGTGGTGCCCCTCCACTTTTCTCCCTTCAGAAGTTCCCATGGTTACAGAAGGACATGGCACACACTTACATTAAAAAAAAAAAAAAAGAATGACAAGAGACAGGGATGCAAAATGACCTCTTGTGGTGACTCTGAATCTGTCATTTTGCTCTTGAGATTTTCCTATTGGCCCACTTAACCCAGTACCTCATGTACAAAGAACAATGTTAGTTAGAGGAATGCCTATTTTTGAGTAACAGGTAACTACTGTAATGGCATTTCCATTTTATCCTATGTACATACAACCTAAGAGATAGAAGAGCTCACTTAAAATGATAACTCTCTAAGGATCAAAACCATGGTATTGGTGTTTCTTACAAACTCTTTGGAGACTTGAAGAGTAAAAACTATGGATTTTTTAGGCTATTCAGGTAATTTTTAAATGAATCAATGTCCTAAAATGTCTTCAATCAAAAAAGTTTTCAAAAAAGTTAAAAAAAAAAAGGTAACATTTACCAAGCCAAAATGGAAGGGCACTTTGCTCCGTCCTCAATGTGGCATGGTCCCTTTGTATTAAAGGGAAGTGAAAGCCATATGTCCCTAGTGGAGAATAAGAAAGTCCTTCTCTTAAGGCCTGTTCATTTGAGAAACAGAAGTATGCATACATATCAGAGCAGTGGAACAAAAATAATTGGGATAAAGAAAAATATGGAGCAGACAATCACTGAGGTTCATACAGACCTGGATAAGGTTTTAGAGACTTCATCCCCAGGCTTCCTTGCTGCTATATGACTAGGAGTGAAAGACATAACCTCCTTTTTTTCTGTTTATGAACTCAAACCCTCTACCTAGGAATCCTTCCACCAGCTTTGCTCTTGACTTGAACAGCGCCATCAGCTACATCAGATGCAAGTTGTGAGGCACCTTTTCATTTCAATCAACTCCAAATCTGAAAACAAGAACTCCAGCAAATATTCCAAAATAGAGATCCAACATATACCTAATTTAACTACCTTAGAATTAAGACAAGCTGTGCAGTGACCATCCATAAGATCTACTGCATTCCACAAAGCAGCAAGACCTCCCAGGTATCCTTGCACACGTCTCCATCAGTGAGGGTTCCAGGTCTAATAGAGTGAACTTTTCTTGGATACATTCTACTTAGGCCTCCGACAAAGTTATAGGTTAAAATGGTATGTACCACTCAGCTGGGACTAACACACTACAATGGCCAACAGCAACAACCCAGCAGATAGCATTTGAACAAAAGTAGCCTAGGGATTTATTTTTGTTCTTTTGGTTTTCTAAAGAAACAAAGTTGGTTCATTTTTTGTATTCCACTTTTTAAGCCCTACAACTTTGAACAGACACTGGCAGGTCACCTACACAAATAATGAAAATGCATTAACAATGAAAGTCCTCAGGGGAACATAAGCCTAAAGCAGTGGATGATGAGGGCTCAGTGCCACTTCGGCTGCCACTGTGCCACAGCTCTCTCGGGCTGGTAGCAACCAGCATCCCAGCTACCAGAGCCGGCAGGAGTCCATGCCTCTGTTCATCGTGGAATTGGGCGGACAGTTAAAAGCTTTCTGGAATTCTTCAAAGTTACTAACCGCACCATTCACCCTGAAAAAAGATATGTCAAAGCACATGTCATTTAATTCTTAAATTAATTCTTAATTCTCATCAACAGATTTGGGATATGGTAGTATATTTCTGGAAGGGACATTTTTGTTCATTAAGTTTGTTTACAGAAGAGATTTTTAAAAGCCCCAAATGATAAATTTCCAAAGAAATGAACAAAGCCGAGAGTAGAACCAACATCTCCTGAATGCCAGACAAATAAATGTTTCGATGACTGTTCCAACAGTTTTCAAATCCCTATCAAATGGTATCATTGCCAATATTTAGTTTTTCTAACTTTGTAAAACTTTAACTTTTTCAGAAAAGTGTAACTGACATAAAACACACAAATCTTCAATGTTGAAATCAATTTTTTTCATGGGTACAGACCCACATTACTACGGCTGAGATGGAGACATAGGATATTTCTAGCCTGCAGAAAGCTCTCTTGTATCCTCTGCCTTCAAAACCTCCACAGATAACTACCACTCTGACCTGTATTTGGAACCCATGGTATGCGCTCTTTTGTCTTTGACTTCATTCATTCAACAGAATGTCTGAAAGTGTCATCTATGTTGTTGCATTTCTAACTTTTTAAAACATTAATTCGATCTGCAAAAAAAAGCATTTCTCTTTAAATTCCTATTAGGCTTAGAGGTTCATGTTTACCTAGGATCTAGTTAATGCAAATATCAACCAATGAATGGTACCTAGTTGCGACTGATGAGTAATTCTTCACTGGAGTTAGTTCCAAAATCTGGTGTTCTTGCAAGTTTCTGACTGCAGTAACGACTGCAGTTGCCGACTCAGCACTTTGATTGTAACTGCCTTTTGGAAGTGGAATATCCATTGTGTGATTTCTGCTGCACTCTCAGTCTACAGTTACTGCAGACATCAATAACAAGCCAGACGAAAACACTCCCCCCTCATCTATTTCTTACTCAACTGCACATTCAAAAGGTTGACTGAAGACTCAGCATTGCCAGTCACTGACTAGTTCTTCCCTAATGACTTTGTTACCTATGGGCATTTGAATGAATGTAATAGCTTGCTTCCAAAAAAATCTTCCTAACCTCTGGTGTTTGAGCTGGGATGTACAGGTAGGGATGCATATTTCATAGCGTGATTCACCCTAGGCAGGTGGTAAAGATAGAATTTAGCTGATAATTAGTAAGCATACTCTGAAAATTATCAGCTAAAATTCAACATTACAGACAACTAGTTAGTAAGAAGAAATTAGTCACAAAAACTTATCTGTTGAGTAATTAATCTACTGTGTGGTTTCATCTGCACCATTTGTCAGTGGGAGCACATTTCAGTCCATTAGAAACTGTCAGCTTTCATGACAGTTAAGCCCAGTGGGGGAGAATTTCCAACACAGTGATTAGATTTTTTGTGCTAGTGGGTAATTTATAGTCAATTTCTGAAACGTTTCTAAGGCAAGGTTTTGGAATAAGATTTTTAAATACTCAGATAGGAGAAATCATAGACGACTTTCTTGAAATGTGCTAACGGCTCATTTAAATATTAAATATAATGATATCTAGGTATAATATGTTCTAGGCAAAGAGTGAATATAAATTATTATGGTTTCTTCAATTTATCATTATAATTAGCTGTCCTTAACTATAGAAAGTTTCAAACTACAGAATCTAGCATAGGGTAAGTAATATCAACCTCAATTTTTTTGACTCAATATTTTATATGTTGTGACAATTAAATAAGACTAATTAAATTTTTTTATTTCATATATAAGCAACTATTTCAACATAAAAGCCAAAATGTACCATCTCTGATTCTAGAAATGAATTATAATTTCAAAATATCACTATATCTTCCTTTATTTTCAAAGCTAATCAGAAAGTAGGCATTCATTCAAGTCTGTTGGTTGACTGCACCAAAAAATGAGAAATATATTAAAAAAATATTCTTTAACACAAAACACAACAGAGCTCTTGGTGTTTTAAAGCAAAATATGTCAGAGCTCATCCTTTTCTAAGACAAAAACTGATTTTTGCCTTGGACAAAAATAGAAGTGATTGAATAAACTGAATACGCTGGTTTACTGTGCACCCATGGTGGCCATGGCACTCATGGATTGCTCTCTCAAAAACTGGAAAATAATAAGTGGGATCTGTTACTAAAAGTGTGATTTGGATTCCAAATTAACTTTATAGTCTGATATAGTCTCATGGATCTCTTGATATGACGCTAGACTAGAGGTATATCCAAGTGCCCTTCGGCAGAAGTTGAGAGGACACTGACTAAACAAGCTTACGAAGAATAAAGGAAAGGGATGTAATTTCTGCTTAGCCAGATTTTTTTTTTTCTGCATATTGGAGATGACACAGTTTACAATGCAGATTTTTGTTCAGATCACATACCTGGGATGGCAGAGTCGGGGAGCAAGTGGGGAAATGCACAGGTTAAAAACAAATGTCACCATTTTACCCATTTACCTAAACTGAGGGGGGCTGTGAGCACCAATTTGAATTTGTTCTCGGGCGGCCTCTGGTCTGTAGGAATTGCACCTCACCTAGAAGAGAAAAACACCCCAATAAATATTTTTCCATTCCAATAATACATTTTCTGCTGTCTTAACGGCTCCAAATTATCCTGAAGAATAATTTCAGAATCAATGCATAACAAACAGTTTTAGTAGATCAGATAAAAGCTTCATCAGTAGTAACATCTATTATTCTAATTCCCGGAGTAGAAGGTTTTATCAATGTGAATAATTCCACAATTTGAGTAAATTAGGAAGGTTTCCAGACAAGTCCTTTAAATCAACAGAATTGTAGATGTGCCCAGGAATCGACCTATGTATTCATCCAATTAATTTGATGTTTGAAATAGCCCTTATCAAATTTAGTCATACTCATTCAAGTCAATAAAATGAATCAGCCACCCATAATTGAGTATGGTCATGAGAAGTTAGTATTCTGCCTGCTGAGTGCATGGCTTGCTATACCCTATTCCAAGACTGAGAGGGTTCATGGCTCCAGCTTCTCAGAAGTTCCATACAGCTGCATGACTTGCTTTGGCCAATGAAATGTGAGAAGTGATATATGTCACTTCCTAGCAGAAGCTTTAAAAACATGAGAAAAGATTCAAGAGCCTTAGGAACAATTTAAGATGCTACATTCAGGGCAAAAGCACACTTTCTCATATTTCTTTCCTCTATCTGTGGTGGACATGGAAGCACATGTTGAGATAAGGACTCCAAATCTCAAGTCCTTGAGTAAAAACTATGAGCAGAGTCCCACCACCAGCCCACGCTGGACACAAACCATGAACAGCAAATCGACTTCCAATGTGTTGTTGCTACAGCATGATCTACATAATCGTAAGCTGAAGGATGTCGTAGTCTTGAAGCATGAATTCCGAGTGGAGGAAGAAGCAGAAGCAAACATGTTTACGCTGGGGGGAAAGGAAGACATTCAATGTGGCTGGAATATGTGCTGCATCATGGGCAGCAGTGGGCAACCAGAGGGAAGACAGGATGGTGCCTGATTTATGAAGCATTCGACAACAGGCCGCAGTGTTTAAACTAGATTGAAACATTGTTCTTGCGCAGGACAATGATAAAATCCATATTTTTAAATGACTTATCTGGCAAGGGTATAAAGTACAAGGAGGAAATGACAGACAAGTTAGAAGATTATTTATAGGCAGCAGGAAGGTTCTCAGTGAACATCCACTAAATAAGTACAAATGGAAATGGAAAAAAAAACAAAAAAACAGAATGACGAGAATACCTGAGCAAAAGCTGACAGGTTGCTGCAACTATAGGCACACAGGAAGCAGGAAAGGGGATATGATCTATTGCTTTTGATGAAAGTGAACCATCAGTCTTTGTGATTCTGATTTTGACTTTGAAGATGTTTTTATAATGTGAGTCCTTAATTTGCTCAGAAGCTAGCTAATGTGAAGTTGTTTCTGGCATTAAATTTTATCTCATTTCTTCTTATGTTATTTCTTCTTGCGTTATTATAAAGCATTGTCTTTGCTTCATAAATCATTTAAGAGATTTCTGAAAACACATTATGACTGGTACTGTTTTTCTAGTACCATCCCAGAAGGGAAAATCATTTTACTCCCCATAAGCAGATTTAGTTTAAAATAAATCAGGTATGGTTGGGAGACATTTCAAAATTACAACTATAACATCACTGTCAATTAGTTTATTTTATCTACACAGAAATATTGTGGAATGGGATGTAAATAACAACTGATGTATCTTTGTTCTCTATTAGCAGGGTCAGCAAACTCTTTTCTAGAAACAGATAGACAGCAAAAAGTTTAGGCTTTGAAGAATATAAATTCTCTCTTTCAACTAAATCATTCTGCTATTGTAGCACAAAAGCAGCTATAGACAGTGGATAAAGGAAAGAATATGGCTGGTTTACAATAAGACATTATTTATAAAAAAAACACGCAGCAGACCATATTTGGCCCTTGTTTGCCAACCCCAACACTAGAAAAATCTATTTTTGTAGTTTGCTTATCTTAAATAGCTGACCCAGTATGGACCACAAAGGAAGTCTCCTTGTTGAATTGTGTTAGTCTTATCCTTTTCAAGCAACTGATCTAAAAATAGCAAGTGCCTTTAATATATCTGAGCATCTTTACTGGGTGCTCTGGAGATACATAAGAATAAGAATCCAGATGATTAGTTGTAGAGATAAAACTAAAAGTCTTGAATATTTTGAGAGCAATTAAGTACTCAGCTGCAGAGTAATGAAGGTAAGTGTAAAAGGATTTGGATATAAAAGAAAATGATGAGGATTAGAGTCCTTGGGGAGGAGTTTAGCAAAGATGTGAAGGAGGTCAAACTCGACATGGATCCTAAGGATGAAGCTGGAATTGAATTACTTCATGGGGAAGAGTAGCAAAGCAATCACATTAAAGAAGGAGAATCAAAAACAAAACCACACAAACATTACCAGGCATGACATTATGGGGTGGAAGGGAGAATCACTACTTGGCTAAGATTGAGTTTTTCTCAAGCAATGGAACTGCGGGAAATTAAAAGCAGGTTGGGTGGAGGTCGACCAGATTAAAAACTTTGAAAGAAAGATGAAGAAGTTTGATTTCAATGTGGCAGGCAGTGGGGAGTCCCTGGAGTTCTTTCAGCAGGTCAGTAATGAAATAGAAGTATTTAGTGGCATGTAAAGCAGTGGTGAAAGACGCTGAAGTCAGGAAAACATGTCAGAAGGCTACTGGGATAATCCAAAGCAGAAGATATGAAGGTTTTAACCTATAGGTGATTAGATAGAACAATGGGAATGCTATGGACTGAATGTTTGCTTCCCCCATCCCACTCCCAAAATTCTTATGTTGAAACCATAATTATATCATCTTAGGAGGTGAGTTCTTTGATACATAATTAAATTGTCAAGAGGATCTGTACCCTTACAGGAAGAAGACAGAGAGCTACCTAGCTCTTTCCACCAAGAGAAGACACAACAAAAAGCCAGCAATCTGCAACCTGCAGAGGGCCTTCACCAGAATTTGGCCCTGCTACCACCCTGATCTTGGGCTTCTCCAGAACTCTGAGAAATAAATTTATACTGCAGCAAAGGTACCCAGTATATGGTATTTTTGTTAAAGTGACCTGAACTACCTAATGCAACAGGGTCAAGTTTGTGATTACAAAATAAATTCGAAGTATGTCACTGTAAAAATTAAAAGGGAAAATAAGAAGGGAAGGAGGAGAGATGGTGGGCACATGGGTGGGAGGGAAGGTAGCGTGAGTCCTATCACGATGCTCTTAAATCTGTATATATGAAATACATGAAATCCATTCATCTTAAACAAGGCTGAAACATCTAGGATAAGTATATCAAAAAAAGCCTAAGAATCTAAACTTTCGAAACAGAAATACCCAAAGACTTGGGGTATATTGGCATGAATAGGAAAACTAAGAATGAATGTCGTTTTGTTGAGGACTACAGTTTTGTTGACATTAGGGTAATAAATGTCAATTTATCTAGAACTGTCCTTTCAGGTTTATGAAATAGAAGGCCTCCTACAGGTGTGAATTTTTTAACCAGAATCAACTGTAGAAGAGTTGGATGTGTATGTGCTTATGGAAGAGTGAATGCATAAACTTAGGAACAAGAAGTTGTACTGATGGAAATTTCTGTCTATCTTTGAGTATATACATACACACTTGTCGATTGTGATACCACACATCACAACTTTTATTGACCCATCCTGACTTTGAAAATGCTGCCTATGTGACTGTGATGTAAACCAGTGCAGTTATCAGTAGCTAAGAACTGGACCTTGCCTCATTAACCAAACAAATTCAGAATTGTACCTTTTTTAGTGCACATTTTCCTTTCAGTTTCTGCTCTAAGAATGCACTGAACTCAACAAAGAGTGACTTGATGCTCCTCGCCTTTCTGTTTATTTTTCAGCTCTGGGAGTCATGGCATATTCACAGGACAATTTGGAACAAAGCCCTGAAGATGCCCCATAGGTAGAGTAGTAGAACAGTCAGCACATGAGGCAAAGGAGAAGGAAAAAGTTAGGAAAGGTCGGGGCTATGAAACCCAAAGGATGAGTTACTAGAAATGATTCTAAGTTGTATCACGTCATTAAGAAGTCAACATAGAATGAAGAACTAGCAAGTGGGTTACCATAAGGCTTGTAAGCTACTTGACAAAAAAAAAAAAAAAACTTGATTCAATAAGCTAATTATCTCCTATAGAACATTAAAAAGGACAATTTTTATCCTGAAAATAATCAGCAAAATAAAATATTGGCTAAAATCAAAATCATGCATTAAGTTTTTGTTCCAAACCTTTGATCAAGGGAGTAGGCTAAAAATCCCACATTTCACCTCCAACACCCATCCCTCAGTGTACTCACGTGAGCATAACTCAGGAAGAAGAGTTGGTTGTTGGTGAAAGTGATGCCAGGGAGGAGAGGTTCCTCAACTCCCTCCCTTCTGTCACTTATCCATTTCCTGTAAGCCTAGTGAGAGAGGCAGAAGAGATGAGCCCCTGCAGTGGTGGTTTTTTCTTTCCTCATCTAGCACAGAGACATTAAATACATACTCCTGCCATGGAAAAGTACATGTCAAGTTTGTTTTTAAGAAAGCATCACATGTGGGCAGGCATTTGGCCTAGCTGTTATGATGCCCACATCCTATATCAGAATGCCTGGTTTGACACCTGCCTCCTGCTCTGGGTTCCAGCCTGGGAGGCAGTAGCGATATTCAAGTAGTTGGGTCACTGCCACCCATGTGGGAAGACATATGTTGAGTTCCTACCTCCAAGCTCCAGCCCCAGTAAGGGACCATTGCAGGCATTTGGGGAATAACTCTCTCTTTATCACCTCTTCCTTCTCTCCCTCTCTCTTCTCCTCTCTCCTCTCTTCTTCCTCCCTCTTTTCTCCTCTCTCTCTCTCTTCTCTCTCTTTCTCTCTCTCTCTCTGTTTCTCTCCATCCCACTCCTCTGCCTCTGAAGTAAATAAATAAAAAATACTAAAAAAAAAAAAAGAAAAGAAAAGAAAGAAGAAAACAACATCTCAAAATGCAAGGCAATGTCCTACTGCTTAAGAGTGAGGCAGGTACACCTACAAAGACCTTACATTAAGTAGATAACAAAGCCGTTCATCTAAAGTGTTTGGGTGTTTTTTAAAAGCTGTTCTTACTACTCCCACCATGAGACAGACAAATCTAACACAATGGTAAGGCCCCTATGGCAATATATTTTAGGGCCAACATATTATCAACTTTTTCTTTTGCCAAATAAGAATAAAAATTATCATCTTCTTTCACTATCTATCATCATCACTTCATAAAATAAAGTGTATTTTAAATATAATTTAGGAAAGAGATGGCCTGAGAGTAAGTCTGGTCTTTAAACTGAATACATGTAGCTTTATAAAAAATCTTTCCACATTATCTTTATATTTCTCAGTTAACCATGACCCAGTGGATGATACAAACATTATCAAGGACTCACATGGCCCAGTGTATGAGCACCACTACCCTCTGGCAATCACTGAGAAGTTTGACATTTTAAAAGAAAATTGTGAAGAGGACTTTATTCAACGAAAACTCATATGAACCTAGCCCCCCGGAGATTTCTGCAGTATAATTTGATATGATTGTGATTGTATTTTCAAAAACCACCCTTTAAAACTATGATTCTTAATAATAAATATTATTTTTAGGATGATTTTACATCTCTCTCCAAAAAGAAGGCACTGCACCTCCACTCATATACTAGAGTCAAAGGAGACACAATTCTATTTACAGAAATGCTGTAATAGCTAACTCCTCAAGATCATGTTGCACCGTAAATGAAGGTAAGCCCATATGGCATCTTATGGCTTAATGCTGCAGACCATAGCAAATGCAGTATGCGCACCCTAAAAGCTTCCCGCAGGCCTCCATTGTCGGCAATATTTTCTCCCAGGGTCTTCTTCCCTTTCACCTGACAAAAAGAAAGAAGAAAAAAAGTTTCACGGTCAACTATCATTCACCAAGAAGCATAAATATTACAGCAAGCAAAAGTGTCATATTTTAAAGAGAAAATTACATTCAATAAATCAGAGGTAGTCATAATACATTGTGAGATGACAAACTAATCCAAGCAAGATGCCTCAGAATATCATAGTGTCCACTTCATTATGCTATGCATTTCTTCCTCACCTACTTCTTTATTCTTACCAATTTAGCCAGCTCCAATAAAATGTTAACAATATTCTGAGTGGCTCTGGTTTAATGGGAAAAAATAGAAATGTCAATACATTACTTTCTCAAATTAACTCACATTATTTGAGTGTTTTTCTCATTTTGCCTGTGTTTCCAAAAATGTAGCATCCACACAGGAACAAGATTTTTAGACCAACCATCATCATTCTACCTTCAGCAATTTCCATGAAAAATTAAAAGGAGGGTAGTTCTCCAGGGGAACAAAAATCAAATAAAAGAAATGCAGACCACAAGGTCGAAGTTTGCAATATGTATGACAACCAGCCAAGCATGGTGAAGAAATTCTTCCCAACATTTGAAAACTCTCTCCTAAAATCAGAAATGAGCTAGGGCAAAAATCTTCTAAACTGATACAACCTACAAAGCAAATCCGAGCTGCTATTTGTTTTTGTACAGGCTGTAAGGTAAGACTGAATTTTACATTTTTCAATGACCAGGGTGAAAATCAAAAGAATAAGAATACTTTGTGGCTTGTGAGAATTACATAAAACTTAAATTCCAGTGTTCATAATTCATGATTTATTGGCACACAGCGAAGCTCATCCACATACATATGTCTGTGGTTACTCTCGTAACAAAGGTAGAGTTAAGTGGCTGCAACAGAGAACATACACCCTGTGGGGAGCAATCCGGACTGGACTAAGTTACTGGAATTAAGACTTATTCTATGCATCTGCTCTCCCACAATATGGCGCTGGGAGAGAAGTAAACAGCTTCCGCACAGCTGCCTCCAGTTCAACCAATAAACTGTAGGACTTGCTACTGATTGGAGGAGAGCAGCGTACTCGGCGTGTGGGCAGCCGAGTTGGGATTGGCGGAGGAGGACTATAAAGGAGGAGAGAGACGGCATGCACCAGGAACATCTAAGGGGAACATCTAGCTGAAGGAACACCTGTGCAGCCCCCGAGAGAACCGGCCGGCGGTGTGCCGCTCCCCTGCGGAAATGGGGAATGTGGCCAGGGGGAACTGCCCTTCCACGGAGGTGGAAGGGATAGTAGCCAACCTGGGAAGAACCAGCAGCAAACCTGGGGAGGGCCGAGCAGACGAAAGAACAGCGCAGGGTTCAGTGTTGCTCCTCCACGAAGAGGGGGAGCAACATAATGGTGCCGTGACTCGGATAGGAAACCTAGCTCGGATAGGAAACCTAGGACGGATATGAAACTTAGGAGGGAAGAAATGACTCGGATAAGAAACCTAGGACGGATAGGAAACTTAGGAGGGAAGAAACGGGAAGAAGCAGGAAAATACCGGAGAGAGAGACTAGCGAAGAGCCTAGGGGAAAGCCAGACGAGCCTAGGTGCCGGAAGAAGCTATTGAAAGCCTAGGCAGAGACTCGGATATGGACTGTGAGAAAGAAGTTAGGATTTAAAGTGAAAGCAAGAAGAAACTTAGACTCAGATACGGACTGCAGGTTGAAAGTGAAAGTGAAACCTATAAGAAACTTAGACTTGGATACGGACTGTGGGGAGAGGCCAGGAGAAATGAGGGAGGAATATTGTTGGAAGAAAACTTAGGGAAACATACCGGGTAGAGAAAAATGTTAGGGAGGATGAAGCCGCGAGTGCAGGCCGAGGCGGAGATATAAGCCACCTTGGAATTCTTCAAGTCACCCCGGGGAGCAAGAGGCGAAGATCTGGAACCAGAGACGTGGGCCGCCAGGTTGGGATTCGCCAGGTTAGTCCGGGGAACTTGGACTGAATGCCGGTAGTGGCGGAAACATTTGCGGAAGCCGCCACGTGCAGAGAGAGCACGGGGCGTGAACAGATAGGAAACGCGAGGCTGGCGCAAGGCCGTGGTGCGGGCGCGAAGTGCGTGGAGACCGCGGAGCGTGCGCGCAGAGCCGGGAACCCGCCGGCGGGGCGAGGCGCCGGGAAGCCGCGCAGAGCCGTGAAGCTGCCGCGGGGCGAGGTGCCGAGAAGCAGCCTCGGGGCGAGTGCCGCCGGGAAGCCGCAGGGATAAGAGAAACAGAAGTTTAGAAGTAAGATGAGAGAAATAGGAATGCTGGAAGATAGAAGTAAAATGGGAGAAATAGGAATGCCCGGAGATAGAAAAATAGAGAAAGAGAAAGGCCTCCCCACAATACTACAATGTGAGAGCTTGGATTCGGTCTGCCTGATTAAGTGAGGCGATGAGCACCTGCGGGGCTAGCAGCTTATGCGCCGCAGGTCACCGAAGACAGGCACGAATTAACATCAGTAAGGCTTCCCCACAATACAACAATTAGGAGGCTTGGATTCGGTCTGCCTGATCAAGGCGGTAAGCACCAGCAAGCAGCTCGACCAGAGTATGAGCTGCAGGTCACCGAAGATAGGCACGAATCAACACTAATAAGTCTCCCCCACAATACGGCAATGAGAAAGCTTGGATTCGGTCTGCCTGATTAAGGCGGTAAGCACCAGCAGGCGGCTCGACCAAAGTATGAGCCGCAGGTCACCGAACACAGGCACGCATCAGCGCCTAAAAACCTCCTCACAACATGGCGAAGAGAGGACCCGGATTCGGTTTGCCTGTTGATAGGACTTGTAAGAACCTGTGGCAACTCTAGCAAGTAGAGCAGAGTGTGTGCCGCGGGACACCGAAGACAGGCGTGTATCAACGCCAAAAATAAAAAGAAAGGGGGATCTGTGGGGAGCAATCCGGACTGGACTAAGTTACTGGAATTAAGACTTATTCTATGCATCTGCTCTCCCACAATATGGCGCTGGGAGAGAAGTAAACAGCTTCCGCACAGCTGCCTCCAGTTCAACCAATAAACTGTAGGACTTGCTACTGATTGGAGGAGAGCAGCGTACTCGGCGTGTGGGCAGCCGAGTTGGGATTGGCGGAGGAGGACTATAAAGGAGGAGAGAGACGGCATGCACCAGGAACATCTAAGGGGAACATCTAGCTGAAGGAACACCTGTGCAGCCCCCGAGAGAACCGGCCGGCGGTGTGCCGCTCCCCTGCGGAAGTGGGGAATGTGGCCAGGGGGAACTGCCCTTCCACGGAGGTGGAAGGGATAGTAGCCAACCTGGGAAGAACCAGCAGCAAACCTGGGGAGGGCCGAGCAGACGAAAGAACAGCGCAGGGTTCAGTGTTGCTCCTCCACGAAGAGGGGGAGCAACATAATGGTGCCGTGACTCGGATAGGAAACCTAGCTCGGATAGGAAACCTAGGACGGATATGAAACTTAGGAGGGAAGAAATGACTCGGATAAGAAACCTAGGACGGATAGGAAACTTAGGAGGGAAGAAACGGGAAGAAGCAGGAAAATACCGGAGAGAGAGACTAGCGAAGAGCCTAGGGGAAAGCCAGACGAGCCTAGGTGCCGGAAGAAGCTATTGAAAGCCTAGGCAGAGACTCGGATATGGACTGTGAGAAAGAAGTTAGGATTTAAAGTGAAAGCAAGAAGAAACTTAGACTCAGATACGGACTGCAGGTTGAAAGTGAAAGTGAAACCTATAAGAAACTTAGACTTGGATACGGACTGTGGGGAGAGGCCAGGAGAAATGAGGGAGGAATATTGTTGGAAGAAAACTTAGGGAAACATACCGGGTAGAGAAAAATGTTAGGGAGGATGAAGCCGCGAGTGCAGGCCGAGGCGGAGATATAAGCCACCTTGGAATTCTTCAAGTCACCCCGGGGAGCAAGAGGCGAAGATCTGGAACCAGAGACGTGGGCCGCCAGGTTGGGATTCGCCAGGTTAGTCCGGGGAACTTGGACTGAATGCCGGTAGTGGCGGAAACATTTGCGGAAGCCGCCACGTGCAGAGAGAGCACGGGGCGTGAACAGATAGGAAACGCGAGGCTGGCGCAAGGCCGTGGTGCGGGCGCGAAGTGCGTGGAGACCGCGGAGCGTGCGCGCAGAGCCGGGAACCCGCCGGCGGGGCGAGGCGCCGGGAAGCCGCGCAGAGCCGTGAAGCTGCCGCGGGGCGAGGTGCCGAGAAGCAGCCTCGGGGCGAGTGCCGCCGGGAAGCCGCAGGGATAAGAGAAACAGAAGTTTAGAAGTAAGATGAGAGAAATAGGAATGCTGGAAGATAGAAGTAAAATGGGAGAAATAGGAATGCCCGGAGATAGAAAAATAGAGAAAGAGAAAGGCCTCCCCACAATACTACAATGTGAGAGCTTGGATTCGGTCTGCCTGATTAAGTGAGGCGATGAGCACCTGCGGGGCTAGCAGCTTATGCGCCGCAGGTCACCGAAGACAGGCACGAATTAACATCAGTAAGGCTTCCCCACAA
The DNA here is from genome assembly GCF_051225735.1 of Oryctolagus cuniculus. Lineage (NCBI taxonomy): Eukaryota > Metazoa > Chordata > Mammalia > Lagomorpha > Leporidae > Oryctolagus > Oryctolagus cuniculus. Next base: position 7,972,930 of record NC_142888.1, on the reverse strand, counting down.
TACAACAATTAGGAGGCTTGGATTCGGTCTGCCTGATCAAGGCGGTAAGCACCAGCAAGCAGCTCGACCAGAGTATGAGCTGCAGGTCACCGAAGATAGGCACGAATCAACACTAATAAGTCTCCCCCACAATACGGCAATGAGAAAGCTTGGATTCGGTCTGCCTGATTAAGGCGGTAAGCACCAGCAGGCGGCTCGACCAAAGTATGAGCCGCAGGTCACCGAACACAGGCACGCATCAGCGCCTAAAAACCTCCTCACAACATGGCGAAGAGAGGACCCGGATTCGGTTTGCCTGTTGATAGGACTTGTAAGAACCTGTGGCAACTCTAGCAAGTAGAGCAGAGTGTGTGCCGCGGGACACCGAAGACAGGCGTGTATCAACGCCAAAAATAAAAAGAAAGGGGGATCTGTGGGGAGCAATCCGGACTGGACTAAGTTACTGGAATTAAGACTTATTCTATGCATCTGCTCTCCCACAATATGGCGCTGGGAGAGAAGTAAACAGCTTCCGCACAGCTGCCTCCAGTTCAACCAATAAACTGTAGGACTTGCTACTGATTGGAGGAGAGCAGCGTACTCGGCGTGTGGGCAGCCGAGTTGGGATTGGCGGAGGAGGACTATAAAGGAGGAGAGAGACGGCATGCACCAGGAACATCTAAGGGGAACATCTAGCTGAAGGAACACCTGTGCAGCCCCCGAGAGAACCGGCCGGCGGTGTGCCGCTCCCCTGCGGAAGTGGGGAATGTGGCCAGGGGGAACTGCCCTTCCACGGAGGTGGAAGGGATAGTAGCCAACCTGGGAAGAACCAGCAGCAAACCTGGGGAGGGCCGAGCAGACGAAAGAACAGCGCAGGGTTCAGTGTTGCTCCTCCACGAAGAGGGGGAGCGACAACACCCCACAAAGCCTAAATCACTTACTATTTAGCCTTTCACAGAAAAATTTGCCAACCCCTGTATAGTAGGCAGATTAACAGCCTATCAAAGATGTCTATAATCCATGGAATTTGTGACTATCTGACTTTACAATGTCAAAGGGGACTTTTAAGATGTGGTTAAGCATCTTGAGATGAGACACTACGCTGGATTTTATCCACATGGGCCCAATGTGATTACAAGGGTCCTTATAAGAGAAAAAGGGCAACAGGAGAGTGTGTCAGAGTGATGCAATGTGAGAAGACTCCACTAGCTAGCTATTGCTGGCTTGGAATGAGGGGACCATGAGCCAAGGAACGCAGGCAGCCCCTAAACGTTAGAAAAGCCATAGAAACAGATTTCCCCCTAGAGCCTATAGAAAGGTCCACAGCTTGGCTGATGCTTTGATTTGGGGTAGCTGACACTTCTGTCAAACTTCTGACACAGCCTGTATAATACAATTGTGTCGATTTCAGCCATTGAGTCTATGGCAATTTATCCTAGCAACAACAGGGAACTAGTACAATCTGTTCTGAACTTTCAAGCTGTGGATTCTGTCAAGTGTTTCCTTCCAAGCTACCCCAATCACCCAGTTATCCACCAATACCAATGGAGGGAAAAACACAAAGGTTTGGAAAACATTATTCACTGTAATCACCCAGTACCCTACCAGTTTCAGTCCCTAAAAGTCACTATTCCTGTTTCATATACATTCTTTCACTACAGTCCTATTAGATAAATGCAATGATCACCATCTTTGTTTGAACAAATGAGGATCTACAGCTCAGAATGTGTGGAAGACATTACTGGTACCCTGCTGGACCCCTTTCTCCACCAGGACTGTGCATCGATTCCTGCAACTTCTAACAGCTCAGGAAGATTACCCTGAGTTTACAAAGGCGTCCTCTCATGCAGACATTACTGGGAGGTTATACCCCACCTTCGCTCTATGGGGTCAAGGTAAAGTTGAAGTCCTCCTGAAACCAACACATTTTTCTCACTCCCTTACAGAATGCTCCTAAAACTACTTCCTCGATAAGCTACAAGCCTAAGAATTCCTTTCTTGGGCTCTGCATCTAGCAAACCTGACCTAACACGGCAAAATGCTCCCGTTCCACAGGGATTCTCACCCTCAGCAGTATTCTGTCTCCTGGGGCTCTGCTCCGTCAGACGCCACCTTTTCAAGTTTGAACTCCTCTTGGCTCTGGAGGCTTACATTTATATCTGCACATGCTTGAATTCAATCTCCTCCCTTTTTACAGCAAGCTTTCTATCTAAATTAGAGGCTTTGGAGTACCCTCACCTCCATGGCTCCTCATACTCTGAATCGCCTCAGTAGAGCACAGGGGCCAGGGCTTGGTCTCTCGGGGCTCAACTACTCAACAAGAGCCTGCTCCCGGGATGCCACAGCTGAGCTCCCCTCACTTCACTGCAGATTCAGGTACAGTGGACTGTCCCCGGCAAAGAAAGCCCCCCAAAATAAAGCCTGGCCCTTGGTATCTACAGAGGAGACCGGCAATGACTGTAGCCATTAGCTGACATTGAGTGGCTTCATGGGGGGGGGGGGGAGCACACCCGTTCTATCATCCTTGTGACAAAGGCACACGTTTATCAGAATGAAGTTTCAGTATCTGACGCTCTGACCAAAATGTATACTGAAGAATAGTCCACCCACATGCCATTCAAGTATAAAGTAAATTTAATGGGGGGAAGAGTGTGGGCTCTGGAGCCATAGAGACCTAAACAGGAATCTAGACACTACCATGGGATCGAATGACTTTGAGTCTGCTTTGTTCATTTGTAAAACCTGTACACCTTGAAATATGCACACTTCTCAACACCAGTATAAGCATTGCAGTTGGTTCAAGTAGCTGAACTCTCTCATATGGGCATATAATGATCACCAGGAAGCATTCATTCCTTTCCTACAAGAAAACCCCCTTCTCCTGTTTTTTCTTTTTTTTAAACTGTATTCCAATAAACTCTATTTACAAAATAGGCAAGGTTTTACCTATGGGTGTGAATTCATGATCTACACTGACTATCAAAAAACTTTCTCAAGTTTTATAACCCCTAACATAACAACTCCTGAGTAAAGAGAGTTTAGATCATCACAAATTTGATTGCCTATGTCCATTCCCTTCTAAGGCATCCCTCACATTTGTTTTGGCTCAACCCCAGCACACTGAAGTCCCCGCCAGTCTGGTAGCTAGAGTGCTAGAAAGTGGAGAAGGACCACGACCAATGCTGTTTATTCCTTGAATTTCCTGTGTCATCGTAAATATTACAAAAGTTTGATTTCCCCATTTAGAAAGCAAATGGCAATAGTGGCATGGCATCATTTCTAGATTCTGCAATCAAATTCCATGATTCAATATTAGAGACCTCACAAAATTCAAAGCCATAAGTCACTGAGTAAAACTGAAGAGGATTACTAAGATCCTTGTAAAACTTTTCAGCAACCTTGTGAGAGTGATACCATATTGCTTCCTGTTACAATTCTTCTCAAAAACAGATTCATACTTATTTTCATAAAGCTATGTCCCCCAAGTTGTTGGAAAATTCTAGACACTTTTCCCATGCTAGAATAATGAGTGAAGAATGAATTTCCTAAAACAAAATTTAGTTTAAATATATTCTATGCTTCTCATTATGCAGCCATCTCAGACATACGTGAGTGCTAATCTGGGCCCCAATTTTGACAGGTTTGGGCAAACATTAAAAGTAAGTATACGTGTACATAACCAAATTTTTTCTTGTTTGCACTTAGGTTAGGCTTATGGGAACACAGAGAAAGACACACACACACACACACTGAGGCCATACGTATACATAGAACCCCAAAGTCCTCAGTTTTGTTTTTTACTGGGGTGAGGGTACCTACTAGCATGTCACAAAGGATTAGGAATATGAAGAACTTTTTACTGAGCACTGCCTGTATAGAAGGCATCATGCCAGTGCTTCACATTATCTCACTGAATTCTTACAACAAACTAATAATTTCAGAAATATTTACTGCACAGAGGAAGATGCTGAAACTCAGAAACCTGAAGTAGCTTTTCCTAGCTCTTACAACCAATAATTGGTCAAACCAAGAGTTGAACACATGGATGACACTAGAACCCCTCTGCTATACTTTATTTGAATCAACATATGAAGGTACTTTTCTTAAAAAATCTTTTATTTATTTATTTGAGAGGTAGAGTTACAGACAGTGAGAGGGAGAGACAGAGAGAGGTCTTCCATCCGTTGGATCACTCCCCAGATGGCCACAATGGCTGGAGCTGCACCCACCTGAAGCCAGGAGCCAGGAGCTTCCTCCAGGTCTCCTGCGTAGGTGCAGGGGCCCAAGGACTTGGGCCATCTCCCACTGCTTTCCCAGGCCACAGCAGAGAGCTGGATTGGAAGAGGAGCAGCCAGGACTAGAACCGGCGCCCATATAGGATGCCAGCTCCACAGGCCGAGGATTAGCCTACTGCGCCATGGCAATGGCCCCACATATGAAGGTACTTAAAAGAGATTGTGGAGGGGTGAGCATTTGGCCTAGCAGTTAAGACACCCACATCCCATATCCAAGTGCCTGGGTTTGATTCCCAGCTTTCCATGGGTGCAGATCTCGGAAGGCAGAGGTAATGGCTCAAGCAACTGTGTCCCTGCCCTTCAGATGGCCGACCTAGACTGCTGGATTGTGTTTCCAGCTTCAGGCTTCAGCCCCAGCCAGCTCCAGCTATCAGAGGCATTTAAGGAATGAAACAATGGATGTCAGTACCCACACTAGCAGCTGTTCTCTCTCACGTGCATTTTTAAAAACATTTAAAAGCTTGTGAGAAAACAAAATTAAAAGATAAGTTTATTTGGGTGAAAAAATGTTTGAAATCTATGTATAGTTTTTTAATAATATGTATTTCCATGAACTTTTTGAAGACCCCTCACATACTTTAGAAGAATAATTTTCAATGTAACAACCCCTTAAATGAATATTGATTCACAGAAGCACCCATTTTAGGTTTGCTCATGTCACAGTTGTAGATATTTAAATACTATGTGGGCAGAAAATAGCTTTGTGGTGTACTGCTAAGGAGCTAGAGGTACCATTCAAGGATAGTCACTCTGGTTTCTCCACTTGGATGAGCAATGGTTCAGGAACCAGAAGACTACAAAACAAACTGAAAACAGATCTTTGTAAAAATTGAGAGTTGGAATAGGAGAGAGGAGGAAGAAGGGTGGAAGTGTGGGCAGAAGGGAGGGTAAGATAGGAAGAATCACTATATTCCTAAATCTGCATATATGAAATGCATGAAATTTGCATACCCTAAAGAAAATAAAAAAGAAAAACCAAGACAGTGCTTATTACCATTGTTTTTTACCTAAGTTCATGCAGAATGATGAAACAAACCCTTTGCATAACAGACTTGAGGCACAGCAAGGATTAGAGTGTTGTCCAAGCCTTAGTAAGATACCAGGACAGAGTTCAAATCTGGTTAAGTGATCAAGAGAATTTGAAGAAAGCACCTAAGGCATGCTGAGCTGCCCTCTGGGGTGCCCACCTTGCTTCTCTTAGGCATTGTGCCCTTGACTACATTAACTGGAATGATAAACTGCATGCATGTGTGTTTTCAAGAAAGGTCTTCCTGCAGAACCATAACCTATCATCAACTCTTCCTTATTGTATCTTATTGTCAAATACAATAAGTGAAAATTATGTCATCCAATTATGAAAGCAGGAAATGCTATGGAAAAGTACAAGAAAACAATGAATAAAGGGGGAAATGTATGAAAACTAACTGATCAAAGCAAAATAAATTAAAATGAAAAATAAGTAAAACAATATGCAGTCAAGTAAAAATATAAGCATATGAATGCTTACTTGAAAATATAAAACAAGAATCAAGCAGACTAAAAAATGCAGTAAGTTCTTAGATAAGAAAATTATATTTTAAAAATGCCAATTCCATATATTTCATGCGATTTAAATTAAGCTCTCAGCAGGATTTTCTTTGAGGGGAGATAGAATAAGTAAAATGATCTTGCAGAACATACTGAACTATAAATGCCTGAGAATTGATAAATACATAAAAGAAGAACAGTGGGAAAGAACATGTATTACAGATATCACAGTAATCCATAAAACCACAGTAATCAGGTACTGGCATAGAAATCAACAAGTCAGTCACCAGAATATAGTATATAATCCATAAATTTATCTAGGTGTATACAAGATCATAATTTTCGACAAAAATTTGAGAAAAAAATATCTTCTAATAATTGATGCTAAATCAAACGACTATTTTTAGATGAAAATAAAACTGTACTCTTATATTAAACCCCACAGGAAAAAATCCCACATGTATAAGATTTAAATATAAAATAAAAACAAAATAAAAATCTCCCATGAAAACCTAGGGGACTCCATTTATGATATATGTGTTGGGAACACTTTCATAACCAAGAACAGAAAAGTAGAAACTATTTTTTTTAAGTATTTGAGACTCTGGCACATTTGCTTCAGAGTAGGGAATTGGGAGATTTAGTGTTGTTTTTTTTTTTAACTAATTTTGATTTGTTTGAATTTTTTTTATTTATTTATTTGAAAGTCAGAGTTACACAGAGAGAAGAGAGGCAGAGAGAGAGAGAGAGAGAAAGGTCTTCCATCTGCTGGTTCACTCCCCAATTGGCCACAACAGCCGGAGCTGTGCTGATCGGAAGCCAGGAGCCAGGAGCTTCCTCTGGGTCTCCCATGCAGGTGCAGGGGCCCAAGGAGTTGGGCCATCTTCTACTGCTTTCCCAGGCCATAGCAGAGAGCTGGATTGGAAGAGGAGCAGCTGGGACTAGAACTGGCGCCCATATGGGATGCGCTTCAGGCCAGGGCATTAACCCGCTGAGCCACAGCACCGGCCCCAAGCAGAAACTATTTTCAAGAGAGGTACATATTGGGGATGGCGCTGCGGCTCAGCGGGTAAAGCCATCACCTGCAGTGCAGGCATCCCATGTCGGTGCCAGTTCGAGTCCTGGCTGCTTAACTTCCATTCCAGCTCCCTGATAATGTGCCTGGGAAAGCAACAGAGAATGGCTCAAGTGCTTGGGCCCCTGCACCCACATGGGAGACCAGGAGAAGCTCCTGGCTCCTGGCTTCAGATCAGCCCAGCTCTGGGCATTGTGGTCATTTGAAGAGCGAACCAGCAGATGGAAGATCTCTGTCTCTCCCTCTCTCCCTCTCTCTCTGCAGCCCTGCCTTTCAAATTAATAAATAAATCTTTAAAAAAGGAGAAAGAGAAGTAGGTATCTTGGACTACATAAAAATATTTAAATCTCATACATCAAAAGATAACATAATAATCTAATGGATAAGAAATATATTTTGGGAAAATATGTATAATATGAATGATAGACAAAATGTTAATATGTAAAATATTTTAAATGGTTCTTATAAATTGACCAAAAATTAAGAATCAATGGATAAATGCTCTTTCATATATCACTGGTGGAAATACAAAATGTTATAACATCTTGATGAGAGGAGGAATCTGTCCTATAGGGAAAAAAATGAATATTCACATAATAAAGATATTATGGCAGCACTTGTGATTGGAAAGTGTGATATTTTGCCAAAAGGTTAGTTGATAAGTTATAGTACATTAACACTAGAGACTCTTAGGCAGCCACTGAAAATAATGAACTAATGTTGTGTGTGTCTATACATGTACATGGGAAAATGTGTATCAGGGTATTAAGATCAAATACAGTTTGGGAAAGAGATGGGGGTAAAGCCAATAAAAGTAAAGGAACAAAATTTCACATACACAAAAAGTGTATACGATATGTCACTTGTGCCTTTATCGAATATTTATGTGTACATAGAAAATACACATTTTTAAAGTACATTTGTTTTATTCAAACTACTCTGAGAACACCTAACCAATTCTCAGATTCACTAGCTCAAATCAATGAAGTTTAATTTCAATGAATTAAACCTAGGAAGGAACATGTAAGAAAATTGTTTTAATGTTATAGGGTACAAGAGATTTATAATAATGTTATTGCTTATCTGTGCTACAGGTTTTTCTACATTAATCTGCATCTAGGAAAAATAAATCAATGTTATGTTGAAGCCTGTGGTTCTCAAACTTCAGCTAATATTGGAATCACCAAGCATTTGTGAAAAGCCAGGCAGACTACCGGGCCTATCTCCAGAGATCTCGATTCAGCTGGTCTGGGGCACGATTCAAGAATTTACACCAGAAGTACCGAAAGAAAGAAAATGGACCCCTATCTTGCCCGTTATACAAGAATCAACCTAAGTTATATTTAAAAATTTAAACATAAGGCCTGACGTGGTAAACGCTACTCCAAGAAAATATATAGAGAAAGCTCTCCAACACTGGTCTTGGGTAGTGTTTTCTTGGATTTGATTTCCCAAGCACAAGCAAGGAAAGCAAAACTAGACATATGGGATTAAATCAAATTAAGAAGCTGATTAACAACAAAGCAGACAATCAACAGAGTAAAGAGACAACCTATTGAATGGAAGAGTTTATCTACAAATCATTCATCAAAGGATTGCTTTCCAGAATTTACCATGAATCCAAAAAAGTCAACAGAAAAATAATCACCCAGTTGTACTATTTTTTAACATTTATTTATTTATTTTGAAAGGCAGGGTTAGAGACAGAGATGAGAGAGAGACAGACAGACAGACAAAAGGAAGGAGGGAGGGAGGGGGAGAGGGAGAGGGAGAGAGAGATTGATTCTATCTGCTGGTTCACTTGCCAGATGGACACAATGGCTGGCACTGGGCCAGGCCAAAGCATGAAGCCAAGAGCTTATTACAGGTCTCCCACATGGGTGCAGGGGCCCAAACACTTGGGTCATCTTCTGCTGCTTTTTCCAGGACATCAGCAGGGAGCCAGGATGGAAATGGAGCAGGTAGTACATGAACCAGTACCCATATGGGAGGCCAGTGTCACAGGTGGCACCTTTATCTGCTATTCCACAAAGCCAGCAAAATGAGCAAATGATCTGAGTAAATATTTCTCAAAAGAAGAAACATAGTCGATGAATATATACAAAAAATTTTCAATACCTGTAGCCATCAGGGAAATGCAAATCAAAACCACAATGAGTTATCACCTCACCCCAGTTAGAATGGCTATTAATAAAAACAAACAATTAGGGGCCAGCATTGTGGCACAGCAGGTTAAGCTGCTGCTTGTGACACTGGCATCCCATATGGACACGGCTCCGTGTCCCAGCTGCTCCACTTCTGATCTAGTACCCTGCTAATGGCCTGGGAAAAGCAGTGGAAGATGGTCCAAGTGCTTGGATCCCTGCTATCCATGCGGGAGACCTGGAAGAAGCTCCCAGCTCGTGGTTTTGGCCTGGCCCAGCCCCAGCCATTAGTGGCCATTTAGGGAGTAAACCAGCAGGTGGAAGATCTCTCCCTCCTTGTCTCTCCCTCTCTCTGGAACTCTGACTTTCAAATATGTAAATAGATCTTTAAAAAAAAAGAAACAATCAACAAATGCTGGTGAGGATACAGACAAAAGGGAACATACTGATGGGAATGTAAATTAGTACAGCCATCACAGAGAACAGTACACAGGTTTCTCAAAGAAAAAAAAAAAAAAACGAAAAATAAATCTACCATATGACCCAATATCAGGGTATATCTCTGAAGGAAATGATATCAGCATGTGAAAGAGATCTTCACTTCCAGTTCATTGTAGCACTATTCACAATAGCCAAGATTTGGAATAAACCTAGATGTCCATCAATGGTTGAATAGATAAAGAAAATGTGGCATGTGTACACAATGGAATATTCTTCAGCCACAAAAAGAATTAAATCTCATTATTTGCATCAAAATGGATGAAACCGAAGGACATTATGTTAAGTGAAATAAGCCAGACACAGAAAGACAAACATTGCATTTTCTGTCTCATATCTGGATGATAAAATGAAGTCTATCTGAATGCAGAATAGTGATTGCCAGAGTCTTGGAAGGCTAGGAAAGGGGCACAGAACACAGTTAGATAGTAGGACTGATTCCTAATGTGCCACAGCACAATATGGTGAGGATAGCTCACAATAACACAGTCTATGTTTCATGAAGACCTAGAAAAGCAGAGCTCGAAGTCTCCAACCATAAAGAAATAAGGAAATGAAAATGCTAATAACTTCGATTTGATCAGTACATGCCATATACGTGGGTTGAACTATCACACTGTACTGCATCAAGATGTACAATTATTATATATTGAGAAAACAGAGATAAATTATAATTTACATTTCCAACAACTTCCCAGGGAAGATCGATGCTGTTGATCTCAGAGGCACACTTTGGAAACCAATGGTTTAAAGCAAACAAATGCCCAAATGAGGAAAAATTACCCACAAGATGCTCCCTCGCCCAGTTGTACTCACATTTAAGCCAGCATCCTTCCAATAATAATTGCTATACTGGTTAATCATGCACTTCGTTTTTTCTTTAAACTTTTCTTCTGAGTCCATAGACCACCAAGGATCTAGGTTTCCATTTTTATCATATTTTCTACCTAGCAAAAAACAAAGTTAAAAGGCATTTCTGTTATTTAGAAACTAAAGTCTTTATCTTTCCTTCCCCTCACCTTGACAAGCCTTCAAAAAGCAGTCACAACAGCAGGAAACCTCTCTTCCTGAAGCCAACTCCTACATTCTCTCCAACATCACAGGTTAATTGTTAAAAGGGGGGAAAGGAGAAAGAGGGTTGAGGCAGTTCTTTCCTTCTAAGGAACAAAGGGCATTTTAAAAATGAAATTATGCAGTAAACTTATCCAATCTTAGGTATTCACCTGACCTGACCCCAAGTGTTCTCTGGATTGTGAAATGAAATGGCTTCATTCAGAAAATCCATGGAGGTTGTCAGAGAACTACTACCAGTGAAATTCCAAATGATCCAAAGGAATGGCCCTGGTGAGTCATCCACACGCTGCCACCACACATCCTGACTCAGCCCAATAGGAACCTGTTTCTTCCAAGTTGCCAGGAGTCGAGGGACACATAAAACTTCTGTTATGAATCATTCTACAGCCCTCAGTGTGGATGGAGACCCATCTGTCCTGCTTAGATAAGGAAGATTGCTCAAAAAGAGAACTTGCAACAAGAATGGAAATCTCCAAAACGTAATGAAAAAACATTTAGTTACACATTCTTGCCACATGCTTACTCTTCACTTTTTCTATACCCTTTAAAAAACAAAAATTTGGGTTCATCTAGACGATCTTCTGTGTTCAAAGTTACTACTGGAATCAGAAACACAGTTTAAATTTAATGATGCAGAGAACTCTTCATTGAGCCTTTAAGAAAATCTTCTGTGGCTGGTGCTGTGGCGTAGCAGGTTAAAGCCCTAGGCTGCAGTGTCAGCATCCCATGTGGACACTGGTTCGAGTCCTGGCTGTTCCACTTCTGATCCAGCTCTCTGCTATGTCCTGGGAAAGCAGTAGAAGATGGCCCAAGTCCTTGGAGCCCTGCACCCACATGGGAGACCTGGAAAAAGCTCCTGGCTTCACATTAGTGCAGCTCTGGCCTTTGCGGCCAATTGGAGAGTGAACCAACGATGGAAGATGGATCTCTCTCTCTCTCTCTCTCTCTCCCTCTCTCTCTCTCTCCTTCTCTGTAACTCTGCCTTTCAAATGAATGAATAAAATTTAAAAAAAAAGAAAAGAAAATCTCCTAAGCAATGGCATTAACTGAAACAACCCAAAGCTCTGTAAGGCTGCAGGATACCAACACAACCCCCTGGGATAATACAGTCTCACTGTCTTCTACCCAGTAAGCAATCATTACGTGGTCACTGGGCATGTACTTATATGTGCAACACAGTGTTCTAAATACTGGTTACAGAGTGAAATTACCATCATTACATCCCGTCCTTTGAGAGGGATTCCGGAAGTCTTCTAAAAGGTTCTGGGAGAAAACTGTACCTAAATTTCCTAGGAAGAAAATGCCAGAGCCAAAAGACCACCACCAGCTTTTGTTGCTTAGTTAAGACCCTCCCCTTCAGAAACGCCAAACTTCCAAAGGCAGCAAGTCGAGCTCTAGGGAGTCAGATGACTACAAGGCAGACACATTTCAAGAGGGAGGGGGAGGCCAGAGACAAAAACACCTAAGTGATTCAAGAAGGGCTGATGGGAGTTCAGGAAGAACCATCTAGAGGGAGACAAACTAGAAGGGCCTCTGGCCACGGAGTAGGCAACCAGGAAAACATGTCAGAGACACTGCAGGCAAGGAAGAAAGTGGTCACTTTCTCTTTTTTTAAGATTTTATTTATTTATTTGAGAGGTAGAGTTACAGACAGAGAGGGAGAGACAGAGAGAGGTCTTCCATCTGATGGTTCACTCCCCAAATGGCCACAATGGCCGTAGCTACACCAATCCCAAGCCAGGAACCAGGAGCCAGGAGCTTCTTCTGGGTCTCCCACATGAGTGCAGGGACCCAAGGACTTGGACCATCTTCTACTGCTTTCCCAGGCCATAGCAGAGAGCTGGATGGGAAGAGGAGCAGCCAGGACTGGAACCGGTGCCCATATGGGATGCCGGCGTCGAAGGCAAAGGATTAACCTACTGTGCCACGGCGCCAGCCTCTGAAAGTGGTCATTTTATATATAGTGTTGCCTTCGGCCACCTGAGTTGCTGAATCTGCCTGCAAACCATTGTGTTTGGACGAGATAGTAATTTGCTGCTAATTCATAAGTTTCTGAGATCTCTAGTGGCTTTCCAATAGTGCTCCACAGTTAAGGGAGAAAAGTGCTGATTAAAAATGAGGAGTAAATAGAACTTTTAATAATTTTTTTCAAATTAAACATTTTAAAACAATGAACACTCTCAAAGGTAATCATTCCTTTAGTTCAGTTCATTATCTACTCTCTTGCTTATATGTCATCAGGATACACTGTGCATTCTACATTCTGCACTATTAGGAAAGTATAGCCTTTAAAAATATTTTGAATATATGCCAATATAAAGGAAAATGGAGATTAAGCATTGCATAATCCTTGCAATCCTGTAAAGGAACCATTCAGCCAGGCTCCAGCAGCCTGACTTGGCAGCTCAGTGCCTACAATCATCACTGGGGCTGAGTTCACACCTCTGGGGAGAACATCTCAGGCTGGTGAATAAAGCAATGACAAAGTGGGGGAAGCTGGAAAGTCATCCCTGCTCCTACTGTGGCGGCTACAGCAATCCTGATCTAAATGCAAAGGTAATTTCAGCAAAATTACACGATCTTTTGTTTTTTCATTCTACCCCATTACCAATGGGAACAACTGTTTATTGGTTGCAAGCTATCACAGGAAGATACTGGGAAGTTTTCAATCAGCAATCATATTGCCTTTTATAATCTTCACTCCATGATGATGCCACTATAAAAAGTTAACAATTAACATCCATATAGTCCACATTGTTATAAAAGCAGCAGCATATAAAATGAACTAATACTTACCATTATTATCAAATCCATGTGTAAATTCATGTCCAACAATTACTCCTATAGCACCATAACTCAGAGATCTATGGGATGAGCACATAATTTGGAGAAAATTACAAGCATGACTCTCAGAGCATAATCTCTTATTTTTTCAGTGAAAAGCCAAGCTAATTTGTTTTCTACTGACCATAATAACAATGTCATAACTATGCTCATAAAACTATAAAAAACTAATCTAAACATACCCTTCTAATTGATATGCACAAAGCAAACATAAATTCTAACACCGTCATTACAACCATGTAAGGGACTTAATGTCCTACTCTGTGAAACTAGAGCTATGAAAGAAATGATTTCCAAAGTCCCTTCCAATCCTCACATTCCCGATTCTATATCTGCTCTAGCTATATTTTATATTATGAACACCTAACATAAGGCTTGAAAAGATCATCAGTAAATATACCATTGATTTTTCTATCTGAAAACTTGGTGCGAAGTCACCAAAATCTCGGAAGTTAAATTGTTTTCGAAATGTAGTCATAAAAACAGAATAGAGCAGAGATTGAAAGGAATCACTCTGTTTTCAAAGGTAGTCACGTTCCTCTGTTTCTGTGGCAAAGAAGCTGACAACTGAATAGCAAGACTGTGAGGGCTTAATCAGATTTGGAAAGGGTGTTATGTTATTTCTCTTCACCTCTGGAAAGGATGTGAGAGATTATCTAGAGAGGAGCCCACCAACAATTCCACCCATCCCTGATTGCACATGCTCCCTCCTCCCAGCACGAGGCAATCTGTGGTCCTGCTCTTGAATCTGGACTGGCCTTGAAAATGGCTGTGAAGTGGCTGAGTGTGACTTCTGGGGCTAGACCATAAGAAACTGGATAGCTTCCATGTTCTACCCTTTTAGAAGTCTGCTGTAATGGAAGCTTGACTACCCAGCTAGAAGCAAAGAGGCCAAGTGAAGCTAGTGAGAGACCCCAAAAGTTGAGAAACTCTGGAGGAAGACAGAGGTCCTGCCAGACTTTGTTCATGGGAGCCAGCCCAATGAGTGAATTCATCTTAGATGCTCTAGCCCTAGTAAGACTGCTCTCGCCAACCCCAAACAGAGCCAAGAAAGCATACATCAGCTCCATCCTGCCCAAGTGGCAGAATCAGGAGAGAATAAATGGTTGTTTGGTGGTACTTTGTCATGTAGCAAAATACAACTGAAACAAAGCCTATTGATAATATATGGGAGCTGGCACTGTGGTGCAGCCTGTAAAGCTGCTGCCTGCAATGCCAACATCCCATATGGGCACTGGTTTGAGTCCCGGCTGCTCCGCTTCTGATCCAGCTCTCAGCTATGGCCTGCAAAAGCAGTAGAAGATGGCCCAAGTCCTTGGGTCCCTGCACCTGCGTGGGAGACCTGGAGGAAGCTCCTGGCTCCTGGCTTTGGATCAGCCCAGCTCCTGCCGTTGCGACCATTTGGGGAGTGAACCAGTGGATGGAAGACCTCTCTCTCTCTCTCTCTGCCTCTGACTCTCTAATTCTGCCTTTCAAGTAAATAAATATTTAAAATATATATATATATATATATATGTATACACACACACACACACGAAAAAATCAATTGTGGGGCTTCCATTTGTATACATCTTGGATTTTCCCTCTCAACTCTAAAGAGCGTGAAGGCCTAACTCCTAACTACTTGTTCACTTCAGAATTCTCTATACGTAGTACACAGGTACTAACTGATTAACTATCTTCACCATTCAATGCAAGGGACAAATTTATATGTAACTCATTTTAGTTATTTAACATGTGGATGAAGATTACAGACAACCTAGAATCATTCTGAGGATTCTTCATGAGATTTGCAATTATTCCAAAAATACTTCCCACTTAGTTCTTGACATGCAATATCAAAGTCATCCAGTAAATGGCTAGGACCCAGAACTGGAAGGAACGGAAATTTTTGAAACAACATATTATTACAGGACATAATGATCCTTAACATGCTAATTGTTTGTCTCAACTATACCCAAGGAAGTGCTGTAAGATTTAATTTTTCCCCTTGGTGGCAATTCTTTCCTTTGTTATTTCTTTGCTGCAAGGTAATTTGCATTTGAAAAAATGCTTCCTACTGTTTTTCCATCATGGCAAACCTTCATTAAAGAAGTAGAATTATGCATTTCAATCATAGAGTTATCATAGCAGTGTGGGACAAACTTGTAATTTTACATAGTGCTAATTTTTGCAGCAGTAGCTATCATTGTGCAGCCTGCAACACTTAGTTTTTCCAAGTTTCTCAGTCCTAAGAATAAGTACTCAGGCCCATACAACCTTCAGTCAATGCTGTTGACTGGCTGAGTTTAAGGATAAACAATGGGAGTTTATACAAACCACTCTGCAATAAATGTCCCTTAAGAGGAACTGCTCCAACAAGCTTCCTATTTGCAATGGGTAATAGAGAATTCAGAAAATGATTGAATCATTGTAAATTTCAATTCTTGGTTTCAGAATCATAATCTTTTGGATGAGAGACAAAGAAAAAGTAATTTTATATGACTATGTCTAAGATTGATAATGTTTCATAATATTAAATTCACAGCCTCCATTTTATCAACGGACTTTTATTTAAATTAGCATGCCATTTAAAAAATAAATTTGTGTGACTTTTAAAACTTGACGGGCTTTTCAGAAACTGTAAGGCTTCCTACACTGAAGATCTAACCTTCTAAAAATCAAATGTGGAAGGTGATAATTGTACAACCTATTCAGTTTCTCTTTTGTTCTTACTACCAGAAAGGTTTCATATATGTGCAGAGGATTCACTATCAGCAATTAAACAACTATACTGCCATCTGAGCTCACTATAATCTCACTCTGTTACCATATATGGACTACTCTATTCTTAAATAATAAGCCCTTCAGAATCTAGGAGTTGGGATTGGCTTTAAGGTCATCTAGTTTAGGTCCCTACTAGTGGCCTGAGCCCCACCTATTAAAAAAAACCCACTCACATGGCCATAAGACTTCTGCTTGGGTATTTCTAATACCCAAGAGTTTATCCCTTTCTGAGGTAACCCGTTCTCTCTTACAGCACTGTCTAACATTGATCTGAAATTTCTTTCCTGGGTCTTCCACCTATTGGCTGAGTGTTGTCTCTAGTTGAACATCTTCCAACCCTGGAATACAGTAAATCATCGTGCCACCTCAACCTTCCTTCAAAAGTAAATGGCAGTCATGAGGTTCCTTCTCAAGTGTTCCCAAGTTCTTCCAATTCTTGCTCTTCACTTGTGAACACTAGACCGGAATTTCCCCAAAGAGAAACTGCGAATTCAAGAATCTGGGTTGCACATATTTAAGCAGGTTTCTTTCTTACAGAACTTCTTGGGAACTTGTAGGCTGATGAGTATTGGCATGCTCTAAAACAGAAAAGGCAAGGAAGATTTACCTCTGTTACTATTTCAGGGAACGTGCATTTGGAGAAAGGTTGCCTTTGCCTGTTTACAATCCTGATTCTCTCCTTTGCAAACAATTCAGGTTATTCATGTCCCCATAATTAGACCTGACACTCAGGTGAGGGCTGAGCTGACCAGCGTTGAGCAGCAGGAGTCCCTTGGTTCTGAGGGCTATTCGTTGATTAACACAGAAGAGATGAATGTGTGGGAAGCGATCTCAATGGAATATGATTCTCATGTCTCTAAGATCGCCATATTTTCAATGTCAAGTACCCAAATGATACTTAACAGCTAATTCATTGAGTGGATATCTTAATAGAGGTTGGATGTCTTTAGTGAGGGCACATAACTCTGAAGAAAACGCAATCTCTCTCCCATTCAAGTATATCAACTATGGCTCAGCCTATAGAAATCACGGCATTAACAATTCCTAATTTTTTACAATTTTGCCTTTTATGACAGAAAACTGTGATCATGGACTTAAATAAATACATCACTTAATCACTTCAAAATCTAACCAGACTATTTCCAAGTCTCCAGCTACAAAACTACATTAAGTTCAGTTAAATTGCTAATGATAAGCCAAATCTAAGAATTCTTTGTCTTCTTTTAGTCTGAAGGGAGCTTAGAGAATATCTGGCTTAATCTTTTGTTTTTCGAGGTTTATTTATTTTAAAGGCAGAGTTACAATGAGACACACACACACACACACACACAGATATTGAGGTTCCATCTGCTGGTTCACTCCCCAGATGGCTACAACTGCCAGGGCTGAGCCAGGCTGAAGCCAGGAGCTTTGTCCGGGCCTTCCATGTGGATATCAGGGCACTAAACACTTGGGCTGATTTTCCCAGGCCAGTAGCAAGGAGCTGGATTTGAAGTGCAGCAGCCAGGACTCAAACTGGTGCCCAAATGGGATGCCAAAATTGCAGCAGGTGGCTTAACTCACCGCACCACCACACTGGCCAAAACCCTTTAATTTAATGGAAGTATATATAAATTTAATCTTAAATATAGGGAAAATCAATTCCAAGTATCTGAACACCAAGGGAAACTATGCACCGGAAGCCCGGCATAGTATTAATGGATTTGGTTGACTACAAACCTAGAATTTTCACTTAATTCTAATAACGGTGCTTCACTGCAATAGTGTTTGTTGATACCTGCCCATGTGCTTTCTTCAACATGCCGCTTTCAATCACACCAATCTGACAGTTTCCAAATGTAAGCAACTACAACTACTTGCAAATGACATTTCTCCAGCTACCAGACCCCTCTTGGCCAAGGCTGGCCACTACCATGCTGCTAATACCCTTAGTAGCAGTCCTCAATCATTGATGGAGTAGATTTGAAGGATAAATACCCCAGCTCCCTTGACCGTGAAGCGGAATCACTCTGAAGCATGTTTTATAGTTCTCCAGCAAGACTGAGTCCCAGCTGCACATGACGATAGCTAATTTTGTAACAGTTTGTGGTAGGCAGAATAATGGCATCCAAAAGATGTCCACATGATAATCACTGGAACCTGTGACTATGTTCTGTTACATGACAAAGGAAGATTAAGACTGCAGATGAAACTAAGTTTGCCAACCTGCTGATTTTATAACAGGGAGATTATCTGGATTATCTTGGTGTGTCCCAAATCACAGGGGTGCTTAAAAGTAAAAGAAAGAAGTAGAAGACGAGACTCAGAAGGAGACACGATATGGAGCTTTGGAGATGGAGGAGAAGTCCAGGAGCCAAGGAAACTAGAAAAGGAAACACGTTCTTTCCTAGAGCTCCCAGAAAAGAATGCAATCCTGTTGATACCTTGATTTCAGCACAGTGAAACCAAAGTTGCATATCCAACCTACAAAAATAGGGGCTAACACATTTATGTAGTTTTAACCTACTACATTTTTGGTAATTTATTTTGGAAGTCATAGAAGATTTCAAGGATACAATTTATTGGCTTCTTTCCCTCCACCTCTCATTTCTCCCAGTCTCCTGTTATTTCCTAGGGCCACCTCCCAAAAGAACTGCCTGAACTTGATTCCTTATCACAGGGACTGCTTCTGGAGAAGCCCAAATCAAAACAATGTCACCATATTTCTCTTACTTATATATGTGTATGATATCTTATCTTTCCAACCTACATAATAATATGTAAGGTATCATATATCCAAACAACAGAAGTGACTCAACTAACATGAAGGCTAAATTTCCCATGTATTAAAGCGTCAGACAAGCAAAGGCATACAATCAACGTAGTGACATTATATGGGGTCAGCCAGTGTAGTACCATAGCAGGTAAAGTCACTGCCTGCAGCACTGCCTGCAATACCATATGCGCACCAGTTTGCATCTCAGCTGCTCCACTTCCAATCTAGTTCCTTGCTACTGGCCTGGGAAAATCAGTGAAGATGCCCAAGTGCTTGGTGCCCTGATACCCACATGGGAGGCCCAGATGAAACTCCTGGCTCCAGCCTGGCTCAGCCCTAGCAGTTGCAGCCATCTGGGAAGTGACCAGCAGGTGGCAGATCTCTCTCTTTCTCTGTCTCTTTCTCTCCAACTCTCATCTCACCCCTTCTCTGTAACTGTGACTTTCAAATGGATAAATAAATCTTTTTTCTAAAAAAACAAGTAGTGACGGGGCCAATGCTGTGCTGTAAGGGGTAACGTCACCGCCTGTGGTGCCAGCATCCCATATGGGCACTGGTTCAAGTCCCGGCTGCTCCACTTCCAATTCAGCTCCATGCTATGGCCTGGGAAAGCTGTAGAAGATGGCCCAAGTCCTTGGGCCCCTGCACCCATGTGGGAGACCCAGAAGAAGCTTCTGGCTCCTGGTTTCAGATGGGCTCAGCTCCAAACATTGCAGCCATTTGGGGAGTGAACCAGCAGATGGAAGACACCTCTCTCTCTCCCTCTCTAAGCCTCTGCCTCTTTGTAACTCTTTCAAATAAATAAATAAATCTTTAAACAAGAAGTAGTAACATTATTGACAACAAATATTAACAGAATTCTCACTATATATGGAAATTATTAATCATACAAGGGTACTTCATAAATTTCCTGGAATTGGAATTGAAGGTTAAGCTTGTTTTGGTCCAAAGTTTTTTGAAATTCATGCGGAGTGTTTTCATACTATACATTTTCAGTGAACCTTTTTCCCCAGAAACCTTTTATTTAAAGTATATAAACTTCATGCATTTCATAAATACAACCTTAGGAACACAGTGATATTGATTCTTCCCACCTACCCACCCTTGCTCCCACCCTGTTTCTTCCTCACTCTTCTATTCCCATTCTTATTTTTTACGAAGATCTAATTTGAATTAACTTTATACACAGACGTTTATACTAAGTAAAACGTTCAACAAACAGTATGGAAAAAAACTGTTCCTCCACAGGTTTCTGATTTCTCTTTTGATTTCTTCTATGACCCACTGTTCATTTAAGAGCTTGTTGTTCAGTCTCCATGTGTTTGCCCATGTTCTAGAGACTCTCGAGTTACTGATCTCCAGCTTCATTCCCTTATGGTCAGAGAAAATGCATGGTATGAGGGCCGGCGCTGTGGCATAGCAGGTTAAAGCTCTGGCCTGAAGCGCTTGCATCCCATATGAGTGCTGGTTAGAGTCCCAGCTGCTCCTCTTCTGATCCAGCTCTCTGCTGTGGCCTGGGAAAGCAGTAGAAGATGGCCCAAGTCGTTGGACCCCTGCACCCATGTGGGAGACCCAGAAGAAGCTCCTGGCTCCTGGCTTCGGATTAGTGCAGCTCCGGCCATTGCAGCCATCTGGGGAGTGAACCAGTGGATGGAAGACCTCTCTCTCTGTCTCTACCTTTCTCTGTAACTCTGTCTTTCAAATAAATAAAATAAATCTTAAAAAAAAAAAAGAAAAGGCATGGTATGATTTTGATTCTTTTCAATTTGCTGAGACTTGCTTTATGGCCTGGGCTGTGGTCTATCCTAGAGAAAGTTCCATGCACTGGTGAGAAGACTGTGTATTCTGCAACGTTGGGATGAAAAGTTCTGTAGATCTCCATTAGGTCCATTTGGTCTATAGTGTCAATTAACTGTTGTTTCCTTGCTGATTTTCTGTCTGATTGATCTGCCCATTGCTGAAAGTGGAATATTGAAGTCACTCATTACTATTGTACAGGAGTCTATGTCTTCCTTTAGATCCATCAACATTTCTTTTAAACAGCTAGGTGCCCTGTACTTAGGTGTGTATACATTTATTATAGTCACATCTTCCTGTTGAATTGATACCTTAATCATTACACAGTGCCCTTCTTTGTCTCTTTTAATAGTTTTTGTGTTAAACTCTATTTTGTCTGATATTAGGATGGCCACAGCAGCTCCTTGTTGGTTTCTGTTAGCATGGAATATCTTTTTCCATCCTTCTACATTCAGTCTGCATGTATCTTTTGTTGGTGAGATGTGTTTCTTGTAGTCAGCAAATAAATGGGTCTTGTTTTTTAATCCATTCAGCCAGTCTAAGTTTTAACTGAGAGTTGAGGCCATTTACATTCAAGGTGACTATTGATAAGTAATGACTTGGCCCTGCTGTTTTTCCATAAATATTCCTATTATTTACTTTGGATTTCCTTTGTACTTTTACTGCGATATTTTCTGCCTTCACCTCCTTTCATAATGATGACCACGTTTCTGTTTCTGTAAGCATCTTTGCAAGGCTAGACGGGTGGTACAAATTCTTTCAATTTCTGTTTGTTATGGAAGGTCTTTATTTCACCTTCATTCATTGCAGGGTACAGTACTCTGGGTTGACAGTTTTTTCTCTTAACACTTGGAATATACCTCACCATTCTCTCCTGGCCTGTAGGGTTTCTGATGAGAAGTCAGCTGTGAGTCTCATTGCAGAACCTCTGAAAGTAATCTGGTGTTTCTCTTATGCACATTTTAGAATCTTTTCTTTGTTTCACTTGGAGAGTTTAACTATAATGTGTCATGGTGAAGATCTTTTCTGGTCATGTCTATGAGGAGTTCTATGTGCTTCTTGTACTTGGATGTCCCATTCTTTCTCCAACTTAGGGAAGTTTTCTGTAATTATATCACTAAAATAAATGGCCTTCTAATCCATTATCTCTTTCCATGCCTTCAGAAACTCCTAAGACCCGTATGTTGGGTTGTTAGATAATTTCCCATAGATCTCCAACACTGGTTTTTAGTTTTCTAATTTTTTTTGTTCTGACTGTAAAATTTCCAGCGATTTGTCTTCTAACTTGGATATTCTTTCTTCTTCCTCACCAATTCTGTTGTTAAGGCTTTTTACCACATTTTCTATTTGTTCTATTGAATTCTTCATTTCCAGTATTTCATTTTGATATCCCTTTAAAATCTCAATTTCATGAGAAAAATTTTCTTTCATGTCATGTATGAATTTCTTTAGTTCACACATTTCTTTCTGATTACTTCTAAGTAATAATATGATCAATTTCCTGAATTCTGTTTCTTGCATTTCTTCAATCCCTTCATCTTCACATTCTAGTATTGAAATGTTGTGTGTTCCTTTGGAGGCGTCATGTTGTCTTCCTTATTCCTGTTTCTTGAATTGCTTCATTTTTAGGTAACTGTGGAGATACTTGTTGGTTTATCTTTTTTCCCTGTTACAGCTTTTTTTAAAAAAGATTTATTTTATTTATTAGAAAGGCAGAATTACAGAGAGGCAGCTGCAGAGAGAGAGAGGTCTTCCATCCACTGGTTCACTCCCCAGAAGGTCACAACAGCCAGAGCTGTGCTGATCCGAAGCCAGGAGCTTCTTCCGGGTCTCCCACGCAGGTGCAGGGACCCAAGGACTTGGGCCATCTTCTACTGCTTTCCCAGAGAGCCGGATTGGAAGTGGAGCAGACAGAGCCTGAAGTGGTGCCCATGTAGGATGCTGGCACTGCAGGTAGTGGCCTTACCCACCACACCCAGTGCTGGCCGCCCTGTAACGGCTTTTATCTTTGGACTATGCCTGTGTGGATTAATGGAGCGTCTTTCAGTGAATATCCTGAGGTGTGTGATGGGTGTGGCCAGGGAGCTCTGTTCAGTGTTCCAGGGTAAGGGGAGTGTCCAAGGTGACTCCCAAATTGGGCATGGTAAATCTTTTTTTTTTTTTTTTTTAATCAGAGGGGAGGTTTGTTCAGTTCTGTCATTGTAGTCTCATGCTCACCTTTTCTCCTTCAAGGAAACCAATGCCTGGCCACTAGCCCCAGTGGGTACAATATTCATCCACACTGCCACAAGAACCACACAAAGGATCTGTGCAGTCCTCAGTGTGAGCATAGATCCTGTGGCAATGACCCTCACCAGGGAATCAGAGAGCTCCAAGTATGTGGAGGTGCCCACAGTGACTGCCCAGAGACCCAGCCACACCCTGCACTCTCCCATGCAGCCACAGTGCTTTCACAGTCCCAGCATGCAAGGCTCCCACAGTCACGAGCACACAGCCCCCTATCATTTCCCCCAGTCAGACTCAGGATTCTCTTCTCAGCTGACTGTTGGGCGCAGACACAAGCTGGCACAGCTATTAAGTATGTCCAAAATGGTGCCCTCCCTCTCTTAGCTAATTATGGTACACTGGTGCTGGGGAGTTGGGGAGAGAGAAATGTGGCCCCCTTTTTTTCCCTGTAGGTTGGCAGGTACACTGTCCCCCACAGGGCTCCAAGCCTGACTCATGCCAGGCTCTTCCTGCAGCTTTATTGCCAGTGCCTTGGGCTGCTGCAGTCTGGTCTCACCTCACTCTCCAAGCTGGTGCTGAGGCTCTCAGCTGCTGGGGTCCGGAGTTGTGTGTGTCCACACCATCCATGTAGATCCACAGTGTCCCTCTAATTTGCGTGGAGTTTCCTGTGCAACTCTTCTCTGAGATTACTCTCTCTCCACATTTTTTAACTATCTTCCCCTAGACTAGAGCATAAGCTCCCTCCCCATTCTGCCATCTCCTCCTATGAATTTTTTCAAGACTCTTCTTAAAAGTCTACAGTGTGCTGCTACTAATGACTTTTAAACTGGTATCCCTAAGATCATATACTGCCAATTTTGTCTCATTTTATAGTTTCAGGGTTATACTTCTAAAGACAAATCAATTACCTTATTTCCTCAAAACTTAATATTTTCTATTTCCTGTTATCTTTCAGGCTCCCTACTTGGCATTCAGAATCCTCCAATATCAAACCTCAATCTTCTTTAACACATTTCTTATCTGCTACTTGCCTTACCACATGGGCCAGGCAAAGCTAGACTCTGTCACTCTATAAACACCTCTGTCTTCCCTTTCCTGTTGCTTTCATCCAGAATAGTTTTAAATCTGTCACCACCGACTGAAATGTCAACCATCCTTCAAGGTATAAATATTCTGGGTATGAATCATTGAGTAATATAGATGCCTAGAAAGGAAAATTATGTTTAAGTTGGCTTTCCTGCCCAGTCATAGGCCCTGGTGAAAAGGATGAGGCAACAAATACAGAAAATGATGAGCGTGGAACATTCAAATCAAGCCAGCGTCCATGCGCTTTTTCTGTAGAACCGCCACTGACTCGGTTTCTTTGACTTAATATTCCATCCTCTACCAAAGCAACGTGTTCTTCCCTCCTACCATGTCAATAACTGGTTTCTTTACTCATTTACTCACCGAGGGTATTCTGTTCCCCAAAAGAAGGGCTTCTGAAGCTCTCCTGCTGGAAACCCTGCGAGGAAGACAAAAACAATGTTAAAGAGAAATTGAATGTTGATTCAGTGATGAATACCTGGTTTCAGCCACAGATAGCCTCGAGGTCTCAAAGGCCCACCTGCAAGACAAGACTTGTGGAGCTGGGAGTCTTCGGAGAGATCCCGCTGCCTCAAAGATGTTACTGCCGCTGATTTGGAATGTAGGGCATGCAAGCATTTCAAGGAAATCATTTTGCACAGATACATTGTTGGCAGTGTTCAGCCTGCTGTGAGCGGGCTTCCTTCAGGATACAATGTGCACATCAAGCTTCAGGCAATCCAGCAACTTTTCCTGATACAACAAAGGACCAGCTTCATGGCTGTGTGACATGTGCAGCACAGAGAAGTGTCCTACACTCAGCTTAAAGCTCTGCCACCACTGTCTTGAACTGCTTAATAATTTTATCTTTGAACTTGCATTTTTTTTAAAAGAATTAGTCATTTATTTGAAAGACAGAGTTACAGAGAGAAAGAGAGAGAGAGAGAGATCTTCCATATGTTGGTTCACTCCCCAAATGGCCACAATGGCTGGCAGTGAGCCAGGCCAAAGCCAGGAGCTTTTTCCAGGTCTCCCACATGGATGCAGGAGCCCAAGGACTTGGGCCATCTTCTGCTGCTTTCCCAGGCCATAGCAGAGAGCTGGACAGGAAGTGGAGAAGCCAGGACACCCACACAGGATGTCAGCACTGCAGACAGAGGCTTAACCCACTGTGTCACAGTTCCGGTCCCTTGCATTTTATAAATGGAGTTTGAGGGGACAACAGAACACCATGTGAGCAGGGGAGAGATGAACAGACATGTCCTCCTCACACACAGCATTCATGATGTCCCAGGAGCACAGGCCACATGCATGGGAGACATGTCAAAACCAGTGTAAGGTACGCATGTCAGGTCCAGAACTGAGTAAGGGGGGACTCTGACAGCCCAAAGATGTCACAGTCTCTGCTTGAACTAGCATTTGCCTTGAGCACTAGAAGAAGGTAGCGACATTCTAAAAAACAGAATGGCTGCAGAACCTTGTCACTTTGTTTCTTTCTTCCATTACTTCTCTCTGTTGGCCAACCACTTGCAGTGAAAATGACAACCATATAGAAGAAAAAGGAGGCAGAGGGTGATCCACACTTTCTTGTCCTTTCTGCCCTTTGACAAAGATATAGAGGAAAAAGGAGGCAGAGGGTGATCCACACTTTCTTGTCCTTTCTGCCCTTTGACAAAGATATAGAGGAAAAAGGAGGCAGAGGGTGATCCACACTTTCTTGTCCTTTCTGCCCTTCCTTACTCATCAGTGAGCAGAATGTAGAGTGTCAGTAGATGTACATGCATCACAAAGTGAAAGAAACATAGTGGAGTTAGTTTTCTAAGATGTCTGCTTTGTGCTGGTAAGAACAAAACATGTGAGTATTTCAAACATTTCATGGAAAATGGAAGTAAAAGATTAATTTGCTGCCTCCAAATTTTGAAATGCATGCATAGTTTTTTCATGACCATGTTTTGCATGAGTTTTTAGAATATCCCTAGTATGCATAGATTTCAAATTCTTTTGTGCCATGATAAACTTTTATTTAAAAGAAATGGGTGGAATTTAATCTTTATTTACAGAATACTGTAAGATATGAAACTCCACAGAAATAAGAAACCCATTTAGAGGACAAGCTTCATATATAGTATGTACAGTTTGCAACTGTTCAAATATAGTTTTGTTGTAAGACTGCTACAATAATAAACCATATTTAAAAAGAGATCTTAGTAGATAAACAAGCTTCTACCACATTCTACTTTTCCATGAACTTTTTGAAGTACCCTCTTACATATGCTTGTACAAACTATAAAACACAAACTGTATAATTTCAGTGATTCCATATACAAGTTCAAATGCTCTCATGTTTGTATTTAAAACAGGCATTGTACAGTATAAAGCTGAAGGCTAAAATGCATGCTAACGTTTTAATTTTCTTGTAATAGCATTAAGCAACAAGTAAAGGAGCAGGCAGTTAAGAGGCTGCTGGGGACACCTGCATCCCATATGGGAGTATTTGGCTTTCCGTCCAGGCTGATGCCTGCTTCCTGCTAATGATCAGTACTTGAGTCCTTGCCACCTATGTGGGAGACCTAGAACGATTTCCCAGTTCCTGGCTTTGGCCTGGCCTAGTCCTGGTGGTCACTGGCTTTCAGGGAGTGAATCAGCAGATAGGAGGTCCCTTTCTTTTTTTCTCTTTCTCTGACTTTCAAATAAAATAAAACAAAAACTAAATAGCAAGTAAAAAATACTATGACAAATGGAAAGAGAGTTGCCATGGAAGACAGTACACAGCTTAATATTTTAGCACATTCACTGACACTTTCTCCTACTCTCTGAACAAGGGTCCTGAACTCATGTAGTTGGTCATGGGTGCTGATGGGTAAGAGAAATGCTTTGCTTTTCCCTTGAAACTCACCAGTAAATTTTAGACCCTGGGTCAACACTGGGAGCTGTGCTTTCAAGTAATCACAATTGGGAATGTAAAGAATTGTAACTAAAAAAAAAATACAGAATCCTTCTGCAATGCCCTTGCCTGCCCCAGAACAACAGCTCTAGGCCCCATGAGACTGAAAGTTCTTTTGTGAATTAAAATATTCCTCTTCTGTCTCTCTCCAGAACTTTCTTTCTACGTCCCCTCCACATCAGGACAGTAGCAGGAGAAATGAGGGCAGGAAAGCAAGTTCTTAATTTAGAAGTGAAATGTTGATTCTACCAAACTCGTACAAATTCTTTACATCTTAGTAATATTTTTATAGCTTGAGATTTTAAGATGCAAAAACCTAACTGCAAAACAGAGATACACTGAGCTAGCAGTTTCTCTTCCTGCTGCTTTCACATAAAGGAAAATGCATCTAAAATGACTGAATTTAAAGGGACAAAGTCATACTAATCTTCTTAATTTCTCCTTTTCCTTTAAATATCTTTAGCATCTTTGTATCAATATTCCATCCTCCTTTTTTGGTTATTACTTTTAGTCATTCTGACTTGGATATACATATATGCAAATAGATATTACATATAAATGGAAATCAGTGTATATGACAATCCAGTTTCTTACAATAAATCACCAAAAAGCAATGAAATTTCCTAAGAAGAACAATGATCATAAGCCAATGTGATTTAATTATTAAATCATTATGGCTTTCCTACCTGGTAATGTCCCACTTGAAAACAGTTACATCCATTGCCAACCTCTGTACAGGAAAACATCTGACACTAGCATAAGCCTCTATTCAAGCTGGTCTTGCTGTTAGGAGCCCCCAACTCAAGTACTGAAGCCATCACACTACTGTGATCAGCTGAATCTGTTTAGTTGGATGGGGCCATGGAATTCATTCTGATAAACAGAAGAATCTGATGCCCTTAGGCCTGTTTTGCTGAAGTGAATGGATTAACAGTGTAAGCTGCATTTTTGGAGATGTCAACTACTAGATTGATAGGTGAAATCCCAACAGGGTCAACTCAATATCTTATCTCATAAAATGGATAAGTGGTATTTAGCAAAGGTACAAGTAAAACATAAGTAAGTGGAAAAGGAGCTCTTTTTCTTTCCCTTTTAAATAGGCTTTTCTTATGTTTTCCTGCATATCCATTTTATTTCTTTTCTATTTTCCATCATTTTCTATTTAAGCACCACTCCACCACCTATTTCACACTTATAAAGTTCCTTTTGCTATGAGAATATTTATGAGAGGCATTCCTTAAATGTAATTGTGTAACACACACACACACACACACACACACTACAGAGAGAAGAGAGTAAGGGAGAGGCAGGACAGAGAGACATTGATTTGGTTGTCAAAGATTAATAAATTTAATGATAGCTAATATTGGCCAGGACAGAGGATGTATGTTGGTAGAAGTATATATTCTAGCAAATTTAAATGCCATTTTAAAAAAGTGAGCCTATGGAAGAGAGTTTGGAAATTCCTCAGAAACCTGAATATAACCCTACCATACAACCCAGTCATCCCACTCCTTGGAATTTACCCAAAGGAAATTAAATTGGCAAATAAAAGAGCTGTTTGCACCTTAATGTTTATTGCAGCTCAATTCACAATAGCTAAGACCTGGAACCAACCTAAATGCCAATCAACAGTAGACTGGATAAAGAAATTATGGGATATGTAGGGATATGTACTCTATGGAATACTACACAGCAGTAAAAAAAAAGTGAAATATGGTCATTTGCAACAAAATGGAGGAATCTGAAAAACATCATGCTGAGTGAAATAAGCCAGTCCCAAAGGGAAAAATATCATATGTTCTCCCTGATCGGTGACAACTAACTGAGCACCTAAAAGGAAACCTGTTGAAGTGAAATGGACACTCTGAGAAACAGTGACTTGATCAGCCCTTGTTCTGACTGTTGAGGAACAACTTAATACTTTATCCCTTTTAGTATTTTTTTGTTCTACTTAATACAATTTGTAGAACTCTTTTATTAACACACAATTATTCTTAGGTGTTTAAATTTAACTAAAAAGTGATCCTTGTTAAATATAAGAGTGGGAATAAAAGAGGGAGGAGATGTACAGTTTGGGACATGCTCAAGCTGACTTGCCCCAAATGGTAGAGTTAGAAATGTGCCTGGGGATCCCAACTCAATCCCATCAAGGTGGCACGTACCAATGCCATCTCACTAGTCCAAGTGATCAGTTTCAGTTCATAACTGATCATAATGATAGGATTAAGAGTCAAAGGGATCACATAAAAAAGACTAGTGTCTGCTAATACTGATAGAATTAAAAATGAGAGAACAATCCAACATGGAAAGTGGGATATACAGCAGACTCATAGAATTGCAGATGTCCTAAACAGCACTCTGGCCTCAGAATCAGCCCTTAAGGCATTCAGATCCTGCTAAAAAGCCCATGAGAGTGTTTCAGGCATGGAAAGCCAAGACACTATGGCCAAAAAAAAAAAAACGACCTAAATGAAAGATCTGTGAGTGAGATCCCAGAGGAAAAAACAGGCCATCAAAGAAGGAGGTACCTTTCTCTGAAGGGAGGAGAGAACTTCCACTTTGACTATGACCTTGTCTAAATAAGATTGGAGTTGGCGAACTCAAAAGGCTTCCATAGCCTTGGCAACTCATGACAAGAGCCTAAGGTGATTACTGACACCATAAACAAGAGTGTCAATTGTTAAATCAACAGGAGTCACTGTGCACTTACTCCCCATGTAGGATCTCTGTCCTTAATGTGTTGCACTATGTGAATCAATGGTATAACTTGTAATCAACAATACTTTACACTTTGGGTTTCTGTGTGGGTGCAAACTGTTGAAATCTTTACTTAATATATACTAAATTGATCTTCTGTATATAAAGATAATTGAAAATGAATCTTGATGTGAATGGGATGGGAGAGGGAGCGGGAGATGGGAGGGTTGCGGGTGGGAGGGAAGTTATGAGGGGAAAAAGCCACTGTAATCCAAAAGCTGTACTTTGGAAATTTATATTTATCAAATAAAAGTTAAAAAAATAAAAAATAAAAAAGTGAGCAACTCTATGTGCTAATGTGGAAAAACAAGGTTTAAATGAAAAAAATTAAGTGGAAAAACATTGAGTATAGTATACAGAATCCTTTTAAGTAACTATGCTATCTGCATACATACTTACATATGAGAGTATATATACATAGGAAAGGTATGTAAAATACCTGTCAGAGTGACTAGTGGTTACCTTTGGGAGAAAATGAGAAGTTGGGATTTGGGGTGATGGACAGTCAAAAGGGCTTTGAACATAAATGTAATGTTTTAAATTTTCATTTCTCAAAGATAATAAACTTATTTGATTGAAATTAAATCTTAGAAATAAATGTACTTGTGTGTATGTTATGGAAAATTCTTCTAAAGGCTATTCAAACACAGTTAACAAAGACTGTACAGCATTCTTTTGCTCTTACATTTGTTACCATTGGCAAATTCCATTCCCTATTTCAAGAAAAAATAGACTATGGTTATATAATTTTAATAACTAAAATTCTGACAAAATATTAGCATCTATATGTTGTAATTCCCTCATTATTTATTAATAGTAATTTTCTTTTTCAAATCTGCACCTAGGAAAACCACGAGAGTCTGCTTGTGGTTTTTCACTTGGGTCAACCTTTCAATTTTACTGGAATTTCTCATTATAACTCTTATATTGGTGCATACTGTCTGACCTTGTTGGAGCTTAGCAAAACACTGACCACAAAAAACACAGAGTGCTTTTTCTTTGGACACAAATACCAAATAACTGATTACATTCAGTAGGTTATTACCCCAGATTCAACTATTCGACTTTCCTAGTCACAAATCTGTGGCCTGACTTCAGCCATAGCTTTCCAGGAAAAGTTAAATGCTTCAATATGTCTGGGTCTCAGTATCCATTTGTTATTGCAAAATTGCATCGATTAGATTTTTGATGCAGATAAGCACAGAGAAGAAAACAAAATTATCCCACTATCCCACTGCTCAGACATCAAGGAAATACATATCCTCACAACTAGCAAATTCACAGCTTACGGAAACTTTTTTTTAATAGTAGTAATTTCCCTTTCTCTCCACACATATTTCCTCAACCTAGAACTTTCTTTCCACCACTGGCTGCAAGGCTTGTTTCAGGTATATACTCAAAAGTCTCTTTTTCACTGGGGTCTTCCCTACCACTTTTTAAAAGGGTATAGTATTATCCTTCCTACTTCCTTGCTTTGTAACTCATGATACCACCACCATTTATGATATTCTGCAATTTATTTATTTTATATAAACTGTTTCTTTTCCCAACTAGAATGCAAGTTCCACAACAAAAGAAATTTTTTTTTATTACTCCTTCACTGTAGTATCCTAAGAGCTGGAATACCTGGCCCTTGTTAAGTACTACATTTATATTTGCTGAATGAATGGCTTCTGTACCTTGTGGGACTCAAAGGGATATCTGGGATTGAGTATGTTCTCTGAGAACATACTCTCTTGTTAAGCTGAAGTCTAAAACATCACATGACACTATTAGTAGTACCAATATATTACTTCTTGAAGCTTCCATCTTCAGTACCAGATCTGGAATATGCTTCATTATTCAAGTTTTGATTTTCCTTTTCTTTCTAGAATGGGGACTATGTTGGTTCCATTCTCTCACCATCATGGCAGAACTAGCATAATATTGAGTTCAGCACAATGTTTCCAAGTAAGCTTTCATCAGAATGCAGGTATTAAACTGAAACACCCTACCAGTGTCAAACAAGTTCCCTCACTCTTGTATCCTCTTAACCCTCCTTATCCTGAAGGAATTAGACTGGGATATTCTTCTCTTCTATGTTTGTGGCATGTGCAAGAGAGAGAAAATCAGACACAACACTGATTTAGATCAAAGGCTTTTGCCCCTGAGCAAATTGAACTAAAATATTATCTCTTCCCTACATTCTTTGTTGCTTTCATATTAAGTGAAAAGCATTACATTTAAATTCTATATCTGTCAGTGTATGGTGCAGGAACGTTATCACACAACAAATATTTTAAAAACATTACCTTCCAATATTTTGTGTTAGTTAGAAGAGTTTTAGGGACACAAATACTGATGATATTACAACAACTCGGAGTCAGAGTCATCCATCTTTTCTGCTGTTCCCATGTTTGGTCAGATTAAACAGAAATGGAGGCCCTCGTAGAGTGCTTGTGATTCTGTTTATAGCAAGGCGACTTGGACTCATCTGAATTTAGGAGCATTTCATTCTTAAATTCAGTCTCTTTCTACTCCTCTGAAAAGATTAGCATCATCAAATTTGTTCGGGTAGAATCATTCCAGCAGTCTTCAGGACAGAAGTGACACGGCCAGGAGCAAATGACAAAGTCCAGTCCAAAGAAAAAGCGACAGAGAGAAAATCCAAAAAGGAATCCATATTTGCTGTAGCTGTCTTTTACAAAGATAAACTTGGGTTTTTCACTGAGCATGTATCTGCTTGTGTTTTCTCTCTGTATTAGCTGCTTGTGATAAGGCGCTGACAATGTCAATACAATCTATTGTCCAACAATAGTTTATCTCATCTTTTGCATAGATTCAATGACATATTACTGTGGCTTTATTCTAAAACATGTTATGACAGTTATTTTCAAAAACTTTAGGTATATATTTATACTACTGAACTATTCTATGATCAATTCATATTTTAGAGCTACTGCTGATGTATTAGCAACATTATACTTCTTGGTGAGATTCACTTGCAATTCCCATCTGCTTATGTATTTTGTTATTTGCCCTGTGCAATAATTTCTAGTGATACTGTTTACTAAGTGAATACATTTTATCACCTTAATTTTGGAGATGTTAGTATATGTACATTCAGTCATAAAAACTATTGGAAATAGTTGGGTTTGATTATCATGATGCAATTTCTATACATAAACGTCTGCTAACATTTACTTTGTTCCAAGCCACATAGGCAAACTTTGAATATATAAAATGCCCTCAAAGAACCTATAATCTAGTGAAAGAGAAAGGATATCAACAGTATATCCTATTTTACAAAACCTAAAGAGGAAGGTGCTTCTCTATCAAACTCTCCCTAGTACACTTTTTTAATTGAAATACTTTTTTTTGCTTTTTAAAAGATTTTATTTATTTATTTATTTGAAAGTCAGAGTTACAGAGAGAGGAGAGGCAGAGAGAGAGAGAGAGAGAGAGAGAGAGAGAGAGAGGTCTTCCAACTGATGGTTTACTCCCCAGTTGGCTGCAACAGCCAGAGCTGTGCTGATCCGAAGCCAGGAGCCAGGAGCTTCCTCTGGGTCTCCCATACAGGTGCAGGGGCCCAAGGAGTTGGGCCATCTTCTACTGCTTTCCCAGACCATAGCAGAGAGCTGGATCAGAAGTGGAGCAGCCAGGTCTCAAACCAGTGCCCAAATGGGATGCTGGCGCTTCAGGCCAGGGCGTTAACCCACTGCGCCTCAGCTCCAGCCCCTGAAATACATTTTAAACTAAGTAGAGAAAAGAAATACTACATACGTGGGAATAGAGGTGCAGAGGTATTTTGGTAGAGAGGTTATTCATCCATGTGTGTACACTAGCAGGTAACAATATGTAAGACACCAGGTAACCATTTGTAAGATAAGTTCTCAAACGTGTAGTCTGCATGCAGACCAGCAGGGTCAGCATCATCTGGGCACTTGTTAGGCGCAAATCGCTGGGCCCCACCTCAGACCCAGTGAACCAGGAAAGCTGGTGATAGGCTCCAGAGTTTTCCAGCAACTCTCCAGCTTATTGCAGTGCTCGTTAAAGTTGACAGCCACTGGTTTACACCAGGATAAACACACTCAACCCCCAATGTACATTAGAATCCCTTGGGGGAGCTTTTTAAAAATAATACCATTGGCTGGCACCGCGGCTCACTAGACTAATCCTCCACCTAGCGGCGCCGGCACACCGGGTTCTAGTCCCGGTCGGGGCGCCGGATTCTGTCCCGGTTGCCCCTCTTCCAGGCCAGCCCTCTGCTGTGGCCCGGGAGTGCAGTGGAGGATGGCCCAGGTGCTTGGGCCCTGCACCCCATGGGAGACCAGGAAAAGCACCTGGCTCCTGGCTCCTGCCATCGGATCAGCGCGGTGCGCCGGCCGCAATGCGCCAGCCGCGGCGGCCATTGGAGGGTGAACCAACGGCAAAGGAAGACCTTTCTCTCTGTCTCTCTCTCTCACTGTCCACTCTGCCTGTCAAAAAAAAAAATAATAATAATACCATGTCCAAATCCCTGCCAGACCTATCAAGTCCAAGTCTGTGGGATGGAGTCCTGAACAAATTTTTTCAAATTTTTTACATGCAAACAGGTTCAGAACCCCTGGTTTAGGATAAATAAGCAATTGCTTACGTATAACTTAACTGATCTAAAAAGCAACCCTTCTTCTCTTTCTTTTCAACACCACACACAAAACATACAAGAGTTTCACTGAAATGCTGCAGACTACACTCTCAAAAATGAAGTTTTACATGGCCTGTAAATTACAGGTACAATAAAGGACAAAAACAGTTGTACTTCCAACCGCCTTATAAATGCAGGTGAATGCTCACTGTGAGAGAATGAGCGGACATCTTTCTCGGGATTAGTTCTTGCAATCAGGTAAGCCGCACACCATTCTTCTAGAATCTGGAGGGTGGTTAGCAGAGACATGGCAATTGCTGCAGCTACAGATACTTTTGGTTAATGTTTCTTTGTAAAAGGATTTCATTGTCTTCACTGCTAAGATCAATGGTGGCTTCTTTTTTCAAATTGGCATCTTGCAGTAGTTTGCTGAATGCCAAGCTTCCCCTTTCCAGAACGTATCGAGTTCTAACAGCTGTGACTCCTGTCAAGGGATTCAGCAAGATGCCTTAGCCATCTGCTGGCGTCCCGCAGGTAACCTCCTGCCACCGCATCTAGCAGCCTAGAGCTGACAAACAGCAAGCAGCTTCTGCAATCTGTCTTCCATCTTGAAACCTTCTCTGCTAGCCCTTCTAGTCTTTCCCTGCCGTAATTACCTTTCAGCGAAACCCTCCTCTCACCACACACACCCCTTCACCAGGGTGACCAACCACCTGTTTGCCCGGGACGAGACAGGATCCTCAGTGTAGTATTGTCAGTGCTAAAACTGAGATGACCCAGACAAACCAGAAGAAATTAGTCACTCATTTGTCCAACCAAGTTTGACCTCTTTTGCATTTGATGCATTTTTATAGCTCAGTGGTTTTCAAACTTTGGCCTCTGAACAAAGTTTGCTGGTTAAAGTCTTGTTAAAACAAATTTCTAGGCCCAAATTTCAGGATTTCTCAGTCAGTAGGGGCCATTTATTCACAACTGATGCTGATGCTGCTGGTCCAGGGACCACACCCACTGCTATGGCTCAATATCTGGCAGAGAATACTAATTTCCTCCCACTACTGTCCTAGACATTCAGTACTAACACCAGCAGCAGTGATGTTCAGCTCAAGCCTGGGGACTTAGTAGGTGCTCAAGAAAAGCTTGTGTGGGTTCAGTGAGCTTTATCAGGGTATAGAATAATGGTCTTCAGAATGAAAATGTGGGCCGGCTCTGTGGCCTAGCAGCGCTGGCATCACATATGGGTGCCAGTTTGAGTCCCGGCTGCTCCACTTCCAATCCAGCTCTCTGCTATGGCCTGGGAAAGCAGTGGAAGATGGCCCAAGTCCTTGGGCCCCTGCACCAGTGTGGCAGACCCAGAAGAAGCTCCTGGCTCCTGGCTTCGGATCAGCACAACTCTGGCCATTGCGGCCAATTGGGGAGTGAACCAGCAGATGGAAGACCTCTTTCTCTATGCCTCTCCTTCTCTCTCTGTTTAACTCCTTCAAATGAATAAATAAATCTTTTTTTTAAAAAAAAAAGAATGAAAACGTGACTAAAATCCCCCTCATATCAATTATATCAATTAGACCAAAAAAAAAATCAGTTTCTTTGTTCATCTCTTCCAAAAGCATTTTTAAGATGCAACTTAGTCAAAGTAAGCCACCTCATCTCTCATTAGTGGAAAGATAAATTGATATCACCTTTCTCAGGAGAAGTTGGATAAGATGCATTTTAAAAACCCTCAAAAGGACATGTTACTAACACAGCAACTCTTCCACTTCTAGGAATTTACCCCAAAGAAATAATTTTAGATTTAGACAAAGACTTAGCCACAAAACTTAACCACCACAAAGCTGTTTTTCTTTCTTTACACCTTTAGTGAAATAGCCCAAGTGTTCATTGGGAAGGAGTCAAAGAAACAAAGGTGTTTTATTCAGCACAGTACTACACATGGTGACTTAGAAGAATATGTAGTAAGTTGGAAAACATTCATATTACAATGTTGAGTGGGAAAATACTTTTTGAATTAGTCCATGTATTATTTAAATTCTAAAATATTTGTAAACTGTGAGCAGCATTCAAGAAAATTATTAACTATGACTATCTTTAAACAATGGTAGTAATTTTAAAATTTTCAAGCTAAACAATCTTCCAGATTTTATACAATAGATATAGACTACTTTTGAAATAAGGGTAAAAGGGCCAGTGCTGCGGCTCACTAGGCTAATTCTCCGCCTGCGGCACCGGCAACCAAGGTTCTAGTCCTGGTTGGGGCGCCGGATTCTGTCCCGGTTGCCCCTCTTCCAGTCCAGCTCTCTGCTGTGGCCCGGGAGTGCAGTGGAGGATGGCCCAAGTGCTTGGGCCTTGCACCCGCATGGGAGACCAGGAGAAGCACCTGGCTCCTGGCTTCGGATTGGTGCAGCACACTGGCCATAGCGGCCATTTGGGGGGTGAACCAACGGAAGGAAGACCTTTCTCTCTGTCTCTGTCTAACTCTGCCTGTCAAAAAAAAAATAAGAAATAAAGGTAAAAGACAATTGATTTTTTTAAAGAGAGGACAAGTGATATTGTGACCTTTGAGATAAATGAGTGAGATTGCTCTCTGACTTCTTGTCTCCCTTTATCATGGCTGTTTTCCAGGTTCCTGAGACTTATAGCCATCTGACTGACATCCAGGTAGTTCCCAGTGAGTACCCCATTCACACCTGGCCTGTTTAATCAGATCAATCCTGATCATCATTGCGTGCTTTCTCCCAGCAACTCTGCAGCAAACCTGTCCAATGCTATAGGCCTGAAAGCAGCATTCAGGAATGCCCTGTAGGTGGCAAACTGTGTACCTAAAGGCATTGGTGCTGATCTACACAGTAGCGGGACTCGCATGACACCGCAGGGCTGCCTAGTTGGTGACACTACCCACAACACTGTTCTTAGGTACCTCGTGGGTCAGGCCCCAGAGAATAGAGGGAGGACTCCTCAAGCAGACCAGGGCAAGAACATCTGTAAACAGCTGCAGCTGCTGCTGCCCCAGAACCTTGACAACTTTTGTTGAACTCTTGGAAATTTGTTCATGACTTACCTTCAGTTCCCTTAACAAAATGTTTAAAATTATGAGTAAATTTTGTGAAGTAAACCTTTTTGGAGAGTATATCGAGATACTCTTTCTAAGGTAGGTTATGGAATCTCTCAAATAATTGCTTCTCTACTCCCTAGCTCAGGAGCCACGCAGACCACTGGCTCAGCCACAGGGCTATAGCAAGTAACAGTCTTAGGAGACAACAATGAAATGCTCAATACCACATACTTTTTGGACATGGAATAGCAAGACCTGGGCACCACCTGATCTTCTGACTCTCACCTCCTGGCTGTCCCCGCAGCCTGTAATACTTTATTTCCAATACCAAAATGGAAACCATGCACCACTTATGTGAGAGTAACATGGGTGAGGCTATGACACAACGATGATTATCCTAACATTCTTATATCATGCTGCTAACATTGAGATGGCTTTCACATATACCAGCTCATGTAATTCTCACAATTGTTATCCAGTATTTAATAGTCTAGTGTAAGAATTAAAAGTATGAAATCGCTGGTTTATACTCTTGACTGTGTGGTAACTGGCATGTTACTTCACGTCTCCAAGGTTCAGTTTGCTCTTCTGTAAAATGGGCTCATATTACTCACATAGAACTATTGTGAAGATTAGAGGTAACAGGCATTAAAGTACCTGGGGCATTAATGGTTTCTCGGCAAAGAGTAGCTGTACAGAAAAATTACAATTTCTGTTTCGTGGGAGTTCTTAAAGGCATGAGTAGAAATTTGGGAAATTATTCCTGTATTATCACTACACAGTCATTCGAGAAAGATTTCCTGGGATTTAATTATCTACTGCTTTCCAACCTCACCACCATCAATGCCAAAGTTTAGGCCCTCTCCTTCCCTTCTTTTGAGCCATCTGCAAAAGTCCTATCTGGCCCAAATGACCAGTTTGTCCTCTCTTCAAGCCATGTTCTGTAAGACTAAAGAAGCAAAACCTAAGATGCTTACTTCCCAAAAGAACCTACACTACTTCCCCGTGGCTGTGTTATTAACATGACTTACAAGGCCTTCACCTCCTGGTGCACACGTCAACGCCCCTTACTCCCTCTGCTCTCTCCTCCAGCAGTGCAGTCTGTGCCCCAGCAATTCTAAGCATGTCACAGTCCACTCCCATGCCATGCTCTGCCACGTCTGCTGTCACTGCATCGGCCACTCCTTCCTGCATGGCCCAACCTCCTTTCTCTGCAGAGAACTTTTTTTTCCTTTTCATTGCTCTTCAATGTCACTCTCACTGGGAATCCAATCTTGACTCTCCCAGATCTAATTACCCCTCTGCAGTGGTTCCCAGGATGTACCGCACATCCTTCTGCTGCACGCTCACCACGATGTCCTCTAAATGACAAGTAGCAAGTCTATGCTGAGTCCTCAGAAGAAAGGACAATGATCAGCTAAGATCCGTTGGAACCTACTACAAAGCAAGCATTTGACATACATTATCTGATTTAGTC
Source organism: Oryctolagus cuniculus (assembly GCF_051225735.1). Lineage (NCBI taxonomy): Eukaryota > Metazoa > Chordata > Mammalia > Lagomorpha > Leporidae > Oryctolagus > Oryctolagus cuniculus. Next base: position 7,934,052 of record NC_142888.1, on the reverse strand, counting down.
TTCACAAGAACCCTTCTACAGGTAACTAAGCTGAGGCTTAAAGATGTTAAATACATGTCTCAACTGTTGAACAGTTTTTTCTTTCATACTATTTGGTGAACTCTTAGTAAAGGGTTCATCTTCTCTGTATACAGTTAATTGAGAATAGATCTTAGTAAAAAGTAAGAATGTGAATAGGAGAGAGAGGAGGAAGATGGGTAGGAGAGTGGGTGGGAGGGCAGGTACAGTGGGAAGAATCACTATATTCCTTAAGTTGTATTTATGAAGTGTGTAAAGTTTGTATTCCTTAAATAAAAGCTTTCTGTTAAAATAATTGCAATTTATTAGTGGCCAAACCAGGATTCGAAATCAACTATTATATTTCAGAGCCCACACCCTTAACCACTATACTAGTATCAAGCTCAGATGGTACTTGGAATACTGTAATGCCTGCATTAGTTATCTCTTGCTGTGTAACAAATCATCCCAAAACATATGTGCTTAAAACAATAAGCATTTGCTATCTCACCCTGTCTCTGTGTCAGGACTTCAGAAACAGCTTCTTTGAGTAGTTCTGTCTCAGGGTTTCTCATGATGTTGCAGTCAAGATGTCAGCCTAGACTGCAGTCATTTGAAGGCTTGGCTGAACTGGTGGATCCACTTCTACTATGGCATACTCACACGGTACTAGTAACCGGTAGGAGGCCAGAAGTCCTGCACTTGTGAGCCTCTCCACAGTGTCTCTGCTGGCCTCCCCCAGAGGGACCAGTCCAAGAGAGTAAAGTGAAAGCCACAATAGCTTTTGTGACCTAGCCTCAGACTCATACTCCATCAGTTCCAGAGCATTGGATCTGTAGGAGAGGTAAGCCTTATCATGTGTGGGAGGAGACTACACAGGGGCATGGACACCAGGGAGTGAGAACCACCGGGATCTCCCCAAAGATTAAGTGAATACGTGGAAAAAATTGTATAAAGAACTTCTCTGAAAGAATCTGTTGTAAATACTGAAACAATTGGATTAGGTGATCACTTAAAGTTTCCTTCTAACTCCAAAACTATGCAATACTATTCCCAAATTCTAGCTGTGAGCTTTCCCCATTCCCACAAATGGAGAATCAAGTAGATCCAAAGATTTGATTGTATTAATTTCCAGTAGAGACCATAGAAGTTCTGTTTATGTGGCTTTCACTTCATGGTTTCAGGCAGAGCCAACGAATTATGAGAAATTCTGCTAGTTTAAAACAAAATTATTTCCTTAACAGCAAAACAAATCTATGTTTGATTTCAGGATTAATTCTATAGTTTGGATGCCAGTACAAGCCCAGCCTCTGGACAAAGGCTTATCTTCTTTAGCAGAGTATCTGTGATTAAACTGAGGAAACCAAATCCCTTGTGTATAAAAAAAAAAAAAAGATAATAAAATCATCGGTTTTAGCCCTTAGGCCATGCTTATTTTCAAGCCATGATTTTATTTGCTTAAAATAATTCTTTAATATAATTTAAGATGTATGAAAATAAAAACTGAATACTGAAAGCAGGCATTTGCAAACACACCTTGATTTGAATACATGAAATGAATTTTATTCTGAAGACCAAGCCATGTTAGAAGTAAAAACCAAACATGAGCTACTCACCCTTCCTACTGCTAGTAGCACCCAATTAGATTCAAAGAACTAGGGAAACTGGATCAGAACACTCCTCAGGGGCTCCCTACAGCCCATCCTCTCTCAGGGCTCTACTCTCCAGGCTCAGCAAACTACAGCCCAGGGGCTAATCCCATCTGCTGCCTGTTTTGTAAATCAGGTTTTACTGGAACACAACCGCTCATTCATTTAGGAATTGTTCGAAGTGACAACAGCAGAGATGAGAAGTTACAATGGAAACTATACGGCTTGCAAAGTCCAAAACTGAAAATACTTACTATCTTGAAATGTACAGAAAAAGTGTACCAGTTCCTGGTCTACACCACTGAAAACTTGGGCTAAGGAAATCTGTTATAAGATTAAGATGTGTATGCATAAAATATGGTGCTGCAGAGACTTTTACGGGGCAGGGAGAGTGCTCACTGTTCATCTTGAGGTGTTACATAGCAAAGGCACAAAGCTTAACAGCAGAGCCAAGTGGAGTTTTCACATGTGTAGCATCTCCCAGATCGAGATAGACAATGCTTCCCATGCCTCCTCCCCACCAATGCCCCCAGTACAGGCGGCCATTCATTTAACAGCTATGATACGGATTTGTTTGCCTGCTCCTGAACTTCATACGCATGGAATAGCACAGTATTTGCTCTTGTGCCTGCCTTCTTTCAGTCAGTGTGAAATCGATGGCACTGATACAAGTTGAAGCATGGATTAGTTTGTTCTTTTTCATTGCTGCCTAACATGCAACTGTATGGATATATCCAATTTATGTACCTGTGCTGATGGGCATCAGCTTCCTTCCAGGTTTTTCCTATTACAAATAAAGCTGCTATGAACATTGGCATACATGTCTTTTGGTGGGCATAAAGATCCACCTACCAGTAGTCAAAGTCTGGATCTATGAACAAATACTCTCACAAATTAGTTGTACTTTCTACTATAGAAAACTATTGTTTAAATGTCCAAAATATTTTGAGAGAAAAAACTCAAAATATCTAACCTTTAAATATTCATACTCTGAAGGTTCTCCCATGACATACTGACTATCCCAGGGATGGCCGATCTGTCAGTTTTAGATATACAAGAGTACTTCAAAGTTTTCAGGGGAAGAAAATGGAATTAAAAGAGAAGTTTATTTTGCAGCAAAAAAACTTTGAAATCCATATAGACTCTTTTTTAACACACATTTTCCATGAATTTTCTGAAGACCACCCCTTTACATAAGCCCTGACTTTGGCAATATGCTGATACTTTACAAACTCATCTCCTAACATCCTCCCCCAAAACTCCACGGGCTGGCTAACCTCAACGTGCAGCAGACACGACAACCAAGGTCAGGAGGGACATACACCTTGCCCATGGCAATACAATCAGGTCTGTGGCACTCGTGGTCTCCCAGTGAGGTTCTCATTTCTTTCCCTTTGAAAATCAAGAAGGCTAGTTTTGCAGTCATCACAAAGTTTTGGAAGCACAGAACTAGACACCAATCATCTTAGCTCTTCATTTTCTTCCTTCCTTAACCACCTTATTAATTCACATGTAATTAAATTATGTGACAGCTCCTGAGTATAACTCCTCACATGGCAGGTTTAAATCACTATGTTTTCCCACTGCAGTCTGTGTCTGCAGACATGGCCACCCAGCTTAACAAGAATAGAAAAATAAGAAACTAACCACCCTGCAAAAACTCAACACTGAAAGATGGCCGCAAATCATAGGGTTTCACACAAAGGCATGGCTTTGGAAGAAAAAAAGAGTCCTACAGATTTTCCTATTTCCTACTCAATCTCTACTGCATGCAACTGCACGCAGAAGCAGAGTTAAAGTGGCATAAATCAGAAAATGATAATGGGAACTGAATGAAATTCGCATCAATCACATTACTAAGTATAGTTACATCTTAGAAGTGAAACCCAATTAAACAGATGGCCACATGCTGTCAGAATCAGCCCCTAATCAATAAAGATGTTCATTTTAGAAAATCACCTCAATTTTTCACTTTCTCGGTGAAGCAAAAAGAAGGCAGTTGGGGGGTGAGGGGCGTCCCAGGAAACCCAGTGGGGAAATGTGTAAGAAGAAATTCCACCTGTCTTAATTTGTAGTCCAGAAAATCAGAGAGGGGAGAGGGAGAAAAAGTCACCCAGAGGATTCCTTGTCATCTTGCCTAGGAATGTAATTTACAATGAGAGCAAGCATTGGTCATTAGGAAAATAGAAACAGCTTGAATCTCTTAATTAAAATACTGTTTCAAATTGTTCATTTTAAAACTCCTCTGCACACAAGTGTTCAAGAAACCACTGGGTTACCCTGAAAGGACTTCCTTCACAGTCAGCCCCTCATAGGATCAGCTCTTCCCAGGCAAGAGAAGGCGGAGCGGGGGCGAAGGCTGGAGGCAGAACTGTTGGTAGATGCCCGTAAGTCCCCAAAGGAACAGTAACATTTCCCTGACACTAGAAAGTGAGTGTGGAAACACTGGCAAAGAGACTAGCTCACTCCCTTCTCATGCACAAGAGCTGGTCTATGACACTCATGAAACTCGTGAAAATGAAATCTACCAATACCAACAGCTGACGAAAATGAGCAACAACAAAAATACTTCTGTACTTTGGAGGACTTTCTTGGGAAAACATTTGGCATTATCTGATAAAGCTGAATATTTGTATACCCCACCAGCCAGTTAGTCTAGTCGAAAGTGTATCCCCAGACACTTGTTTCAAGGGGTATGTGCAAGGATATTCGGAAGAGCCTTGTTGATAAGAGAAAATATCTGGGGTGGGAGACACATAGGTCTGTCAGTAGTGAAAAAGACAAATAATCTATGGATATGGTCACACCATGGAATATTAAACAGCGGTGAAAATGAAAAACCCACTGCCACATGCTATGTGATGAACCCTAACATGTGGACTGAAAAAGCAAGTTGCTTAAGATCGCATACAGTTTAATAGCACTCTTATTATGCTTTTTAAAAGGAAAAATAAATAACATATAATTTAGGTATACCTACATAAACCATTAAAATTTTATCTTAAAAAAAGACACAAATGGGGCCAGTGCTGTGGCGCAGCGGGTTAACGCCCTGACCTGAAGCACCGGCATCCCATATGGGTGCCAGTTTAAGACCTAGCTGCTCCACTTCCAATCCAGCTCTCTGCTGTGGCCTGGGAAAGCAGTAGAAGATGGCCCAAGTCCTTGGGCCCCTGCACCCACATGGGAGACCCAGAGGAGCCTCCTGGTTCCTGGCTTCGGATCGGTGTGGCTCCGGCCATTGCAGCCAACTGGGGAGTGAACCAGTGGATGGAGGACCTCTTTCTCTCTGCCTCTCCTCTCATGTGTAACTCTGACTGTCAAATACATAAATAGAGGCCGGCGCCACGGTTCACTAGGCTAATCCTCCGCCTAGCGGCGCCGGCACACCGGGTTCTAGTCCCGGTCGGGGAGCAGGATTCTGTCCCGGTTGCCCCTCTTCCAGGCCAGCTCTCTGCTGTGGCCAGGGAGTGCAGTGGAGGATGGCCCAAGTGCTTGGGCCCTGCACCCCATGGGAGACCAGGGTAAGTACCTGGCTCCTGCTATCGGATCAGCGCGGTGTGCTGGCCGCAGCGCGCTGACCGCGGCGGCCATTGGAGGGTGAACCAATGGCAAAGGAAGACCTTTCTCTCTGCTCACTGTCCACTCTGCCTGTCAAAAAATAAAAATAAAAAAATAAAAATACATAAATAAATCTTAAAAAAGACAGAAATGATAAACACAAAAATCAGTATCTTGGTTACCTCTATGGTAAGGGACACAATGGTATGGGGAACGGGTTCGGCAGCTACAATGATCCTGGAAATGCTCCAAGTCTTTACTGGGTTTTGGCTTCATAGATGCATAATGGTTTTATTATGTTTTTTTCATATGCTTCAGAGATTAATAGGTGCTACCATGTAAAATGTACTCTTTTCATATACCAAATATTATACAATAAAACATTTTCTTTCAACATGAGGCAATTAAATAATATTATAATATGTATACTATTCTAAATATTATAATCAATTATAAATATTATTATTGTTAATTATAGTATCTGACAGATGAAAAATGTTCAGTATCACTAGCCATCAGAGAAATGCAAATCAAAACCACAATGAGGTTTCACCTCACGCTGGTTAGAATGGCTTCATACAGAAAGCAACAATCAACAAGTGCTGGAGAGGATGTGGGGATAAAGGTACCTAATCCACTGTTGGTAGGAATGCAAACTGGTAAAGCCACTATGAAAGACAGTTTGGAGATTCCTCAGAAACCTGAATATAGCCCTCCCACACGACCAGCCATCCCACTCCTGGGAATTTACCCAAGGGAAATGAAATCACCAAATAAAAGAGCTATCTGGGACCGGCACCGTGGCTCACTTGGTTAATCCTCCACCTGTGGTGCCAGCATCCCATATGAGCACCGGGTTCTAGTCCTGGTTGCTCCTCTTCCAGTCCAGCTCTCTGCTGTGGCCCGGGAGGGCAGTGGAGGATGGGCCAAGTGCTTGGGTGCCTGTACCCGCATGGGAGACCAGGAGGAAGCACCTGGCTCCTGGCTTCAGATCGGTGCAGTTTCAGCCGTAGCGGTCATTTGTGGGGTGAACCAATGGAAGGAAGACCTTTCTCTCTGTCTCTCTCTCTCTCTCACTGTCTATAACTCTACCTGTCAAATAAATAAAAAAAATTTTAAAAAAGAGCTATCTGCACCTCCATGTTTATTGCCGCTCAATTCACAATAGATAAGACATGAAATCAACCTAAATGCCCATCAATGGAAGACTGGATAAAACAATTATGGGATATGTAGGGATATGTACTCTATGGAATACTACACAGTGGTAAAAAAAAAAAAGTGAAATCCAGTCATTTGCAACAAAATGGAGGAATCTGGAAAACATCATGCTGAGTCAAATAAGCCAGTCCCAAAGGGACAAATATCATATGTTCTCCCTGATTGGTGACAACTGAGCACCTAAAAAGAAGCCTGTAGAAGTGAAACTGACACTTTGAGAAGCAATGACTCGATTAGCCCTTGTCCTGACTGTTAAGGAACAGCTTACTACTTTATTCTTTTCAGTATTTTCTTTTTCTACTTAGTACCATTGGTTGAACTCTTTACTTAACACAGAATTATTCTTAGGTATTTAAATCCAACTGAAAATTGATTCGTGTAAAAAAATAAAAGTGGGAATAAGAGAGGGAGGAGATGTACAGCTCAGCACATGTTCCCTCGAACTTACCCCTAAGGGTAAAGCTAAAAACTTGCCATGAGACTCCAAATCCCATTAAGTTGGCAGGTTCTAATGCCATCTTACATGTTAAAGTGATCATATTAAGTGTATAGCTGATCATAAAAATAGGAATAAGTGTCAAAGCGATCATGTAAATAAGACCAAGTGTCTGCTAATAACAATAGATAGAAAAAGGAGAGAATGATCCAACATGGGAAGCAGGACACACAGCAGACTCATAGAATGACAAATGCCCTAAACAGCACTCTGGCCTCAGAGTCAGCCCTTAAGGCATTCAGGTCTGGCTAAAAAGCCCATGAGAGCATTTCAGGCGTGGAAAGCCAAGACACTATTGCAAAAAATGGCCTACATGAAAGATCTCTGTGAGTGAGAGCCCATTGGAAAGAGCGGGTCATCAGAGAAGAAGGTACCTTTCTCTGAAGGGAACAGAGAACTTCCATTTTGCTTATGGCCCAGTCTAAATAAGGTCGGAATTTGTGGCTCCAAAGGGTTTCCACAGTCTTTGCAGCACATGAAAAGAGCCTTGGGTGATCCCTGACGTCATAAATAAGGGTATCAATTGTTAAATCAACAGGAGTCACTGTGCACTTGCTCCCCATGTAGGATCTCTGTCCTTAATGAGCTGTACTATGATAATTAACAGTAAAACTTGTCTTCAACCAGTACTTTATACTTTGTGTGTCTGTGTGGGTGCAAACTGTTGAAATCTTTACTTAGTATAGAGTTGATATTCTGTATATAAAGATAATTAAAAACTAATCTTAATGAAGAATAGGATGGGAGAGAGAGTAGGAGGTGGGATGGGAGTGAAGATGGGAGGGCGGGTATGGGGGAAGAACTGATATATGAAATTTATATTTATTAAATATAAGCTTTCTAAAAAAATTATAGTATCCGAAATAGCCTAGGTTCACATGTAACCTATACAGTTTAGTCCTCGATTTGGAACTTAGGACCTTGAGGAAGCTATAGTATTTTCATAATAGTGAATATTTATACATTAAGGAGTACCATTCAAATATTTAACAACATACTAATGTAGAAATCAAAACAGCATCATCTGCTTATTTTTCTTAGGCTAGTCCTACAAAGACTTTCATTCCCAACAGTGGCCACAAGAGGGCTATTCTATGGAGATGTGTCCATTGGTAATGAGCAGCCAGAGCCTTGGTGCTGTCCACTGTAGCCACGGATTGTCCTGTAGGACTAGCATAAAGGACCTATGACTGGCAGGCTGACTCGCCAGAAGGCAGGCAGGATGCCTCACTGATAAGATGGCTTTTGAGTTAGGATTTGAAGCACATGGCAATTTGAGCCATACAGATTACTTTGGGAGGTTCTCCGAGGCAAAGAAAAGCCCAAGCATAAATGCTCTGGCGGCCGAATATATTAGATGTGCTCTAAAAACAGGAAGATGGCTGGAACAGAGGGAAGGAAGTAAAAATAGACAGCATGCCACCAGCACTGTGCAAGTAGTTTGGTCCTTAGGATGCTGATCAAAGGTTCTGAGCAGAGGAGCAGCATGATGTAACTGTAACACATCTTAAAATGGCTGCAGTATTATACTCCTCAAATGCTCACAATGGCTAGGCTGAGCTAGGTCAAAGCCAGAAGCCAAGAAGCCAATCTAGGTCTCCCACATGGGCAATAGGCACCCAACTACCTGAGCCATCACCTGCTACCTCCTAGGATCTCCATTACCATAAAGCTGGAATCAGGAAGCTGAACGAGAGATCACACGCACCCTGTTATGGGATGCAAATGTCCTAAGCAGTGTCTTAAATCCTAGACCAAACAGCCACCCCAATACACTAACTATAGTTCTTATATTGTACATTAGATCTTTCAACTTGTTTATCTTACTCTGTTGCTACTTTGAGCCTTTTGGCTTAATCTCCCCACCCACCCCCCACCTACATGTACCCTAGTAACCACTATTTTATTCTCTTTCACTATATATTTGATCTTTTTTTTCAAGTTTCTCTATGATGCTGTTTCTGCTCTTCTAAGAACCTAACTATCACACTCAGAATCTAGATATTATCAAATGGCCCTATAAATTGAATGAATCAATTTACATTTCTACCAGCAGTGTATATATGTCCTTACTGCCAATGCTGGGTACGTTCAGAATTTTAATGTGTGCCAATCTCATTCTCAATTGAATTTTTAAAAATTTATCACAGCATTTAAAATTTCATTTATACAAATATGTCAGTAAAAAGGGGGGGGCAGCACTGTGGCATAGGGGGTAAAGCCACTGCCCCAGTGCTGGCATCCCATATTGGTGCCAGCTCGAGTCCCAGCTGCTCTACTTCCGACCCAGCTCTCTGCTATGGCCTGGGAAAGCAGTAGAAGATGGCCCAAGTCCTTGGACCCCTGCACTTGCATGGGAGACCCAGAGGAAGCTCCTGGCTCCTGGCTTCAGATCAGCACAGCTCCAGCCATTGCAGCCAATTGCATAATGAACAAGAGGATGGAAGACCTCTCCTTCTTTATCTCTCTCTCTCTCTCTCTCTCTCTCTCTTTCTCTCTCTGCTTTCCCTTCTCTCTACATGCAACTCTTTCAATTAAATAAATAAATTAATATTTTTTAAAAAAGGAAAGAAATTGTCCTTACAGAAGTCACAGCCTATGGAGAGGCCAACATTAAATAAGTAGTTGCTACAAAGAGGGCCTGGGAAAGCAGTGGAAGATGGCCCAAGTCCTTGTGCCCTGCACCCATGTGGGAGACCTAGAAGAAGCTCCTGGCTCCTGGCTTCAGATCAGTGCAGCTCCAGTCATTGCAGCCAACTGGGGAGTGAACCAGCAGAGGGAAGACCTCTTTCTTTCTCTCTTTCTCTTTGCCTCTCCTTCTCTCTCTGTGTAACTCTATCTTTCAAATAAATAAATAAGTCTTTAAAAAAAAACTCAAGACATTACATCCCAGGATTAAACACTTCCTAGCTTCTTCCTTACCTATTGATAGTCCCCCTCGGGTTCTAAATAGGAATTTCATAAAGTACATGTAAAATAGAATGAAATGATGCTTATCTTGGTGAAAAAAATTGAAATCCATACATATGAGGAGTCTTCAAAAAGTTCACAGAAATTCATATTATGGGAAAAACCCTCTGCATGGATTTCAATTTTTTGCACCAAAATAAACTTATCTTTTCATCCCATTTTTCCACAAGCTTTTTGAAGAGCTCTCATATAATCTGCCCAGTTATCTGCAGTTTTTTCCATCAATCCTGGGAATCCATAAAATCGTATGAACAAAATCAGTAAGACCATTATGAAAGCAAAGTGGAAGCTTGCTCCTTTTCATGGCAAACTTCATTGGGGTTGTATTTATTGTAGCTGATTTTGTCTTAATCAGTGATGACACAAGGCTTTCAAGAACCAATGAGGTGAGGGACTGAGGAAGCATATACTCCCTTCACCAATATATCTGGTTGCTTTGGGACGATGGGGCATGAAGAATGCTCTACCCTTCATCACAGTCACAGAAAAGTTCCTTCCGGTTTGTACCAGAGTAACAAGGGGATAAGAAGTCAGTACTCACGGATCTGGTTGGTGGACGCACTGTAGAAAGCATTGACAGTTGTTGGATTTGTAAACCACCTATAAAAAGAGAAACAAATACCACAGAATGATCACCATTACCAAGCTGGAGGGCAGCAAAGACAAGCACCATGCAGGTGGATTTACCTGAATAACCATGGTTATTCGCTGCTATTGACCTAATGGAGAAAGGCAACATCATTGCTTCTGAAAAAGCTTGAAAGAGAAATTCTAGAACCTAACAGGCTCTCCCTGGAGATGAGAATACAGCAACAAGATGAAGTTTGCCAGGGCCTGTTCAATGGATCAGTGGAGAGCTGTGCTTCTAAACTGCATCACCTCCGAGGTGCCCTCCCTCCCTGCCACAAAAGTTCTAGATTGGGGATACTATAAAGGTCCACAAACAAAAGGTGAATCAAGAACAACCATGCCCCCCAGGGGCCTACTTGCTCAAGTGCAAAGTACCACTTGATTTAAGTACAACAAGATTTAACAACTGGTCCTGCCTCCATCACTAGTTGAGTTGAAATCTTCCTAGGGTCAAGTTTTAGCTAAAAAAGAATAAGCTATTGCATCAAGCATTGGGGGACCCTTCCAGTTATGAAGAGTATACACATTCCTATATTTTTAAAGACTTATTTATTTATTTGAAAGGCAAGTTAGAGAGAGAGAGAGAGAGAGAGAGAGAGAGAGAAAGACAGAGAGGTCTTCCGTCTGCTGATTCACTCCCCAAATGGCTGCAACAGCCAGGGCTGAGGCAGGTCCAGGCCAGGAGTGTGGAACTGCATCCGGGTCTCCTACAGGAATGACAGGGGCCCATGTACTTGGGCCACCTCCACTGCTTTCCTAGGCACATTAGCAGGGAGTTGGATTAGAAGTAGAGCAGCTGAGATATAAATCAGCACTCATATGGGATGCCAGCACTGCACGCACTGATTAAACCCACTGTGCCACAACCATAGCCCCTACACACTCATCTTAAACACACAATAAGTGACTTAGATCTGAAGTTGTAAATTTTTTTCTTGTAGCATCAATTTGTAAACATTTTAGGCTTTGTAGGCAAAGAGGCAAAAATCAACGATATTATGTAGGTATCTTAGAGCAATTTTTCTACAAATTTTTACTGATAATGTTCAAATAATAATAATCAAGTACAATTTTGTAAACAGGCCTATGAATGAGAGGAATGAAATTCTTTTGGAGCGGGACATTTAGCTTAATTGGGATTCAGAATTAGTGCTTCCCATCATCAAACCAACCTCAAACATTTGTCTTTCATCCTTAGCTTATGGGCTGCATAAAAACAGGCAGCATGCAAGATTTAAGAGTCTATAGTTTGCCAACCCCTGTCTTAGATGGTTATGAGTTTCAGTCCCTACACACTTTATGATTAAAAGCAAGCAATTTATCTTAAGCTAAACTGCTAAAAATAAACTCATGTAAATCTCCTTTCAGAGAAATCAATTCACTCATGTATGTCTAATAATAATTCTATCAGATTAATAAATCAGTTTATGCAAAGCTAATATGAAACTGGTAGGAAACTCAAGTACTGATTCTAGTTGGTCTGCTCCTACCTTCTCCCTACCTATAAAGAAGTGTATGAAAATGAGACCACTTGGAAAAGTTGGTGGAAAATGGAATTAAAAGATAAGTTTATTTAGGTGCATAAGATTTTTAAATCCATGCATAGTTGTTTCATAATATACATTTTTCATGAACTTTTTGATGTACTCTCCTGTCATTGTATTATTATTATTACCATTTTAGCAAATACTCATTGAGCTATAATTCCTAAGCACTTTATTAATAGAATTTTTCACATGGCAACTATAGGAATTAGGAGCTCATTTCACAGATGAGGATAATGAAACTAAAGTATTACCTATTTACACAAGGTCTAGTCTGTCTGACCTCAAATTCCCTTAGGTGTTATATTATATTCAAGCCATTATTGGAAATAAAGAAAGTTCATCCTCTCTTGTCCAAGCTGAAACCAAGATTTATTTCCATAAACTTCATATTCTTTACCTTCAAATGTAGGGTTAGTATTGTAACTAAGTCCCACTGCTTAATACCAACTCACTGATTGCTCTACTTTCCTGAGGAAACAAGTGGAGGGGAAAGTAGCTGTACTGATCTAACACTGCTATGTGTACTAGACAGAATTATAGCCAAACCCTAATTGTCTGGATCCTATGAAAATATCACATCACATAGCAAAAGGAAGGGTAAGGATTTTAAAACTGGGAGACTATCCAGGGCTATCCTGGTAGGTCCAATCTAATCACATGAGCCCTTAAAAGCAGACAACTTTATTCTTTAGCTAGAATCAGAGATGTGTAACAGAGGGTGAGGTGAGAAGGACTACTACAATAACAGGAAGTCAGGGAGATTCCAACGGTAAGGATTCAGTATACTACGGTTGTCTCTAAGATATAGGGACCATGTGTAAGGGCCAGGTAAAGTCCTCTGATAGCCAAGAGTTGCTTTCAGGGACAACCAACAAGGAAGTAAGGACCTCAGTCCTATAATCACAAGAAAATGGATCCTGCCTACCACTGGAATGAGACCAAGTATGAATTTTTCCCAGAGCCTCCCTGTAAGATCCCCGCCAGCTGACACCTCAATTTCAGCCTGATGAACCCCAAAGCAGAGACAGTAAATTTGTGCTTTTTTGAAATTGCTGTGGTTGTGGCAATTTTTTACTATTGCAATATGAAACTAAAATTAATACTCAGCCAAAAGAACCTAGCCTTTGGTAGGTCAAGAGGGAAGAATCTCAATATATCTTAACTTGGCTTCTAAATAACATTGTACTCAATAATAACATAAAGATAAGATAGCGTGTATTTCCAGACCTTGTCCCATCCCTCTCAATGGCCCTCTTTAGCAAAGTATAAACTTCTAAAGCATTAGGGTAAGAGTCATCCAGGGTCAATGCTAACAGACAAAAGTGGACAAAACAAAGAAATCAAATGAGTAATTCCTTGAACTAGAACCTGATGGAGTTTCTGAAGCTAAGGCATCTGATTTCAGACATGTGATTGTATGATTCCTGACCTCCCAGAGCTCCTGCTGGTGCTAGGGCACATTTGGAAACTTGATTATACCCAGAGCTAGTACGAAGCAGCTGGACCAGTAGATCCTATCTGTTGTTGATGCTATTATTTCTTCTGTTTGTTCAGTGCCCATTATAAACCAGCTGTTAAACATTTTGTACATTTTATTACATCCAAGTTTATATATATTTAGCTTTATTATCCTCTGAAGTGAGGCTACCTGTGCTCATTTTAATGTGTTTGCAAAATGTTTTCCATTCCTCTCATGAAGAAATGGAGTCTGGGGCTGGCATTGTGGCATAGCAGGTTAAGCCACCACCTGTGGTGCCAGCATCCCATATGGGTGCCAGTTCATAACCAATTGCTCCACTGCCAATCCAGCTCCCTGTTAATATGCCTGGGAAAGAAGCAGATGATGGCCCAACTGCTTGGGTCCCTGCATCCACGTGAGAGACTCAGATGAAGCCCCAGGCTCCTGGCTTCGGCCTGGCCCAGCCCTGGTATTGCAGCCATCTGGGGAGTGAATCAGCAGATAGAAGATTTCTCTCTCTCTCCCTCTCTGTAACTCTGCCTCTTAAATAAATATATATAAAATCTTTTTTAAAAAGAAAAGAAATGGAGTCTAGGTGACAGCAATGTGGCATAGTGGGTTAAGCCATCGCCACCTACAACACCGGCATTCCATAAGGGCACTGGTTCAAGGCTCAGCTGCTCCACTTCCAATCCCGCTCCTTAACCTTCTTAATAATGGCCTGGGAAAGGCAGCAGAGAATGGCCTAAGTGCTTCAACCCCTGCACTCATGCAGGAGAACCAGATGAAGCTCCTCACTTTGGCCTGCCCAGTCCTTGTTGTTGGCAGCCATTTGGGTAATGAATCAGTAGACAAAAAAATTCTTCTCTCTCTCTCTCTCTCTTAACTCTTCCAAGAAAATAAATAAATCTTTATATAAAAAGGAAAGACACAGAGCCTAAATTCCTGTCTTCTTAATTATGGGCTGTTCTTAGTAATTTTTTTTAAAAGAATAAAATGCAGTAGAAAAGACTCTGTGTGACTTCCAAAGCTAGTCAATTACAGGTGATAAAACCCTCCCCTGGATCACGTAAGCGCATTCTTCCTTCCTTCCTCCCTCCTTCTTTTTCAAGAAACTTGCTCTTTACAGTTTATCAATCAACACTGTATATAGAGGCTTGATATACTTGCAGAGGCCATATACAAGTGTTTCAGCCAAATTCTATCATCCACCAATAGACATGTGAGAAAGGCGGCCGTGACGATGACTCCAGCCTGAGCCTCTGTCAGACTGTAACTGCAGGAAAGAATTCTTGCAAGACCAGCAGAGCTGAGCACACTGACCCCCAAAACCACAGAGACAAAGAAGTACTGCTGTTTTATCTTCTGAATTTGGGGGTAGTTCATCATGCAGGGATAGATAACTGGATGTTACTGAAAAAGTTGGTTGTCCACTAAATCATACCCAATAGTATGAATTTCCCCCAGAAAACAGTTTTGTTTACCCAACACAATTGTTTAAAAACTTATGAAACCAGAATTCTTTTAAGTGAAATGTGCAATCACTAGTTCTCCACATTACCTAGCATTGCCTATTGTTGAGACCTGTCTAGGTCTACCCATTTGTTAACTGACTGGGCCCTGAAGACATTCAATTTTGCACAGTGTTAACTCTCAACAAGATCTGAAGTTCCTTAGAGGCTTATACTATTTCTGAAATAGTATGTGCTGAGCACTAAGTCTATTAAAATCAATTTATTGCCATGTGCAAATACACAGCAACTGAAACAAATAGTATCATCCAAATGCTTTAAATTCTTCTTACCATGTCTTTTGGGTATTCTTGCAGTCTGTGTCTGGGGAAGGGCTTAGTGGATAACACAGGGAGAAGTCACCCCAAAATTTCAAACCCCCAAGTGTATGGGGCTGGAGTTGTATCACACAACGAGACACACAAAAAGAATGCAGCAGGGAAAACACTGATCTGAAGGGGAAAATACTGGCACCCTGATTTCTTCAGACCATATAAGACAGATATACATTAGGCTAAAGTTTTATATTTACCAACTCTTGAAGATAGTCTAGGGAATATGCAATGGAAAAGTCACACAGTATTTTTTGATTTCTTAAAATATCCTACAGGTTCCATTACTTGCATTCTGTGTTACAGGAAATGCTTTTGCATGCAAACATTACTGGAAGGGCCATAGACACTCCATGTGCTTTTCACGTATTTTTCGTAAGGTGGAGAAAGAGAATCCAGACATATTTGGTCACAGCAGAATGAGAGTAAGTTAATAGGGAAACTGGCTCAAAATCATTTCTGTCAAGAAGGAGCTCCTGAGGGAAAGAAATTACTTTTGACTCAAGCCAAGCAGTAAACTAAATCCTCTATTTTTAAGCAAGCTGATGAAGTGACAATTCTGAGAACCAACCCCTAAATAAGTACCTTCGGGGATGACCACCCAATTAATTTCACTCTTGCTGACATTTCCCATTGCTTTAGAAACTCCTTAATGCACATTAGTGCAGCTAAACTGGATTCCATGAGAATGAACGATAAAGGATATTTATCTCCTAAACCCACAATGAAGCAAAATGTTATTTTAGGGCTTTGTGGAAATATAACCACAATCTGCTGTTCAAAGTAAACTAGTGTAGTAGAGCTACTCCAGAATCAGTGCCATTTGATTAACTCAGGAATTTTCAGACTCAAAAGATGTCAATTAAAGCCAACAGGTATTATGAAGCTAAAATTGCCTAAATTGCACAAAAAGGATCAGTGAGCTATTTCCTTAAAAATTGATGATCATATAATTTTACCATGGAAGGAGGACATTAAATTTCTTAACATTGCTTTTCCTGAAATAAACATATAGTCTGAAGAAACGAGAATTACAAGTGTCATAATAATTTCCATTAATGGAGAACTTTCCCTAAATACTAACCAGCTTACTGCCCATGTGAAAGAGGTGTTCATTGTCCACTGACAAAGAAAACTGCACATATCTATTTCTCTAAGGCCACCAAGTAAGCGAGCATTTTTCCAAGGCATGAATCAAAAATTAGAAATAGTCAAGACCATTATAATCCGACAAACAGTCAGTATCTTAGGATGACACATTTAAGAGTTTTTCAATTAGAAACCCAGGCCTTGCTCCACATCCACATGAGTAACAACATTTTAAAACTGAACAATTAAATCGAAACTGGCAGCATCTCCAATATGGAGGAACTCCTGAGAAAATACTGAAACGTCTCAAAAATATTGGTGAAAGCCTAAAACTGTTCAGAGATCTCAGACAGTAAAGGGCAGGATGACTTACACAGATCTATGACTACCCTGCTATGAGGGTTCCTCAATACGCTCATGGAAAAGTGTATTAGGAAAAAAGCCTATGCATGGATTTCAACGATGTCTGCACCGAAAGAAACTTATGTTTTAATTTCATTTTCCACAAACTTTCTGAAGCATCCTTGTATATGTAAACAATCAGAGAAATTAAAAATCACTGCCTGCAGGAGACCTCGAAGAGCTAAAACAGTCTTATACAACAAAAACAAAGCCGGAGGCATCACACTACCAGAGTTCAGGACATACTACAGAGCAGTTATAATCAAAACAGCACGGTACTGGTACAGAAACAGATGGATAGACCAATGGAACAGAACAGAAACACCAGAAATCAATCCAAACTTATATTTGATCAAGGAGCTAAAACCAATTCCTGGAGCAAGGACAGTCTCTTCAACAAATGGTGCTGGGAAAATTGGATTTCCACATGCAGAAGTGTGAAGCAAGACCCCTACCTTACACCTTACACAAAAATCCACTCAACATGGATTAAAGACCTAAATCTATGACCCGACACCATCAAATTATTAGAGAACATCAGAGAAACCCTACAAGATATAGGCATAGGCAAAGGCTTCTTGGAAAAGACCCCAGAGGCACACATGGTCAAAGCCAAAATGAACAATTGGGATTGCATCAAATTGAGAAGTTTCTGCACTTCAAAAGAAACAGGAAAGTGAAGAGGCAACCGATATTTGCAAACTATGCAACAGATAAAGGAATAATAACCAGAATCTACAAAGAGATCAAGAAACTCCACAACAAAACAAACAACCCACTTAAAAGATGGATCAAGGATCTAAACAGACATTTTTCAAAAGAGGAAATCCAAATGGCCAACAGACACATGAAAAAATGTTCAGGATCACTAGCCATCAGGGAAATGCAAATCAAAACCACAATGAGGTTTCACCTCACCCCAGTTAGAATGGCTCACATACAGAAATCAACAAACAACAAATGCTGGTGAGGATATGGGGAAAAAGCCACACTAATCCACTGTTGGTAGGAATGCAAACTGGTAAAGCCACTATGGAAGACAGCTTGGAGATACCGCAGAAATCTGAATATAGCCTTCCCACACGACCCAGCCAACCCACTCCTGGGAATTTACCCAAGGGAAATGAAATCACCAAATAAAAGAGCTATGTGCACCTCCATGTTTATTGACACTCAATTCACAACAGCTAAGACACGAAATCAACCTAAATGCCCATCAATGGAAGACTGGATAAAACAATTATGGGATATGTAGGGATATGTACTCTATGGAATACTACACAGCAGTAAAAAAAAAAAGTGAAATCCGGTCATTTGCAACAAAATGGAGGAATCTGGAAAACATCATGTTGACTGAAAAAGCCAGTCCCAAAAGGACAAATATCATATGTTCTCCCTGATCAATGACAACTAACTGAGCACCTAAAAGGAAACCTGTAGAAATGAAACTGACACTTTGAGAAACAATGATTCGATCAGCCCTTGTCCTGGCTGTCAAGGAACAGCTTACTATTTTATTCTTTTCAGTATTTTCTTTTTCTACTTAGTACCATTGGTTAAACTTTTTACTTAACACAGAATTATTCTTATGTGTTTAAATCCAATTGAAAATTAATACCTATTAAAAATAAGAGTGGGAATAAGAGAGAGGGAGTCGCCGGCGCCACGGCTCAATAGGCTAATCATCCGCCTGCGGCACCAACTCACTGGGTTCTAGTCCCAGTTGGAGCACCGAATTCTGTCCTGGCTGCCCCTCTTCCAGGCCAGCTCTCTGCTGTGGCCAGGGAGTGCAGTGGAGGATGGCCCAAGTCCTTGGGCCCTGCACCCCATGGGAGACCAGGAGAAGCACCTGGCTCTTGGCTTCAGATCAGCGCGGTGCGCCGGCCGCAGCGCGCCAACCTCAGTGGCCATTGGAGGGTGAACCAACGGCAAAAGGAAGACCTGTCTCTCTCTCTCACTGTCCACTCTGCCTGTCAAAAGAGAGAGAGAGAGAGAGAGAGGAGATGTACAATTCAGCACATGTTCCCTCAAACTTACCCCTAAGGGTAAAGCTAAAAACTTGTTATGGGACTCAATTCCCATTAAGTTGGCAGGTACCAATGCCATCTTATTAGTTAATGTGACCAGTTTAAGTGCATAGCTGATCATAAAGATAGGATTAAGTGTCAAAGGGATCATATAAATAAGACCAAGTGTCTGCTAATAATAATAGATAGAATTAAAAAGGAGAGAGCCGGCGCCACGGCTCAACAGGCTAATCCTCCACCTACCGACGCCGGCACACTGGGTTCTAGTCTCGGTTGGGGCGCCGGATTCTGTCCCGGTTGCCCCTCTTCCAGGCCAGCTCTCTGCTGTGGCCCGGGAGTGCAGTGGAGGATGGCCCAAGTGCTTGGGCCCCGCACCCGCATGGGAGACCAGGAGAAGCACCTGGCTCCTGCCTTCGGATCAGTGTGGTGCGCCAGCCGCAGTGTGCCGGCCGCGGCAGCTATTGGAGGGTGAACCAACGGCAAAGGAAGACCTTTCTCTCTGTCTCTCTCTCTCTCACTGTCCACTCTGCCTGTAAAAAAAAAAAAAGATTTAAAAAGGAGAGAACAATCCAACATGGGAAGCAGGATACACAGCAGACTCATAGAATGAGAAATGCCCTAAACAGCACTTTGGCCTCAGAATGAGCCCTTAAGGCATTTGAACCTGGCTAAAAAGCCCATGAGAGCATTTCAGGCATGGAAAGCCAAGACACTATGGAAAAAATGACCTACGGGAAAGATCTTGTGAGTGATATCCCAGTGGAAAGAAGGGACCATCAAAGAAGGAGGTACCTTTCTCTGAAGGGAGCAGAGATCCTCCAATTTGATTATGGCCTTGTCTACATAAGGTCAGGGTTTGAGAACTCAAGAGGCTTCCATAGCCTTGGCAGTTCATGACAAGAGCCTTGGGTGATCACTGACATCATAAATAAGAGTGTTGGCCAGTGCTATGGCACAGTGCGATAAAGCCCTGGCCTGAAGCGCCAGCATCCCATAAGGGTTCTGGTTCTAGTCCCGGCTATTCCTCTTCCAATCCAGCTCTCTGCTATGGCCTGGGAAAGCAGAAGATGGCCCAACTCCTTGGGCCCCTGCACCCACATGGGAGACCCAGAGGAAGCTCCTGGCTCCTGGCTTTAGATCAGCACAGCTCTGGCCATTGAGGCCATCTGGGGAGTGAACCAGCAGATGGAAGACCTCTCTTTCTGTCTCTACTTCTCTCTGTAATTCTGTCTGTCAAATAAATAAAATAAATATACAAATAAGAGTGTCAATTGTTAAATCAACAACAGGAGTCACTGTGCACCTGCTCCCCATGTAGGACCTCTGTCCTTAATGTGTTGTACTATGAGAATTAATGGTACAACTAGTCTTCAAATTGTACTTTATATTTTGAGTGTATGGGTGCAAACTTGAAATCTTTACTTAGTATAGAGTTGAACTTCTGTATATAAAGATAATTAAAAATGAATCTTAATGAAGAATGGGATGGGAGAGGGAATAGGAGGTGGGATGGTTTCGGGGTGGGAGGGTGGATATAGGGGGAAGAACCACTATAATCCAAAAGTTGTACCTATGGAATTTATATTTATTAAATAAAAGCTTTATATTAAAAAATAAGAAAAGAGAAAAAAAATCATTGCCTGAAGTCATTGGATTTGAGTCATAGGATTTCAAAGCCCTAAATCCAAAATTTCTATTGAATAATTTAGACTGAGAATGAACCAATATAGGCGAACTGAGAGATAATGTTGTGAGAGAGGAGAACCATGGACAAGGGAACAGATGGCTTAAAACCATTTCCACAGAAGTTCTAAAGCCTTCTGCTTTGTTTATTTGTGCTTTTAATTTGAGTGTTGGATAGGTAGAGTAGTGAATCAGCTTTAGGCCTACTCTTAAAAGCCAATAACCTACAAGTCACTTTTTAGGTGTGTCTCGTAAGAAAGTTTGAAGAGCAAAGAGAAGAGTAAGAGGGAGAGGTGGTAATTACAGCCTAAGCCAAGGGAAGGTATAGTAGCCTTAAGTTTCCAGAAGCCAAGAAAGAGCCGGAAGTTGGAGGAGAGTATAACGAGAGACCTAGAGAGCATAAAAAGAGCCAGCCAAGGATCTGAAAACCACAGTATCAGCCAAGGGAGAAAAGCAGACCGTGGAAGCCAGACTTCCACGTCTGATCGCATGAAAGTTTAACAAAATTTGAGTATATAACCGGACAGAACTGTCAACAAGCAACTATTCTAGGGCACTGAGAATAAATAAAAATTGTATTAGGTGTGAGTTCATGCAGTTATTTAATTAAAGTAACTGTAACTTGTTATTTTTATACCCACTTCCAACTTTAGTAAGAACTAAAAGTTCAGAGAGACACCCACAGCTGCACAGTGCAGTGTATTTCCAGGAAAGTGACTTTTTAAAAGATGCCTTAGAAAAATAAATCAGAATCTGGAAATATGTCATCTAAAATACCAGTATGAACAACAGAAAGTATGACATGCAAAGAAATATTTTTTTAAAAAAAAAAAGCAATCAATGGAGACTAACTCTAAGTGAACCCAAATACTGGGTTTAGCAAAGACTTCAAAGCACCCATTATAAATTACCTCAAAGAATGGAAAGAAACTCTATTCAAAGAATTAATAGAAAATATAATTACAATGACTAAACAAGTAAATAGTAACAGAGAAATAGAAACTTCAAAAATAAACCAATGAAAATTCGGAAGTTGAAAACAGATCAATAGCAATGATCCAGTCTAGAGAAGAAAGGGAAAAAAGCAACGAGGAAGTGGGCCATAGCAGAAGAATGTGTGATCCTAGCAGTCAAATCAGTCGCAGGCAGAACAAAAAGAATGTAAATCTGAGCTAAAGAATATCTCAACTGTAAGCACTTTATTCACCTATAAAGTAGGAATGACACTACCTACACCATACAAAATTGGCAGGAGGATAAAACAGTTAAATTGTAAAGCATTTTCTCGCACACTGGAAACACATGATAAATGTTAGCTATGTCAGCATCATCAACATTAGCTAGAGGAGGAAATCATAGCTGGCTTGCTCTGTGCCCAAAAGCTCCTAAGGAAACTCTCCTACCTATAGGGAAAGGGCCTACAGGTACCTGAGAAGACCAGTAAATCCTAACTGCTAGGTATCAGTTCTCATGTATTACCTCAACAAGCACCTTTCTGTTGCTCCATAATTATACAATTACTTCTGCATTTCTACCCTTCTTTATGCTGAAAGTATTCTTTTTTGAAATCTTCAAAAGTCTCTGCTGAATGTGAAAATCCACAGAAAATTGTTCTATGTATGTATGTGTAAATGTGTAGGTATATAGTCATAACTATATCTAGAAATATCTTTAATGTTTGCATCCTAATAAGCCTTTTTTCAGCATGTGTTGATGCCAAATGGGGGATCCTTAATGAGACTGAGGAACTGAACTGAATCGCAGAATATCGGAAATAAGGATTGGCAAAACACGACACAGATTTTGCTAAAGATTATTGGCAAGCCAGCTACACTGACTTGAGGGAAACAATAAAGTTTAATCTAAAGAGACTCCACTTCCCACCAACATATTTATCTATTTCATTTGTTTTAGAAAGTACTCACTCTGTTTTTGGAACAGCTTTTCGTAGCCAGAAGAAATCAGACTGTGCTAAGTACTTGCGGGTTTGCAGGACATTGCCAAAGTAGTCAGATTCTGAAAATTTGATCTGGATAAAACAAACCACAATATCACTATTATAAGTAAAGTTAAGAGATTATAAGTAAAGTTAAAAGATCTAAAAAAAAAAAAAAAGACATCAGTGCATGAAGGAGCAACAAGCAGAGAAGCCATGGCCCTCACATCATCTTTCAGCCCTTTATGTTATACCTGGATTCACAAAGCCATGACACATAATCTCAGTTACTTGCTTTTAACATATAAACCTTGAAAATCATGTGGTTATTTCTGGATCACAGTTACAAAAATAGACAATAGAAGTTATAGTCATTTACAATGCAATCCATTTACTTTATTATTGAAAGATCTACCTCAACCTTTACAGAACCTATTATCTTAGCTTTGAAATTTCGTGGCTCACGAGTCCTTGATCTTTCCTAAAATGTGTACTTTATTTATTTCTCACATAAGTTCTCCTAATAACATTCAGTTAAGTCAGCTGAAACCTCATTTAGCTTATAGATGATGATTTAGTCAAATGTTAAAATCCAATTTACTGTAATCGGCATGTGTTCATTAAAGAAAAAAATGAAAGTAATTCAGAGACCTATTTTCCACCCTAAGCACAATGAAGTAACCAGAAAAATTTAATTATTAACATAATTTACCTATTAACACCCAAAAAAGTCTCTGGTCAACAAAAGTTAATAAAATTACAGAGGCAAATCACACATTATAGCTTACATGGGAATACAAGAAGCTGATAGCTCACAACAATGTTGTACTTTAAGATAAAAAACAGATATAATTGAGTTCCATGTTTTGGTTTTCCTTTTTGGAAGAATGGCAGATGGTTTCAATTCTATAATCATTCTAGCTACAAAACTACCAATACTTATCCTACTTATTAGAAATACTATCTGGGCAACCATAAAAGCAATAGTTTGCAATGATCTTTAATGCTTTAGCTTTAAAATATATTACTGCATCAAATAAAAAACCCATACATTTGAATAAGCCAATAACCAAGAATAATCAAATTCTTATTAGCTATAGTTGGTAACTTTAAACCATAGTCTTTCATAAGCAAAAATTAAATATAGCAAATGCATATACGTATATAAAACCCTCAGGCAGGGTGAGTGATTTTCATGCAATGGGTTAAGAATCTGCTTGGGACATTCGCATTCCTGCAGGTTCAAGTTCTGGCTACTTGCTTTTAATAAACTTCCTACCAATGTGCCTGGGAAGGCATCAAAAGATGGTCCAAATACTCCAGCCCCTGCCACTTACATGAGAGAACTGAATGGACTTCCTGGCTCCCAGCTTCAGCCTAATTTAGCAATGGCTGTTGTGGCCATTTGGGGAGTGAACCACTGGATGGAAAAGGTATCTCTTTCTCTATTCTTCTCTCTCTCTCCACCCCCGCCCCGTACTCTGACTTTAAAATAAGTAGGGGCTGGTGCTGTGGCTCACTAGGTTAATCCTCCACCTGCAGCACTGGCATCCCATATGGGCACCAGGTTCTAGTTCCGGTTGCTCCTCTTTCCATTCCAGCTCTCTGCTGTGGCCCGGGAAGGCAGTGGAGGATGGCCCAAGTGCTTGGGCCCTGCACCCCCATGGGAGAACAGGAGGAAGCACCTGGCTCCTGGCTTCGTATAGGCATAGTTCTGGCCATAGCGGCCATTTGGGGGGTGAACCAACGGAAGGAAGACCTTTCTCTCTGTCTCTCTCTCTCTCTCTCACTGCCTAACTCTGTCAAATTAAAAAAAAATAAGTAAATAAATCTTTCTTATAAAGATTTTATTTATTTATTCATTTATTTGAGGAAGAGTTATAGAGTCAGGGAGAGACAGAGAGAGATGGATCTTCCATCCACTGGTTCACTCCCCAAATGGCTACAATGGCCAGAGTTGGGCTGATCCCAAGCCAGGAGCCAGGAGCTTCTTCTGAGTCTCCCATGTGGGTGTACAGGGGCCCAAGGCCATGTTCCACTGTTTTTCCAGGCCACAGCAGAGAGCTGGATCAGAACAGGAGCAGCCAGGCCACAAACAGGTGCCCGTATGTGATGTTGGCACCACAGGTGGAGGCTTGGCCTACTACACCACTGCACCAGCCTCCAATAAATCTTTTTTTAAATATCCACAGGCATTACATTGTGGATATGAATGTAGATATGTAATCTGATGGCTGTAGACTTGATAGTTTATTTGCCAATATCTGGCTCACATATATAGCCCCCCCCCCAACATAGAGTAAATAGATTAAATCTGTGAAGAAACTTTTGTTAATGGATCATATTACCAATATTTTTTCAGGGGACCAGGCCAAAATATAAAAAAAGGAGTAAAAGAAATGAAGGTACATGGAGAAAGGCAGGAATGAAAGTTCTGATTCCTGGCATCCTGGGTGTTCTGCTTGGCCAACAAATTACAAAGCTATGACTTTCAATTGTCCCTTCCTCAAATTGCTTGGGCAGGAACTGGGGCTGATAAATAAATCATAGTATATTCACATAATGGAAAACAATAGGGCAGTTTAAATGAACGTTCTGTATGCATGGACATGAAATAATCTCAAAAACAACGCCAAGTGAAAAAGGCAAGTTGTATGTATGAGAGCCTTTAAAGCTTTAAAACTTGTAAAACAATACCATCTATTGTTTATGGAAACATCCTATGTAACAAAGCCTAAAGAAATGCATAGCAATGATGAGAATGATTGCAGGACAGAGTTTACCTGCAGGGATGGAGGAAGGAACAGAGGAAGGAGATTAGATCAAGCAGGACTAAACACCAAATTTAGAATGAATCTGCTTTATTCATTTAAAATGTGTGTGTGCATGTATCAAGCTCATATAGCAATAGTTGTAATCCTTGTCAAAGACAGAGGTGCTCAAAAATAGTTTTCCAACTGTTCCATTATTTGAAATGCTTCATCATAAAAAGAAATCTTTTTAAAAAGAAATCTTGTGATTGTATTTGAATCAATCGTATAACTGATTGTATATAAGAGATTGTATTTGAAGGTTTCCTGTTAACCTCAGAAGAAACAGAGTGAGTATCTTGTTTTAGGAAACCATCTTAACTAGCATTCCGGGACCACAGTGTTAGCCACGTGCCCCGCGTTCAAGCCCTAGTTGTTTTTCAGCTTTTTTTCCCAAGACAGTTCTGCCAGAACCTTTAGAACAACGGCTAAAAAATTCAGATATGTTCTTGGGTTCACGACACTTTCTGACAAATTCTCCCAAAGGAAATTCCTTCAACAGTAACTTTTTTGAGTAATATCAATAGGATTAGTTTTCACTGTTAGATGAGTTTGCTAATTATGATACTTTCTTGTTTCATATGGGGGGGGGGGGCTCAACATTCAGCTTGGTCCACAGGTATTAAATAAGAAACCATGCCAAAATTTCCTAAAGAAGCGTCTTAAATATAAAAACACATTAAGAAAATTAGGTGCTACCACAGCCATGAAAATAATTATTATTATAAAATAATTAAACTCAGAGGCAGGTAATAATAATTTGCCACAGTCTATCTATGCTTAGAAGGACAATTTTTAAGTTGTTTTAATTAGTCAACTGAGAATATTTGTTATTTCTCAGTCTGGTTTAATTGGTTATTCCATTTATTAAATGGAAATCATAAGTAATATAGAAAAATTCTGACTTCCTCCATTGAGATAGGTTAAATGTTAGGGAGTAGGGTGAAGTCAGTCACTGTTACTCTCATACAATAGATAGGACACAGGACAAGAAATTATGAAACTGAGCAAAACCACAGAGTACAAATTGTTTAGCTCTAATACTTTTTTCAATGTTTCTAATAAGCAAACTAATGATTCAGTAGGAATAGTACAAGGAAGGAGGGCGAGAAGGTAAGGACTCAAGTTAGGAGTCAAAGCAGTAAACGAATCACGGGCCAGCTTGCTTCATCAAATAATAGAAAGCAGTAACAATAATGTTAATAAAGGCTATGGAAGACAGTAACAAAACCATATTTTATGATTTGTAAAGACTAGCATGCAAAATTATATATGAATATCAATTACAGCTACAGAGAAACACAGAGGAGCAAAATAACACAAGCCAACAGAAGCATGTATTATTATGTTCAAGTATCAATATTATTGGTGCTTTTTCAGTTTCCTTTTCTCTTTTCCCAAGCTTTTCTGCTAAGTGATAATACTTTGACATTTTCAAGTATTTCAAAAGGTCCTTGAGAAAAAAAATTCGAAGCCCAACCATTGTTTGTTGTAGAGATTTCAATAAGAATCAAGGCACATGAATATTTTAAAACTACTTGAAAACTCAAAAAACCCTAAACTCTGCAAGAGACAATTGGCTCAAAAGCTTCTTGTCCACTCAGTTACTGGAGAAAATCTAGGTCAAGTTGATAATGACTTTCAATCAATTTCTTCTCTTGACTTTTCAATTGAGTGAACTTTAGGGAACAAATTGGGGCTCTAGTGTCATTCCTAGGAACAGCTGTCTAGATTATACAATTCCAGAGAATCTAGATTCCCCTTCTTGAAAATCCTATCCTGGATGCCAAGCATCCAACAGCACAGACAATATGGAAGAATAAAGGTATTATCCATCCCTCACCACGACAGGTAAGGAATACACCCGAAGGGCAGACAAAGGAAATATGTTCACATCTCTGCAGATTGTCTGTTTAAAAGATACTACACACAGCAATGGAAGTATGGATTCTAGGTCACCTCTCATTTAAAGATACTCAGAAATATATCCAAATATCTGTAAGAAAGATTTTACGTTGGGTACCCAAAGAATTTTCTGAATACTTAATGGAATACAAATTTTATATTTACATTTTCCCTTATTTAAGCAGCAATGCAACATGAAAGATGGGTGTGTTTGGATGGCTTTACCCACATGTAAACATGTGTATATACATATCCATACGCAGAGATGATTTTCAGAATGTGCATGGTATACTGTCCAAGACGCAGTTCCCATAGCAGCTACACAAGCGTGACTCTAAAGGAGAGCCAGCCAACACACCAGTACTGGAAACCAGCGCCCCATCTCCACACTGGGGATGGGGGTAGAGGCAGGAGTGGTCTTGTGTCTGCTCTGACCAGGGGAGAAAAGCAGTTGGAGGCCACCATAAGAGCATTACAGGGGCCTGGCTGGAAGGTTGGCGGTACCTCCAGCCTGTACACACTCAGCTCCAGAGCCACAGAGGCCAAGGTTCACTTGAGAGAGCTAAAGGCAATTTTTTTTTTTTTGCTTTTTACTAAATAGTAAAGACTTATCTTAATGTCTTAACAACCTCTTTTTGTGGAGCATACCATCTGAGTATAACCTCATTCTAGTTCATTTACACACATTCATAGACATGAACACTCATATGTTCCACCAACAAGAGCAACTAAGACCCACCCTAGAGAATAGTATGTGGGCTCATATATTTAAATATCTCCATATACATGTTTACATTTATAGGAAAAGTCTTCAAAAAGTTCATGTAGGGGAAGACATTTGGCATAGCATTTATGACACCACTTGCAATGCCCTCATCCCATATCAGAGTGCCTGGGTTCAAGTCCCAGCTCCACTCCCAGTTCTAGCTTCTTGCTAATGTACACCATGGGAGGCAGCAGGTGATGTTCAAGTATTTGAGTTGCTACCACTCTATAAGAGACCTTGATAGAGTTCCTGGCTCCTGGCTCTGACCATGGCCACTGTGGGCATTTGGGGTAGTGACTCAGTAGATGGTAGGACTCATTCATTCATCCCCCCCCCCCCGAATTAAATAAAATTTTAAATAACAGTTAAGTTCATGTAAAATGCATGTTATCTTTTAATTTCATTGTCTATAAACTCTTTGAAGTATAAGTATCACTCAATAGAAACACTGATCTATGAAAAATTATGCTTTTCCAATTCTTCCGAGTAACTGAAGGCCAGTCATAATTCTGATTTTAGTTCCTAGTGCCATTCTCCACTATCTTTTTTTTTAAAGATTTATTTATTTACTTGAAAATCAGAGTTACACAGAGAGAGTAGGAGAGGCAGAGAGAGAGAGGTCTTCCATCCGCTGGTTCACTCCCCAGCTGGCCGCAATGGTTGGAGCTGCACAGAGCCAAAGCCAGGAGCCAGGAGCTTCCTCTGGGTCTCCCACGTGGGTGCAGGGGCCCAAGGAGTTGGGCCATCCTCTACTGCTTTACCAGGCCATAGCAGAGAACTGGATTGGAAGTGGAGCAGCTGGGACTCGAATCAGTACCCATATGGGATGCCGGCACTGCAGGCAGTGGCTTTACCCACTACACCACAGCGCCAGCCCCTGCACTGTCTTTCATAAGGTTGAGTGAAGTGCCTGATTGAGCTGGTTTCTCTATTTCTTAGCAATAGTCTCTCAGCTACACAACCCTCTTGCCCTCTGTTTTATAATGTTAGGGGCTGGGAATAGGAAAACTCTGCTTCCCAAGTGGCATTATCAATTGGCTTTCTGCCAACTAACGGCAGGAAGAGAAAGGGCGCCCTTGATGCTCCTGTCTCCCCCTTACTGTTCTTTCCTAGCTCCCTCCTTGTTCTTCTGACAAGGACTCTGGAAGAATCTTCAACTGGTCCACTACAGCACAGCTCTGCCAAGTGACAGTACCATCACCTCCTCCCTTCTGTGTTCCTGGGCACAGGGCGGGCAGTTGCTTCCTGAAGTCATTACTATCTGGCTTACCCACTTACCTTCCTCTTTTTTGCCTTCCCATCTATTTCCTGTATTAAATTCCCTGTTTGAAATACCAGTGTGCTTTTTGCTTTCCTGGATGATAAAACAATCTTCCCCAAATTGCATAGACTTACTGTTGACTCTGTTTCCATTAAGAATCCATGAAGCAGAATGTTCCTTTGCAAGGCTAACTTGAAAATAGGCTGATGCCTACCTTTTTAGAGTAGCTAATAGGCTTTCCTGCATGCTGGTGTCAGTTCAAAGACAGGGCATTCAGTTCCTTCCAGCTTTTCTTAAAGAATATAGGACTGTCGTTCAGAAATGCTTTGCAGGTTATGTCAGTTTACTTTGTCTACCTCAGAGGGGAAAAAATGATGTGATTCTTTCTCCCATTTGCCTCTCGATTCGTTTTCATTTGCTCTTATCTCCACTTGAGCCCAACTTCAGTTGACAACCTTTCTCCTTGACCTTCATCTGATCCATCACCTAATCTCTCTCCTCTTTACTTTTGCATTAGTACCTGATGAATCATATCTTCACCTGTGTCAAATGTAGCACGCTGTTTTTCATTTATAACAGCCTCTCGTGCACAGAGCTTGTATTACCAGAAATTTCTCACAGGCCCTGTGGAAGTCCTTATCTACATGCTTCTTACAACTGAAAACACAGTCCCATTGTATACCATCGATATTTCAGTCCTTTTGCTATGAACCTCAGTGGTACTGTTGCCGTACAATCCATAACATTATCCTTAGCTATTTTCAGATTGGGTTTTATTTTTTTCTCTATCCTTTTCTGAATCCAAACGTCTCTTTTATTTCCTATATTTGGATTTTTTTTTTCACCAATGGTGTTCTAAAGTGTCAGAAAATCTTGGGTGTAATTTTTGTCTATTTTGGCAATGAGTCAGATGAAAATCATTTCTTCACAAAAAGACTTAAAAATCATGGTGTCTAGTGGCTTCAGTTGAAGCCCTGAAGAAAAAAAGCAGCATATACAACATCGCGTTCTGTTTGGCATCTGCTTTGTTTACACAAAAGATACTGCATTCAATGACTCCTTAAATTTGGGTCTCTCAACTCAGACAGCAACATATTGCCAGCAAAACTTGATCAGCTAAGTATTGTGAGCTGGGAATACTGCTTTATTGGATTAAAGCCAGGGACTGTTCCATCTGCACAGCCTTTTAAATCAATTTGAGGGACCTGGATACTGCATGAGTTAATTCATGATGACTTTTCCAAACCAAAATAATCTCCTTTCATAAATGTGCATTGAGAACGCCATAAGTAACACTGATTTTGCACTCCTTATACGCCAGGGTTGATTCCACGCACTTAAACTATGTTAACCTATGTGAGCCTCACAGTGGTTCTATGAAGGTACTTCAAAAAGGTGAGTTTGTTTTTGTGCAATAACTTTTGAAATTGGATATTATCATCCCCATTGTGCAGATGAGGAAAATAAGGCAAAGTGGAGAGACATACCTACTCTAGGTCACACAGGTAGCAAGTGGAAGACTGGGAATCTCACTCCAGGCACTTTGACTCTACACCAAACTACCTCTCAAACCTTCTTTTCCACATCTTGACTTGGGATATTTACCAATCATACATCATTAGTATCCAGGTTCTCCTGTGAAGATAATTTTGTGCCTTGGTATGGATCTTCTTAGTAACAGTTCTTGCATTGGCCCACACAGCTACCACAATAGGGAGGTTACTATGTGTCAGGCATTGTGCTAGCTGTTCTTACATTTATACAATCTCATCTAATCTTTCCCAAAATACTAAGCCTTGGTTACTACTGTCAGTATCCAGATAAGCAACGAGAAGGTAACCAAGTAAGTGACCTGCACAGGAGCAAAGCATTAGGAAGTAGAAGAGACAGAATTCAAAGCCAGACAGTGACTCCACAGCCGGAGCTCCTAACCACTTGACACCAAGGCTTCCCCTCTTCTCTTATTCCTAACTTCTTTGGAAAACTGAGCCCAGCAAGCCGCCATCCAGCACTTCTGTCCTCTAGCACAGCTGCCTAGCCAGGACTCCTTCTCCAGTGGCAGTCAGAGCTTCCCCGAGCCTAGATTTTAGCATTGGCTCTGACACTGGGGAGATCACTTAAGCTCTTTGAATCTCTCTATCCTTTCTTGTGAGATGGCACTAAACACCATCTACTTCACAGGATCACTGTGAGGATTAAAAGATAATGTACATAAATGTGGCAAGTACTTCAGTGTTTTTAATTACGATAATAATAATGGGATTTTCAGCATCACCTTAACAGTGAAATAAGATGGGCTATATGAGTTGTAAGCTACTGTGGAGTATAACATTTTATTCCAGAGCAATTGGATCAATACTTTGAAAGGCCCTATTTTGGAGGTCAGTGAAGAAAGCCTAAAATTAAAACTTTCTCTCACTTTTAAAAGGTCTTATAAAATTCATAAGTTCATTCACAAAGCTAGAACTGCTTACAGATCCATCACTTATAGGACCATGGTTTCAGGAAAGAGCTATACCTCAGAATCACAGTTATTTAAAGAATTTAAGAAAACCACTTTTTCAAAAAAATGTAGTAAGTGGTAAAAACAAGAGTTTTTTTCTGAGGATGAGAACCCCCTTATCAGAATTATTTATAGGAGGAGAAATAACAGTGGATGTAATTAGAAAGGCCTGCAATAAGTATATCTATTGGAAAATGTGTGTCCCAAGATATCAGAACAAAAAACAATTATTACTATTTCTGATCAGTAACTTACTAAAAATGCATAGTCCAACTTAAAATAAATTACAGTATCATCTGTGTATGTACTTAATTCACCAAAATAATCATAAGGTTTAATGAAGTTAACTCACAGTAGGCAGATTTATTGCTCTTCATTTAATATGAATGAAGCAAATAAAAAGCGTTTAACAACAAACATTCACCCTTAGAATACGTTCACTAATTGTAAGTCACTCAGTATGCTTAATTCTTTCCTTTGTGATTAAATTAAAGTCAAATCCCAATCCGTTTGCTTTATGTTACCCTCTCAGCTGTGCATTCCTCCTGACACTTCCTTTATTTTGAATCTGATCTAAATCTTGTGATATGCCTGGCATATTCTGGCTTAAGTCTGGCCAGGAAATTAATCAAAAGTTGGTGCTTTCTGGCACCACCAGGTTTAATTGCTTAGACTTGGGTTAGTTGAAAGGCATGAGGCCAGTAAAACCTGCCAGAAAAAAGAATACAGTAAATTTAGCACTTACTGCCTTGAGGTCTTCATGAACATAAGTATCATTCATTATAAACTCAGGATAGCCAACTTTGGCCAAAACAGCTCTCGCCTATAAAAAAGGGGGGCAGAGAAAAATGATGTCAGTTTCAGCACTAAACTCATTAATAATCACAGGATGTAGGAATACAATCTTCATCTGAGAACTCCACCTACTAAATATCTACTTTACGCAAGCACTGTGATAAGCAGAAAACAAAAACAAAAATGAAATTTCAATATACTAAAAAGTGTAGCGAATCTAGCAAATAACTATCTTGTACAAAACTAAAATACAGGTCTCAAGAGAAACAGACAGTATGTTACCAAAGCCTGCAACAGAGACCATTTCCTCAAGAGGAAAATACTTGAAAAGATGGTCAACTTTAGTCTTAGAGAATGGTTAGTATTTCAAAACACAGAGTTGAGAGGAAGGTCACTGTGGGAGAAGAAACAACAGTGGCAAATGCAAGGAACACAAGCTATTTGTGAACCATCCATCTGTCAAGGGGTTAATGTACAAAACACATAAGCAACTCAACTCAGTAGTAAGAAAACAAAAATCTGGATTTTAAAATCAGCAAAGGATCTGAAAAGACACTTCCCAAAAGAAGATGTATAAACGGCCGGCCAATGGGTATATGAAAAAATGCTCAACATCATTAATCATCAGGGAAACACAAATTTAAGCCACAGAGAGCTATCCCTTCACCTCTGCTAGGATGGCTATTATCAAAACAATAAGGGAAGACAAATGTTGATGAGGATATGGAGGAAGGTGAACTGCTGTACACAGTTAGTGGGAATGTAAATTGGTAGAGTCTCTGGAAAATACTGTGGAAGTTGCTCCAAAAATTAAAAAGATCATGTGGCCCAGCCATTCCACTTCTGAGCATACAAAAGAACTGAAATCAGTTTGTCAAAGAGATAGTGACACTCCCACATTCATTGTAGCATTATTCACAATAGCAAACACACAGAATGAACTTAAGTGCCCATGAATGGATGAATGGATAAACATAATATCGTATAGGTACACCGTGGAATACTATTCAGCCTTTAAAAATAAGAAGTCCTGTAACTTGTACAAATGAGGAGGAATGAAAAGGACATTATGTTTACTAAAATAAGCTAGACATAGAAAGACAAACAGTACATGATGTCACCTATATTCAGAATTGAAAAAATTAAAATTCATAGAAGCAGAAAGTAGAGTGGTGATTGCCAGAGGCTGCAGGATGGGGTTGGGGAGATGACAGTTAAGGACACACAATTTCAGTTAGACAAGATGAGTAAGTTCAAGGAGGCATTGTACAAAATACTGATTGTAGTTAATAGCAATGTGTTACATACTTGAAAACTGATAAGAGAAATTTTTAAAGTTATCACAAAATGATATGTATGGTAGTAGATTGCGAATTAGCCTGAGTTAGCCATTCTACAATGTATGTACATGTGGAGGTCTTCAAAATGTAATTATGAAAAATAGCATGGATTTCCAATATTTCTGCACTAAGATAAAATTATCTTTTAATTTCATTTCTCTGCAAACTTTTTGAAATATCCTTATTGCTGTAAACTGGATATGTTATCCAAAGGCCTATCTGTTAGTGGCTTAGTGTTCAAAGTCTCCTGCTAATGGTTAATAGAATACTGCTAATGGATTAAAGGTGGAGATGTGTGAAGGTGGGGCCTAGAGGAAGTGACCAGATTGGATTAAGCTATTGAAGTAGGACCCCATGAATCATGGTGGCTTTATAGAGACACATGAACACAGAGGTTGAGCAGGCTCCCCATCTCTCTTGCCTCCTGGTTTGCCACACCATCCACTGCCCTCATTAGAATCCAAATTAATGGAGCCACCTGAACTTGGCCTGTTAACCTGAAAAATTGTGAGTGAAAATAAACCTTTTCCCTTATAAGTTAGCTCCTCTCGGGTTTTTTAGTTGTAGTAATAAAAAGCTAATTAATATACTTACATATCAAAACATCCCAATGTATAATATAAATATATAAATGTTTCACCTGTTAATTTAAATAATATGGAAAAAGACATGGATTCAGGAAACATATGGCATAAAAAATGCAAAGTAGTTTGATATAGTGGGACTGTGAAGTACATGAGGATGGAAAGGAGAAAATAATGCAGGAAAATTGACTTAGGGCCAGGTCACAGGGATTCCTGAATGTCCTGCTAATGTGTCTCTATTTTATTTTACAGCTAACAGAGAGCTAAATATTTTCAGCAGGGGAGTAAAAGGAGACATGACATGCTTTGGGAAGATTATCTGTCCAACATTATGAATAATGGCCCAGATGCCAAAATGTGCAGAGGCAGGGAATCCAGAATAATTTAAAATACATCATAACATTATAGCCATCTTTTTGAGAGACAGAGGTACTAATTATCTCTGTAGTTTGCAGCATATAGGGAATGGATAAAGGAGTATAAGGAGTGGCCAGAGGAGCTATTGGCAAACTATGGCTCCAGGACCAAATCCAGCCCTCCCTCTCCCCCATGACCTGCTTATTTTTATTTTTATAAGAAAAGTAGTACTGGAGCACAGCCATCTATTTACCTATTCTCTATAACTGCTTTTGCGCTACAGCTGCGGAGTTGAGTAGTTGGGAGACCCTGTGGTTCACACAGCCTCAATTATTTTATCTGGCCCTTTGTAAAAAATGTTTGCCAATCCTGCTCTATAGAAACTTCATAGTTCCATGTAAAAATCTCTCCCCACACCTCAGATTCTGGATTTCACAAAGACAAAAGAGCAGTTTAAAATTGTACTGTCAGGGCTCTGCCCAGATCCCCTGGGGTCCCTTTATCATCTCTGGACATCCCACCCCAGCATCTCTGCTCGCTTCTTTCCTAGTGGCCAGCACCTCAGACTCCCTTGAAGGCCTGCTCTAGGGCTTTTAGAGCTCCTTGCCTGCACTCTCCAAGAGCTACTTCCTGTGAGTTTTGCCTTCTGTCCACTCCACCTCCACCTCCACCCCCACCCAGGCAGCCATTCGGGAAAGAATGACAATACCAAGAGTGTAAAGCCCAACTCCTTCACCTGGATTCAGTATAATCCACAGTATAAAGTATACTCAGTTCTCTGAGTATACTTGGTACTTCCAGAGTTCTCCAGAGGATCAGACCAGTTCAGAGATGTTCCTGGAAACTGCACCGTGACCTGCCTTTTCCCTGTCCTGCTTATCCCATTCCCTTGCTGGTTTCTCTTGGGAGAATGTGCTCTGTAAATCACTCGCACACAAATCCTCATCTCCAGACCTGCCTGTAGAAGATCCAACATAAGATTCAGGGACTCCAGAAACATGTTGGTTTTATTCCAGCAAAGCAAAACCAGTAACCCTTGCACACTGCTCTTCGTAATGACTTTTTCCCCCCTTTAGTCCCTTTCACTTTTTCTCATTCAACAAATAAATAGAATTTCCTTATCTTCCTTGAGATAATTCAAATAATAAATATCAGCAGAACCCTACAATTCAAGACTTAGAGAGGATTTCACAAGTGCCATAGGACACAGTCACAATGGGTTTTGCTATTCCACAGACTCAAAGATAGCACAGATCAGATTTGACCTTCAAAACACTGTGAGTTGCACATACTAAAAGCCTAATGTAACCCAAATAGCAGATAACTATAGGTTACAACTCTTTCCCCCAACACCAAACAACACATCATATGTCTACAGGTTACCTTCTTCTGGGAGCTTTCTATCGTTTCCATCACTATATTTAATTTCTCACTGTATTTTATCAATTCACTACAAGTTATATGCATAATAATAGCAAATAAAATGCCCTAGCTTGTTTCCCCAAGAAGAAGAAATGTATAAGCTCAGTCAAACAAAATTGTTTTCTGAACAATCCAGAGCATGTTTTTCAATCCTTACCCTCTGGGACCCCCACTGCTCTACAGAACCTAACAGAATCTCTGACCTTCTACACTCCATATGCAGGTCATTGAATCCTTTTTTATCATTTATTTAGCATCACCATGACTTGAAGAGAATCAAAACAGTGATACAAAGAATCCCTGTTTACTTCCCAAGGATACATATAGCTGAATGAGGAAATAGTACTGGCAGCAACGTGGCCAACAGCTGACTAAAGGGCTCTTCTTTCCAAAATGTGCTGTGTGTATATATACCTCAGTTCAGACTCACGCTCCTTCTGCAGAGTCTGTTGTCAGTTCCACATCAGCCCACCCCACACTATTCTATGTTCTTCCCCGAGAAGCTTCAGAACTTCATCTCCCAAAATCCCCTGGTACATGGCCTCGGGCTAGATTGCCAATGAGAAGCACCTGTGGGAGACTGGAAAGCGGGGAAGAGAGAGGTGCATCAGTTATGCACTGTCAGCAACCATACAGCAGTCACGAGGGCATCTTCAGACAGCAGAAACAGCACTTGACGGAAGCTTCTGGGTGTTCTTCTAAAAAGACCCTTTGGGGGTGTGGGCAGCAGTGATCATTGGCACCTCTGCCTTTCACCCCACAACCCTCAAAATAGATGTGTAAGCTTCCAGTTCCCCATGTTAAATGTTTTCCTGCTACATAAACTTAGAGGAACAAATGTTTTCTTGAAAGAATCCTAAGGCAAGTAATGATCCACTAACTTTTTAACTTCTTTAGAAGAGAAGCACCCATCATTTGATAACTTGCTGAATGGCCAAGCATTGGTGAGACAGGTCTGAAATCAATTACCTCACTGGTCACGGGGATGAGAAGGAACGATAAGTCCCACCAAAACCACCGAGGGAACAGTGGTATAAATTTTGACCATATTGCATATTTTATCCCGCAAATTGTTACCTAGGCAGTTTGTGGCTGGTCAAAAACTGTGGAGTTTTCCATAACCAGTAAGGGCATTTCCATCCCTTATGAATACAAATATCTGGAGAGGAGCCACAGCCATCATCTGGACATCCTTCCTCAGGGAGGAAGCTCAAGCAGCTTCTGAGTTTCACTACCTCCGTGACTGGGCAAACCACTTAACTTTTCTGAAGCAAATGCTGCACATTGTCTACCCAATAGCCAATCTCCATTTCTTCTGTTACAGTCAGAACCCCAATTCTGCTCTGAACGACAAGGGATTCCCCCCAAAATTGTTGCACCACCTGCCTTCCTTTACAGCTGGAGTTGGCTATGGGGTCTTGGCCAATGGCATATAGCTAAACGTCCTTTGTGACTCTTCCAAGAAAGAGAGACTCTTCTGGCATTTGTTTTCTGCCTTTAGTCCAGGATTTCTCAGCTTCAGTACTACTGGCTTCTGGGGACAGATAATTCTGATCATGGGAGCTGTCCTATAGATTACAGAATGTTTAGCAGCATGTTTGGCTTCTATATATTCTGTAGCAAACCTTCCCATCCAAGTTGTGACAACCAAGTGTGTGCAGAGATTGCCAAATGTTCCATGAGGGCAAAATCACCCTTAATTGAGAATTTCTGCCTTAGTCTTTCCTCCTCTTTTCTGGAATTCTGATGCAAACCCAGAGGTAGAATACCCATCTTGTAACCATAAGGAACTAATGTCAGGATGAGATCGGCATGCTAAACAAGGCAGGATGAAAAGCTGATGGCATCTGAAGCCCATTACATGAAGGTACTTCAAAAAGTTTGTGGAAAAATGGAATTGAAAAAGCAAATTTATTTTGCTGCTAATTTTTTTAAAATTCATGGATACTTTTTTCATGACACACATTTTCTTTGACATCTTAGATGCTCACACTACCTTCCCTTCCCTTTTAAAACATAAGGAAAAGAAGATCCTTCCTTCTTAAAGCATTATGTGTCATGTTTTTCATTTGCTGTAACTAAATGTAACCCAAAGTTGTTCTCCTTTTCACAGCAGTGTCTTTTTTTTTTATTATTGTTTGAAATGCAGTGTTACACATGCACACATGCACAGAAAGAGAGAGGGATAGGGAGATAGGTGAGGAAGGGAGAGATAGATCTTCCATCTACTGGTTCATTCCCCAAATGGCCACAGTGGCCAGGATTGGGCTAAGCTGAAGCTAGAAGCCAGGAGCCAGAAACTCCATCTCAGTGTCCCACATGGGTAGCAGGGGCCCAAGTACTTTGGCCACCTTCTACTGTTTTCCCAGAAACATTAGTAGGAAGCTGGATCAGAAGTAGAGCAGCCAGGATTTGAACAGGCATATGGTATGCTGGAGTCATAGGTGACACCTTAACCTGCTATGCCACAATGTCACCCCCTACAGCAGGGTCTTAAAAAGTTTAGGGTGACATTGTATGTAAAACACGTTTTTATCCCTTGGCTAGCATACTTGATGAATAAATGTTAGTTGTAGACTATACAGAGAAAGTAGAAACAATGACATCTTGCAAGGATTTGGAATAACAATTATGTGCCCATTTGGGGGTCTTTCTGGAAACCAAATATTCGAAGTTCTATGTGAAATAACATCACTCTTGTTAGCCATAGGTCCAGTTTCAAGGGGCTACACTTGTAGTGAGAAAGTAATGAGAAAAAGTGTTCAGGAAGAAAAGTTAAAACTTGTGACCAGTTGAGAGAAAGATGTATGCACAAACTTGTTTAAACATAGTAGAAATTTCCCTAACAAAGCCATCCTCTGTGTACAAACCAGAAGAACTCAAGTTATTCACACTCCACAAAATAATTGGAGGACTCTTGAGGGCCAACCTTTGTACCTCTGATAATGAACAAAAGAGAAGCTATGAAAGCTAACTTTAGAAAAGACCAAAATCAAAGATGATTTTTACCATTCACCATCTTGGCTTCTGCCATTCCCCCCTTTTCCTGTTCTATTCCTTTCAATACCTTTGGCCCTGTGTGTTTAAAACATTTGCTCTCCTATTATACCTAAATTGGACTTTCTTTGGCAATATACTGTGTTCTAGAATCATCTTCTTCCCTCTCATCCATCAAAACTATACTTTCTCTAAGGCAGCTAATATGTGAGCTATCACTGGGACTTCAAACTAATTTATAATGAAATGTAAGTGACTAATAGCAATCTAAAATATATTAATCCTGGAGAAATATCTTCATGTAAAAGAATAGCTCATTAGCCAAAGGGATAAATTCAATTATAAAGAAGGCTTTGCAGCTTGGATAACCTCTTTCTGACACTCTTCACATTAAACCAATGGCTTACCCACTCAATCACCATTGTGTTCCCCACATAGAACACATTCTAGATAATACAGCAAGAGATCAATACTCAATAAATATTCATATAATGGGTCCTTTAGTTGACAAACCACTCTGGTAAGTGTCAAAAATAGTACCAGAAAATACAAAAGATTATTTTTGTACAATCAAGAACATCATTTAGGGCCCAGTGCTGTGGTGTAGCGGGTAAAGGTGCCCCCTGCAGTGGCAGCATCCCATACGGGCATTGGTTCGAGTTCCAGCTGCACCACTTCCAATCCAGCTCTCTGCTATGGCCTGGGAAAGCAGTAGAAGATGGCCTGAGTCCTTGGGTTCCTGCACCCACGTGGGAGACCCAGAAGAAGCTCTTGGCTCCTGGCTTCAGATCAGCACAGCTCCAGCCATTGCAGCCACTTGGGGAGTGAACCAGCAGATGGAAGACCCCCCTCTCTCTCTGTCTCTCCTCTCTCTAGCTCTGACTTTCAAATAAATAAATATTTTTTAAAAAACATCATTCAGTGCTATATACATCAAGAAACACGTTCATATTAACTGATCTTATCACAGGAAAAAATCTAAAAGAGAAACTTTCTAAGAATCTACAGAATCTTCTGAGAAATGGAGCAAGGAATAAAATCCATTATAATTAATTCTTGATGAAAATAAACTAATTATGAAATGTAGAGTAATTACCCCTTATATTTGTGCCACTATAACAAGGTAACTGAAGCTTGGTAATATATAAACAAGAGTTATTTAGCTCATAGTTCTGAAGGTCTGAGAGCATGATACTAGCTTCTGCTTGGCTCTGATGTGAGCCCTATGGCAGATGGCATCGCAAGGGGTGGGCGGGAGCACATGCTAGCACAAGAAGCCAGAGTAGGAAAAGGTGAATCTTGCTCTTTGATATCAACTCATTCTGATGAGGACTAATTCACTCTAAGAGACAGCGTTAATTCCTGCCCAGAACTGCACCCCCAATGATCAAATCATTCTCTGACTAGGCCACACTGGGGACCAAGCCTTGAACATACGAATCCTTGCGGGGGGGTGGACAACAAACCGTAACACCACTCGTCCACAGTTTTGCTTTCTGTGGTTTCAACCACTTGTGGTCAACTACAGTCCTAAATATTAAATGTAAAGTTTCAAAAATAAACCATTCTGAAGTTTTAAATTATGCACCATTCTGGATAACATGATGCAATTTCACACTATTCCACCCCATCCCTCATGGAACATGAATCATTATTTTGTCCGATGTATCCATGCTGTATATGCAACCTGCCCATTGATCACTTAGTAGTGGTTGTCAGATCAACCATCAAGGTATCAGAGTGCTTGTGTTCATGTTACCCTTATGGAGTAGTGCAAAGCTACATCGTTTGTCTCACTTTATCTCATCACAAAGATATTGTATCATCTCGCATCATCACAAGCAGAAAGATGAAACCACATTCACAGAACTTTTATTGAGGTACACTGTTATGTGTTCTATTTTATTATTAATTATTCTTGTTAATCTCTTATTCTGCCTAATTTATAAGTTAAACTTCATCATATTTGTATAGGAAAAAAATAGTCTGCAGTGGGTTTGGTACTATCCACAGTTTTCAGGCATCCAATGGGGGTCTTGTTATATATACCCTGAAGTTAATGGAAGACTGCTATAAGCTATTTCACTCAGTAAACAAATACTTATGGAACGCGCACTCTAGGCTCAGGACTCTCCTTAGTGCTAAGAAAACATAATATGGTCCATGGCCTCAGTGCATTTTGGTTGACAAAAGAGAGCAAAAAAAAAATTCTGTGACAACTTGTCACTACTGCTTATACAAAATATTAGCAGTATCTTAATTTTCTGAATCTATTTCTCTGTTTCCTTATCTACAGTATACAGATATATTTACTTGTTGTTATGGTTTGAACAAGATTTGGTTCCAGAACTCATGTAGATATTTAAACATCAAAGTCCTAAGTTAGTGGTACTAAGAAAGCATAGACTTAATCCAGTCATGGTGTTTAGGTGATAGGGCTAGTGGGAAGCCCACAGATAACCAAATATGTATCCTTGGGGAGCCAGTGCTGTGGCGCAGTAGGTTAATCCTCCGCCTGCGGTGCCGGCATCCCATATGGGCACTGGTTCTAGTCCCAGCTGCTCCACTTCCGATCCAGCTCTCTGCTATCACCTGGGAAAGTGGTAGAGGATGGCCCAAGTCCTTGGGCCCCTGCACCCACGTGGGAGACCTGGAAGAAGCTCCTGGCTCCTGGCTTCAGATGGGCACAGCTCCAGCTGTTGCAGCCATTTGGAGAGTGAACCAGCGATGGAAGACCTTTCTCTCTGTCTCTCCCTCTCACTGCCTGTAACTCTACCTCTCAAATAAATTAAATCTTTAATGAATCTTGATGCGAATGGAATGGGAGAGGGAGCAGGAGATGGGAGGGTTGCCGGTGGGAGGGAAGTTATGGGGGGAAAAAAGCCATTGTAATCCATAAGCTGTACTTTGGAAATTTAGATTTATTAAATAAAAGTTAAAAAAAATGTATCCTTGGAATGCAGTTCTCAGGAAGGGGTTAGTGGGCCCAGCCACTCTCTCTCTGCACACACTGCCTCTTGCCATGGGATACTCTGTACCGCCTCAACACTCCTTCAGCAAAAATGCCATTACCAGATGCCACCCTAATAAGGCTACCCAATCTTAAACTATGAACTCCCAAAACAAACCTCTTTCCGTCTAAAGCAGCGTGTCCTGGGCATTTTGTTACAGCAGTAAAAAGCTGACTAATATACTTCTAAATCCAAGAAGTAAAATTAAGAACTGATAGGATAACAAAGGAACTAGGAAGACTGCATTACTTATACCAGGGGTTAGCAAATTTTTTCTGTAAAGGACCAGACAGCAAATATTTTAGGCTTTGCAGGTTATGTGGCCTCTGTTAAAACTACTCAACTCTGCCATTGTACCTCAGAAAGCAGGACAACCCAGGAAAACACATAAATGAATGATTGTGGTTATGTCCCAATAAATATTGATACTCGAATTTGAATCTCTTACAACTTTCATTCATCATATTATTCTTTCAATTTTTAAAAAACATCTTCAAGTGTAAAATCCATCTTTTGCGGCCGGCGCCGCGGCTCACTAGGCTAATCCTCCGCCTAGCGGCGCCGGCACACCGGGTTCTAGTCCCGGTCGGGGCGCTGGATTCTGTCCCGGTTGCCCCTCTTCCAGGCCAGCCCTCTGCTGTGGCCCGGGAGTGCAGTGGAGGATGGCCCAGGTGCTTGGGCCCTGCACCCCATGGGAGACCAGGAAAAGCACCTGGCTCCTGGCTCCTGCCATCGGATCAGCGCGGTGCGCTGGCCACATCGCACTGGCCGCGGCGGCCATTGGAGGGTGAACCAACGGCAAAAGGAAGACCTTTCTCTCTGTCTCTCTCTCTCTCACTGTCCACTCTGCCTGTCAAAAAAAAAAAAAAAAAATCCATCTTTTGATTATATATAATATAAAAACAGGCAATACACCAATGTTAGGGCCCAAAAGCCCTGACTTATTAGGCTAACATAGATAATTCAATGAGGGCATATTTTGTATTGAGTTGCCACAATTTGTGGCACACAATCTAGTACACAGCCAAGTGTTAAAGCATGCTTGCCAAACTTACCTATGTTTAATGGTATAGTTCCTGTGTTTGTGTATGTATGCATGCAGGGCTTAACTATTAAGCTTTTTATTCACTTCAGTTTTGCTTACTGCTATCACTACCATGCACATACAAAAATCTTAGTTGCAGGGCTGGCACTGAGGCGCAGTAGGTTAATCCTCTGCTTGCGGCGCCAGCATCCCATATGGGCACCAGTTCTAGTCCCAGCTGCTCCACTTCCGATCCAGCTCCCTGCTATGGCCTGGGAAAGCAGTAGCAGATGGCCCAAGTCCTTGGGCCCCTGAGCCCACGTGGGAGACCTGGAAGAAGCTCCTGGCTCCTGGCTTCAGATTGGCTCAGCTATGGCCATTGCAGCCATTTTAGGAGTGAACCAACAGATGGAAGACCTTGCTCTCTGTCTCTCCCTCGTACTGTCTGTAACTCTACCTCTCCAATAAATAAATAAAATCTTTTAAAAATCTTAGTTGCTTGGGAGTTTATTCTTTGTTCAAAAGCCTTAGTACTAGGAGCTTTAAAATTTTCATTTACTTTCTACGTAGACAACAGAGTTCATAACATGAAGATTATCACTTTAAGACAGTGATAATAGCCATCACTCAGAAACCTATTAACATCGAAAAGTTAATACACAACATGATTTAAACTCTCAAGTCATCCCTGCTTTTCCAGAATTTTCCACAAGATGCACTGTACCTTGATAATGCTGGGAGAAAGGAGCAGGAAGCAGAAACAGAACCAAATATAATTCTGTTTTATGCCTATGGGCTGCAAACTCCAAAACAGCTTACAGTTTTTAGAGATGACCAAACTGATTTAAAGGTTTGTTAGTCTGACTGTTACTCCTGAATTTTCAAAGCCTCTTAGAATTAAGCTAATCTACAGAAAAGAAGATAGAAAGCTCATCTGTTTTAATCCCTACTGACTCAGCTATTTAGGAGAGTAAGGTAAATTTTCAAATGTCTTGCATGTATGGGATCACTTTAATCGCTTAATTGAACAACTTTGTGTTTAGTCTACATGGTTAAGTCTCAACATACTTTTTCATTTTTATTAATTTAACCAAGATATGAAAAAAGTGGAACAACTAATCACTGCCCTTTCACAAACAATTTATAAAGTAACTTTCTTCAGCTTGCAATGGCTTTGAAAGATTCGGTCAGGCTTAACTGCACCAAGGCCTCATTTTCTCTGATGAGCTCTATAATAACTACTGAACATCAATCAAAATTCTGAGCTTTAAGCACCCAGAAGTTCAAGAGACCATACATGAATCACACAATCCTTCAAAACAATGGCAATTTCCATAATGCCCAACAAAT
Organism: Oryctolagus cuniculus; assembly: GCF_051225735.1. NCBI lineage: Eukaryota > Metazoa > Chordata > Mammalia > Lagomorpha > Leporidae > Oryctolagus > Oryctolagus cuniculus. The sequence continues at coordinate 7,889,417 of NC_142888.1, read as the reverse complement.
GATTTACTGGTATAGATGCCTTGCCTAAGATATTATCCTAAGCAGAGTTAATGGAACTGATGAAAATTAGCCTGGAGAACAGGTTTTAATACCCCGTGGGGCTATCAAGATTACTCAAATAATAACACTGTGGTTATCTGACAAAATTTTATCCTGTTGATAAGATAGCACTGATTTACTATAAGTCTTCAAAAACTTAAATTCTGCAAATTGCTTTTGGGTGTGGTTCACAGGCTGATACATTTGGCAAGCAGGGTAGAGGATAGATAAGCATGCTAGTGAATAAAAGGGCTTCTTAAGTGCAAATCACAATTCTGATTTTAGGTCATCCATCCTTATCCATATATGAGTAATGCCCCAGTAGATCCAACAATTTCCATCACTCGCCAATGTGGACAACATTCTGGAAAGGCAGGTTCTAAATCAGAAATGTATCTGGAAAGTGGACAGTTTTCCCAGTATGCAGAAGGAAACTAGTTAGGCACAGGTAAATCATAATCTAACCATATTAGCACTAAACACTTTCTTAATGTTCTTCTGGCATTGCTTCCACTTGGGTAAATGTTAGGTAGGAAGTCAGAAATGAGCTTATGTGTGTGACAAAGGCCTAAGGAGTTGACATTTAGGTCCAGCATCCGCATCTCAGTCATCCTGATAACCTTCCAGGTGCAGCCCAGTATCTGCACTTCAAACGCCCTGCCCCTTCTACCATCCTTCCTCTAAGGCTCCTCTAAGGCAGGGCAATGCCAGCCAGGCTTCCCCCTGTCTGATAACTTCAGGGGGAAAACTCAGAAAGGAATTTTTCGTATTTACCTCCAAAAAGTCCTTTGTTCCAGGAGGAGAAGAGGTGGGAAGGCAAGGCCCATCCCCTTAAAAACCCCACCCTCAACCGGACTGCGCGCTCAGCCCTCTGCCTCTCTGCTGAGCCGCCTGCCTGGCCTGCCCAGGTGTATTCTCTCCACTCAACCATGTAACCTCGCTCTCACCCAGTCTGAGTGACTGGGAACTCTCTCAGGTTCTGTCTGGAGAGGTGCCCATCCATTCTTATAAATGTCCCTACCCTAATAAATCTTGCTATTTTGCTTTCCACTTACTCTCTGTCTCACGCCTGAATTCTTTCTTGTGCGAAGGCAAGAACCCTTGCTTCTCCAGTAACATAAACCCTGTAGCTTCAAAGGAATGAAAGAAAGAAATCAAAATTTGAGTTTTCTTAGTAAGCAGATGGAGCACAAAGTAGCAACAGAATTAAGAAACCAAGACTACTCTATGACTAATTCATAAAACACCCATGTCCCCTGAAAATAGGAACAATATTCTCCTAAAAACAGAGGTAACTCTCATTTCTTTCCTTTAAAACTGGAGAGTGGCCTGAACATATAGTTTTTGAAATTAGTGTTTTTTTTATTAGCCTTAATTACATGTAGTAAACTGCTCCCAAAGTTTTTGCAAATAGAACAGCTGTCAGATTTGCTCAAATGAATATCTTAAGCCTCAATTATCTAACCCCATTTGTCCAGACATAGCCAAGATGATAAAAGCCAGAACAATCCTCTATCATTGTTGGACATTTATGTGAGCCAAAGCAAATTGTATTTTTCTCCATCTCACATGCCTCTTTATTGGGGCCAGTAAACTACAGTCCACAGGCCCAAACCAGCCTACCACCTGTTTCTGTAAATAAAGCTTTACTGGCCTAGAATATGGTACTGTGGCAAAGGATAATTTTGAGCTGAAGGCATCAGGGAATCAATAGAAACAGGAAAAGGCTTTCTCTGTACTCCTCTTACCTGGCTAAAAGCAGAACTTTCCAAAAGAATTCAAATGCCATAAATCCCCTATTAAGGGAGGCTTCCTCTACCAGAGCAAAAATGTGACTTCTGTCATCACAGACCAGAAGTTGGCATCAGAATGAAAACTTGTATAAGCAGATACAAACGGTATCTTCCATTAGGTCCCTCAGTCACTTTTCATCACTTATTGTCCCTTGAAATACAAACTCCAATCTTCATTCATTCATTCATTCAAGAGAAAGAAAACTTCCATCTGTTGGTTCACTCCCAAAATGTCTCTAACAGCAAGAACTTAAGCTGGCAGACAGGAAGTCAATCTAGGAACCCAATCCTGGAAGCCTATGTAGGTGGCAAGAACCCAACTACTTGAGCCATAATTGCTGCTTCCCAGGGTTTGTACTGTTGGGAAGCTAGAGTCAGGAGCCAGAGCTAGGAATCAAACCTAAGTCCCACAGTGTGGGACACAAATATCTTAAATGCTAGGCTAAATGTCCACCCTCTACCTCTCCATCTTAAGATGCTATATATAGCGGCCAAATCCCAACATTTTCTGTAAGCTCCCTAGTAAGTTGTGAATAAACTTTGTCTTTCTCTTGTTAATCTGTTTTTTGTCAGTTTAATCCACTGACCCCACAAAACTAAACCTGAAAGAGAAGAAAAGTTTTCCCTCCTTGACAACAGCCATGTTCAATTATGTATTGCATATTTATGGTCAATTTCTAGCTACAATGGTAGAGTTGTGCAGTTTCAACAGAGGCTATCCAGTTTGCCCATAGCTCTTCTACATAAGTGGTTCTACAATTTTTATGACGTACAAAGGTTAACTTTCTCAGCAAGTTTCATCAAGATATAAACACCTGATTAAATAACAATTATTTCAATAACTATATGATTAGTGGTAATAATTATTCATGTTTTGTTGAGATAAATATCTGAGCTTTAAAACAGAATCAATATGCAAATATTAACAAAAAAGGGGAACTGGAAATTAATATCATGGGTACATTACTGCACTTTTTATAGAAAAGAAAAAAACACATAGAAATTATTAAAAATCATTTTCAAATGTCAAGATTCAGAGGGCTTAGAAATGCACCTGTAATACCTAGGCCTTAACACCTAGCATTTCTCAGAGAAATTTAATCAGTTACTTAATCCTCTTCCAATTGTTAAGTAACTTATTTAAACAGGAGGCATGTTGGAGATTAACTTAAACAAACATATCCCCTTCTCTCATCAACAGCTCAGCTGAGTGGGAATTGTCGTCATTCTTTCCATTAAAGTTTAGCTCTGAGCTGAGCAATTCTCCACTGCCTAAAAAAGCTTCTGAACATAATCTCCCTTACGAGGTGGAGGGAGAGATCAAATGATATAAGTCTGGGGAATTTTTAAATTAGGCGGACTTCAATTGTCCTAAGAGATTTTGCGAAAGACAGGGATGTCATAGGGCCAGTGCCCATACACACTGCTCATTATTTTGGTACTGGCATCCTCTAGTTTAGGGTTTCTCAAAGTTTGGTCTTCTGACTAGCAAGATCAGCATATCTGGGGAGCTTATTTAAAAGGCAAATTCATGGGACCAGCCTAGACCTACTGACTCAAAATACCTATGGGTTGAGACCCAAGAATCTGCATTATAACACACCTTACCATAAGGAATGGCTTCTCTACTTTGGTACTGCTTACATTAGGGGCCAAGTCATTCTCGCCTGTGAGAGCCATCCTGTGCATTACGAGATGTGCAGCAGCATTCCCAGCCTCTACCCATTAAATGCTACTAACATTCCCCCAAACCCAGTATTCCATCAAGGAGAATTCCAGACATCGTCAAATGTGACCCGGGAGTGTAATATTGCCCTGGGTTGAGAACCACTGCAATAGGGGATTCTTGTGCATGATCAAATTGGAGATGCTCTCTGCTCTAGATTGTGGTACTTGCCAAGGCTTCTAGGACCACTTCTGAGAACTCCCAAGGCTGTACTATCCATTTATAAGGAGGGGACTCATCTAATACTTGAACATCCCTGAGGGGTTTCCCTAGTAGTCACCACTGCTATGCTAATCAGGAGCATGTGATGGAGAAAACATCATCATCTTTCCTACCACCGACTTTCAAATTGCCTCAGACACATGCAATTCAATCCAATTTCTGGCCAATGCCAACTAAATTCCAAAATTATAAGGGGCAAAGAATTAATCAGGAGTGGATTAAGATGGCAGAGTAGGGAGGGAGCTTGAGGCCTAAGTCTAGAAAAAGAGAGTTTAAAAAAAAAAAAAACTCTCTGCTGTGGCCCGGGAGTGCAGTGGAGGATGGCCCAAGTACTTGGGCCCTGCACCCCATGGGAGACCAGGAGAAGCACCTGGCTCCTGCCTTTGGATCAGCACAGCGCACTGGCTGCAGCAGCCATTGTAGGGGGGTGAACCAACAGAAAAGGAAGACCTTTCTCTCTGTCTCTCTCTCTCACTGTCCACTCTGCCTGTCAAAAAAAAAAGTGGGAAGCAGTGCAGTCTCAGAGAAGAGTTAGGAAGAAAACAGCAGAGGAAACTGTGTAAATTGGAGGGACACAGTGGACCTTTGTGGAGGGCGTGGACATGCACAACTCAGGACCCCAGCAGCTGAGAGCCTCTGCACAAGCATTGGGAGCAAGATGAGATGAGACTGCGGCAGCCTAAGCCACTGGCAAAAAAGCTGCAGAAAGAGCCTAGAGGGAATCTGGCTTGGAGCCTTGTAGGAGATAGGGCTGGCACACTTTCTCTCTCCCTGATCATCCTGCAAAGGTGTCCTCTAACAAGCTGAAAGAGAGCAGGTGCTATTTTGGACATATGTAACAACTGCACCAGCTCATGTCCAAGGCCAGCAATCATCTAAGAGGCAAACCCTGAATCTGGTGGGAGAATAGACATGGGGCTGGGTGCTCGTGACTGTGGGAGGCTTGTGTACTGGGACTATGAAAACACTGAGGTTTCGTGGGAGGATTCAGGTGTGGCTGTGACTCTGGGCAGTCACTGTGGGAGGCTCCACGCTATCAGGGCTTCCTGGTGAGTGACATTGCTAAGGAATCTGGGCTTATACTGAGGACTGCACAGATCCATTGTGTGGTCCTCATAGCAGAGCATATGAATAATATACTGACTGGGACTAGCACCCAGGCACTGATATCCTATGAGAGGAAAGGAGCTCAGCTGAGTCTATGCCAACAAACAAGAAGAAATCTCCCCTCTGATGAGAGAGAGAGAAAAAGAGAGAAATTGAGATTGATCACGCCAAACCTGGATGTGTCACCTCAGACATGCCTTTCATCCTGGAGCACTGAACAGAGCTCCCTAGCCACACCAACCACATTCCTCTAGTTATTCCCTGAAAGCAGACACTCCACTAATCCACACAGACTTAGTCCAAAGATTAAAGCCACCACAGTGAAAAATGAAAGAAACCAATGAATATCCCAACAAATGCTGAATAACAGATGCACCAATCCAAAAAAAAAAAAAAACATAAAACAAAGACAATATGACACTGCCAAAAGAACACAACACCTCAATACTAGATTGTGAAGATGAAGGAACGCCAGAAATATAATTTGAAAAATTGATCACAGGATTTCTTACAAGTAATTAGAAGCAAATGCACAAACTAATGAAATCCATACATGACATGAAAGAAAATTTCTCCCACGAAATTGCAATCTTAAAGAGAAAGCAAAATGAAATCTTAGAAATGAAGAATTCAATAGAACAAATAAAAAATACAGTGAAGAGCGTTAACAACAGAATCGGTGAAGCAAAAGAAAGAGTATCTGACTTGGAAGACAAAGCACAGGAAATTAAACAGTCAGACCAAACTCAAGAGGAAGAAATTATAAAACTAAAAGACACTTTTGGAAATCTAGAGGATACTATCAAATGACTCAACATATGCGTTCTAGGAGTTTTTGAAGGCATGGAAAAAGAGAAAGGATTCGAAATCCATTTTAGTGAAATAATAACAGAAAATCTTCCCAATTTGGAGAAAGAAAGGGACATCCAAGTACAGGAAGCACACAGAACACCTAACAGGCATGACGGAAAACATCTTCACCATGACACACTGTAGTCAAACTCTCCACAGTAAAACAAAAAGAAAAGATTCTAAAATATGCATAAGGAAAACGCCAGATTAACTTTCAGAGGATCTCCAATTAGATTCACAGTAGACTTCTCATCAGAAACCCTACAGGCTAGGAAAGAATGGCAAGAATTAGTCCAAGTCTTTTTTTTTTTTTTTAGACAGGCAAAGTAGACAGTGAGAGAGAGAGACAGAGAGAAAGGTCTTCCTTTGCCATTGGTTCACCCTCCAATGGCCGCCGCAGCCGGCGCACTGCAGCCAGCGCATTGCACTGATCCGAAGCCAGGAGCCAGGTGCTTCTCCTGGTCTCCCATGCAGGTGCAGGGCCCAAGCACTTGGGTCATCCTCCACTGCACTCCCGGGCCACAGCAGAGAGCTGGCCTGGAAGAGGGGCAACCGGGACAGAATCCGGCACCCTGACTGGGACTAGAACCCAGGGTGCTAGCGCCACAGGCAGAGGAATAGCCTATTGAGCCATGGTGCCGGCCCAGTCCAAGTTTTAAGAGAAAAAACTGTCAAGCCAGAGTACTATACCCTGAAAAGCTCTCATTTATGAACAAAGGTGAAATGAAGACCTTCCTTGACAAATAGAAACTGAAAAAATTTGTCACCATCCATCCAGCTCTGCAGAAGATGCTTAAGGATATGCAGCACATGAAAACATGGTCATTACTACAGAAGAAGGTAAAGGAAGGAAATCCCCAGCAAAATTACGAAGGAAATCCAAAGTAAAAAAAAATAGGAATATTTATGGAAAATTGGCAGGGCAAAGTTGTTACTTATCAATAATCACCTTGAATGTAAATGGCCTTAACTCTTCAGTTAAAAGACACAAACTGGCTGAATGTGTTAACAAACAAAAGATATCTATTTGCTGCCTACAAGAAACACATCTCACCAACAAAAATGCACGAAGACTAAAAGTAAAAGGATAGAAAAACATATTTCATGCTAACAAAAACCAAAAAAAAAAAAGCGGATGTATCCATCCTAATATCAGACAAAATAGACTTTAACACCAACTGTTAAAAGAGACAAAGAAGGACACTATGTAATGATTAAGGGAACAATTCAACAGGAAGATGTAGCTATTATAAATGTATATACACCTAATTACAGGGCACCTGGCTACTTAAAAGAAATTTTAAGGGATTTAAATGAGACTTAGACTGCAATATAATAGTATTGGGAGACTTCAATACCCCACTTTCAGCAATGGACAGATCAACCAGACAAAAAATCAGCAAGGAAACAACAGAGTTAATTGATACTATAGACCAAATGGACCTTACAGATATCTACAGAACTTTTCATCCTTCTGACCTGTGGATGGAACTTTCTGTATGATTGACCACATGCTAGGCCATAAAACAAGATTCAGAAAATTCAAAAAAATCAAAATCATACCATGCATCTTCTCAGACCACAAAGAAATGAAGCTAGAAATCAGCAACTCAGGAATCTCTAGAACATATGCAAACACATGGAAACTGAACAACATGCTCCTGAATGAACAATGGGACATGGAAGAAATCAAAAAAATTCTGGAAACAAATGAAGATGACAAGACAACATAGCAAAACTTTTGGGATATAGCAAAAGCAGTGTCAAGAATAAGTTTATAGAAATTGGTGCCTTTGGGCAATGCCGTGGCTCACTTGGCTGATCTTCTGCCTGCAGCACCAGCATCCCAGGTTCTAGTCCCAGTTGGGGCACTGGATTCTGTCCTGGTTGCTCCTCTTCCAGTCTAGCTCTCTGCTGTGCCCCAGGAAGGCAGTGGAGGATGACCCAAGTTCTTGGGCTCTGCACCTGCATGGGAGACCAGGAGGAAGCACCTGGCTCCTGGCTTTGGATGGCCACAGTGCACCAGCTGTAGCAGCCATTTGGGGGGTGAACCAACAGAAAAAGTAAGACCTTTCTCTCTGTCTCTCTCTCGAGCTGTCTACCTCTGCCTGTCTGAGAAAAAAAAAAAAAGTTGGTACCTGCGTCAAGAAATTGGAAAGGCACCAAATACATGAGATATCAATGTATCTCAAGGATCTAGAAAAACAACAGCAAACCAAATCTAAAACAAGAAATAATTAAAATTAAAGAAGAAATCAACAAAATTGAAACCAAAAACAAAAACAAAAGATCAGCAAAAAAAGGGCTGGTATTTTGAAAAAATAAACAAAATTGAAACACTATTGGCCCAACTAACCAAAAAAAGGAGATAGAAGACCAAAATAAATAAAACTAGAGATGAAAAAGGAAATCTAACAACAGACACCACAGAAATAAAAAGAATAATCAGAAATTATTACAAAGAGGTGTATGTCAACAAACTGAGAAACCTAGAAGAAATGGATAGATTCGTGAACACATACAACCCACTTAAATTAAGCCATGAAGTCACAGAAAACCTAAACAGACCCACTGCCAAGATGGAAACTGAATCTGTAATAAAGAACTTCCCAAGAAAGAAAAGCCCAGGACCAGATGGATTCACTGTTGAATTATACCAGAAATTTTAAAAATTAACTCCACTTCTTCTCAAGTTATTCATAACAACTGAAAGGGATGGAATCCTCCCAAATTCTTTCTGTGAAGCCAGCATCAATTAACTCCTAAACCTAAAAAGATGCACGTAGAAAGAGAACTATAGACCAATTTCTCTGATAAACATAGATGCAAAAATCAACAACAAATTTTTGGCCAATCGAATCCAAAAACACAACAAAAAGATCATCCACCCAGACCAAGTAGGATTTATCCCTAGTATGCAAGGATGGTTAAACGTTCACAATCAATCAGTGTGATACACCACATTAACAAACTGCAGAAGAAAAACCATATGATTATCTCAATAGCTGCAGAGAAAGCATTTCATAAAACAGAACACCCTTTCATGATGAAAACTCTAAGCAAATTGGGTATAGAAGGAACATTCCTCAACACAATCAAAGCAATTTGTGACAAACCCACGGCTAGCATTCTATTGAATGGGGAAAAGTTGGAAGCATTTCCCCTGAGATCTGGAACCAGACAAGGATGCCCATTCTTGCCATTGTTATTCAATATATTCCTGGAAGATTTAGTCAGAGCCAATAGACAAGAAAAAGAAATCAAAGGGATACAAATTGGGAAGGAGGAAGTCAAACTATCCCTATTTGCAGAGGACATGCTTCTATATATAAAGGATCCAAAAGACCTCCATTAATAGACTCTTAGAACTCACAGAAGAGTTTGGTAAAGTTGCAGGATATAAAATCAACACACAAAAATCAACAGCCTTTGTATACACAGACAATGCCACAGCTGAAAAAGAACTTCTGAGTTCGATCTCATTCACAATAGCCACAAAAAAAAAAAAAAACAAAAAAAAAAAAAAAAAAAAACAAACCTTGGAATAAATTTAATCAAGGGTGTCAAAGATCTCTACGATGAGAATTATAAAACATTAAATAAAGAAATTGAAAAATATACAGGCCGGCGCCGCGGCTCACTAGGCTAATCCTCCGCCTTGCGGCACCAGCACACCGGGTTCTAGTCCCGGTCGGGGCACCGGATTCTGTTCCGGTTGCCCCTCTTCCAGGCCAGCTCTCTGCTGTGGCCCGGGAGTGCAGCGGAGGATGGTCCAAGTGCTTGGGCCCTGCACCCCATGGGAGACCAGGATAAGTACCTGGCTTCTGTCATTGGATCAGCGCGGTGCACCGGCCGCGACAGCCATTGGAGGGTGAACCAACGGCAAAGGAAGACCTTTCTCTCTGTCTCTCTCTCTCTCACTGTCCACTCTGCCTATCAAAAAAGAAAAATGAAAAAAAAGAAAAATATACAAAAAAATGGAAACATCTTCCATGTTCATAGATTGGAAGAATCATTATCATTAAAATGTCACATTCTTCCAAAAGCAATCTACAGATTCAATACAATATCAATCAAAATACCAAAGATATTCTTAACAGATTTAGAAAAAAAATGATGCTGAAATTCATATGGAAACACAGGAGATCTCAAATAGTTAAAGCAATGTTATAAAACAAAAACAAAGCCAGAGGCATCACAATACCAGATTTCGAGACATACTACAGGGCAGTTATAATAAAAGAAGCCTGGTACTGGTACAAAAACAAATGGATAGACCAATGGAATAGAACAGAAACACCAGAAATCAATCCAAGCATCTACAACCAACTTATATTTGACCAAGGAGCTAAAACCAATCCGTAGAGCAAGAAGAGTATCTTCAACAAATGGTGCTGAGAAAACTGGATTTCCACATGCAGGAGTATGAAGCAGGACCCCTACCTTACACCTTACACAAAAATTCACTCAGCATGGATTAAAGACCTAAATCTATGACCTGACAAGATCAAATTACTCGAGAATATTGGGGACACCCTGCAAGACATTGGCACAGGCAAAGAGTTCCTGGAAAAGCCCCCACAGGCACAGGAAGTCAAAGCCAAAATCAACAAATGGGATTACATCAAATTCAGAAGCTTCTATACTGCAAAAAACAAACAAACAAACAAACAAAAAACCCACTCAGGAAAGTGAAGTGGCAACTACTGACAGAATGGGAGAAATTATTTGCAAACAATGCAATTGATAAAGGATTAATAACCAGAATATATAAAGAGATCAAGAAACTCCACAACAACAAAACCAACAATCCAGTTAAGAGATGGGCAAAGGACTTAGACAGATATTTTTCAAAAGAGGAAATCCAAATGGCCAACAGACACATGAAAAAATGTTTGGGATCACAAGCCATCAGGGAAATGCAAATCAAAACCACAATGAGGTTTCACCTCACCCCAGTTAGAATGGCTTTCATACAGAAATCAACAAACAATAAATGCTGTCGAGGATATGGGGAAAAGGTACCCTAATCCACTGCTGGTGGGAATGTAAACTGGTAAGGCCACTATGGAAGATAGTATGGAGATACCTCAGAAATCTGAATATAGACCTACCATATGACCCAGTCATCCCACTCCTGGGAATTTATCCAAAGGAAATGAAATCAGCTAATAAAAGAGTTCTCTGCACCCCCATGTTTACTGAAGCTCAATTTACAATAGGTAAGACATGGAATCAACCTAAATGCCTGTCAACTGAAGACTGGAAAATAAATTACAGGATATGTTCTCTATGGAATACTACACAGTGGTAAAAAAAAAAAGTGAAATCCAGTCATTCAGTCATTTGCCAAAAAATGGATGAATCTGTAAAATATCATACTTAGTGAAATAAGCCAGTCTCATAGGGATAAATACCATATTTCTCCCTGACCTGTGATAACTAATGGAGCCCCTAAAATGCAATCTGTAGAAGTGAAATTGAGACTTTTAGAAGCAATGACTTGAACAACCCTTGTCTTGACTGCTGAGGAACAGTTTTTTTTTTTTTTTAATGGAGAATGGGACTGGGAATGAGAGATGGAGGTGGGGTGGGGTGGGGGTGGGAAGGAGGGTATGATGCGAAGAATCGCTATATTCCTAAAGTTGTACTTTGGAAATTTGTACTCATTAAATAAATTGCTTCTTAGGGGAAAAAAGAATTAATCAACAATTAGAAAATACTTTTCAACTATAAGTCATGATGTAAACAAATCTCAGAATCTGAGATGTTCAGATTAAAAGTTCTAATAACTTTACTCACAGTAACTTGGCAAAATCTGTTTTTAAGTACTTTCAGGCATCTAAAAAGTGATGTTAATACAATTACAGTTCCCTGAAAAATTAGCATGCAATCTAGTTTGAAAGCTAAAATCAGTCACAGCAGGGTAATATTCCATTTAATTATAAAGATTAATTCAACCTTCATTTCTTTGTGCATGTGTTTTGGTCTTTTCATTTTTCACAAAACACCCAAGATTCGAATACCATCTGGTAGAATTGCTACACAAGTGTCAGTAGCATCGATTAGAGTTTCAGATTTCATCGCAAAGTAGAACTGATGAAAGGACAAAGGGAGGGTAAGAAAGAAGAGAACGGAAGAAACAGAGACTCAATTTTCAAAAATGAAGTTTTCCACCAATCTGGTGGGACTGCATCACCCTTTCTCCTTGCTATACCACCCACACGCACAGTCTCAAATAACAAGTCCTTTCACTCTGGTCAACTATGTTTTCTGAAACAGCTAAGTAGAGATACAATCAGTGTTCTGAATGAGAGTGTGAACTTTACAAATTATGTCCACTGTTTTTGAAAAATGTATGTTACATTTTCTTTAAAATTTGGCCATAGTCATATGGAGATTAAGATTCACCACTTTGGGGCCAGCACTGTGGTGTAGGCTAAGCTTCCACCTGCAGCGCCAGCATCCCCTCTAGGCAGCAGTTCAAGTCCCGGCTGCTCCTCTTCTGATCCAGCTCTCTGCTATGGCCTGGGAAAGCAGTAGAAGATGGCCCAAGTCCTTGGGCCCCTGCACCCATGTGGGAGACCCGGAAGAAGCTTCTGGCTCCTGGCTTCGGATCAGCCCCGCTCCAGCCATTGTGGCCATTTGGGGAGTGAACCAGAGGATGGAGGACCTCTTTATCTCTCTCCCTCTGTCTGCAGCTCTACCTTTCAAATAAATAAATTTTTAAAAAATGATTCACCACTTTATTCACCATTACATCCATTCAATATTCAACATTTTACTGAATGACTAAAGGCCAAACCAGCACTGTATATACTGAGAAGCATTTTTTTAAAAACTTTTCAAGACATACATGCACAAAGCATACAAATATTAAGAATACAAATCAAAGATTTTTTTAAACACACACACACACACAAATATACACCTGAGTTACTAGGGCTGAGACAAGATTTGAAACATTTATAGAACCCAAAAGGATCCCTTGGGTACCTTCCCAGTCAATAACCCCTTTACCCTCAAGAGAATTACTATTGTAGCATCTTCACACATCAATTATCCTTACTTCCAAACTTCAAAAAAAGTGTATGCTCTTTTGTAGTTGGCTTCTTTCACTTAGCAGTACATCTGTGAAACTCATCCATGCCATGTACAGCAGGAGTAGAGAAGCAGCTTAATAAACTGCATTCTTGTCCTTAAGTTCAGAACTGATCACATGTGGAGAACAGGATGCCAAAGAAAAACCAATGGCAGAATTTAGAGGATTGGGACAGAATGAAACAGGATGAGATGATCTTATGAAAAGGTCAACTTCAAAGAAAAGATCAGAGTGAAACAGAAACAGTAACAAAAGAAGTAACATTTTTGATAGTACACAATGATGCTCTTTGTTGAACCCCTATGATGTGCTAGATACTGCACTGCAAATAGATCATCCCTGTTTTACAGCTGATGAGCTGAGACCCAGAAGGGGGAAACAGCTCAGCCTAAATTACATGGGCAATAAAGGCTAAAACCAGCTTTTCATCCAGATTCATATAATTTAATCTGAACTCAAACTCCATGTTTGGGGCCGGTATAGTGGTGTAGTGGGTAAAGCCACGGCCTGCAGTGATGACATTCCATATGGACACTGGTTCAAGTCCTGGCTGCTCTACTTCCAATCCAGCTCTCTGCTATGGCCTGGGAAAGCAGAAGATGGCCCAAGTCTTTGGGCCCCTGCACCTGTGTGGGAGACTCTGAAAAAGCTCTTGGCTACTGGCTTCTGATTGGCACAGCTCCTGCCACTGCAGCCATCTGGGGAGTGAACCAGTGGATGGAAGACCTCTCTCTCTCTCTCTCTCTGCCTCTCTCTCTGTAACTCTGCCTTTCAAATAAATAAATAAATAAATATTTTTTTTTAAAAGTCCATGTTTTCCCAATAAACACTGCCTTTTGAGAAATGAAAAATATTGTATTATATATTATTGATTTTTATGAATTCAAATGAGCAGAATAACATTGGTATGGGTTGCCTGTACATCATTAATTATATTCAACATGCCAAGATAATGCCAAGATAAATATTTAGCTGGAAAAACTATAAGACACATGCACAAAGGAGTTTAGGTACAAGTATAGTTTTGAGAAGTTCTCCACTCCTAAAATGCATACCATTGAGCTTTTGGTTCTGGACACCAGTGGGACAAAACTTTGATTGATACTCTCTAGCAGATCAAGACTTGGCCAATAGGGAACGTCAAAATAGCAAAAAAGAAAAAAAAAAAGTAGACGAATAATAAAGGAATGGGAAAGAGAGGCCAGGTTATTTTCATTCTGAAAATAATGAACATTTCTTTTGCATACTGATGTAAACTAGACTCCTCCAGCAGGGGGAAGGAGGTATTTAAGGAAATGGGGTCCCCAGGAGAAAAGGCTGTGACCCTCACGGAGATGCACTGACCAAAACCACCCTGAGAAATACAGTCAAACGTGAGCAGCCCTGCCCCAAGAATTCTTGGCCCTCATCCTTCCATTTCAAAAGGATTAACACCTCTCCCTCAGGAATTCTACCACTGTCATAAAGACAAATGAGAGTCAATTCCAGCTGTGAACCAATAAAACTCAAAGCTTTCCCAAAGGTCCAGCCCCAGTGGCTTTAAAATTTGAAATTCAGGAACACACCATGAATAGCAGACAAGGAACTTGGTGCCCTGCCCCAGAAGCCCACAAGATGGAACACGGTGCTTCTGCGCTATGAGTCCTTGGTTCCAAATGTGGCTCCCCTGCATCTCTGACTACTTAATCCTATGTGATCTGCTTATGAGAATGTATTGGCAGCATCATTTAATCCTCTGATACCATAACTGCCAGATCTGGAGCATGAAATATCTCAGTATGAATTGTCTGTGCCCAGATGCAATGCTGCCCTCTTCCTCTCAGGGAGCCAGAACCCCAACCTCCAGCTCCCCAAGACTAAACTCCAGAGGTGAGTTGCAGAATATACATCAAAGAAATGCAACCTGAAGCCACTCTCTGTCTCCACAGTTCAGACCTGGTTATTTATTCTGCGATTCCCACGGGTCACATTTTGGAACAAATGCTAGCTCTGTTTTGATCCACTTCTGAAAAAGCAGCCTAAGGAGGGAAATTGGAAAGGCCACCTATACTCAAGGCAAAGCAAGAAGCCACAGGCAGGGGACAATGTGGGCTGTTTGTAAACAGCAGCCTAAATGTCATCATCAATTATTCATCGTTCACCAAAGCCATTGAGTAACCTCTGATAAAACCACTTAATTCATTACCAAGATTCAACCCAACTAGAAAGGAAAGACACAAGTTTTGGGTTAGAAATTCATGACAAGGAAAATCTTAGACCAGGTCAGCAAGCCAGGGCTGCAGGCCAAATTCAACTGGTACCTGGTTTTATAAATAAAGGTTTATTAGCATACAGCCATGACTATTTGTTTACACATCTCCTATCACTTCCTTGGTGCTACATAGCAGATTGCAGTGTAGCAAAATACCAAAATACTTACTATCTGATCCTTACACACAAAGTTAGCTGACACAGGCTCTGTCCTTGAGCTATGCAAAATAAAATCCATGGTTCTCAGTACTGGCCTCACTTCGGAGCTTGTAAGAACAGCAGACTCCCAGGATGCACTTCAAACGCACCAAGAATCTGCATTTTTACCAGGTCCCTGGAACACTGGTGTACACTTCACACGAGAGCTCTCTGCTCTACTTCTCAAATCTGGCTGTTTATTAGAATCATCCTATATATATATATATATATATATGTTTGTGTGTGTATATATATATATATATATATATATGCCTGGATCTGAGATGACACCAAGAACTTCCAATTTCTGTTCCTACGTCAGAGGCACCACACATCTCTCATTCTCTTGAGATGCTGAGAGGGCACTCTCAAATCATTAACACGTGAAACATTAAATATGGCTGGGAAGGTTAGGGAAGGGCCAGGAGAACATACTTTGTCCCTTCCTACACAGCTGAGTTATCTCATTTCAAGTCTTCTCTCTTATGAGCTCTTACCTGATGAATGATTTTAATAGAAATCAGCAATTACGTAGAACAACTCACAGGATCTCGTCAGAAAACAGATCATAGAAATCACTTTGCCAAACTTTAGTTTTCATTTTCAAATGCTTGGAAGAAGAAGCTAAATCACTCCATCAACTTGTCAATAAGCTCTGTAAACTAACACGGCAAGTGAGCAAAGGCTCTGTTCTGTAGTCCAGAAGTATACAACTTCACCGTTACCCTTGGATTCACTCTGCTGTGGGACAGGACCATTCTGCTCAGTAGTTCTAATCTTTACAAATCCCCATAAGGAAGCTCTCATTAGCCTGCACCGCAACTGCCTGTGTCGGGAACAGTGGGACACACCAAAGGCAGCGGGCCTATCTCATTCACCTTAGCTCAGCAGGGACACAGAGTGAAGCTTGGCCTTTCCAATGTTAAGAGTTTTGGTTATGGAGCACAGAAGCCCCTGTATCAGTGGAAGGGGTGTGTATAAAGAGTTTATTTACTAAGTAACTCAAATATGAAAGTAGAAGATATGGTTTGCCTTCTCGTATGGGGCTGAGTCCTTTATGGCCTCGTCTAGTTCTGGGTTGTAAAATTTAGTTTACGGCCTCGTCTAGTTCTGGGTCGTAAAATTTAGTAGAAGTTTCTGACGCTGTGTGGGAAAGTCACGTGGCCTGAGGTGAATCCTTTCCGCCATACAATTCAGTAATACTTTGGTTTATTTAAGTAGTTCTGTGAGTCAAGGTACAAAGGTACTTCAAAGAGTCTGTGGAAATAAGGCTGGCATTTGGCATAGCAGTTAAGACACGAATTGGGATGCCTACATACCCTACTGGAGCACCTGTGTTCAACTCCTGGCTCTGCTCCCAATTCCAGTTTCCTGCTGATGAGTACCCTGCAAGGCAGCAACTGCCTTGCTCAAGTAGTTGGGTCCCTGCCACCCAAGTGGGAGACTTGGATTGAGTTCCAGGTTGTAGACTTCAGCCTGTCCCAGGCACTTGGGGAGTGAATCAACACATGGATGTTGGCTCCCTCTCTGTCTCTCCCTCTTGCTCTCTGGGACTCTGCCTTTCAAATACATAAATACACACATGCATATTTGTGAAAATGAAATTAAAACAATATTATTATGGTATAAAAAATTTTGAAATCCATTTATAATATTTTCATAATCTACCTATCAAACGCATTTTTAAAGAATTGCTGATTTGAAAGAATTACGCAGTGGTGAGAACACTAAAGGTCTATTCTTTTAGCAATGCTGACATATGTAATACCATTACTATTAACTGTGGTTGCTATGCAGTGTGGTAGATCCCTAAAATTTTTTCCTCCAGTCTATCTGAAACTTTGTGCACTTTGATCAACATCTTTTTTTATTTTTTAAATATTTTTATTTGTTAATTTGAGAGGTAGAGTTACAGACAGTGAGAGGGACAAACAGAGAGACCGTCCGTTGGTTCACTCCCCAAATTGCCACATCAGCCGGAGCTGTGCCGATCTGAAGCCAGGAGCCAGGTGCTTCCTCCCGGTCTCCCATATGGGTGCAGGGGCCCAAGCACTTGGGCCATCATCTACTGCTTTCCCAGTCCACAGCAGAGAGCTGGATTGGAAGTGGAGCAGCCGGGACTAGAACCGGCACCCATATGGGATGCCGGTGCCGTAGGTGGAGGATTAACCAAGTGAGCCACAGCACTGGCCCCGAATGAGTCCTTTTGTGATGCAGAGATTCAAAACAGCAAACTATATCTCATAAATAGACGTAAGTATTATCTGTCAATTAAATTAAAAATTTTACTGACATGCAGAGGTCAGGTATTAAGGAGAGGAGGTAAAAACAGTTCAAAATTCTGTAATATGTTGAAAGAAATACTGCACAGAGATGATAAATGTAAGCCACTTCCCAAAGATGGCTGTCAACAACTCCTCCCCTCCCTGTGTGCTGTTACAGCTCCTCCTCTAAAGAGATGGAAATTCTTTCTCTTGCCCTTGAATAAGGGCCAGATTTGACATTGGTTTTGACCAAGAAAATATAAAACAAGAAATATTCTGGGACTTCTGAGTGTAAACCTTAAGAAAATTGGTAGCTTCCGCTTCCTCCCTCTTGGCACCCCTACTGTATAAGGGAAACACACTACTCAGAGCTGAAAGCCATGTGAGGTACACCAAGGCACCACACACGTGAGGGAAGCAGCCACAGCTGTCACCTGACTGCAAATACCTGAGACACTCCATGTGAGACCAGCAGAAGAGTCACCCAACAGAGCCCATACAACCCACTTACTCCCCATACAATTTGGGGAGTGAACCAATGCAAAATAATAAAATATGTATTTTAAGTCACTGACCCAGAATCACAACAAAGCACAAAACTCCAAAATCTTCCATAAGGAATCAATCTTTCCATAGATTCCATTTTAAACAAATTTTCTTTCATTTGAAACACCAAGAACTCCGCTTTTTGTTACTTTAACTAAAAGATTTGAGAGGTGCTACTTAGACAGAAGGCATATTTTGGCTTATAGGTTTAGGAAGTTCACACTCCAAGATCAGAGGGACACATTGGTTCAGGCATCTGGTGAGGCAGGAGGATGATGGAGGGACAACACTGTGAGACAGAGATCAGATGACAGGGCCGGCACTGTGGCATAGCAGGCAAAGCCGCCGCCTGCAGTGCCGCCATCCCATATGGGCGCCGGTTCTAGTCCTGGCTGCTCCTCTTCTGATCCAGCTCTCTGCTGTGGCCTGGGAAAGCAGTAGAAGATGGCCCAAGTCCTTGGGCCCCTGCACCCATGTAGGAGACCAGGAAGAAGCTCCTGGCTCCTGGCTTCAGATCAGCACAGCTCTGACCGTTGCGGCCAGTTGGGGAGTGAACCAGTGGATGGAAGACCTCTCTCCCTCTCCCTCTCCCTCTCCCTCTCCCTCTCCCTCTCCCTCTCCCCCCCTCTCCCCCTCTCCCCCTCTCCCCCTCTCTGCCTCTCTCTGCCTCTCTCTGCCTCTCCTTCTCTCTGTGTGTAACTCTTTCTAGTAAAATAGGTAAATCTTAAAAAAAAAAAAAAAAACAGATGACGATACACCAAACTCAGCCTAAATAACCAACACTCTCCTGAGAACCACCTTCCAAGGGCAAGCCCCTACTGACCTAAAGACCTCCAGCTAGGGTCACCTCCCAGATGCCCTCTAGATCATTAGAGCATTAACAATTACCATTAATTCATTACCCATTAATAAAAAGACTTTTGGGACCAAGCCCACAATACATGGGTCTTCGGGGGACACTCAAAATATAACAACATTTAAAATGCAAATGAAAGTTATTTTGCAAAATCACCAGCACCTCTATCAGAAAACTTTGGTCATGCCATTTCTTCCTAGCCCTGCTTCCTCCAACTTTGCCAAGCCCAAACCTTGACCTTGTTCTTCCCCCACAGTTTCACTCTTTCTTTGCTTAGTGTCAGGCTCTTTCTCTGGTCCCTATGTGAAATCCTGTCAGAAATGGATTTGCTGTCACGCCCTCAGCCTCCTTTACCCAGCTATGCTAGGGTCTAGAAAATGACAATTCAGAAGATCAGGTTAAATACAATTTTTCTCTCTTCAACCATTTTCCACTATCTGCCCGTCTGGCCCAGGGGTTATTAATGGAACTGACATTCATGTACAGCAGCCAGGTAACAAGGGAGCAGCTGACAGCACCAGACATAGCCCCAGAGAGTGCAGATAAGCAGACACGTCGTGGCTATTAGCTTCATCTTGGGCTGAAGAGAAGGTGCATCACAAACTACACGCAGACAACGCCAATGTTCCCAACAGACTCTTCTTACGAAGTTAAGAATAAAAACCGATTCTTCCTACTAAACTCAATGAAACATATTTTTAAGTGAACCCCTAACGTTCAGTTTGGATTTGAACAACAAAGTAGAGACAGGCATTAAACCTCCACATCATCCCACAAATCAAAGGAATAAATATTCTCCATCATGCCTCAAAAAGCATCGCTCTGCTTTGAGCCTCTAAAATTTCATCCTGAAGCTGCCATGATAATCCCCAACTGCTTTCAAAGTCCTACAACCAACCCATCCCTCAACCTAAAGTGATCTCTAGTATGCACTTAAAAGCCCAACCGTTTTGCAGTTCATGTTTAAATTTACTGCTTGCTGATATTGTTAAAATTTTTAAGTGTGTGCTATTACAGGTTTCCTGTTTGTATGTACTTCCATTGTTTCACATTTTTCAAACCAATTATACTCCTCAACACTAGTGTTTTTTAATTTAAGAAATGATAACTTAGTTATATTTATATTCTGGATGGTAAATATTGCAACACTGTAGAAGTTTTCAAAAACCATAGTGTCGCACAGGCATGTCCACTGATATGTGATGGTATCCCTTACGAAAGATAATTCACATCAACATCTATGAAATATGTTTGCTTACTACTGAAACACTGTATTTCAAGTTGGTAAGAAGCCTCCACTCTCCTGTGAGAAAAAATCAATATATTGCTCACTGGTAGAAGAGCTAATTAAGGCAGTGATTTATAAATTGTTCAAAACAGTTTGTGATTAAACAAAAGTCAAATATTAAAGAGGATATTGTGTCATGCCAGGAAGCAAAGACACTGTCAAAAACAACTGGGATCATGTCAAAAATTCCCTAAAGGAAGAGCCTCAAGTTAGCCAAGCTGAGACAATTTGAGCCTCAAAAAGAATATTAATTGCAATGAATTTAAACACATCAAATAAATAAAATTCCCTGAGCTTACAACGACACTGAAAAAACTGCTTTCATAGCACTGGAGGTGCTAGGGCACCAACTCATGAAAATTAATAAACAGAGACTTTTATGCTGCCTTTCCTGCAGAAACTATATGTCAGGGTAATCAAGTGGTTAATGAGGGAAAATCCTTTTTCATAGACCAGTTCCAGCTAACAAATGCAGAAAGATGACAGAATTTGAAAAGCAACAGTTACAACCCCTATGGAATCGAGTACAATGGTGCTTCAAATAGTTCATGGAAAATTAATTTTATGATGAAACTACACATGCATTTCAAAAAATTTTTGCAACAAAATAAGCTTTTCTTTTAATCCCATTTTTCCAAAATATTTTTAATGCTTATTTTCCTCTAGTTGAAATTCAGAGAGAGAGAGATTAATTTTCCATCAGCTAGTTTCTTCCCTCAAATGCCCACAATAGCCAGGATTGGGCCAGGCAGCAGCCAGGAATCTAAACTCCATACAGGCCTCCTATGTGAGTGACAGTGGCCCAAGTACTTGAGCTGTTGCCTCCCCGGCTACCTTAGCAGGCAGGTGGATCGGAAGCAGAGGGGCTAGGACTCAAACCAGCAGTTCCAATAAAGGATGTGGGTATCTCAACTGGGGACCTTAACCCACTGCACCACAATGTTCACTGTGTCTGTTAACTTTTTCAAGTACCTGCATACCTATGCAGTATTCTCAGTGAGCAGTAAAGCAACAATGTCAGTGGTTTTAAAGCCCAGCTATACATTTGTAGCATCCAGGTAACTTTAGAAAATGCTGAGTGTCCACTCCCAAAGAGTCTGATGTAATTGGTCTGGGATGTGGCCTGAGCATGAAGACTTTTTTTAAGCTCTCCATATGGTTCTAATGTATAGTCAAGAAAGAGGACCACTGCATGACATGGAGGGTTGATGAGGAAGTAAAGATGGAAGGACCATATTAACAACACATGAACTCATGAATTATCCTTCCCACTGCAAGTGGAACGACCTGGCATCACAAGCCTCCTGATGGGATACAATGAGAAGCATTTAGCACCACCTGTGACGTCCTGTTGCCCAGAAAATTTAAACTGGACCTAATAAAAGCTCTAGATTTAACTACCAATTAACAAAAAATGGGAAGGACGGAACATGTTGAAAGACAGCACCAGGATATAATCACCCAAAACAAAATTGTAAAAAATTCTACCACAGAAAAGTTCCAATTTCTTTAATGAATAAATTCCATTAATAAGTGTGAGGAGCGGTGTTCTTAAAATTTAAAGTCCTTTAAAAGATACACCTATTAAGTGAAATATGCAAGCCTTGTTTGTATAATAATCAAAACAACCATTTTTAAGAGCAAACATTTTTAGATAATTACAGAAAATTGCACAGAGGATATTAATTAATGGAAAGTTATTAATATTGTTGGGTATGTTAATGGTATTGTCGTTAGTTTTTTTTAATCTGTTGGAGACACATGGTGAAATATTTATAGTAAAATAATGCCACTATCATTACAGTTGGAATTAACCTGAAAATTCTCAAACAGAGGCTGGTTTTGTGGAGTAGCAGGTTAAGTCACTGCTTGTGTCACTGGCATCCCTTATCAGAGCACGGGTTCGACTCCACGCTGCTCCAAATCTGATCCAGCTCCCTCCTAATGTGCCTTGAAAAGCAGCAGATGGCCCAAGTGCTTGGACCTCTGCTATCCACATAGGAGACACAAATGGAATTCTTGGCTCCTGGCTTTGGCTTTAACCTAACCGGGCTTGGACCACTGTGGCCATTTGGGAAGTAAATCTGTGGAAGAAAGATCTCTTTCTCTCTGTCTCTCCTTCTCTAGCACTCTTTCAAATAAATTTCAAAGAAAGAGCATCATAGAAAAATTCTCAATTATAAGAACAACTAAGGGTGGGGGAAGAACATGAATAACAATGGCAAAACCTTGCCACCATTAGGCCCACCCAGGAACACCAAAACCATTCAAAAAAATCTCACCACCCACTGAATCCAGTGATCAGGAAATGTTGTGGACATTTTTGAGTTTATTTCTTAATTTTATTTTTTTACATTTAATACTTTATTTTGAAAAGTCAGCAGTAAAATTGAAATACATTTTATAAGAACATAATCTCTTTTAAAAGATTTAAGTCTGGGGGGGCCGCTGTTGTGGTGTAGTGGGTAAAGCAGCTGCCTGCAATGCCAGCATCCCATATGGGCACCAGTTTGTGTCCCAGCTGCTCCACTTCCACTCCGGCTCCCTGCTGGTGGCCTGGGAAGACAGCAGAAGATGGCCCACATGATTGTGCTCCTGCCACCCACTGGAGACGGTGGTTCCTGGCTCCTGGCTTTGGCCTGGCCCATTCCCAGCCATTAGAGCCATCTGGGGAATGAATCAGCAGACGGAAGATTTCTGTCTCTCCCACCCTCTTTGTAACTCTGACTTCCAAATAAATAAATAAATCTTTAAAATATTTAAGTTTTTTGTTTTTTTTTAAACTTTTATTTAATGCATATAAATTTCCAAAGTACGACTTATGGATTACAATGGCTTTCCCCCCCCATACCGTCCCTCCCACCCACAACCCTCCCCTTTCCCACTCCCTCTCCCCTTCCATTCACATCAAGATTCATTTTCGATTATCTTAATATACAGAAGATCAGCTTAGTATACATTAAGTAAGGATTTCAACAGTTTGCTCCCACACAGAAACATAAAGTGAAAAATAATAGATGATTTTTTAAAATGATGATGAAATCAGAGCAGACCTATTGTCATGTTTAATCCCAGTGAGAGTCAAGTTGGGAAATGATAATTTCTTTTTTTTTTTTTTTTTTACAGAGGATCAGTTTAGTATGCATTAAGTAAGGATTTCAACAGTTTGCACCCCCATAGAAACACAAAGTGAAATATATTGTTTGAGTACTCGTTATAGCATTAAATCTCAATGTACAGCACATTAAGGATAGAGATCCTACATGAGGAGTAAGTGCACAGTGACTCCTGTTGTTGACTTTACCAATTGACACTCCTGTCTATGGCATCAGTAATCTCCCTATGCTCCAGTCATGAGTTTCCAAGGCTATGGAAGCCCTCTGAGTTCTCTGATTCTTATCTTGTTTAGACAAGCTCATAGTCAAAGTGGAGGTTCTCTCCTCCCTTCAGAGAAAGGTACCTCCTTCTTTGATGGCCTGTTCTTTCCACTGGGATCTCACTCGCAGAGATCTTTTGCCAGAGTGTCTTGGCTTTCCATGCCTGAAATACTCTCATGAGCTTTTCAGCCAGCTCCGAATGCCTTTAGGGCTGATTCTGAGGCCAGAGTGCTATTTAGGACATCTGCCATTCTATGAGTCTGCTGAGATTCTCACTTCCCATGTTGGATCCCTCTCCCCTTTATTTACTCCATCAGTTAGCGTTAGCAGGTACTAGACTTGTCTATGTGCTCCCTTTGACTCCCAGTCCCTTCACCATGACCAACTGTGAACTGAAACTGATCACCTAGAACAGTGAGATGGCATTGGTACATGCCACCTCGATGGGATTGAATTGGAATCCCCTGGTATGCTTCCAACTCCACCACTTGGGGCAAGTCAGCCTGAGCATGTCCCAAATTATACATCTCTTCCCTCTCCCATTCCCACCACCATGTTCAACAGGGATCACATTTCAGTTAATTTTCAACACTTAAGAATAACTGTGCATCAATTACAGATCTAAACCAGTCATATTAAGTAGAACAGATAAAAAAAACTACTAAGAGGGATAATGTATTAAATTGTTCATTAACAGTCAGGGCTATGCTGATCAAGCCACCATTTCCCATAGTGTCCACCTCACTCCAACAGGTTTCCCTCTTGGTGTTCAGTCAGTCGTCACCGATCAGGGAGAACATATGGTATTTGTCCCTTTGGGACTGGCTTATTTCACTCAGCATGATGTGTTCCAGATTCCTCCATTTTGTTGCAAATGACTGGATTTCGTTGTTTCTTACTGCGGTATAGTATTCTAAAGAGTACATATCCCATAATTTCTTTATCCAGTCTATCGTTGATGGGCATTTAGGTTGGTTCCAGGTCTTAGCTATTGTGAATTGAGCTGCAATAAACATTAGGGTGCAGACCTCTTTTTTGTTTGCCAATTTAAATTCCTTTGGGTAAATTCCAAGGAGTGGGATGGCTGGGTCGAACGGTAGGGTTATCTTCAGGTTTCTGAGGAATCTCCAGACTGACTTCCATAGTGGCTTGACCAGTTTGCATTCCCACCAACAGTGGGTTAGTGTCCCTTTTTCCCCACATCCTCGCCAGCATCTGTTGTTGGTAGATTTCTGCATGTGAGCCATTCTAACCGGGGTGAGGTGAAACCTCATTGTGGTTTTGATTTGCATTTCCCTGATTGCTAATGACCTTGAACATTTTTTCATGTGCCTGTTGGCCATTTGGATTTCCTCTTTTGAAAAATGTCTATTGAGGTCCTTGGACCATCTCTTAAGTGGGTTGTTGGTTTTGTTTTTGTGGAGTTTCTTGATCTCTTTGTAGATTCTGGTTATTAACCCTTTGTCTGTTGCATAGTTTGCAAATATTTTTTCCCATTCTGTCGGTTGTCTTTTCACTCTCCTCACTGTTTCTTTTGCAGTACAGAAACTTCTCAATTTGATGCAATCCCAATTGTTCATTTTGGCTTTGACTGCCTGTGCCTCCCGGGTCTTTTCCAGAAATTCTTTGCCTGTGCCAATATCTTGAAGGGTTTCTCCAATGTTCTCTAGTAACTTGATGGTGTCAGGTCGTAGATTTAGGTCTCTAATCCATGTGGAGTGGATTTTTGTGTAAGGTGTAAGGTAGGGGTCTTGCTTCATGATTCTGCACGTGGAAATCCAATTTTCCCAGCACCATTTATTGAATAGACTGTCCTTGCTCCAGGAATTAGTTTTAGATCCTTGATCAAATATAAGTTGGCTGTAGATGTTTGGGTTGATTTCTGGTGTTTCAATTCTGTTCCATTGGTCTATCCATCTGTTTCTGTACCAGTACCATGCTGTTTTAATTACAACTGCCCTGTAGTATGTCCTGAAATCTGGTATTGTGATGCCTCCGGCTTTGTTTTTGTTGTACAAGATTGCTTTAGCTATTCGAGGTCTCTTGTGCCTCCATATAAATTTCAGCACCATTTTTTCCAGATCTGAGAAGAAGGTCTTCGGTATCTTGATTGGTATTGCATTGAATCTGTAAATTGCTTTTGGGAGAATGGACATTTTGATGATATTGATTCTTCCAATCCATGAGCATGGAAGATTTTTCCATTTCTTGGTATCCTCTTCTATTTCTTTCTTTAAGGTTTTGTAATTTTCATCGTAGAGATCTTTAACGTCTTTGGTTAAGTTTATTCCAAGGTATTTGATTGTTTTTGTAGCTATTGTGAATGGGATTGATCTTAGAAGTTCTTCCTCAGCCATGGCATTGTCTGTGTATACAAAGGCTGTTGATTTTGGTGCATTGATTTTATACCCTGCTACTTTGCCAAACTCTTCTATGAGTTCCAATAGTCTCTTAGTAGAGTTCTTTGGGTCCTCTAAATAAAGAATCATGTCATCTGCAAAGAGGGATAGTTTGAGCTCTTCCTTCCCAATTTGTATCCCTTTAATTTCTTTTTCTTGCCTAATAGCTCTGGCTAGAACCTCCAGAACTATATTGAATAGCAGTGGTGAGAGTGGGCATCCCTGTCTGGTTCCAGATCTCAGTGGAAATGCTTCCAACTTTTCCCCATTCAATAGGATGTTGGCTGTGGGTTTTTCATAGATTGCTTTGATTGTATTGAGGAATGTTCCTTCCAAACCCAGTTTGCTTAGAGTTTTCATCATGAACGGGTGTTGTATTTTATCAAATGCTTTCTCGGCATCTATTGAGATAATCATATGGTTTTTCTTCTGCAGTCTATTAATGTGGTGTATCACATTGATTGTCTTGCGCACATTAAACCATCCCTGCATACCAGGGATGAATCCCACTTGGTCTGGGTGGATGATCTTTCTGATGTGTTGTTGCATTCTATTGGCGAGAATTTTATTGAGGATTTTTGCATCTATGTTCATCAGGGATATTGGTCTGTAATTCTCTTTCAGTGCTGCATCTTTTTCCGGCTTAGGAATTAAGGTGATGCTGGCTTCATAGAAAGAATTTGGGAGGACTCCCTCTTCTTCGATTGTTCTGAATAGTTTGAGAAGAATTGGAGTTAGTTCTTCTTTAAACGTCTGGTAGAATTCAGCAGTGAATCCATCTGGTCCTGGGCTTTTCTTTGTTGGGAGGGCCTTTATTACTGTTTCAATTTCTGTCTCAGTTATGGGTCTGTTTAGGTTTTCGATGTCTTCCTGGTTCAATTTAGGCAGGTTGCATGTGTCCAGGAATCTATCCATTTCTGATAGGTTTCCCTGTTTGCTGGCATACAAGTCCTTGTAGTAATTTCTGATGATTCTTTTTATTTCTGTGGTGTCTGTTGTTACATTTCCTTTTTCATCTCTGATTTTATTGATTTGGGTCTTTTCTCTTCTTTTTTTAGTTAGTTGGGCCAATGGGGTGTCAATTTTGTTTATTTTTTCAAAAAACCAGCTCTTCGTTTGGCTGATTTTTTGTAATGTTTTTCTTGATTCAATCCTGTTGATTTCTTCTCTGATTTTAATTATTTCTCTTCTCCTACTAGATTTGGGTCTGATTTGCTGTAGGTTTTCTAGATCCTTGAGGTGAATTGAAAGCTCATCTATTTGGTGTCTTTCCAATTTCTTGATGTAGGCACCTATTGATATAAACTTTCCTCTTAACACTGCTTTTGCTGTGTCCCATAAGTTTTGGTATGTTGTGCTGTTATCCTCATTTACTTCCAGAAAGTTTTTGATTTCTCTTTTGATTTCTTCTATGACCCATTGTTCATTCAGGAGCATGTTGTTCAATCTCCATGTGTTTGCGTATGCTCTAGGGATTCCTGAGTTGGTAATTTCCAACTTCATTCCTTTATGGTCTGAGAAGCTGCATGGTATGATTCTAATTCTTTTGAATTTGCTGAGACTCGCTTTATGGCCTAGTATGTGGTCAATCCTAGAGAAGCTTCCATGTACTGCTGAGAAGAATGTAAAATCTTTAGCTGTAGGATTGAAAGTTCTGTATATATCTGTTAGATCCATTTGGGCTATAGTGTCGTTTAAATCTACTGTATCCTTGTTGATCTTCTGTCCTATTGATCTGTCTATTTCTGAGAGTGGAGTATTGAAGTCCCCCAGTACTACTGTATTGGGGTCTAAGTCTCCCTTTAAGTCCGTTAATAAATCTTTTAGATAAACTGGTGCCCTGTAGTTAGGTGCATATACATTGATAATTGTTATATCTTCCTGTTGAATTGATCCCTTAATCATGATATAGTGTCCCTCTTTGTCTCTCTTAACAGTTTTTGTGGTAAAGTTTATGTTGTCCGATATTAAGATGGCTACGCCCGCTCTTTTTTCATTTCTGTTGGCATGGTATATCTTTTTCCAGCCTTTCACTTTCAGTCTGTATGGATCTTTGTTGGAAAGATGTGTTTCTTGTAAGCAGCAAATAGATGGGTTTTGTTCCTTAACCCAATCAGCCAATCGGTGTCTTTTAACTGGACAGTTCAGGCCATTCACGTTCAAAGTGACTAATGATAAGTGGTAACTTTGCCCTGCCATTTGCCAAAGACAAGTTCTAATATATGCTTTGAATTCCCTGTGATCTTTTGCTGTGAGGTTTCCTTCCTTGGTTTCCTTCCTTTACCTTCTTTCATATTGATGACCGTGTTTCTGTGTTTCTGTGTGTAACACATCTTTAAGCATCTTTTGCAGGGCTGGACGAGTGGCAACAAATTCTTTCAATTTCTGTTTGCAATGAAAAGTCTTTATTTCACCTTCATTCACAAATGATAGCTTTGCAGGATATAATATTCTGGGCTGGCAGTTGTTCTCTCTTAGTACCTGGGCTATATCTCGCCATTCCCTCCTAGCTTTTAGAGTTTCTGATGAGAAGTCAGCTGTGAGTCTGATTGGAGATCCTCTGAGAGTAATCTGACGTTTCTCTCTTGCACATTTTAGGATCTTTTCTTTATGTTTCACTGTGGAGAGTTTAATTACAACGTGTCGTGGTGACGATCTCTTTTGGTCGTGTTTATTAGGGGTTCTGTGGGCTTCCTGTACTAGGATTTCTCTGTCCTTCTCCAAACCTGGGAAATTTTCTGCTAATATCTCACTAAAAAGGCCTTCTAATCCTTTCTCCCTCTCCATGCCTTCAGGAACTCCTAGAACCCGAATGTTGGGTTTTTTAATAGTATCCTGAAGATTCCCGACAATATGTTTCAGATTTCTAATTTCCTCTTCTTTTCTTTGGTCTGACTGTATCCTTTCCTGTTCTCTGTCTTCTAAGTCCGATATTCTCTCTTCTGCTTCACCCATTCTGTTTGTAAGGCTCTCTATTGTGTTTTTCATTTGATCTATTGAATTCTTCACTTCAGTCACTATCACAGTTTCCTGTTGTACTAGTTGTTTCGTTTCATTTTGATTCCTCCTTAATATTTCATTTTCACGAGAGAGATTTTCTATCTTGTCCATTAAGGATTTGTGTAGTTCCAGAATTTGTTTTTGAGAACTTCTTAATGTTCTTATCAATTTTTTGAGATCTGCTTCTTGCATTTCTTCTATGTCATCATCTTCATAATCTTGAATTGGGGTGTCTTTTTCATTTGATGGCGTCATGGTGACTTCCTTGTTTTTATTACCTCGGTTTTTGCGTTTGTTATTTGGCATATTGGAGATATTTGGTTTCTTCACTGTGGTGCTTTTTCTTGTTATACTATGACTCTAGATTAAGTGGACTATCTGTTTTTGATGGAGCCTTAGGGCTTGAGATGGGTGTGGCCTGAGAGCTCTGTTTGGTGTGCCAAAGGTGACACTCCCAGGTTAGGCGTGGTAAACCTCTCTCTCTCTTTTTTATTTTGATTCAAAAGGGAAGTAATTCCGCACAGCTGAACGAAGTTGGAGGTAGTTAGCAGGCAAATGATATACCCACAGGAGCCAGAGATCGGAAGCTCTTTCCCAAGATCCCCACAGGGAATCTGTTCGGCCCTCAGAGTGGGCTCAAATTCTCCTTCAGCCTCCCACTGGGTTGCCAAAGTTACGGAATTGTAGCGTCTCTGGAGAGTGCTCACGTGAATTCCGTGAGTTCTCTCCCCCACCGTCTCTTTTTTCACAGTCTCAGTTCAGTAGCACCACAAATTTACTAGCTCCTAATCTCCTGTTAATTCGCCCCACCCAGAGTCGGGTTTTTCTGCTAGGCTCAGGGCCGGTGCAGACCTGAGGTCGCTCTGCTTATGACGTATGTCCAAGATGGCGCCTGCTCTTTGTCTTGCTCGCCCTTGAGAGGTGAGCGGAGAGAGAGAAACCCGTGTCCGTACTAGTCACCCTTTTTTCTCTCTCTCTCTCTCTTCCAGTTAGCCTTGTGAACTTCCCCCCCCGGGGGTCGTTCCCTCTAGTCTCCTCTCTCCGCTTGCCTGCCGGTGTCTCGGGCTATTGAGGTTCGGCTCACCTCGCGTTCCAGCGCTGGTGTGTTGAGTCTGCCGCTGATGTCCCGAACTGTGGGCTCCCACGCTCTCCACGCAGGTCCGCTGTGAGTCACGCGTTCCGGAAGAGTTTCTTCTGCTGTTTCCTCCCCTACTCTTCCTTGAATCTGCAGTATCTCCACTTTTATTAAACTATCTCTCCCCAGACTATCAGTGTGCTCCCTTCCTATTCCGCCATCTTGCCGGAAATCAAAATATTTAAGTTTTTAAAATTAATATTTTCAGAGTGCAGGTTCTTGAGTTACTATTGCACTGTGCCATTTCCAAGCCCAGAAATTATACACTTGCTACAATGCATCTTTACATTTAAAATTATATCCTATGTTCTTTAATTTTTAAGCAATCTCTGCTAAGTTTTATTTTAATTTTTAAGAGATTTATTTATCTGAAAGAGTCAGAAGAAGAGACAGAGATCTTCCATCCACTGTTTGATTCCACAAATGGCTGCAACAGTTGGGGCTGAGCCAGTCCAAATCCAGTTAGAAACGTGCCAGGGGATTCCAATTCAATCCCATCAAGGTGGCAAGTGCCAATGCCATCTCACTAGTCCAATGATCAGTTTCAGTTCATAATTGATCATAATGATAAGATTATTTATTAATTTCTAAATTTTTTTAAATATTAAACAGGTTTAAGGTAATCAATTTCCATTTTGTACCTACCTCACAGAAAGTTATGTAACTAACATCACCTTTTTGTCTCCAGTTTTAGGATACTGACAATGGAGCATTAACATTATTTGATGAGTAGGAAAGAAGAGGAAACATGAGAAACATGAACGTGCCAACTAATATGAGGATACTTCAAGAAGTCCATGTGATATGTGCACTATGACAAAACCATGCAACCATTCAACTTTTCACACCACTGTATAATTTCCTGAGATCTGTCTTTTAAGTCAGATATTCTTTCTTCTGCTTCTCCAATTCTGTTGTTAAGGCTTTCCACTGCATTTTTTATTTGTTCTATTAATTCTTCATTTCCAAGATTTTACTTTTTCTTTAAGATCTCAATTTCATGGGAGAAATTTTCTTTCATATCATGTACGGATTTCATTAGTTTGTGCATTTGCTTATTACTTTTATGTAATCTTATGATCAATTTTTGAATTCCATTTCTGGCATTTCTTCAAATTTTCCATCTTCACAGTCTAGTTTTAAAGTGTTATGCTCTTTTGGGGGCATGTTGTGTCTCTTATTCTTGTTTCTTGAATTGGTGCATTTATTATTCAGCATTTGTGTAGATATTCATTGGTTTCTTCCTTTTTTTTTTTTTTTGTTTGCTATGGTGGGTTTTAATTTTGGACTATGTCTGTGTGGATTAGTAGAGTGTCTGCTTTCAGGGAATACCTAGAGGCATGTGGTAGTTGTGGCCAGGGAGCTCTGTTCAGTGCTCCAGGGTGAAGGGAGTGTTAAGGTGACATCCAGGTTGGGCGTTATAAATCTTTTTTTTTTTTTTTTTAATCAGAGGTGAGGTTTTTCTGTTGCTGTAGACTCAGCTCATTTTCTCCTCAAAGAAGACCAGTGCCTGGGCACTAGCCCCAGTGATTATATTATTCTTCTGCTCTGCCACAAGGACCACACAAAGGATTTGTGCAGCCCTCAATGTCAACTCTGATTCCCCAGCAATGTCCCTCACCAGGTAACCAGGGAGCACTAAGCATGTGCAGCCTCCCACAGTGACTGCCCAGAGTCCCAGCCACACCCTGTGCCTTCCCACACAGTCTTGGTGTTTTCACATTCCTGACGAACAAGCCTCCCATAGTCATGAGCACCCAGAGGGGGAGGGGGAGGGGGAGGGGGCGGGGGAGGGAGGTTTTCCTGGTTCACTCCCCAGATGGCCACAACAGCCAGAGCTGCGCCAATCTGAAGCCAGGAGCCAGGAGCTTCTTCCAGGTTTCCCACGCGGGTGCAGGGGCCCAAGGATCTGGGCCATCTTCTACTGCTTTCCCAGGCCATAGCAGGGAACTGGATGGGGAGTGGAGCATTCGGGTCTTGAACCAGTGCCCATATGGAACGCCAGCACTGCAGGCGGTGGCTTTACCCGCTACGCCACAGCACCGGCCCCCTCTCTGCCATGTTAATCGTCCAACCATTACATGTTTGGTCTCCCCAATCAGTAAAATAATGGTATATTTATTTCCATTTCTTATGAGGGTAAAGTTAAGGCCTCCAAAAAGTGTCATTTGCCTAAGGCCCCATAGCTAGTGTTTGGCTAATGTACCTGAAAAGGTAGCAGAAAATGGTCCAAGTCCTTCGGGCTCTGCCACCCATATAGGAGACTCGGTTGAAGTTCCTGGCTCCTGGCTTCAGCCTGGCCAAGCCCTGGCTGTTGCAGTCAATTAGGAAATGGACCAGTAGATGATAGGTCTCTCTCAGTCTCACTGTGTGTGTGGGGGGGGGGGGTCTGGAACTCTGCCTTTCAAATACATACGTTTTAAAGTGACTGCTTTAAAGAATGTACTAAATGCCACTGAATTGTTCATTTTAAAATAGGTTTTTTTATGCTATGTGGACTTGATTTCAATTTTTAAAAATAAGAAAAAAGGTTGAGAAAGATTTGACAGGTGTTTGGAAGGAAAAAAAGACATTTGCTTACAGGCAGGTGGGGAGGAAGAGTGAGAGCTCTGGTTTGGATATCTGGATAGATAGCTAGACCCACAGATTGATGTAATCTCTACTTAGGAAAACATAGAATCTTAGAAAGAATGGGCACTCACAGAAAGTTTGCTCATTTGCTCATATTTTTACTTTGTTTATAGAACAAGAGATTGATAAGTCAAGGAATGTCCTAAGTACAATGCAATTGGATATTAAACATTGCTAAACACCCATGATTTTCTTGCAGGGACAAACTGGATGAGAATTGCCTGGAGTGTGTTCAAAGGAGAACTGTACTGAAAAGCTATTGGCTGATGAATTGATTAGTCTCTAACAAAAGACCTACTCACAGAGCAGCTTCTCCATAAATATTTTTGTTCGATAGACCAATCTAGATGTGTGTCTCTAAAGGATGAGTAAATGGGCCAATTCCAGTTCCATTTTGTGAGTATGCTCATTAATAACCCAGAAAAATAATAAAGCCACAAAGAAAACATATCAAATTCTCAGAAAAGAGGTAGAAGCAGTAACTGACACCATGAATGACAGATTTGAGATTTTTAAAGGTCATATGAGATGTCATTCTAAGGAATTAATCCTAGACTTGAGGAAAAACATTTCACAAGAAATGCTCATTACAGCAGTATTTATAATAGCACAACCTAAATACTCAATGAGAGAAATGTTTAATCTGCCGTACAACTATATCTGATAATAGTGAATATTCTTTTACAAAAAAAATATTAATAGGAGAAATGCTTACATTATGTTAAGAGAAAAAGGAAAGAATCAAATTGATATACACAGCAGCATCCAAGAATGCCTTCTATAGCTTACATAACGTGGGGAAAAAGTATTAAACAAATGTTAGCAATAATTATGTATGGGTGATGGAACTAGCAATGACATTATTCCTTCTACCTGTGTACTTTATTTTCCAGAGTTTCTTTAATGAGCATAGAATTTTATTAAAAATAATAAACATGCAGAAGATCCAGAAATAGTTTTTGATCTACAGCCATGAGCCCAAACAACTAAATGAATTCCAATAGGAATAAACATGAAGTTCTGGGATGAAGGTTTTTTAAAAACAAAAATGCCAAGTTTAAGACTGGAGCAACAGTGCTTAACAGCAGTTCCTATGGAAATAAAAAGTCAAACCTAGAAATTAACTCAGTACAAATTTGTTATGAGCCAACAGTGACTTGGCTGAGGGGAAAAGATGGCCATAATACAAACTTTGGATATTTTAATATAATTTGTATGCAAAACAAAGGCAGTAATAATATTCTCACTGTGCTGTGTGAGTTGAACTACCCCTAGAATATCATGTTCTGCTTGAGCTTGAGCTATTAAAAATTTAAAAACAAAAGATGTTAAACTGGAAAGCAGCCAACAGGATGAGCCATCAGGAGCACAATGTTCAGCCCTGGCTCTCACACTCAGCCCATCACAGTCACCTGGAGGCCTTATTAAAATGCAAATTCCTGGGGCCCCTCCCATAGTTTCTGATTCTACATATCTCAGGTGGGGCCAAGAACCTGCATTTCCCACATAATGCACCAGTGCTTCTGATCTGAGGACCACATTTTGTGACCCACTGGCATTGCGAATTGACTGAAAGATTTCAAAGAGTGACAGAATAAGAAAGAGGTCTTCCATTTGCTGGTTCACTCCCCAGACGGCCACAACTGCCAGGTTTGGGCCAGGCCAAAGCCAGGAGTTGTCAGGAACTGCATCAAGGTTTCCCACATAGATAGCAGGGGACCCAAGTACTTGAATTATCATCTACTGCCTTCTCAAGTGTATTAGCAGGAAGTTGGATCAGAAGTGTGGCAGTTGGGACTCCAACTGACACTCTTAGGCAATGTCAGGATCACAAGCAGTGGTTTAACCTGCTGCACTACAACACTGGTTCCCAAAAACACCCCCTTGTGAAATGAGACTTCCAGGGATGCTGTCCCAGCTCTTCCCCTGGGCGAGCTGGGTGACCTTGGGCACCCTGGCTTGCTCTCTGTGTGCTTGAGTTTTGTCATCCATTAAAAGAAATAATTGTACCTACCTCCCCTGGGTATTATGGCATTGACATAGTTCATATTTGTAAAGCGTTCAGAACATCTAGTCTGGCATATAATGTTTGTTAATTTAACATGAGGAACACTAGAGTTGTTTCATGTGAAACAGAAAAGCATTTGAAGATCTTCAAACACTGGCAGGGCTTTTAGGTGAGAGACTTATCCTGCATAGTTATGAGGGCCAGATGTGGAAGTGACCAGGAAGGAGCCTTTGCATCTCTCTGAAGACAGGCTCTTTGCAGAGGGAGGAGCAATGCAGTCAGTGGCCTGGCTGAGTTCTGAGGGACCCCACAATCACTCGGGGCGCCCGCCTGTGAGACAGGCTGACTCGAGGACTCATAAGGGGTGGGACAAGCTGGTCACTTAAGAAGCGTTAGCCAGTTCTAGAAACACAGCCTCAGGGTCCGGGAATTTTCAGCTGAGCTCACTCAAAGTCCTCATGTGGCACCAGCCCTACAGCACCATCACCTGAGAACTTGCCAGCAATGCACATTCTCAGGCCCCACTTCATACTCTACTCAATCCCAAACTTGGAGGTGGCAGGGGAGGGGCTAGGACATGCATAACATGCCTGCGGTACATGTAAGCAGCAAACAACTACGTCTGCCAGAGATTGGCTTTGGTGTTCAAAATATCACAAAGGCAATACTGAATTGGCTCAAACCCAGAAAATCCCAGATCCACAGAGAAAAGCAACCACCCTACCATCTCGTCCCCAGCAGGGATGGCTCACTGCTGCACACGCCTGGGGAGATGGGGGACACACAGGCAGAGCTGCACCTGCAGCAGCTGAGAGTAATAGGTTCCCAGGCCCACCCACTTCCCTTCCCCACCTTCCTAACCAAGAGCAAACCCCAGTGAATGACACAGACATGCGAACTGAGCCTCACTCCCTCAGCCACCCTGGCACCGGCTG
Source organism: Oryctolagus cuniculus (assembly GCF_051225735.1). Lineage (NCBI taxonomy): Eukaryota > Metazoa > Chordata > Mammalia > Lagomorpha > Leporidae > Oryctolagus > Oryctolagus cuniculus. The sequence goes on along the minus strand of NC_142888.1, from coordinate 7,853,689 downwards.
CTCCAGCCAAAGCCTCCTCATCCCACAGTACAGTTGTCTGGTAACAGGTGTGGACAGCTTGGAGCACCCATTTCCTGCTCCGGGAGCTCTGCTAGGTACTGTAGGTGCAATGACTCCTTTAGTCCTCGGGTCACTGAGGTAGGCACACATCTCCCCATGTGCAGATGCAGAAACTCAGGGTGAGAGACATCCAGAAATCCCCCAAAGGGTCACACAGCTAATAAGCCGTGCACGTTGGCTGGACCCTAGGCAGGCTGTCTCTAGTGTGTCTTCCTAACCTGTGTGTTTGACACCCTGTTCAAGCCAGTGAGAGAAAGACGACACCAGTATAATGAAGTCCATTCCCTTGGTCTGTGTGTGTGTGCAAAAGAGACTGACACAGAGGCAGGGAGACGGGGCCTGAGAGTGGGTGCAAGCTCAGGACGGGCACGTGGGAGCTGGAGGGGGCGGTCTCCATGCTGTTTTGTGCCCTAGTGTCTCTGGCAAGCCCAGGGGTGGATTCAGGCAGCAGGGCGATTGCATTCTTGAGCAGTGATGCAGATACACAGGCCCTGTAATGGGGAAGGGCAGCCGACTGTATGACAACAGCCCTTTCTTCTGCACAACCATTTCAGATGAATGCACATGGTGCAGCAGAAGTGCGAAGGACAGTTGGACACCGAGTTGTTGAGACTGGCGGGTGAGGAAGCACGGATCGTGCCTGGAGATGGACAGGGGAAGAGAGGAAAGGGCAGATGGGGGCCTCCATGTAGCCTCCTGGGCCTCCTCCCTCAGCTCCTGAGTCTGCAGCACCTTAACTAACACTTCTCCCAAGGTCCCTGCATCCCTGCGCTCCTGTGCTGTGCCAGGAGGGTGAGGCCCTGCAGAAAAGCGATCGCCACTGAGCACGCCTGAACCCCACCCCTGGCACTTCGTGTTGGAAATACCTGCAATGGAGTTTGCGGAAGTAAGGCCAGCATGCAGACACAGCACGCCGCACTGTGGCTTAAAGGCGAGGAAGCCCGGGCAAAACACATGCTCCAGGGGTGAGAGTGAGGAGAAGTGGCTCAAGCCCACTGGGGAAGCTCTGGGGGCCCAGTGAGACACAGCCTGCAGGCACGAGGGCGCTGGGACAGGGCCACCTCAACTCCCACCCACTGTCCACTGAGGGAGGCTGCGGGAGGCGTGGTAACAACCTCACACGTCAGGCCCTTGGTATGGGTGGCAAAGCAGGATCTACAGGAGAGAGAAAGCTCTTGGGCACACTGTAGGAGCCTGCATCTGGAAAGCACACAGGCGGCCAGTGAGGCGGGAAGGAACGCAGGCCCCAGCCCCGGAGCACAGATGATAGGGTGAGGCTGAGAATTTGTACCTCTAACAAGTTCCCTGCTGGCTGATCTCACCTCGAGAAGCACCCCTTGAGAACCTCTGGGCTCAGGATGTGCTCAGTGCAGGTAGCAAGTGCATACCGGGGGAAATCCAATACTCAGCACAGAGCTTACAGGCAAAGTCAAAGAGGCAAGCTACACCTCGCTCTTCTCCACTTCTCCCACCTCCCTCAAAGCCTATGCATGGCAGTCACAGACCTGTGGAGTTGGCACCGTGCGCAGAGTGCTGTGCCCCTGCTGTGGCCAAGGTGAAGGTCACTCCCTTAAGCTTCCTTAGGCTGCTACCTTCCTGTGAGTTTCAGCCTGGTATTTTTCTCTACGTGTGTCCTAACACTCTTAGGTCTTAGGTGCAAAGAGCACAGATAAATATTGCAGAAGGGAGGAAGCCTTTGGCTACGAAATTGAATCCAGCTGGAGATGAGCTGAGCCCAGGAAGCTTCTCCTCCCTATCTGACCCAGAGCTGGCCAGGGTGGCTGAGGTGGTGCCGAGTCCCTCTCCTGCCAGACCTCGGAATCACAGCGTAGTGACCTTGAGATCCTCCTCTGCTGCTCCGCCAAGGGCAAATCCTCCCGAAGACACCCCTCAAAACATGCTAGCATCGCCTAACACTCACTCAATAGCTATGACAACGGGAAAAAATAGCAGGCCTCCTGTCCTTTGCTGCTTGTTTACACTGAGAGCACATTCTTGCTGGGCTCACAGAGCCCTAAACAGAAACTGGTGTTTATTTCACGATACCACATTTCCACTGGAAACATCCATCACCGGTTTCACAGCACAACGGCCACCCATGGCCTCTTAAGCGATAAGGACAGGGAGCAGGAAAGGGCAGAGACGCAGGGAACAAATTTACTCTCACTGAAGCAGTGATCACCCCCAGAGAGGAGCATGATTAAACTACACGCACACGCTCCCATATGGAGATGCGGTCACACTGCCACAAAAGCCCAGGCGTCAGGCCTCAGACCACTGCGGGGACCAAGACCTGCCCAGTCCAAGAGGCAGGTCGCATGCAACACCAAGGTCGACGGCTCTTAGGAGGCACTTCAATTAGCTGCAGGCCAGGGCTCCACGGTGAGGGAAAGCAAAGCTTCTGCCTGCCACAAAGCGGAACATTTTCCCAGCTTTCCCAGTGGGTTGCCAAGTGACTCAGCACTGGCCCACTGTGGGCACTATTATTGATGAGAAATCTTCCGCCTGCGTGATATACTGCATGCAACACATGCCCAAAGACAGTGCCAAGTCATACCAGGAAGAGAAAGCGAATTATTCACCTCCACTTCAAATGCGAGCAAATCCTTTCTTAATGCAGGGGCTACTCAGTATCAGAAACACAAAGCCCTGAGATGGTTAGAGATTTCCATGTAAGACCCAAGGCATTATAAAGCAGAGCCTCGCCTTTCTTGTTGACTATTAAAAGGCAATCAAATTGAGGACAGCAGAGAAAAAAGGGCAAGAAAAAAATAAATTTTCAAAAACAACCTCAGCGCAGAAGGCTGCAGACAAGCCTTCCGCTTGCAGGGTTCTTTGTGAGTACTACGAGCTCCACCCAGAGGTTACTTCCAGAACTGCAGGTTCATTTAATTTAGAGAAAATCTGCATCTTCCAGGGGCCAGGACCAGACCGGCCTCACAGACTGCTGGAAATTCTTGGGCAACATCCCTCTTTCTTGCCTTTCATTAAAGGAACCTCTCTGAACTCCGTAATACAAGATACACTCAGGGAAGTTGGTGAGATCCAGTAGGACAATTGCCTTTGATATATGTACCTGTCGAGGAACTAGGAAAGCTCCTGGCAGGTCGAACTCAGCTCAAAGCAAGCAGCATGTTCAAAGAGTACTTTTAGAAGAAAAACTGACAGTGCTCATTGAAATAAAATAGAAGACTGGAGAGCAACTCAGAGAGCAAACAGGAACACGTCTAATATTAGAAGGATTGAGAGGAGCCTCCCACAAGAAGGACCCACGGGGCCCATGGACCAACAGGAAAGCACCCACTCACTTGTGCAGCTCACAAGATTGCCCTGGGGCTGTCTCAATCCAGTCTTCTCAGAGAACTAACTGCAGCTCCCTGAACACTACTTTGGTAGCCATGCATTTGCCACACACACACACACACTCGCCCCTACCCTCCACACTGGTGGCCCTGTGCTAATTCATCCACATAGCCCTGCAACCCTTGAGGGGTTAGGCTAAGAGGAAGGCCCCTGATACGCTGAGTGTCTGCCTTCCTAGTGCACAACACACTGTTCCAGATAGCACAGGCTAGCTCGGCACATCACTGAAGCCTTCACAAGGCAGCAATATGTTGCTGCCCAAAGTTCCGTCTACCATCTGGAGAGCTTCCCATCACAGCCCATGGGCTCGTGCCTCCATCAGCTTGTGCCTTCCTTGACTTAAGACAGCTCTGACAGATTTTTGAGAGGGGGAAAAAAAAATCAAACTTACCCTTTGTCTTCTTCCAACACTCCTCCCCCCCACCACCACCCAAGTTCTTCCTTCAGTATCAACACTCAACAGCCTTTTCACATCTATTGACAAAAAGATCTAAGGCAATGTTTATCCAGCTCGTGAGGATTACAGTTCTAGAAAACATCCTTGCACATTCTCATTTCAACAAGGCTTGGCATTCCCAGAGTGTTGCCCTCTGTGTTTGTTAACCAAAAGGCAAAAGTCTCTGTGCTTAGTGTAACTCAGTATGATGCCAAGCAGCCTTCTCGGGGCCCACCTAGTGAGAGCAATCACCCAAGAGACTGGCTAAAATTCACAAATGTGCACCCAAGACCCATAGACCAGATCTTGCTTGGGGGGGGAGGAGACTACAAAGCTAGAGCGTCCCGGGGGTACTCTAGGTGATCGCTCTCAGCATAAAGGTGTTTCAGAAACACCTCTCTAAAGAAATGCTCCTGATTACAGTCTCCTAGCAGCAGAGTGGCCTCCACTAAGGGGGTATGTAGCAGGTGTGTCTTACCCACTTGAGCTTAGCTCCATCAGAGCACCTGGAATTCAAGATGGACACCCCATTCTTTATTTTTAAACAGCATAGTTGGTATTTATTCATTTATTTCCCTATCTTGTTGCACAGTTTCAGAAAACTTTACAAGGCCCTGCCCATGTCCACTTCCGTTAGGAAAGACTTTTGAATTCCAACACAACGCTCTATCATGAATCTGATCTGCGTTTCACAGCCACGCCAGTGAGGTCATTTGTGCAACATGAGGGAAGTCAATCTGTGTGGTTACAGGAAAGGATCTGCCCCAAGACATTTGCATACATCGCGCCCAGAGCAGAAGGACACATGGCCAATATGGGTTTTTCTTCTTCTTTGTGTCTTGAGGGCTCATTTGCCAGCTGCTCCTCGTGGCTCCCCATTGCTCTGCATTCTGCAGTATCCAATGATAGTTTAAGGCAAAATTCACTAGGCAGCAAGCCATGGTGCTCTTACAGATCGCAATTAGGAGAGGAGGAAAGGCTGAATTACAAGGTGTCAGAAAATGCAGTTCGAGAAAGAAGCAGTCAGATCTTATTTTCTCTTACTTGCTGGTGATGAAATCCATGTATTCGTCCAAAAGCAGACACCTAACTCTGGGGTCATTCAGAGTCAACAGCTCAGTCAATATAAAAATCAACTACACAGTCAATGTCAAGCATAAAAATCTATTAAACCCAAAGTCTATTTTCTAATCAAAAGGAATCCTTACCTTTTCTTTGGCTTTCCTTTTTGTCCCTGCATCCATCCATTCATTTTCTTTCTCCAGCATGTCAATAAAGGCCCAGCGAACACCTTCAATCAATTCCTCCATCTACAAGAAGATATCCAAAGATGCAGAGTCAAAGCAAAGAAGCTTCAGATGAGATTTTTTTTTCTGTGACCACATTGGCTTGAATGAGAAGTTATACAATGGTCAATGTGGTGAGAAAGAGATTCTTTCACCCCAACTCCATGCTCTGGGAACATTTCTTATCCTAAGACAACACTCTTCTACCCACCGCTAAAGGAAAAGGAGCCATTTCTATCCAGGAGAATAATTTGATGGTCTAGCTAGAAAAGGATTATGCGGGGCAAAGGAAAGCATTGTAGGCTGTGACTAATAACCTGTCTGTAGCAACTAAATGGGTCCATCCTAAGCAAAGTAGCAACTAATTTCAATGGTTGAATAAGGGTCTGGGAGAAACAAGCAAAGGCTGTGTACTTCAGAGAGGCATTGTAGAAGACCATGAAGGAGCACTGCAATGTGCTAGTTAAACAGAACAAGCAGGAAGAGCCAGTACCCCAAGGGACACTTTTCCAAGATGAATCAGACTTATGTCAGGACCCCAATTCCTTCCAAATTGAGCACCAGCAGTTAAACCAAATGCTTGGCTGTTCTCTATCACTTTCCTACTCTCCTCCCCACTCCCTTGCAGCTCAAAAAAGTTTTGTTAACTCAAATCTAAAATGGTAAGGTCTAAAGTGAACTTATGCAGGGACATCTTCTGCAAGACTTGTTTGAAAGCATTTGAACAGCGAAGCCAACCCCATGCTGAGGCTTTGCTGCCAGGATCTTTAGGCCAGTAGAGAGAACTGGAAGAAAAGAGATGTGGACACCTAATCAGAAGACGGGGCAGTGTGAGGAGGTCCTTCCTGCCTGTTTATGGAATCCCACTGCCCTACAGTGATGCCTTGGCTTTTAAAAAAAAAATCAGTTTTGTTTTAAAAGGACACTGAGAGATACAAAGATCTCCCATCTGCTGGTTCACTCCTGCAATGTCCACAACAGATGGGGCTGGCAAAGACCAACGCCAGGAGCCTGGAACGCAATCTGAGTCTCCCACATGGGTGGCAGGGACGCATTCACTTGAGCCATCAACTGCTGCCTCCCAGGGTGCACATTATCAGGAAGTAGGAATTAGGAGTGGAGCTGGGACTTGAACCTAGCACTCCAATACGGGATGTGGGTGTCCCAAGAGGCATCTTAACCACTAAGCCAAATTACTGCCTCTATTTTGGCTTTCGTAATGGGACACTCAGGAAAGAATAAATACTGGGTTTGGGCATAGAAGTAAACTTTACATTTGAGATTATGTAAATCAATCTTTAGCATAAATTCTAGAAGGGAAGAAGTTTAAATGTTTCCTTTGTTCTATAATGAATTGTGAGCATGAAGCTCAAAATAATTTTTTTCTGTTTAATAAGTTTTCAGCTATGTTTTCAGTTCAATAACAGTTGTAAGGGAACCAGAGCTGTAAATCAGTGGGCTGGGTTCCATCGTATGTAAATAAGAACAAACAGCAGATGGAAGGGGTGGGAGGAGCTTCACAGCTATTTCTTCTCAACTTAGTAAAAACATTAGAAGAGAAACTTCAACTTTGGATTGGAGCAGGAGGAAAACACAAACTGATGGCAGAGCAAAGGCCTTTAAAAAGCACTAAGTCAGTGGTTCTTAGCTTTGTCTATACATTGAGATCTTTGGGAGGAGCTTTTTTAAAAGTAGTCTGACCAAAAAAAAATCAAGAAAAAAAAACAAAACCTGAGGCCCAGGTGTCAGAAGACTGACATCACTGGCCTAAGGTCCAGCCTGGACTGTGGGCGTTTACAAAGCTCCCGGAGGGTTCTGATGTGCAGCCAGGGGTGAGACCCTCCGCACTAGGGGAAGCCATTTATTTTACAGATAAGGAAATGAGGTGGCAGGAGAGTCGATGATCTGCTCAAGCTCATTCAGCTCACGAGGGTCAGAGCTGGGCTCTGATGACCATGAGCTGAAGCGACCGTTGTGAGCAACAGATGCTCCCCCTGTAAATGAAAGGAAAATGCTAGGGAACCGGACGGGAACCAGCTGAGGGATGCTGACGTCACCACTTCCAATAGAAAACTCACATAAAGAGCACGCGAAAACAACAAGGCCAACTCCAGGGACCAGATCTTTGGCCACTGCAGTCAGTGGCATCCGTATGTGACCTCATGACACCGCAGCACACATCCACCAGACCATCACCTCCACACAGAACAAGCAAGGATAGAAGAGGGTAACAGTGATGGGACGCAGTAAACTGATGTCAGAAATTCAGTGACCATAGGAATGGGACAAGGGGATTCATTTCACGTGGGCAGGTGAGGAAATCAGAGAGAGACAAATTCCTGGGCTTCGGGCTCCAAGACTGTGGTTGTTGGAAGAGAAAGCAGGTTGGAGATGGAAGCCAGACTGCAGTGGGGTGAGGAGTGCGTGAGAAGTGGAGATGGCAAGTTCTGGACAGCTGCGTCAAGGAGTTTGCCCATGAAAGAGGGAAAGCAAAGCTAGGACACAAGTGGACACAAGGTAAAGGAGGGGTCTGCAGGTTTGGAGGCTACGTTGTGTGCATTTGTTTGTTGTTGCTGCTGAACACTTGAGTTGTGACTGTGTTTAAATACCAACGGGAAGGATCCAGTAGAAGGAAGAGGCTGAACATACCAGAGAGAAAGCCACGTGTGGTCTCTGAGAGCAAAGGGAGAGAAGCAATCCAGAGCCTCCATGGGATGACTCACCACGGGCATGAAACAGGGTTATGAGAGCAGCAGAGAATAAAATGATGGACAGGCATGCCATAGGATGCACAGATCAGAAAGTTCAGAGTTCTAGGACAGTCACATGTCTTTTCTCCATGAAATGAGATTGAGATACACGTAAAGGGAGGTTTCTCTAAAAATCCATTTTCTTAGTTCTGTGCAGCCCAGCAGTTTGAACATATTGCTAGGAAGACAGGTATTTACAGATGGTTACACAAAGGGCAATAAAAGGCTTCCTCTCCATACCCTGGCCAGCACATAGAGACAACAGGAGGCACCCAAAGGAGGAGTGAAACACTCAATATGTCCAAGGAAAATATTCATCGGGGTAATGCCTAGGAAAATTGATCCTTGAGTATGGCTTAAAATAAAATAATTAAATAAAGCAAAATAACCACTCTGCAAGCAAAGGTGATCTTTAGCAAGTTTTTGAATTTATGGACTCCTGTGGCGAATCTGAAAGTAATTGTGCCCCTATTCTCTTTGAGACATTTTTTTTTTTGACAGGCAGAGTGGACAGTGAGAGAGAGAGAGACAGAGAAAGGTCTTCCTTTTCCACTGGTTCACCCCCCAATGGCCGCTGCGGCCGGCGCATCGCGCTGATCTGATGGCAGGAGCCAAGTGCTTCTCCTGGTCTCCCATGGGGTGCAGGGCCCAAGCACTTGGGCCATCCTCCACTGCACTCCCGGGCCACAGCAGAGAGCTGGCCTGGAAGAGGGGCAACCGGGACAGAATCCGGCGCCCCGACCGGGACTAGAACCCAGTGTGCCGGCGCCGCAAAGCAGAGGATTAGCCTAGTGAGCCGCGGCGCCGGCCTCTTTGAGACATTTTTATAAAGTATGTACTTATTAAAATGGGCCTGAATGCTTCCAGATACTTCTCTCTAAGCAACTTGGTTTCGCAGGATCCTGCCTGGCCATTCTTAGGCCTTATAATGGCTATCAAATTCATTAAAATTGATGCATTTTACATTGGTTTTTGCAAAGCTCTTTATCTGTAAGCCGCTGCTTGTCATTCCAGATGTAAACAAAAAGAGGCAAAAAGAATTCAGACCACTGCCCACTGCTTGCATGAAGAATAGTTTACTCACATGCAGGCTTCTTCTCCTCTGCCTTCCCTCCCTACACCCAGAGACCTCTGCCTTCCCTAAATCCGCACTCTGATACCTCACTGTCTCTGTGGCCCTCTCATTTATGTCAAAACCTAAGTCAACCACTTGCCTTCTGGTTTCCCCAGGAGCCTCAGGTGTCTTCTCAAGCACCTCTCAGGCCCCACCCACTTGTTTTGTTTTGTTTTGTTTGGCACTTTACAGATTTACTGCAAAACCTTTTCTGTAAAATGGTGCTGGGATAGCCCAGCAGACTTCAAGAACAAAGGAAATCTTTGAAGATGATTAACATCATTGGCTGGTATGTCAATGCAAATAAGAGAAATAATGATTTTTGCAGGCGGGAAGTAGCAAGCCCAATCACTGAACACTTCTGATTTTTATCTTTAGACTACTCCACAGCATCACACAACAACATTGCCTTCAATCAAGTCGTGTTCTCTGAGGCAGCAAAAGCCTGCGATCACTTTAAAATAAGAAAAAACAGAGACAAATAGCTTTTCTCTACGAAACCTTGACCTAACACTCCAAACAGCCAGCATGTAACATTAATAGAAATCACTTAAAGTGGAAGTCATAAGGTTAAGTTATCCACAGAAAATAATTCTTTAGCATCAAATATCAAAATCTAACACGTAAAATTTTACTCTACTGTTATTACTGTAAAATCTGCAATATTTAGAGTAAGAGCATGCCAAACAAAGCAGCATTTTACTAAGCATCTATTTATTTCGGATTTTATGGATCTACACTGTGAAAAACAGTTCATTTGGTTGGTCTATAGGTAAACAAAGAACAGGTTTTTTCTCAAACTGCGTTATTTCGAAGTAGGTTATCGCTTTTCATTCTCTCACCCCAGGATTCCCCCAACAGTGGTCTTCATGAGACACCGGACACTGGTGACGCACACCTGCGTATGAATGCACATATTACCCTTCCACTAAGGGCTGTTCAAAGAGGAGATCTGTTTCTTCTATTCTAGTGAATTGTAAGTTACCTCCCTCCCTTCTCTTTGGCTCTCTCCTTACCTATCCTCTTGCAAATGGATGTAGGAATGCTGTGCTTTCTATAAATGGGTCACGATGATTCTATTGCACATTTGAAGAACATATGTGTACATTGGTTTCAGGAGGAAGGATCAGTAAATCCCACTGCCAGTTGTAGTGTCCCCTACTGTTTTGTCTCTGGCAATAAAAACACCCTACAAATATACTCACCTATACCCATGAACCCCTAAAACTTACACCTACATTTTCAGTCTTTTCTCTGAGTTCCTGTTAGGCTTATAATCAGAACAATACACGAATGTGTTTAATTGCCTTTCCATTGATAGTTGGTCTCCCCAAAATAATATCAAACTCATTCATAGATGATGTACGATTTTCCAGATTTAATAATATGGAAGTTGAGAAAAGGGGTAAAAAACAACATGGTCTCCTTTTTATCTAATATCATTTTTAAAAAGAAGACATGTTCTGATTCAGTAATGCAAAGCCTGAATCCATCTTTGGAACTCATGCATGAGTAACAAATTCATCTTTATATTAGGGGGCAAGGTTCAAGGCAAATTTCTCTGGAATGACTGCAGCCTACAACATATTACCAACTTTAGTGGAAATCAAATGACTTGGAAAGTTAGCCTAGTCCATTCTGACAATGGTGATGTCAACTTGGCCCAGGACAACTAAGAATGATTTTAAAAGTATATACTACATATCTGGTAGATATAATTAATAGACTAACAGAGTTCTGAAAAAGAAAACAAACCAAAAAAAAAACACTGTGTATATCAATCTTACTGTAAAATTTCTTAAAAGTTCAAGGTCAGGTATGGTGGCACAGTAGGTTAGGTTCTAACTTGAGACATCTATATCCTATATTATAGTGCTTGGTTTGAGTCTTGGCTACTCTGTGCTCTGACACACCTCTCTGCTAATAAAGTGGACGAAGACCCAAGTACCTGGGGTCCTGCCACCTACATAGGAGGCCAGATTCAGTTTCTGGCTCCTGGCTTCAGCCTAGCCTAGCCCTAGCTACTGCAGGCATCTGGGGAGTGAACCAGTGGATGGAAAATATCGGGCTCTGTGTTTGTGTGTGTGTGTGTGTGTGTGTGTGTTTCTTTTGAAGAAATAAAATATTTAAAATTCCTTAACTAAAAGTTATAATATAGAGGAAGTTTTCTTCTTTAACATATTTAGAAGTTATAAAATCTCAACAAAATATAATATATTTAATTTTTACTTAGTTTTTAACACATCCAATGTGATTTATAGATACAATTCTAGGGTCATAGTGATATTCCCCTCCTCCTCCCTTCCTCTCTCCCCCTCTATCCTTCCCACCCTTCTTCCTTCTCCCTTTCTCTCTTTCGTTTAGATAGTAAAACATAATATTAAAATATCTTCGGGGGCTGGTGCTGTGGCTTAGTGGGTAAAGCTGCCACCTGCAGTGCCAGCATCCCAAATGGGCACAGGTTCAAGTCCCACCTACTCCACTTTAATCCAGCTCTCTGCTATGGCCTGGAAAAGCAGTAGAAGATGGCCCTAAGTCCTTGGGCCCCTGCACCTACATGGGAGACCCGGAAGAAGCTCCTAGCTCCTGGCTTTGGATTGGTGCAGCTCCACCTGTTGCAGTCATTTGGGGAATGAACCAGCAGATGGAAGATTCTCTCCCTCTCTCTCTGCCTCTGCCTCTCTGTAACTCTACCTTTCAAATAAATAAATAAATAATAATTCCTGTGGTTGGGGCCGGCGCTGTGGCTCACTTGGTTAATCCTATGCCTGTGGCGCCGGCATCCCATATGGGCGCCCGGTTCTAGTCCCGGTTGCCCCTCTTCCAGGCCAGCTCTCTGCTATGGCCCGGGAGTGCAGTGGAGGATGGCCCAAGTGCTTGGGCCCTGCACCCGCATGGGAGACCAGGAGGAAGCACCTGGCTCCTGGCTTCGGATCAGCGCAATGCGCCGGCCGTAGCAGCCATTTGGGGGGTGAACCAACGGAGGGAAGAACTTTCTCTCTGTCTCTCTCTCTTACTAACTCTGTCAAATAAATTAATAAAAAAAAAATTCCTGTGGTTAATCTTGAAGAAATAGGTTACAATATCATAGCTGGGGTGGAAGGTGTATCCTAAAACTTTTCTTTTTGGCAATTGTTACTTCACTAGAAATAAAGAAATTAAATAGAACAATGTACTAATAAATTTCAAATATATTAATTGATTCATTATTGGAACTATGTTCATAAAAATGAACTTGAATTGGCTCTTGATAAAAATATGATAATGGCATTTAAATAAAAAGTTAACAAAAGGTATATATTGAGGTGGGAACAGCGGTTAAGTGAGAAAAACTAAGGGTAGTTGGAAAACACCAAGTTTCTGGCAGTCACATGAGCTAACACATCATATCAATCTGTCACAATTAACAGATTTGCATAGTTAGAAAACACAATGGCAAAAAAAAAAGAGTATCAAAGTGTTTGGGTCCAGGTCATGCTATAAAGTAGGTGAGTCTGGCAGTAGAGTAGTTGAGCATGTTATTTTATCAAAAAGCATATATCCATGAGACTGGAGTGTGAATAATAATAAGATCATATTTACTGGATGTCAGCATAACAGACTGTATAGACTTATTTTAATCTTTTTTAAAATCTTTTTATTTATTTAAAGATTTATTTATTTATTTGAAAGTCAGAGTTACAGAGAGAGGAAAAGCAGACAGAGATAGAGGTCTTCGATCTGATGGTTCACTCCCCAGTTGGCCGCAATGGCTGGAGCTGCACCCATCAGAAGCCAGGAGCTTCTTCAGGGTCTCCCATGTGGGTGCAGGGGCCCAAGGACTTGGGCCATCTTCTACTGCTTTCCCAGGCCACAGCAGAGAGCTGGATGGGAAGTAGAGCAGCCGGGTCTTGAACCGGCACCCATATGGGATGCCAGCACTTCAGGCCAGGGCATTACCCTGCTGTGCCACAGCGTTGGCCCCTGTATTTTAATCTTATAACCCATGGGGCTGGCGCTGTGGCACAGTGGGTTAACGCCCTGGCCTGAAGCGCCGGCATCCCATATGGGCACCGATTCTAGTCCTGGCTGCTCCACTTCCCATCCAGCTCTCTGCTGTGGCCTGGGAAAGCAGTAGAAGATGGCCCAAGTCCTTGGGCCCTGCACCCACTCAGGAGACCTGGAAGAAGCTCCTGGCTCCTGGCTTCAGATCAGCACAGCTCTGGCCGCTGCGGCCAATTGGGGAGTGAACCATCGGATGGAAGACCTCTCTCTCTCTCTCCCTCTCCCTCTCCCTATGTAACTCTGACTTTCAAATAAATAAATCAATCTTTAAAAAATCTTATAACCCATCTTTTCCTGTTTCCCAGTGTCTTACTCTGAGAGGGAATGGATCAGAAACCAGAATAATGTTTGCAAGTCTAAACTAGCCTCAGAATGGGCCAGCTTTGGCTATTGGGAGGCAAGGAACTGTGCCTGGCCACTTTCAACATTGGCACCTGTTGGAGGGTGTGCATGCTTTAATTCAGTAATTGAATTTCCAGTACAGGATGTTCACATTCCACAGATCTGAAAGGGTCTGCTTCACAAGACTACAGCTGATACTATGTGGCAAAGACAACACCATCCATTGTTATCCAGAGACGTACAGGACAAACAAGGAATGTGGGCCAAATGTGTCATCATCGTGGCAGCACACTCAAGGACAAGGGCAAGAGTAGTGTCCACACATTTCAAAATAATTCCCAATGAGCTAGCTAAATTACTTCTTTTGCTGTATGTCATTTTCCCAAAGGGTGCATAAATGAGCTGTCAGGATTAGGGACTGATGATATTTGTTGTAACAAGATTTAGCCTGCAGAGAGTTGTGAAACCTGGAGCTGTTATAGAAATTACATTTGGCTCCTTGAGCAGCTTCATGAGACTCTCCTATGAGCCAGACTTAGCGTTAAATGATGGGGCAGGTTTGGAATGTGGCCAGGACAACAGCATTAAAAGGATCTTTATTGCAACAGAAAACTACCACACCGAACATGCACAGAAGACTAGAAAGAGCAAACCTCCCCAGGCACCTCCCTCACTCTCACTAAGATGGATTAGAAAAAGACAATCTGAAATGTGGCAGGAGTTGCCACAGTCCACAGCAGCACTTGGATGTTATGAAGCTACCTTTACTGTTCGTGGTAGCCAAGACACACAGTAACAACAGAAGCTAACATTTATGGGCACTTACTATGCACCAGGTATTGTGTTCGCTCATCTACATGGATGATCTCATTTATTCCTCACCACAAAGCAAAGAGGTCAGTACTACTTTTATCCCTATTTGTGATACATGGCAATGACAGCTTTAATCTATCCCCCTTTCTTTACCCACATCCTTTGCTGTGACGTTTGCAGTACCTCTCACTAAGAATGCAGACTCGATTGTCCTACTCTGTAAATCCGGGCTGGTCTTGTGACTTGCCTTGGCCAACAGAAAGGCAGTCATGCCATTACGCCAGTTCTGAGCCTGGGCCTCAGGCCTCATGGGTTCCGCTTACTCACTTGCACCCCTGCCGTCACCAGGAAGACAAGCCCAGGCTGGCCGGCTGAAGGAGCTAAGACACACGGAGCAAAGCCCAGTCATCCCAGCCACCTCTGCCAAAGCCAACTTAGAGCAACCAACTCAAGAACTCAGGAGCAAGCCCAGCCACAATCAGCAGTGCTGCCTAGGGATGTGTCACTGACTCCAGATGCATCAGCAGTAATTGCTTATTGCTGAATGCCAATGAGGTTTCACGACGGATTGGTACCCACCATTAAGGTAGTAACAACAACAAAAGGTGGCAACAGAAATGTGTGCACCCTCCACACATACGACAACAGGCTCACACAGGTTACCTCATTGAGCCAAACTGGTAAGAGAAGAACTGGGCTATGCAACTTTGCAGAAAACTAGATGTTGTTAAAACTCAAATCATATTGGTTTGCCTTAATTTGGGTAGAAAGTTTCTCTAGAACTTATCTTGATCGTCAAAGTTGGTATCATTTAGTAGAGAAACTGAAACCCTAGGAAGCCAGAAAGAATATCCTATTTTTGCATGACTGGATTGAAGAGAACTTTATCTGTATAGTGGCCTTACTGAGAGCAATGCTCCTGAGTGGCAGCATCTGCAAGGAACAGAGAAAGCATCAGGATCAGGCCAATGCTATAATGCATGACATTGACCTTCATGTGACTTCTGCCATCAACGTTTACTCAACCACTGAGAGAAACGGTGAGCAGGGGAATTGGAGGACATAAAGAATATTAATGGCAGCGCATCAATTCAATTATCTTAGCTCACTAATGAGGCGAACTCCTAGTGTAGAGAGGTTGCAAGTTCAAATTCCACCACAGCAATTGGACCCGGGTGGGTTTTTAAGCCCATAACACCAGCTGCAGCAGGATCGGGTGGGAGGAGAAGTCTTCACAAGAATTGCTACCAGAATTGCTTACTCACAGAGCAGCTCACAATAATGGTAGATAATTTAGGGCATCTATGGTATTACTTGGTGACACGAACAATGTCTTTACTGTAAAGGGCGAAAAGTTACGAGTGCAGGAGGAATTAGTGACCTGCTTATATAGTAAATAAATTTTTAAATTTTATTTATTTGACAGAGAGACAAAGACCTACAGACAGAAAGAGATCTCTTATGTGCTGGTTCAACCCCACCAAATACCTGCAACAGCCAAGGAGGGGCGCTAAAGCTGGAAACCAGAAACAATCCAGGTCCCCCACAGGAGTGGCAGAAACCCAATTATGTGGATCATCACCACAGTTGCCTAGCGTGTGAATTAACAGGAAGCAGGAGTCGGGAGCCACAGCTGAGAGCTGAACCCAGGCACTCTGATGTGGGACATAGGGACCCTAACTGGCAGCTTAACCACTCAACCCAGCTCAATAAAGTCTAAGCCCAAAGTGTAGTCAAAGATTTACTCTGCTCTACTTAGATTAACCTTCATCCTTTACGGAAGAGACCAGTGACTTTAGCTTTGATCTGAAGGCTGACAGAGACTCTCTCCTCGAGCAAACCTTAGTCAGGCTCCTCTCCAAGCCATCTTCTCAACTAAGCTTCAGTTTCGCTTCCCTGCCTGCCCCTGCCACCCCCATACAGTTCTGGCTGGGCCTGTCCAGCCCAGTTCTAGCAAGAATCCTGCTACATCACTTTAGAAGTAATCCCCTACCCTTGACTTGATCACCATGGAATACCTTCAGCAAGAATCCTGTTAAGTTGGATTGGGACTTGACCCACCCTTAATGTCTCCCGTTAGTAATTTTGCATCCACAGACCCCACATTCTGCTCATTGGCCACAAATTTCCAGCTGTCTTTGTTATATATGGTATTGCACCTGATCTTCCTCCCCTATTGCAATAGATTTAACTCCTATTGCAAATAGTGCTCAATAAAGTCTTCCTTAATATTTTTATTTGATAAGTGTCAAAATAATTTTTTTCTTTAACAAAATTCATCGTATGAAAAAACACAGAAAACTTAACAGAGCACCAAAAAATTTTTACTGGCAGGATGAATAAAGGTAAGTAGTTTGGGGATATAGTATCTACAATGAAAAAAAAAAACACAATATGGCTCAATACAGAATATGGCTCAGCCAAAATGTTAGAATACAAACCCCAACTTTGCTGAATTTTCTAGAAAATTTCATAGTTAAACAAAAAAAGACCTTTTATGGGTCAGCCTTGTGGCGCAGTGGGTTAAGCTGCCATCTGCAGCGCTGGCATTCCATATGGGCACCAGTTCAAGTCCTGGCTGTTCCATTTCTGATCCAGCCCCCTGCTAATGCACCTGGGAAAGCAGCAGAAGGTGGCCCAAGTGCTTGGGCCCCTGCCATCCATGTGGGAGACCTGGAAGAATCTCCTTGCTTCAGCCTGGCCAAGCACCAACAGTCACGACCATTTGGGGAGTGAGTCAGTGTATAGAAGATTTCTCTCTGTGTGTCTCTCCCTCTAACTCTGCCTTTCATATAATTATAATAAATTTAAAAAAAAAAAAAAGAAAGAAAAGGAAATACTGGAAATTGAGCTCAAAGTGTAAACCGAACCAAAGATACACCTGCAAATCACCTTAGATTAAATCTCTGATAATAAGCTTCTTCTTTTTTTTTTTTTTTTTTTTTTTTTTTTGAGAGGCAGAGTTAGACAGTGAGAGAGAGAGACAGAGAGTAAGGTCTTCCTTTTCCATTGGTTCACTCCCCAAATGGCCACTACGGCCGGCGTGCTGCGCAGATCCAAAGCCAAGAGCCAGGTGCTTCCTCCTGGTCTCCCACGCGGGTGCAGGGCCCAAACACTTGGGCCATCCTCCACTGCCTTCCCGGGCCACAGCAGAGAGCTGGACTGGAAGAGAAGCAACGGGGACAGAATCTGGCACCCCAACCGGGACTAAAACCTGGGGTGCCAGCGCCACAGGCAGAGGATTAGCCAAGTGAGCTGTGGCACTGGCCATAAGCTTCTTATTGTTTACCTCTTTCTTCTAAGAATTATACAAACACAAAAATACAATGTCAACTGATTGGAGTTGATTGAATTTTCACTGTATTTATCTTTAAAATACTGAAATATTACAAGCAAAACTTATTCTAAGTGTTTCCTACGTTGAAAATCCTAAGAAACAGGGGATGGGTGATGTTTTTTAACATAATAGCTGAATATTAGGACAAAGTATTTTTCAGAGAAAAACAAAGGAATGGAACCCTGACTTGAGGCTAAATTGTCTGGGCCTGAACCCCATCTAAAACCTTTTTCAAACCATATAACTCAGGGAATTGACTTAAACCTTTTTTAATGTAAATATTTTATTTATTTATTTATTTGAGAGGTAGAGTTACAGACAGTAAGAGAGAGAGAGAGACAGAGAGAAAGGTCTTCCTTCCGTTGGTTCACCTCCCCAATTGGCCGCTATGGCCGGAGCGCTGCGCCAATCTGAAGCCAGGAGCCAGGTGCTTCCTCCTGGTCTCCCATGCAGGTGCAGGGGCCCAAGCACTTGGGCCATCCTCCACTGCCCTCCCGGGCCACAGCAGAGAGCTGGACTGGAAGAGGAGCAACTGGGACTAGAACCCGGCGCCCACATGGGATGCCAGTGCCGCAGGCAGAGGATTAACCTACTACGCCATGGCACTGGCCCTGACTTGAACTTTCTAAGCCTCAATTTCCTCATCTAAAAAATGGGGGCACTAACAGCACTTCCAGAGTCTTTGTGAGGATTAAATGAGTTCACACAGAGAATGCACTTAGAAGACTCCTGGACACCTAGCTAAACCGGTAAAACCTAACTACTGCTATTATTGTCAGCACCAGATTTTAAAACCAGGATGTCCGAACTATGACAGGCACAGTACTCTACTCGCACAGGCACACAATCCCTTCCCTTCCTGGCTTTTGTTAGCATTGTCACTTAACCTCCATGGATGTGGATATCTATATCTAGGGCATTTACTTGTATATTACAGATACAAATTAACATTAATAAGAAGAATTAAATAGGAACGAAAAATATCAACTGACAATTTTAGACACCCTTCCCACACATACCTCACCCTCTCTCCTGTCATTGAAGTCACGAACATACGCACTAGGACTTGTGACAGGAGGACGAGAGCATCATTCCTCTTACGTGACAATACCTCATAATTCCCTGCAGAAGTCCTACTTTCATATGTATAACATTCCACAAAAGCAACTTTTTAAATGCTCAGCTAGCAGGACATATTTTAAAAGTTTTATTTATTTGCTTGAAAACTGGCATGACAGATAGAGAGGGAGGAGGTAAGGAAGAAGAGAAAGAAAGAGATCTTCCGTCTGCTGATTCACTTCCCAAATGCACACAAGAGCCAGGACAGGGCCAGGTTTAAGACAGGAGCCAGAATCTCCAGTGTCTCACATAGGCGACAGAAATCCAAGTTCCTGGGCCATTGTCGGCTGCCACATAGGAGCATTAGTAGGAAGCTGGATAGAAAACAGAGGTGGACTTGATCCCAGGCACTCAGATGTGGGATTGGCCATGGTAAGCCAGACTTAATCTTACATATTTTTCAATTACACTAATACATGATCTTCATGTTAGTACGGTAAAAAATTAAGTTCTATGACATATAAGGTTATGATTTTGGGGTTCTGAAGATTGGAGATGGCAATGGAGATAGAGAGGGGGAGGGAAGGAGGAAGTGTGAATATAAAAGTCACAAAATGTCCTCTGCAGGATATCTTTAGTTTTGCTCTCAGGGTATTGACCAAAATATTTCTTCAAGGATTATTTATTTATTTGAAAGGCAGAGGTACAAAGAGAGGAGAGACAGGGAGATCTTCCATTCACTGGCTCACTCCCCAAATGACCCCAACAGCCAGGGCTGGGTCAGGCCAAAACCAGGAGCCTGGATGGGAAGTAGAAGAGCTGGGTCTCGAACCAGCGTCCATATGGGATGCTGACTTTGCAGGCAGAGGCTTCACCTGCTATGCCACAATGCCAGCCCCAAGGTTTTTAATGTACAGGATTTCATATGAAAATCTCTATTTCTGACTGCTCTTGAAAAAAACAAAAAAATAAATAAAAACCAGAAGCCTAGGTGGCAACCTAGGTCTGCATGAAAATAATTGGCTAGAGATGAGTGTCATCTGAATTCTGGATAGCACATTCACTCCCGTTCACCACTAGCGTGTCCCAGGCAACAAAGTCAAATGCAATTACTATTTATCATTACACTTGTCCTGACTTCTGTTTGCATCCCATCAGCTTTACTCCTGCATGTTATTTAATGTTACTCATTGACCGTCAGACTGCTTGAGCTTGGAACTTGCGGGTTTGACTTGCCCCAGTCCTTCACATCCCGCGGGCACGGAACATCTTCAACTTGGAAATTCTACCACATGCTGTCCCTGAGTCAAGGAGAAGTTCGTCTCCCAAGCACTTGCCGGAGAGAACGGTCTGGAATGTTTCCTCCTCTAAGAAGGTATCCCAGAAAATGTGAAGGCTCCTCACCAGTTCGTGCCTCGACTCCAACCCTCACCCTTGTGCCCAGGCCGGGACTCTTCGTATTGCTTGAGCCCGTCCTCTCGGACAGGAGAGCCTCCCCTGAAAGCCAGTCAGCCACTGTCCGGCATTGCCGACTTCGCAGTCCTGGTTACTCGCACCCTCTCTCCTAGTGACTGAGCCCTGCCATGCTGAGCCCAAGTGATTCTTTAATTCTTTACCCTGGCAATGCCCAATATGGTAGCCACGCTGCAACTGAACACTTAGAAAGTGGCCAGTCTGAAGTGAGATACACTGTAGTACAGGTTACATATGGCATTTCAAAGCTTAGTATGAACAAAAGCATATAAGCCACCATATTAGTAACATTAATTATGCACTGAAATGACAATATTTTAGATAGATTAAAGTAAACAAAATATATTATGAAAATTAACTTCATCTATTTCCTTTCACTTTTTTTAGTGCCACTACAAGAAAAAATTAAAATTACGCATCTGCCTTGTATCTGAGTTCTATAACACTGAGCTTCTTTGGACCACAAAGACAACGACTGTCCAAAGAGCTCAGCGGCTCCCTACTCTCACGCCACTATCCTTTCCCTCGAGTGTAAGCAGGCTTGCGGATAATCCCACCTGGGTTAAGGCTCGGCCCTAACCCAGGCAGATAGCACTTTTCAAAGGAAAATTAAACATTCCAGGGAGAAAAAAAGTAACAAGCCTGCAGGTCACACACGAGATTTGGCATAGTCCATTGAAAACAATCCGAATCACAGAAATCGTCAATACTCTGAAAACTGAAGCAGTTAGTTGCACTAATGCAACAGGTCTTAGAAAATGAAATGTTACTGCAGAAGTCAACAGGCCTGGCCTGCTCTCATGAATCACCAGAGCTCGTTTTTGGTGGTAACAGGAGACAAAGGAACAAGGCAAAGGCCTTGCTGCTCAAGGTGTGAAGTAAGATCTTGGGTCCTACCCCGAATCCAAGTCTGAAAGGTGCTGATAAAATGCAGGAAGATACTGCATTTGTACAAGAACATCCTCACGTGATTCATGTACCACTTAAGTTTGACAAGTACCTGAGGTTTAACCTTCTGATCATATTCATTTGCTTAGTAAACTTTTTTTGGTAAATAAACAACAGCAGCCTTTAGCCTGAGTGAGAGACCCTGGAATTTGCCCCACTAGGGATCTTTCTGTTTTTTTCTTTGGGTTGTAGCTTATAATACAGAATGTTTTTCAAATAAATCAGTGGTTCCAGGTGGTTCTTGGATGGGAGCCCTGTAACTAGGTTATAAAAAGCCAGATATTTCTCTTAGAAGTTTCCAACTTATACATTCCCTGAGGTAAACAGCTTCAGCATAATAAGGGAGGCAAGTAATATTACGTCCAAGGGATCAGTATCCGTGCAACTATCAAACTACCCCACGGACATCAAAATAAGGGTAGAAACTGCCAAAATCAACTTTATTTTAGAATGTCACACCCAACACATGAAAAAGGAACTCTTGCACCAAAACTGAGAAAAACAAATTTAATCCACATACTTTTCATATTATTTAAAATTCTTCTACTGCCAAAAACAACTTGTGCTGTATATGAAAAACAAAACCTCTATCATTTCTTAATTGTTTTTAATATTCTTCCCAGAGCTTATAATGTTACCACTATGCTCAGCTGTTAAGTTCTCCACCCATTTACTCAGACCAACGTGCAACAGAAAAGATACAATGAAAGCACTAATTTCAAAATCAGACATTAATGCCTCAGTGGAATTATTTGCAAGAGAACCTTCAGGTTCAGATACAGCACCTCAAACTTCACAGAAAATTCCCCCAAAGTGCCCAACAGCAATAAAAACAAATACAAGTAAATGTACTTATATTTATAGTTTTCCAAAGGAAACATCAGTGCAAGACACACAATGTATTATGTATTGCTACATAACACCAACTATGTGCAACATCATGAGTTCACACATGTTGTTATGCCGTTTCCTTTCAATTCAATGTTTATTACCCATCTGCCTCCAAGATGCTCTGATATTCATATCTGATTGACTTCATGGAATATTTACTAGTTAATCATGCCTGGATACACCAAAAACAAAATTCACATACAACACAATTGGTTAAATCCAAATTTCTAATTCAAAATACACCCTCTCAATAGAAAAAATGAATACTCTGATTTAAAAATGGGCAAATAATCTGAAAAGACATTTTTTCAAAAAACATAGGCAAATACCAAGTAGGATCTGAAAAGGAGCTTGATATCACTAATTGCCAGGGAAATGCAAATCAAAAAATAAGAGGATATCACTCCACATCTGATAGTATAGCTATTATAAAAAAAATCAAGAGATAACAAGTGTCAGTGAGAACACGGGAAAAAAGAACACTTGTACACTCTTCGTGGGAAAATAAACCGGCACAGCCATTATAACAAATAGTCTCAGGATCCTCTAAAAATTAATAAAGGAACTACCCTATGATTCAGCCATCCCACTACTGCTTATATATCCAAAGGAAATGAAGAGACATCTATACTCCCATATTCTTTGGAGTATTATCCACAATAGTCAAGCTACTGAATCAACCTAAATGTCTCATCAGTGAATGAATGAATGAAGAAAATATGTATACACACAGACAGCGAAATATGATCCAGCCATAAAAAGAAGGAAATCCTCTTCCAGTCCAGCTCTCTGCTGTGGCCCGGGAAGGCAGTGGAGGATGGCCCAAGTCTTGGGCCCTGTACCCGCATGGGAGACCAGGAGGAAGCACCTGGCTCCTGGCTTCGGATCAGTGCAGCGCACCAGCCGTAGCAGCCATCTGGGAGGTGAACCAATGGAAGGAAGACCTTTCTCTCTGTCTCTCTCTCTCTCTCTCTCACTATCTAACTCTGCCTGTCAAAAAAAAAAAAGAAGGAAATCCTGCCTTTTGTGACAACATAGATAAATATACAAGACATGTTGCTACATGAAGTAAGCTAGACACTGAAAGACAAATACTGCATAATCTCACTTATATGTAGAACCTAAACAAAAGTTGAATTCCTAGAAGCAGGAAGTAAAGCTGTAGTTGCCAGGGGCTGAGGGGGAGATAAGAGATACTAATCGAAGAGTACGAACTTTCAGTTATGAGTAAGTTCTGGGGATCTACCATACAGGCTGGTGACTATGGTTACTAATAATGTGTTATATACTTGAAATTAGGTAAATCTTAACTGTTCTCACCACCTATACATCCCAAAGGTAAACAAGTATGGAGATAAATGTGTTAATCTAATTGCAGTAATAATTTCACAATGTATATCAAATCATCATTCAGTACACTTTTGAATATGTACAATTTTCAATTGTCAAATGTGCCTCAATTAAGGTAGAATTAAACACACACACACAATTTCTCTCTCTCTCTCTTTCTCTCTCTCTCTCTCCCCCAGTGCAGCTGAAAGGGAAAGAGCAGATCATGTTCCCACGGTGACCTCAAACTTCAACGAGACCTAGACTTAGACCTAGTTTATTCACTCTCCCACTGCCCTGCACAGTGACTTCACACCACCTCTCCTCTCCTCTAACCTTCACTATCTCTTCATAGATTCCTTCCCTCATTTGATGACCTTCCTCTGCCTGTATTTCACTGACATGGTTAAAGAATCCAAAGAGAATACCTATAGAGCTCTGCCTTGTGGAAGGCTGCCATTGACCTGCTGACTACAACCTTGGCACATCTGGCTAGCTCAAGATGATGTTTCCACATCTGGGGAGCACCACTTACCATCTCCTTCTTGCCTTCCTGGAAGTGCACATCCACAAACATTTTCCCAACAACATAAGGCAGGGCACTTTCAATAAAGTTTACACATTTGTCCCACTGAGGCAGCAATGTTGTAGTCCCCTGGATTACCTGTGGAAGATAATTGATGCACACTGAGCTTCCCTTGAATAAAACCTATCATTTAAAAAAATCCAAACAACCTGAAGAAAATAGTCTATAAAACATTGCACACCCAACCCATATACATGTCCGACAGAGGCAAAGGTAAAATCACATGAAGAAAAAAACCTCTGCTTCTCCCCAATTATATTTAAAACTCAATGAAAATATTCTGACAGTGAAAAACAATATACTTCTCCTTCTCTTCCAATTTTTTTCCATTAAACCAAGGATCCAGATGATGATGGCTTTTCTGAAGTCACCAGGGACATAAGAGGATGCTGTTCAAGGGTCCAGACAGTATTTCATGTCTACTGAGGAAAAACATCTCTGGAGAACTGAAGTTCCCCTACGAGAGGTCTAGAATCAAAGGGTGATCAAAGTTCCTGACCAGAAGGGTTTCCTTTCTTTACACAGTACACCCAACAAGGCCGACCAGGAGAACATGGCTTACCATGAATAACCCAGGGAGCATATTTACATTGTGTCACAGCAAAGCTACACACTGGCAAACAGGCAAAATACAGGTGTAAACATTTTTCCATCTGTCCCAATTATACATTACAAGAAAACATTTATAAACAAGTGGGGAGCTTCCAAAGCAGGACTTGGAAGGCTCAAAGGTTTATTCATGGGAATGAAACAGAGAAATAAATACAGTTTCAGTTGCTCTCGGAGACTCAGGGTGTAGGCAGGCAGTGAGAGAGGGAGGCCTGAGGACGGGGACCGGAAGTGCCTCTTGCACAACAGGAGACCCTGGCTGTCCAAGCAGGGTGAACAGGATTAACACTGAAACACATCTATCTTTCTTCTGCTTTCTGGTGACATGACCCCTCTCGGAGATAAGGGATGGATCTATTTTTAAAACCTCTACAGAAAGAGATCCTACACCCTTCTTTGGCAATACAATATTATATTTAGCACGTCCTGCCCAAGAAACATCCCCTTATAGCTAACCTCAAATTTTCACACGCTACTTCTTACACCTTTCTGTCCCTCTCACACGGGCTCTTCACAGTAGGGGTAGAAAGCAGCTGGCTCGCATTTTTATGTGAGCCATAGGAGTTAAAAATACACACACGCACAAATCTACTTGTTTTTATCTTAACCCTTTGATATGACCTAAATATACACAGTTGGTTTTGTTCTCTATAAAGTGACTTTATATTCTAGTAACTTTAGAGGGTCAAATGTATCCAAAATAATCCAAGAGCAATGGCTTACTAAGAATCTCTGTACTTCTTAGTTTCTCAAATAAACTAAGACCTCTGTGAATGAAGTAGAGGCTTAGAAGATCTGATTTCACTTCACTTTAAATTGTTAGAGAAAGTAAACATAGACATATTATTTAAAAGCCAAGGGGCCAGCACTGTGGTGCAATAGGTTAAGCCTCTGCCTGCAGCGCTGGCATCCCGTATGGGCGTCAGTTCAAGTTCCAGCTGCTCCACTTCTGATCCAGCTCTCTGCTGTGGCCTGGGATAGCAGTAGAAGATGGCCCAAGTCCTTGGGCCCCTGCACCCACGTGGGAGACCTGGAGGAAGCTCATGGCTTCTGACTTTGGACTGGTGCAGCTCTGGATGTTGTAGCCATTTGGGGAGTGAACCAGGGGATAGAAGACCTTTCTGTCTCTCCCTCTCACTGTCTGTAACTCTACCTCTCAAATAAATAAATAAAATCTTTAAAAAAAAGCTACAACATCTTTAAGGTCTCTAGCGCTGGGAGAATTTCTCAGATACAAGCCGCAGAAACAAAGATGAGGCCGGCGCCGCAGCTCACTAGGCTAATCCTCCGCCTAGCGGCGCCGGCACACCGGGTTCTAGTCCCGGTCGGGGCGCTGGATTCTGTCCCAGTTGCCCCTCTTCCAGGCCAGCCCTCTGCTGTGGCCAGGGAGTGCAGTGGAGGATGGCCCAGGTGCTTGGGCCCTGCACCCCATGGGAGACCAGGAAAAGCACCTGGCTCCTGGCTCCTGCCATCGGATCAGCGCGGTGCGCCGGCCGCAGCGCGCCGGCTGCGGTGGCCATTGGAGGGTGAACCAACGGCAAAGGAAGACCTTTCTCTCTGTCTCTCTCTCTCACTGTCCACTCTGTCTGTAAAAAAAAAAAAAAAAAACAAAAAAAAAAAAAACAAAGATGAGAGGATTGCCTGTGTAAATCCAGAGGCAAACAAGGTAGGGGAGAGAAGCAAAGCTCGAGGAGCTAGGTGAGGAGGACAAAGAAAGTACTTCAGACCAATGATGGAGGTCTACAGGAGACAAAAGTGGGGCGGGCCTCCTGGGCCTAGCCGAATTAGGATAGATTCAAAGAGGAAAGATCCGCATAAGGTTAAAGCAAATACTCTAATGCCCAAATTGAAAATGAAACTTTCCCACCGAACACATCTAGCACACACTTCTTGAATAATCAGACTAATGAGAACAAAAGATAGCTGCAGTACACAGGTCACCCAAATGCATTCCTTCAGTCTAATGGAAATGGTGCTCCCTTGATCAACAGCTGCCCTTTCCCCACCCGCGTCAACCTCTTTGCCTTTTGTAACCACCTTTCTCTTGTCTGTTTCCATGACGTCAACCTTTTTATATTCCACATATAAATGAAATCATATAATATTTGTATTTAAGTTCCTGGTGACCAAAGTCAACAATACTATATATGTCAAAATTACTGAAAAGATTTTTTTTACCTTCTCAAGGTGATAGGCATGCTAATTAGCTTGACTAAATATTTCTATAATGTATACATAGACCAAGACATCAAATTATACCTCATAAATACATAAAATCATTCTCTGTTCGAGAAATAAAAAATGAAAACACAGTGACAAATATATCGCTAAAAATATGAAGACTATATTTATAATGACCTTGTTAAAATCACTGGGAAAAAAATGGGAATAATTTTATAAGAACAGGAAGGTAAAAACCATCTGACAGTGCCAAGTATTGCCCTAAATACATTTATACACCCCAACAAAGTAGAACTTGAGTATAGATTACTTTATGTAAGTTACACCTGAATAAAAAGGAAAAATCCCAAATAAAAATAGAGCTTGGGCTGTAAAGCTCCTTCCAATCCTCTAAGATGATTTTCTTTTATTAAATCAGTTAATATACAGACTGTTCCAGCATGTAAAGTTAGCCAGTGATGTAACACTGCAACCTTCTTCAACTCACCCGTGAGAATTCCAGCCACCTATATTGAAAACGCCTGCTGAGGTTTGGAATTCTGGAATAAACCATTCTCCATACCAAATAGTTGGCAATGGTCCTGTTAACAGAGAGAAATGAACATTTATTGTATTTTAGGTTGCTATCTGATGCTCTGCAGAATACTGTTGGAAAAACTCTTGGCAAAGAGCCAGGGAGGGATCTCTTGCTCAAACAAAAATGCAGCACTGCTGGAGAAATGACATAAGATGATTCAATGTCAACAAGTGCAACCAAAATTGGCTAGCCTTTCACCACCTGCTATAGATAGATGAAATGAAGATTCCAGCCCCAGGCCTCAGGATAAACATTTTGATTTCACTCTTAGAGAATAGAATCCGCTGTTGCTCAGCCTTCCG
The DNA here is from genome assembly GCF_051225735.1 of Oryctolagus cuniculus. Classification (NCBI taxonomy): domain Eukaryota; kingdom Metazoa; phylum Chordata; class Mammalia; order Lagomorpha; family Leporidae; genus Oryctolagus; species Oryctolagus cuniculus. The sequence continues at coordinate 7,826,189 of NC_142888.1, read as the reverse complement.
TATCTGAAAAATTGTGAATGCCTTCAAATTCTAAGGTAACTCGATACTATATGCATTCTCTGCCTTTGGAGGGTAACAGCAAATTATTGGCTAATAGCAATTCCCTAAATTTGTACCCCAGTTCTACACTTGCTAAGCATGGATGTTTGGGCAAGTCACTTAAGCCCTCTGATTTACCTTTCCTTGTAATACAATGAGGATGATCCCTAACTCACAGGAATGGTATCAGGTTAAAATAAATCACAAAATGTTTGACAAAGAATTCCCAGGATTTTGTTGTTGCCATCTACTTCCAAATATACATATAATACCATATGTTCATGTAATACTTATGATACATATTTTTAAAAATGTTACATTGCAAAGGTTGCCTTTTTCTATAAGCAAAAAGTACCCTGACTTCAGAATGATGTGTGATCTGAGTTAATTTCTAACCCAATACTGATGAATTTTTAATGACCTATGTCCTCCCAGTTGTGCCATTACCATGGTGATTAATAACACACATTCCTGAGATGGCTCTTGGGTCAGCTAGAAATGTGAGAGCAGTGTAACATGATGATGCTAACCAGCCCATTAAGAACAACTCACACTGTTATTTGCACAGTGCTCTAACACAGTGGATGAGCACTCCTACCAATAAAATATTTTTCAGTATATATCCCAATATATGATGCTTATTTAAATTTATACAGATATAGTTACAGACTAATATAGAAAGAATGTTTTAATAACTAGAGAATTAAAATTTCAAAAGATGAAATACAATAAAAATATTTTCAAACACCATTAGGTTCATTCCTTAAGATATATTATCCACATAGGATTAGATCAACACAAAAAGAAAAGTGGCTGTAAATCCACATTGCATATAGTCTTCTTGGCTATTTCAGAAATTTTTGACCTATCCTTATCAGATTTTGTTAGACCAACACTGTTTCGTCCTTGTCATCTGGTTAGCCAAGATGGCATACTAGCAGGAGGGAAGGATCACTCCTGCCAGTTTCTTCCCAGTTACTTGCGCTTATATTATCAGTAATAGCTTCAATTCCTATTTCTCTGCAAGAATTTTTTAAGGCACTTGTCCATGTTGTGAGACACATAAACTAGATAAATTAGGTAATAAAATTCATACATCTACAGCTGTCTACAAATGGCTCGAGATCCCTTTGAATATAGCAAATGAAAATAAACCCAGGAGGAGGACACTGCCTCCCTTCATGTGTGCCATATGGATCAAATGAAGGCCCGTGACCATCTATAATATAGAATTCAATAAATCTTAATTATTCTGAAATCTGAAAAAGTTTCTAGAATTTTCTTATTGGATCCAATGGCCCTTGCTGGGGTATGCACCAGTCCTCCACAGAGATCATTGCCCTCATCAACTAAGTCTAGCTCTTAGCTATGCTCTGTTGAGGTCATTATCATAAATATGCAGTTTTTAGCCATTCCTTCAGAGCTTTTGTTTGCATGTTCCTACTCCTAAACAAGACAAAATACTCACTGAGCATTTAATGTTGGCCAAGTATTGTGGCAGATACCATACAGAACATAAAGAACTATGAAAGCAGCACCTACAGTTAGAGAACTAAAAGTCTAGCTAGGGACACAGGACTTCATATTTCAGCTTCTTCCTATAACTGTGTTTATATTAAAAGGACAGACTAAGTATAAAAGGGATTCTTCATTCACTCACTCAACACATCCTGAATATTGAGAAATGTACTAATAGTTCTAGGAGCTGGGTAGATGGAACGGTGAGAAATATCTACTCTCCGATCACCTGAAGCACTGAGCAGGAGTGATGAGGCAAGTGTGTTAGTCATTATTCTGCAGACTGCAGCATTGAAAAATGGGTGCCAGATTCTCTACTGAAAGGACAACACACTTCAAAAGGGTAGGCTTTGCAAGGAGGACAGGGCTTGAGCTATGCCTTAAGGTTAGAAGGCTCTAGTGCGGTGGGGGCTAGCACTGTGGCATAGCGTTATGGTGGGTAAAGCTGCCACCTCCAACTACAGTATCCCATATGGCCACTGTTTCCATTCCTAGCTGCTGCACTCTGGATCCAGCTCCCTGCTAATGGTGTGGGAAGGCAGTGGAGGATGGCCCAAGTGCTTAGGTCCCTGTACCCATGTGGGAGACCAGGAGGAAGCTCCTGGCTTCAGCCTGACGCAGCCCTGTGAATGAGCAAATGGAAGACTTTTGTCTCTTTCCCTGTTTCTCTGTAACTCTGCCTTTCAAATAAATAAATAAATCCTTTTAAGAAAAAGACAATTTTGGTGTGTAGAGTAGGAACATGAACTCTAAATAACGGAGGAAGAGGCCTGCATGTTGGAGGGCAAGGTGAGCAGGATCATCACTCAAGGCAGTGGGGAGAAAGGCCAGCCACACCGGGGACACCTCGACAGCAATGAAGTTCTGGAGATAAGCATGAGCCTAACACAAAACACTGCTTGTCACGTGGGCAAGCTGTGCTGGATCCACAGGTGCAAATTAAAAGGGGGTCAATCACCAGCAGATGTGATTCCACAAATCCCAAAGATACTCCCTCAAAGGGTGGTGATGAGCCAGATCAACCAGGAAGTTAGGATGGGATACGATGAAGGTCCCACAATTGTGTCCCACAATTGAAGACGCAATGTGGCAGAATTATATTGGAGTTTCAGGAGCAAGGGCCTGTCTGGATCCTCTGATATTAGCCCACATAAGAATCTTACATTATCTTATGATCCTCACAGCACTGCTATAGGAGAGATGTTACTATGCCCATTTTATGTATAAGGAAACTTGAGGCTCATAACCATTAAGAAACTCATCACATAGAAGAGCTTCAACTGCTACAATCACCTGTAGTTGTTTTGAAAAGTCCAAATGCCCCAACCAACCAATTAAATCACAATCACTAGGATGAGACTTAGCAAAAATATTGGTTTTAAATCTACTCCCAGGGCCGATGCTGTGGTGTAGCAGGTAAAGCTGTCGCCTACAGTGCTGGCATCCCATACGGGCACCAGTTCGTGTCCCAGCTGCTCCACTCCCAATCCAGCTCTCTGCTATGGCCTGGGAAAGTAATGGAAGAAGGCCCAAGTCCTTGGGCCTCTGCACCTGCGTGGGAGACCCGGAAGAAGCTCCTGGCTCCTGGCTTCGGATCGGTGCAGCTCTGTTGTGGCCACCTGGGGAGTGAACTAACGGATGGAAGACCTCCCTCTTTCTCTCTGTAACTCTGCCTTTCAAATAAATCAATCTTAAAAAAAAAAATCTACCCTCACTAAGCCCAATGTGTGGCCAAATAAGTGAACCACTACAGTGAGCATTGAGGGCCAGACCAGAGGCGAGTGTGTCTAACTCTGAAACCACTGCACTCTTGCGCACCACATAGGGATCAAAGAGAACCTCAAATTCAGCTAAGATTTCTTGACCATTCATAGAGATTCCAAAACACTCCAAGAAAGGTAATTTGCAGATATCTGTGAGTATAAAAAGACAATAGTTAAGCTTTCTTGGCCAAGGAATTACCAAGATGATAGCATAACAACAAGAGATCTGAGCACTGGAAGATGGAGTGCGAGGAAACTCACACAGGGTGACAATGGCGCTGATGCTCCACTGTGCTATAAATAGGCTGACAGGATGCTATGGAGCACAGCTTTGGAGTGCTAATATCATCACGCCAGGAACAGCCACCACCATAATGACTGAATCACTGCCACCTAATGATCAAATATATCAAAAAAAAATCCAACTCAGCAACAGCAACAGTCCTGGAAAATAACACATCATAAATTTTTTTTGGTCCCAAAAAGCATTTTCAGCAGTATGATAACTTCCCCAAATGGCAATAAATAAAATAGAGGAAGAGAACCCACTACTAAGAGTGCAATATGAAATCCTTTTCCTGAATCCTCTGACTTGGAAGATTTTTTTTTAATGACAATTTTTTAAAGATTTATTTATTTATTTGAAAGTCAGAGTTTTACATACACACAGAGAGAAAGAGAGAGAGAGAGACAGAGACAGAGACAGAGAGAAAGGTCTTCTATCCGCTGGTTCACTCGCCAGATGGCCGCGACAGCCGGAGCTGCACCGATCTGAAGCCTGGAGCCAGGAGCTTCTTGCAGGTCTCCTACATGGGTGTGGGTGCAGGGGACCATGAACTTGGGCCATCTTCTACTGATTTCCCAGGTCTTAGCAGAGATCTGGATCGGAAGTAGAGCAGCCAGGTCTTGAACCGGCGCCCATATGGGATGCCGGCACTTCAAGTCAGGGCATTAACCTGCTGCACCACAGCCCTGGCCCCCATGACTTGGAAGATTTTTTACAAGAAGCCTTTGCTGGTCTTTCATGCACAGGTAGGCAGCCTGTCAAGTTTCCCCCACCCAACAATAAACCTTTTCCCTTACTCCAGTGTTTGGTATGTTTTTTTATGATCTTTCATTGGTGCTAAAACCTGGAACCAGGATCTCCCTTCGAACCTGTTGTCCCCTTGGGGATGGGAGCTGCCTCGGGATCCTGGACTTCTACCAACCACAAAACTCACCCCTGGACCTCCTTCTCTGTCACCAAACATTCTGAGGTCTCCAGCCAAACATCAGCCCTCCAAAATTCCTTAGGTAAAGTGGGGCAGGTGGAGGATCCTCTCATTGCGACTCTCTATGGGTTGTGGTTCTACGGGACTTCACCCTGAAGTCCTGGTACCAGGCAACACAACTCCTACAGCCTCGTACCTCTATGGACTGTGTCCAGGTAACAGCAGGTGTGGGTGATGACTCAATCCCCTGTTTCCCTTCTAAGGGCTATGCCCTGGGCTCTAGTGGGTGCATGGGAAACGACCCACCCTCTGTTCCCACATCAGATGGCTGTGATCTCAGGGACGCCTGATTTCCACCAGTCCAACTCTACAGGTCGCCATGGGAGCTTTGTCCCATATTCCATATGATCCTCCTCTCAGTTGTCTCCTACCTTGACAACCCATCTAAATGGCTGCTTAATGGCACATTTAACCCCAACATTATTGGGATCTCTACCACTTCTGTGAGCATTCGGAAAAGTGGAAGGAGATTTCCTATGTCTAAGCCTTCTATCTCCACTCATGTCCTCCGACTCAAACTCTCTTAACTTCCAAAGCTCTCTCTAAAAAGCCCAAACTCCGGCTCTCATCGTGTCACTCAAAGTATGGGAAATCTAAGCTCCTGCTCGCCCCTATCATAGAACCAGCCTTTGCCCAAGTCTACACCCCCTGCCTTATCTATGATCCTCTCTAACACCCTCCTCCAGGAGAAGCTAAGGCAAGTTTGCCATCAACCCTCCAGCCCTGGTCTTCCAATTGGTCTTCACTCTTCCCCCTCCAGATCCAATTTTATTGTAAGAATAGCAAGGGATCCTTTTGAACTCACAGTTTACTGTAAACAAGTCACCAACCCCAACCCCACCCTTCTTTTTTTTTTTTTTTTTTTTTTTGACAGGCAGAGTGGACAGTGAGAGAGAGAGACAGAGAGAAAGGTCTTCCTTTTGCCGTTGGTTCACCCTCCAATGGCCGCCGAGGCCGGCGCACCGTGCTGATCCGATGGCAGGAGCCAGGTACTTACCCTGGTCTCCCATGGGGTGCAGGGCCCAAGCACTTGGGCCATCCTCCACTGCACTCCCTGGCCACAGCAGAGAGCTGGCCTGGAAGAGGGGCAACCGGGACAGAATCCAGCGCCCCGACCGGGACTAGAACCCGGTGTGCCGGCGCCGCTAGGCGGAGGATTAGCCTAGTGAGCCGCGGTGCCAGCCAACCCCACCCTTCTGATGGCTCTTTTTTCTATCTAGAGCAAGCCAAACAGGACAAAGGATTGCAAATCAAGTCTTTTGATGGGTTTTGTCCCGCCTTGTAACTGAATGTCAAGCTGATTTTGGCAGGTCTCCTCAGTTCCTACAAACTCAATTTCCTGGTCCCATTAGCAAGCATTTCCTAGGGATTTTATTTAGCTCCGGGTTAACAGCAAAAACTGCCTCTCTCTCTTCCTAAACCTTCCTCCTCTGTTCTGCCCCTCCCTTTTAACCTGGCCACTTTGGCATCTATTCTGCCCTGTACCAAAGGGCCATAAAGCCCTGAGAGAAATTTCAGAAATTCTACACCCAAGTATCTCTCAACCTACGTGAAATAATGATCAAGGCTACGGGCCCTTCAAACCAGCAGGCTCACCGGGTTAATTACTATTTCCAGACATATCTCCTTTTGCATAACAGCCCCTTATTCTATCACCTATCAGATTCCCCTTAGGAATCTCAGGAGGGGTGCCCATCTGCTCTGATGGATGCCCTCTCCCATTAAACCTAGCATAATGGTAAACAATAACTTGCCAAACTTATTTTGCAATTTGTTTTAACAGGTTTCTGATGATATAGCAATGGGAAATCAGTACTCCATGAAACAGCAGTGGGTAATCAGTAACTCGTTATAGTCCCTAAGGTGGATTTTGCAGTCTCTGGTTTAATGTTACCAATTTATAGTTAGTTTTATAAAAAGAGTAGAATCCCATATGAATGCAATTAATTGAGATAGAGGTATGGTCTAATACCAACATCTTTACTCATCCAGGTGTTACTGCTAAATGTAAATTGGGTAAAGGCAGATGAGATAAATGTGTCTAAATGTAAACATTGGTACTCTTAACACCTTATATTCTACAGAAAAACTATTTGGGTTTGCTAACATGTTTTCATAAATTTTCCATATGGGTCAAAGTGATATATGCTACTTCTAGGCCTTCCCACATAAATCCACATGATCTCCCATGCTCTCTTTTCCCATCCACCAGCTAAATGGAGAGGATGCCAAAAACCTAGAGGAGGGCAGAGCCACATGATGGAGGGGGCCTGCATTCCTGAGTTGGCATTTGGAAGAAAGTTGACTTCAAGGGACATGCATGTTGGGCTGTTCCATGAGCAGAAGACATGATTTTTATTTTTCAAGCCAATGACAGTTTAGAGGTGCCTGTTAGAGCACTTGGCATGTCCTGATATGTCAACTCTAGGAACCCAAAAGGACCTTCCCAAAATGACACGAGACTACACCAGACACAAATTGCTTTTGATGACTTGGTTATTGAGGGGTAACACCACACAAGAGATACTCCATTTTGTCTTGATTTTCAACTCAAGTTATATATGTGCATGATATCTGCAGGTAATTGTTCTAATTTCTTCCCTCGGTGTTCGCTATGTTTACATTTGTCTACACTTTCAGTTACCAGACTAAAATCCCACCAATCATGGTTTTTCCTGTTCCCTGAAATTATCAAAGGTCCTACAATTCTACAGTCAAATCATCACCACAGAGTTGATTTTTCTAATACAATAAACCAAGACCCAGTCTATCCCCTGGTCACAAATTAGGCCTTTGTAGAAGTAAACTACAATTTCCAAAAGTACCTAATATTTTATAACTGAGGATAACATAGTCCCTAGAAGAAACCGACTCACTAGTTGCTATAGAATGAATGTCTAACATGGCAACTGCTACCTTTCAATGGAAATTACTAGCAAAATTTTAAGCATATTCAGTAACTCAACAGCATACAAGTAGAAAAATCATGTTATATTTTTATAGTATTTTAGAGCTACAAAATACTTACAAAGAAATTTTCTAATGTAGTAATCTCCTTCCCCCCTCAAAAGGCTAGTCCTAAAAGGCTCCTATGATGCTTCTTTAAAATTCAAATTTTGTGGACTTACCCATCTCTATCAGTCTATAGAGCAGAGCCTTGGAATCTGTATTCTTAATAAGGGCCCAAGGTGATGCTGTTGGCGTTACCAGCCCATGAAGCACAGTTCCAATAGCAAGGCTCTACCACACATACATGAGGTATATTGCAAAGGTCATGAGAAAATGAAACTAAAAGATGAGTTTCTTGGGGCTGACATTGTGGTACAGCAGGTTTAGCTAATGCCTGTGACTCTGGTATCCCACATGGGCACCACTTTGTGTCTTAGCTGTGCCACTCATGATCCAGCTCTCTGGTCATGGCTTGGGAGAGCAGCTGAAGATGGCCCAAGTGCTTGAGCCCATGCACACAGGTGGGAGACCCAGATAAAGTTCTGGGTTCCTGGCTTCAGACTGGCACAGCCCTTGTCATCATGACCATTTGGGGAGTGAACCAGCTCTGTCTCTCCCCCTATCCCTCTGCGTGTGTCTCTATCTCTATAACTCTGTCTTTCAAATAAATGAAAAAGAAATTTAAAAGACTAATTTATATGATGCAAAATATTTCTGAAATTCACATGTAGTTTCTTCATGACATGTATTTCCCATGATTTTTTTTTAAGATTCCTGGTACATGTTACACTTACCTACCTTTAGATTCAATTTTTTTTTTGACAGGCAGAGTGGAAAGAGAGAGAGAGAGAGAGAGAGAGAGAGAGAGAGAAAGGTCTTCCTTTACCATTGGTTCACCCCCACAATGGCCACTGCGGCCGGTGCACCACGCTGATCCGAAGCTGGTAGCCAGGTGCAGGGCCCAAGCACTTGGGCCATCCTCCACTGCCCTCCTGGGCCACAGCAGAGAGCTGGCCTGGAAGAGGGGCAACCGGGACAGAATCCGGCGCCCCGACCGGGACTAGAACCCGGGGAGCCAGCGCCGCAGGTGGAGGATTAGCCTATTGAGCCACGGCACTGGCCAGATTCAATTTTCATTTAAAAATTTTTCAAAGATGGGGCTGGCGCTGTGTTGTAGCAGATAAAGCCACCACCTGCAGTGCCTGCACCCCATGTGGGTACAGGTTTGAGTCTGGCTGCTCCACTTCCAATACAGCTCCCTGTTAATGTGCCTGGAAAAGCAGTGGAAAATAGGCCAAGTGCTTGGGTCCCCTGCACCCACGTGGGAAACCTGGAAGAAGCTCCTGGCTCCTAGCTTTGGACTGGCCCAGCTCCAGCTATTGCAGCCATTTGGGGAATGAATCAGCGGAAGGAAGACCTGTGTGTGTGTGTGTGTGTGTGTGTGTGTGTGTCTGCCTTTCAAATAAATAATATTTTAAAAAAATTTTTCAAAGAATCACTACTTATCTCTAAATGGCAGAATTCTAAAGTGTTTTCTTTAAATATTTATTTATTTACTTAGAAGAGAAAGAGGGAGAGACAAAGAGAGAGCCGGAACATGGTCAAGGCCAAAACCAGGAACCCAGAACTCCATCTGGGTCTCCCACATGGATGGCAGGGGCCCAAGCACTTGCGCTATCCTCTGCTGCCTTCCTAGGTGCATGAGCAGAGAGGTGACTCAGCAGTGGAACAGCTGGGACTTGAACTAGCACTCATACTGGATGCCAGCATTGCAGGAAATAGCTTAACCTGCTGCATAACCACAACAGAATGCACTGTTTATTTTCTCCCAGGTCTTTATTTTCTTCCAAGGGCGTGGAGTACTTTTATCATCAGAAGATCTCTTAAAAAGAGAAGTGACTCTTCACAGGGGTCTGTGTGTCTCCACAGGTGGGGGTGGATGCTACATTTTACTCCTAGGACTACTGTAGGTACCTTATTTTTTTTCTTTATGTAACTCCTGACAATATAGACTTGTCTGAGTCCATACAAGAAGACAAGATTTCTCATCATGGCCTAACAATTAGCTTAGTGAATTGGTTCTGTAACCCAGCTGACCTTGCTGTAGTCAAATCTGAATGAACATGTAAAACTCTCTTGGGCATTTTTAGGATTTCTTTTCTTTGTAGTAATAAACTAGCAAAGCAACAAATTCTAAAACATTCATTAAAATAATAAAACCCTGAGAGATCCTAAACTTGCTTCATCAGTGTAATTTATCCACAGCTTTTAAAGTAGTTGTATGTCCTTTCAACACCGGCACTTTGGGTTCTTGCCAAAAGTGACTTACTGGCTACAGTGAAACCAGGAAAAGGGGAAGCAAAAAAAACAAGAATTAACTGGAGAAAAAAGATGTTCACAGAAGTCTTTAAAAAATAAAATCATTATATAACTGGTTCCCCAAACCAGTAAACAATGTAGACTCAGAGAGAACAGTACAGAGAAAGACCAGAAATAAGAGGTAAAATCATTGCGCGTTTGCTGTCATCGCAGCAATTAAATCACCCCAGACAACAGTTTAGGCCAATTTGTCACAAAAGGTACCATTATGTTCTCTATGACTCTTGGAATGTAACTTTCTTTAAAAACAATTTTTCAAAGGAGCCAACAAAGGAGATCATTATGATTCAAAGGAAAAACAAAGTCACTACAATTCACGTGTGAGTTCTTACTTCTTCCTCTCCGAGCCCAATATCCTGAACAAATCTTTAAAGTACTGGGGAACGCGAACCACCAGGTTCTCAGAGGGACCGATGTCTTTCAGGTGAGGGTAGAGTCGGGTATCGATGACCTTCTTGATGTAGCCCAGCCAGTCGAACTGAGGGGAGGGAGAAAAAACAGCGAGACAACCTGTTAGGCAGCAGGTAAGAAGAAAGGCAGAGAGAGTAGGGTGAGCACAACGCACTCCCTGCTATGTTACACCAAGTAACTGCTGACCTGCGGAACAGCATGCCCTGATCACTGTCATCCATCCTTAGCCGCCCATGGACCAGGGATTCTGTGCCATCGTCGTGTGGACACACGCACACTCCCAGGGTACTAGGCACCCTCCAGGACGCTGTCCCTGCTCCCCTTCGCTGCCCCTTGCGCTCTTCCCTCCTTCATTTCTCTGCATTCTCTTCTCTCCCCTCCTATGTTCTCCCGGCGTCTCTTCTTCAAGCATTCTTCCTTCTCCCACCCTCTCCCTTCCTTTTATCGTGCACTTCCCTCCCTCCGTCTACATTCTCCCTCTAGCCTGTATGCTGCCCCCTTCCCTTTCCCTGTCTCTAACCTGCACTCTCCCTCACCCCCACATACACATGCATAGAGATGCCCAGGCCCTGGCCGGTCTCCTCTGCCTGTGCAGCCTTTCTGAACGCAGGGGGAAACCAGCAGCGACACAGAGTAATGGGACTCCACTCTTCACAGTATCACGCTGTAACACAAAGCAGCATCTGGTGTTTTGGACTGATGACCTGCCCGCCTCCACTACCGAAATGGACAACGAGTCACTCACTTGCCCAGGCTCCCTGTAGTTAAGGGTGGTCATATGATCCAATTCTACCCAATAATCAATGAAGAGAAGACATCTGGGATAGTCTAAAAAGGCTTTTTCTTATTGTTGCCTTCCTGATAAAAAAGTTAGACATAGCTATTATGGCCCTTCCTCCTTCTTCCTGCCCTGATGGCAGATGTGACATATGGATCTGTGGTAGTCACCTTGCAACCATGAGTAATCAAACATGAAGTCAAAAAGCCAACACACTAAGCAGAATGGAAAGACAGAGGCCAGTGCTGTGGCATAGCAGGTAAAGCCACTGCCTGTGGTGTCAGCATCCCATAGGGGCACGAGTTCAAGTCCCAGCTGCTCCACTTCCGATCCAGCTCTCTGCTTTGGCCTAGGAAAGCAGTCGAGGATGGCCCAAGTGCTTGGGCTCCTGCACCTATGTGGGAGACCTGGAAGAAGCTCCTGGCTTCCTATCAGCTCAGCTTTGGCCACTGTGACCATTTGGGGAGCAAACCAGCAGACGGAAGACCTCTCTTTCTCTCTCTCTGCCTCTATCTCTCTGTAGCTCTGCCTTTCAAATAAGTAAATAAATCTTAAAAAAAAGGGGGGGGGGTGGCGCTGTGGCACAATGGGCTAACAACATGGCCTGCAGTGCCAGCATCCCATATGGGCGCTGTTCGAGACTCAGCTGCTCCACTTCCGATCCAGCTCTCTGCTGTGGCCTGGGAAAGCAGTAGAAGATGTCCCAAGTCCTTGGGCCCCTGTACCCATGTGGGAGACCAGGAGGAAGCTCCTGGCTCGCTCCTGGCTTTGGATCAGCACCGCTCTGGCCATTGTGGCCAATTGGGGAGTGAACCAGCGGATGGAAGACCTCTCTCCCTCTCCCTCTCCTCTCTCTATGTAACTCTGACTTTCAAATAAAATAAATAAATCTTTAAAAAAGAATGGAAGGACAGTAAGAACTTGGGTCTTTGACAACAAAGTTAAATAGTTGACCCAACACCAACAAGCATTTATGTCTAGATGTTTCCCAGGTAGGAAAACAGATGTAAATTTTGAAGCCACTCTTGGAACGACCTTCTGTTCCCTGTAACAGAAGGCATTTTAACACAAAAACAAGGGATATTTTACGAGCTAATTGACAAAGATGATGATAACCAAAAAGACTGATAGTAGGTTTTATAAGATAAATATTTACAAAGAGACAAAATACAATTGCTTGTAAACTGAGCTGTTAAGAGAAACTTTCCTGGATAGCTTTCACCAACCTGAGGAATCATAGCACTGAGTTCAGAAATGTTCATTTTGTTGTACATGGCCTCACTGGTTCGGTTTTCATGTGGAATCATTATCTGTTGGAAAGAGATTTTGATTATTTTTTCAAATGAACTGTTTCTTACTCTATGAGTACTTCCCATGTGTGCCAAAACATCTGCATAGTATTATAAAGTTTTCTAAGACTCTGGTGTGGTGCCAAGTGAGGGGGTGGGGGAAGGTGAAGGAAAAAAATGACATCACTTGAAGCAGGATTACAATTAAAAAAATTTAAAAAAAAAAAAAAACCTTTCATGTCCTCTTCAGTGTGAACTGTTGCTCCCAGTACAAACATAGCTACCCGGAATCTCCTCAGCATCTATAATGTGAATGGGCAAAGCCTACTGCTGGCTGGGTTTTGACAGTCAAACTCAAGTTGAACAATTGAGGCAAAAATCCTCTCCTGTGGTCTCCAAATAATGACCTCAGTATTTCATTAGCCACAGACCATCCCTTGTCCTTAGGCACCAATTTTGACTACTAAACACCAGACTACCCAGATGCCACTGCCACTCATGCTCATGTTCTCAACAGCTCATTCCTTCATTTCCCTCTCCTGTTTCTTGGGCCTTGAGAGCCTCCTCATCCCAGTGCTACATGCGTGGATTCAGTCACCACCTACAAACCTGCATCTCTGGCCCTGACTCCTCATATTCTGTCCACTACCAACACACAAACTGTTGGCCCTGTGCGGAAGCCAAATCTGGGCTTCCAGTTTCCGCCAGGTTTGACCTAAACTAGGAACAGCAACAATAGTGTCTTCCTCGAGGATCATATGAATCTTTCCATTCTCAGACAGTGGCTCCTATATCCACATCCGAACCACATCGTGGTTGTGACTTAAGTCCTTCCATCACCGTAGTTCCTTGCATTAAGCTTGCTCCCTTTAACTTCAAACATGACACTCCTCCTGTGCACTGATATTCACTGTCACCATCTCCATGGTTTGGTTCAAGACTTGCCTGAAATTCATCTTCCTTAGCAAGCCTTTCCAATTAAACTCTACTTGGTGCCAATCACAAGGGTCACTCCACCAGTGAGAGCCCTCCTTGTGCACACATCTCTGTATGTGGGACTGATGAAACACACACATGTCCATGGTTGTATTTACAAAGACTTACTTGTGCTGGACAGAACTGTCCTGTTTCCCCCGCCTCTCAAAGTTCCCTAGGACCATATGTTCTACTCACTTGGAAGGTATCTAGTGACCTGAAATGTGAGCAGGCCAAACACTCTCACACTGTAGATTTTTCATGGAGAAATCACAGAGGTCTGAGCAGCAGCCATCTTGCCCGTCTTTGCTAAGTGCTTTGGTGCCCTGAGCTTTCTTCTCCTCACCCTGCACAGGTGGTCTACCTGTGCTTTACAAACAGCTTCCTGGCCCCGTGTGCATCATTGCCCCAGAGAAGGTCCATGTCCCTCTTCCACCCACCCCTCCTCCTCCCTGGATTCAGGCTTGCACTCCCAGGTTGGAGCCCTTTGGCCTAAGAGCTGTTTCCAGCTCTCTGCCAACAACTCCCCTCCACACAATGGATTTGTCACTTCATTTAGGCTCTTGACAATTCCCAGTCTTGCTTCAGCCCAGCTGTTTTTAGTTCCCTTTTGGTCCCAATCCCTGGCTCAGGGCAAGGCCTTCCCTTCTGTATCAGAGCTTCAGTCCAAATTAAAGCTCTGAGCCTCCTATTTGCCTGGGAAGGGAATCCAGACAGCCTCTAGACATGGCTTAGAGACACAATCCTGGACTTCAAAACACCTACAACAGCCTTCAGTCTTCAAAGGCGACATGCAGGGATGACCTTTTTGTACGGCAAGTAGGAGTCTGGAGCGGATGCACTGACTGCACCAGCACAGCAGAGAGCCTGATTTACCTCCATCTCTCCATCTGCTCCAGACCTCAACACACAGCACCACATTGCCAGACACAAAGCCAATAAACACTTGGACTCTTCATCACCTCCACAGTTCTGCTAACATCTGTTAGAAAAGATTACCAACCCACATGCAAAGGTTTCTTGGTAACAGTATTTTTTTTGCCACAGGATTTCCCCTCTAGCTGATTTCATTGTATTTCACTGATTTCACCTCTGGACCTGAGGACACATAGGGATTTTACACTTTGTTTCGTCTAGAAAAAAAACGGTACTCTATAAGCAAAGCTAGCCATTTTGTATTTCTTACTATTATCCCACAAGTCTGTTCTTTTTCTCTACGATGAGCCTACAATAACTTTAGGTGACTTACAGCTAACATTATCAATGCCACAATGACACCCAATGAAGTGGGACGAGAAAATAATGCCAAACAAGAGTCGGTGCAAAGTAGCCCCAGAAAGGGAGCTTTAAAATGCTTTTTAGGATGCCCTAGATGCTATCAAATTTTATATCCAGAATTGGTGGCCAGCTCTCCCTGAGCCCAGACCGACTCGCAGTGGGAATGGTATAAAAGAAGAGTGGATTATAAGGCAACCGTCTATTCAAGCTAAATCAATAAAGGATGATTAGTCAGCAGTATTCTACCTGGGCCACACAGTCATTCTCTAGCAAAAAGAGTCGGAGGGTCTCCATGCTGTACTCTCTGGCAACAGCTGAGCAGCATACAGGCACCCCTATAGCCTTCACTTTGGGACCTGGAGGAATCAGGTGTTTTTATGCCATGGGGCTTCATGTTGCTTCCCAGAGAGGATGCTCGGAGTTCGACCTTTGACCCCATTACACAGAAGGCTATTATTTGGCCCCCATTTATATTTTCATTCAGGATATACTGCCTGTAAAATAAGGAAAGGAAAAAGATTTCTGATCAAGACATACCTCGGCTATCTTAATTTCCAACCTAAGCACCGACTTCATGTCATGCTCTGCTCGGGAAATGTTAGCTCCTAAGAGCACAGCAGTATCCACCATGAACTTGTACAGGGCATCTCGATACTGTAAGAGATGAAGAAACAAGTGACCATGACATTAGCTTATTAGGAAGTACGTTTCAGAGACACAGAAGAGCAGAAACAGTAGGTGAAGATAAAAGGCCTTGATTTTCACTCAGGACTCGAAGTCTGGTACAGGTGTTATGCAATGCCAGCCACCCACCTGCCACTTTAGGAGACAAGAGTGATGGCTACTTAGGTACTGTTGCCATGGCAGGCAAAATCATCCAGCCATCAAGTGTCACGAGAACAAGTTTTCTGGCAACTGACGATATTGCAGATACACAAAAAGTCTCCAAATGAGCCAGGAATAGAAAGCTAAAGGTCAGACATCCTCTTTCCAGGCAAGTGAGGCTTTAATAGAATAATGGGAAAGAACTGTTTCTAAAAGCAGGAGGGCTGCTCCATGAAGACTGATGAGAAATGTGATTTATTCTCTTCCAGCTCAATTTACCCACCTTCACTCTAAGAAATAAAAAAGGTGACTGCAGGGGTTGTAGCCCTGTGTCTTTCTGTTTTTCACAGTGCTCGCAAACTTTTCCATAGCTCAGAGAAAAAAAAGAAAGAAGGGAGAGAAGAGAGGAATGATGGCAAAAATCCTAGAAAATAACAAATATAGATTTTCTTCAAAACCTATTTGGGTGCTGTCCATCATGACGTTGATGCAGGGGTGGGGAATCATTTTTCTGCCAGGGACCATTTGGACACTTATAACATCATTCATGAGCCACACCAAATTATCAACTTCAAAATTAGCCTGCTATACATTTATTGAATTTTGAGTTCCACCTGCAATCGCCTTGGCAGGACCAGACCAAATGATTATGCAGGCCTTACATGGCCCATAGGCCATATGTTCCCTACCCCTGGAGGACAGGGAAAACTTCCTTCATGGGATTAAAAAGTCTTTTTAAAAATATCTTATTTAATCATTTGAGAAGTAGAGTTACAGACAGAGAGAAATGTCCTCCATCCACTGGTTCACTCCCCAGATTGGCTGCGATGGCCGGAGCTGCGCCAATCCGAAGCCAGGACCCAAGAACTTCCTCTGGGTACCCCATGTGGGTGCAGGGGCCCAAGGACTTGGGTTATTTTCCACTGCTTTCCCAGGCACATTAGCAGAGAGCTGGATTGGAAGAGAAGTAGCTAGGACATAAACTGGCACCCATATGGGATGTCGGCACTGAAGGCAGAGGCTTAATCTACTACGCCACAGCACTAGTCCCTAAAAAGAACCTTATTAGGGCTCACCTTTCATATCAGACATATTTGTGAGAACTCAGTATACCAGGTATTAGGGCAGGTGTTGTGGCACAGCAAATTAAGCCACCACCTACAATGCCAGCATCCCATAGGAGTGCCAGTTTGAATGTTTGCTGCTCCACCTCTAATCCAGTTTCCTGCTAACGTGCCTGGGAAGACAGTCAGTACTTGGGCCCCCATGTGGAAGACCCAGATGGAGTTCTAGGATCCTGACCTCAGTCTGGCCCAGCTCCAGCTGTTGCAGCCATTTGGGGAGTGAATCAGCAGATGATACCCACCTCTCTTTCATGTTATATGTATGCCTTCAGGACCTATACAGTTCTTGGCATATAGGAGACCCTTAATAAACATTCATTGAATCAGAAAGCAAGCTTTACAAATAAAAAGAAACAACATTTTGTCATTTCTAATTCAATTCCAAAAATAATTATTGACTCAATACACATGCAAGGTAGCTTGCTAGGCATTCTGTATATAGATTGGGAGAGGGAAGTGCCGATGAAAAATTAAATAATGCTTAAATCAGGTTCTCAGTGTGTGACACAATGAGGAAAATAAAAATTTAATTACTAGCCATAACATAAGAGAGATCAAAATAGTTCCTTAATACAGCTGCTACAGGCTTGAATATTCAAGAGTTGAAGAACAATTCCTGCCTGCAAAAAATGGAGAAATAGCTTTTGAAAAATACAGGCCCAAGAGCAGGGAGAAGCCCTCCTGTGAGGTGGATGAACTGGCTTTTGTTGGGGGAGAACAAGAGTAGATGAGGCAGGAAAGGTTGTTTGGGATCAAGTCAAGAAAAGGCCTTGGCCTCCCTGTAAATAATTCAAACTGTATCTTGAGTAGGAAATGACTGAAAAACTACTTGCTGTTATCAAGACACATGTGGACCAGCATCGGACCTAGGGCAAGAAGGATAGGAAGGAGGGACCCAGTGGCTGGAAGACATATTGTGAATGCAGAATAACTAGGACTTAACTGATTCGTTTTAGGGAGAAGAGATGATTTCAAGCCTGATTGCTTCTCCAAGAGAAAGGGAGGTGTCCCCAAGTTTGCCAAGTTTATTCTGACCACTTTCAAAAAGCAAAACTTGCCTTTCCCCTCTGATGTGTGCCCTCAGCCAGAAAGCTGCCTGGTATCTTGGCTAGTTTCAAGTCTTCTAGAACCTTCTATATAAAGAGATTAGTATCACTGCAGAGCCAAAGGACCTAGGTCTGAGGTGCCTTTGGAAGGTCAATCAAGTTTTCAAAATGAGTAGAGTTATAGATGAACCAGCTCTTTATGATCTCCAGGAAACTACTAGGTTTCCCAGGCCAACCCAAGTCTAACTGGATTGATCCCTTCTGGTTCTGATGAACCCTCCATTAGCCTGGGGTACCTGTTCAAAATATAGATTTTTAGACCCCACCTCAACTCTACTAACTCAGACTCTCCAGGGCTTGACATTTACTAGAAGCTCCCCAGCCAATTCATAAGCAGACAATTTGAGAACCACTGGTCTCCTGGGTACACTTTTTCCCCCCACTTTATTCCTGCAATGGACAGTGAACACTCTGCACTTCTGAGGAATGCCTGCAAGTTCATTTCTTGGTTACTTCATTTGGGTGTGCTGTCTACCCAATGACATCATGAGGGCATTGTGTGCAGGGACTTGCAAAACCTGGATGCCCAGACTTCCAGAAGACAGAGAGGGAACTTCTCTGCCTTGATAAAAGGCTTTGTTTCCTGGATTGGGAATCTGCTCAGTTGCAGTAAAGAAGCAGGGATCTTACAACAAGAGATGAACATGACAACAGTCCAACAAGGCACGTAGTTAAAATGGCTTAAACTTACAGACTTGGCTTCTGTGCTGTTATCAAGGTAGTCTTCCCTCACTGCTAGGGAGAGTGTCGCTTGGTCCAGCTGTTAAAATCAAAACAAAGAATTCCATTGGCACTGTAAATTCTTGTGTACAATGTTAACAAGAGTCATGAGACCATCAACATACCACCCATATTTCAAGTGTGTATTACCACTAAAAAAATAATTTATTCAGAGATACATGCAAATAGGTGCTTTGGAAATGACAAATATAAAGTATCAAAGACCCATCCCTACTTTCCTGATCCAAAGCTTCCAATCTTCTTGAGCTTCCACAAGGAGACTTCAAAAGACTCTTGGACAAAATGGAATTAAAACGTATGTTTGTTTTGGTGTAAATAAATTTCGAAGTTCATGCATACAAGTGGTCTTCAAAAATTCATGGAAAATCTGTATTATGAAACAACTATGCATGGATTTCAAAATTTTTGCAGCAAAATAAACATCTTTTAATCCCATTTTCCATTAACATTTTGAAATACCCTCATATCAACACTAAGTAACCCCAAAGTTATTTGAGTTGTAACAGATCTTGGGGGGTATCTACTTTCCCTTCTCATTGGATGGAAGAGAGAAATAAATGTCAGAAGCAGCTGTGATTTGCCCAAGGCAACACGATTTGGCAGACCTCATGGTACAATTGTCTCCCCTTACCAGACCCAGTATTCTTCTCACTGCAGTGTTTTGCAAAATGCCAATCTGGATGGAGTGGATTAATCAGACTTCACACCTCCTTACCTCTAAACTAATGTACTGCATATTTTTCTAATTTTAATGGAATCAGATGATAATTTTGTTTTAAAAAATCATGTCAAAATTTAGAACACTCTGTAAAGTTTTGGGTAGGTGGTAAAACCATAAATAATATAATCAGACAACCAAATACAATGATGATAGAAAAGTACAGTGTAAATTTTTCAATTAAAACTTTCAGCATTTTAAAGGCAATCAAAGAAGACAATCTTTTCAGAGAGTGCTAGAAAAGCAGAACATGTATATGTAAAAAAAAAAAAAACTGAACTTTGATTCATACTGAAAGAAAGATCATAGAACTAAATGTAAAACCTAAACTATAAAACTTCTAGAAGAAAACATAAGAAGGGACAGGTCTGTGACATAGTAGGTTAAGCCTCCACCTCCAACACTGGAAAGCATCCCATATGGGCACTGGTTCGAGTCCCGGCTGCTCCACTTCTGATCCAGCTCCCTGCTATGGCCTGAGAAAGCGGTAAAAGATGGCCCAAGTCCTTGGGCCCCTGCACCCATGTGGGAGACCCAGAAGAAGCTTCTGGCTTCAGATCGGTGCAGCTATGGCCATTGTGGCCATTTGAAGAATGAACCAGTGGACGGATGACCTCTCTCTTTCTGCCTGTCTGTAACTCTGCCTCAAATAAATAAATATTAAAAAAAATATATAAGAAAAACTTTTGTTACCTTGGATTAGGCAAAAATATTTTAGACACAAAATCATCCATAAAAGAAAATATTAATTAGATTTCATTATGATTAAAATTTTTGCACTGTGAAAGATATTGTTGAGTGAAAATACAAGCCATGCAATGGGGAAATATTTTTGAAAATCGCATATATGATACAGGATTGGCATCAACAACATATGGAGTCCTTAAAACTTAAGAATAAGAAAACACTTAATACAAAAGTGAGCAAAAGATCCAAATGGTCACCAAAGAAGATATGCAGATAGAAAATAAACACACATGAGCATACTTCAAAAAGTTCGTTAAAAATTGAACTAATAGACTTGGGCCAGGTGTTTGGCATGGTGTCAAGATGCTAATTGGAATGCCTAAATCCTGTATCAGAGTGCCAGGGTTCATGTCCCAGCTCTGATTCCCATGCCAACTTCCTGCTAGTGCACACCCTAGGAGGCAGCAGGTGATGGTTCAACTACTTGGGTCCCTGCCTACATGAGAAGCCAAGGTTGAGTTCCAGGATCCTGGCTTCAGCCTGACTCAGTCCTGGGTATGGCTGCACACAATGAGTAGTAAACCAGCAGCTGAAAAAGCCGTGTGTGTGTGTGTGTGTGTGTCCTTCTCTGACTTTAAATATAGATTTGTTTTGGTACAAAAAAAATTGGAGGGGTAGGCAGTTAAGCAGTTTCTTGGGAAGCCCGTATCCCATATCAGAGTGCTGGTTCTAGTCCCAGCTACTCAGTGCTTCTGACCCAGCTTCATGCTAATGCATGACGACCAAAGTATGAAGTTCCTGGCTCCTGGCTTCAGCCTGGCTGTTTTGGACATTTGGGGAGTGAATCAGCAGACAGAACATTTGTCTCTGTTGCTCCCTCCCTCTCCCACCCTTCCTCCCTCCCTCCCTCCCTCTCTCTCTCTTTCTCTCTGCCACTCTGCCTTTCAATTAAATTAATAAATCTTGGGCCAGCACCGTGGCGCAGTTGGTTAATCCTCTGCTTGCGGCACCAGCATCCCATATGGGCGCCGGTTCTAGTCCCAGCTGCTCCACTTCCAATCCAGCTCTCTGCTGTGGCCTGGGAAAGCAGTAGAAGATGGCCCAAGTCCTTGGGCCCCTGCATCCATGTGGGAGACCAGGAAGAAGCTCCTGGCTCCTGGCTTCAGATCGGCACAGCTCTGGCCGTTGCGGCCATTTGGGGAGTGAACCAACGAAAGGAAGACCTTTCTCTCTGTCTCTCCCTCTCACTGTCTGTAACTCTACCTCTCAAATAAATAAATAAAATCTTTAAAAAATTTAATAAATCTTTACAAACATTTGTAGTCCATGCACAGGCAGGATCTTCAAACAGTTAATGGCAATACATACTATCCAAAAAGTTATGCATGGATTTCAATACTTTGCTCCAAAATAAACATCTTTTAAGTCCATTTTCCATGAACTTTATGAAGTATCTTCATAAGTACAATATCACTAATCATTAGGAAAATATAAATGAAGCCCACAATCAAACACATCTGTTAAGATGGGGAAAAATATCTTACAAGTGTTGGCAAGGATGTGGAAAAAAGTGGACCACTAATTCCTATCACTGCCGGGGAAGGGGGAGTTACAAAACAGAACAGCCACTTTGGCAAGAAATAAGCTAGTTTCTTATACACTTAAATATATATTTACATATGACCCACAAATCCTACTACTAGATATTTACTCAAAAGAAATGAAAACTTGGGGCCAGCATTGTGGTGCAGTGGGTTAAGCCACCAACTGCAACACCAGCATCCCATATGAGTTTCCCAGTGGCTTTTCGTCGAGTCCCAACTGCTCCACTGCCCACTCAGCTCTCTGCTGATGTACCAGGGAAGACAGCAGAAGATGGCCCAAGGTCTTCAGCCCCTGCCACCTACATGGGAGACCAGGATGAGGTCCCAGGCTCCCAGCTTTGGCTTGGCCCAGCCCTGGCCATTGCGGCCATCTGAGGAGTGAATCAGTGGATGGAAGATCTCTCTCTCTCTCTCCCTCTCCCTCTCCCTCTCTCCATCCCTTCCTCCCTCCCTCTCTCTCTAATTCTTCCTTTCAAATAAATAAATAAAAGTTTTTAAAAGAAATGAAAATTTATGCCAAAACAAAAACCTATATATAACTTATTCAAAATCACCAAAAAGTGGAAGCAACCCAAATGTCCCTCAATCCATGGGAATAGCTGTGGTATACAATGGCATACTACTCAACAATAAAAAGAGATGAACTAATGACCCATGTAACAACACGGAAGAATTGAACTCACACTCGGAAAAAGACAAACTATAGGGACACAGAACAGAGTGATGGTCGCCAAGGTCTGAGGATGGCAGGAGGTTGGCCACAAAGACACAAAAGGGGATAATTGGGGGGGGGGGGGGGCAGAGGCGGTCATAGAACTATTCTATTTCTTGATCGTGGTAGTTGCTATATGACTATGCATCTGTCAAAAGTCATCAACACATACAGTATGAAAAGTGGATTTAACTGTATTTAAATTTTAAAACTTAAAAAAAAAAAACTTCTAGCACCTTCTCTAAATCTATGGCTTGTTCTTCCTGAAAATCAGCCACCAACTAAAGACTGAAAGAAATGGATTCCAACAGCAGATTTTCCAATTTAAATCTGATTCTCACATTTAAAAGTTAAAAATTAGCAAGACATAAAATCTAAAAACACAAAATGAGTAGCATTTTAATAAAACCTGAATCCTACATAACTGTATTGTTTATAAGACTTTAAACTTTTTATTCTTTTTTCAACTAAATATAAAATGTAATACATATTCTTTTTTCAATGTATACAATCTGTGTAATTCTCAGTGAAAATCATGTTCATATGCAACAAATTCTACCAACACCAAATTAAGAGTTAGTGGTATTATGAAAAGGTCAAGGGAAAACATTGTTCTTGGGGGGAGGAGGGAGATGCTTTCCAAACATCCATGTCGTCTACGTGTGCTGTTAAATCCTCAAATTATTTTGTTCAGCCTTCTTCTCTAATTGGTCTGAAACAACCAAGCCACAAGCCAGCCTGGCTTCATCCTGCTGCAATTCCCAATACGCCACTGTTTCTTCCAAAAATTAAGTAAGCCGGGACCATGAAACACAATATTATGATGAAGATGCTTTGGCTTTCAATTAACTTTGGACCACTTGTAGAATCTTTTTAGATCCAGTCTCATAGGAAAGGAAACTGTATAAATACATCAAGAAAGCCAAAGCTTCCCTCGCATGAAATGAAGTTGAATCCATTTATTGTAAAAATGTAGATAACTCAAGTGAGGTTACCAGACTTTTTATAAACCTTCAGATTGTTATGGTTTCTAGGGAACATTTTAAATACACCAATGGATTGAATAAGGTTAGTCAACTAAATCTCATTGGAAACATACAAACTCTTGGGACAAAAAAAAAGTTTCTCAAGAAGCCAGCATCAGGACATTCTGTTATTCAGGTATTTCTCCTATTTGCATTTACAGGAGAAAATCAATTATGTTTTCAGAAGGCAGGCATTTGCCTAGCACTTAAGATGCCGGTAGACACCCTCAGGCCTTATCAGAGCACCTGGGTTCAATTCTTGACTCCAGCCCCTGACTCCAGCTTCCTGCCAATGCAGACCATGGGAGGCAGTGATAACGGTTCAAGTGGTTGGGCCATCCACATGTGAGACCTGGATTGAGCTCCTGGCTCCTAGCTTCATCCTTGGCCTAGGCTCCGCCCAACCCTGGTAATTGCTGACATTTAAGGAGTAAACCAGGGGCCGGCACCGTGGCTCAGTAGGTTAATCCTCCGCCTTGCGGCGCCAGCACACCGGGTTCTAGTCCCAGTTGGGGCACCGGCTTCTGTCCCGGTTGACCCTCTTCCAGGCCAGCTCTCTGCTGTGGCCAGGGAGTGCAGTGGAGGATGGCCCAAGTGCTTGGGCCCTGCACCCCATGGGAGACCAGGAAAAGCACCTGGCTCCTGCCATCGGATCAGTGCAGTGTGCCAGCCATGGCGGCTGTTGGAGGGTGAACCAACCACAAAGGAAGACCTTTCTCTCTGTCTCTCTCTCTCACTGTCCACTCTGCCTGTCAAAAATTTTTTTAAAAAAAAGGAGTAAACCAGAAGATGGGAGTGCTCTCGTGCTGTCTCGTTCCCTCTCAAAATATTTTTTCATAAAACATGTTTTAAGGAAATCCAATAAATTAAACTTAAAATGGGAATTTTTTTCCTCCAGTTACAATTGATATTCCAATTAAAATAAACCTTGGGTTAAGAGACAAAGTAGTAATACAAAAAGAAAGATCTGAGAATTATGATGTAGGAAAAAGAAAGGCAAAGAAATCAGAAAAACATTTCCATGAGTCTCCTTACCAGCCTTATGGATTTTGCTTTACATTGAGTAAAGATGACTGTAAGCTGTTTTTACTGACTAGTGACACATACTGGCACAACCCTGACTTTCCAGGTGTTGTTTCAGGCTCACATATACTGTGTTGAAGTGCTTCGTTGTCCCTTAAATTCTCATTCTTGCCATACACTGACATAAAGTTAAAGACCTGCAGTGATATACTGTTTTCAGGCATTAACTTTTGTTACCTAGTTTATTGTTGTATTTCTTTTCTCTGATCTAAGCTGGTAGCAAATCCTGAGCCACTGTGACCACAGGCGAACTTTGCAGAGGATGATTGTTTGCACTGCCACAACCCTTGTTGGCCAAACTGCACATCCTGGGCATGAGGATACATATCTGTCCCTTGGAAGAAATGCCTCTTTCTTCACCCAAAGGCACTGTCATCTGTTCACCCAACAGCACGCCCACAGGCTGGGCCTGCCAGAAACAGAGCTTTTGCGTATCTTTTTGGGTTTGGGGATTCAAAAAGCTACTACTGAGGAAAATAGAATTTGATAGACCTAAGTATGAAAACACTTCAAAAAGTTCAGGGAAAGTGGAATTAAAAGTTTATTTTGGTGAATTTTTTTATTTCATGCATAATTTCTTTCGTAAGATGTATTTTCCATGAACTTCACATACTGAAGGAAGACAGTTTGGGAAAGAGGGATTTCTCCCACAGCACGAAGAAGCTACCCCAGGCAGCCAAAGAAGTCAATGGTTCTTAGGAGCAGAAGGCCCAGTTGCTGCTCTAGAACACACAAGGATCTGCGAGAGAGGGGAAGCCCAAGATCCCAGCATCAGAGAAGCACACTCAAAGGAGCCACATGGATTTCATGGTGGGTTCTTCTCAGAAAGCAGATAACCTGATGAGAGAGTCCCCCAGGATCCTAAGAGAAGATGGAAAATGGAGCAGTGAGGAGGGACAGTGGGTTATCTCGGTGTGAAAGGTGAGAATGACTGAAGGAAATGCCTATTTCTTGCCTGACTACATTTGAGTTCTCAGAGGTATGCTGGGTGTACAAACTGAAAACAAACATTTTCTCAACGGTCCTGACTGTCGCTCCCCCTCTTCGTGGAGGAACGACACAGGACCCTGCGCTGTTCTTTTGTCTGCTCAGCCCTCCCCGGGTTTGCTGCTGGTTCTTCCCGGGTTGGCTGCTGATCCTTCCACCTCTGTGGAAGGGCGGTTCCCCCTGCCACTTTCCCCACTTCCGCGGGGGAGCGGCACACCACCGGCCGGCTCTCTTGGGGGCTACTCAGGTGTTCCTTCAGATAGATGTTCCTGGTGCATGTTGTCTCTCTCCTCCTTTATAGTCCTCTTCCACCAATCCCAACTCTGCTACCCACACGCCGAGTACGCTGCTCTCCTCCAATCAGGAGCAGGATCAGTTCCTGCAGGTTATTGGTCGAACTGGAGGCAGCTGTGTAAAAGTTGTTTACTCCTCTCCCAGCGCCATATTGTGGGAGAGCAGATGCATAGAATAAGTCTTAGTTCCAGTAACTTAGTCTAGTCCGAGTTGCTCCCCACACTGACTAGTCACCTGGTCATGCTTTAAAAGAGAATCTTAGGGCCGGCGCTGTGGAGCAGCGGGTTAACGCCCTGGCCAGAGGCACTGGCACCCCATGTAGGATGCTGCTACACTACCCATCCAGCTCTCTGCTGTGGCCTGGGATAGCAGTGGAAGATGACCCAAGTGCTTGGGTCCCTGCACCCGTATGGGAGACCCGGAAGAAGCTCCTGGCTCCTGGCTTCGGATCGACACAGCTCTGGCCTTTGCGGCCAATTTGGGAGTGGACCAGCGGATGGAGGACCTCTCTCTCTCTGTCTCTGCCTCTCCTCTCTCTGTGTAATTCTGACTTTCAAATAAATAAATAAATCTTTAAAAAAATAAAATAAAATAAAATAAGAGAATCTATTGTTGTATGCTACTGTGGACCAGTATCTACCATGGAAACTGTCACTAAATATCACAGTGACAGTGAAAAGCAAATTCTAATCCCCCCTTCTTTACACATGCACAAAGTGACACTCAGAGAGGTGGGGCCCTTTGCACAATGATATTCATGGGTGATTCACAAAGCTAAACTGTAAATTCCAGTCTCTCTAACACCAGAACCTACTTGTTCCCCATTATACCAGTGTTTTCCAAAAAACACAAATTGTACAACTTTGGCAACCACCAGTAAACTAACTTCATTTTTAAGATTTGAAAGCAGAGTGACAAAGAGAGACAGAGGGACACAGATAGACAGGAACACAGATAGAGATAAAGAGATCTTCCATCTGCTGGTTCACTCCCCAAATGGCTGCTACAGCTGGGGCTGGGGACAGGCCAAAGTCAGGATACTGGAACTCCTTCCTGGTCTCCCTCATGGTTGGCAAGGACCCAGGTACTTGGGCCATCTTCCACTGCTTTGCCAAGCAGAGAGCTGGATCCAAGGCAGATTAGACAGGACTCAAACTTGCACTCTGATATGGGATGTTGGCATTGCAGGCAGAGGCTTAATCCACTGAACCACTATGTCAGACCCCAATATGCTAACTTCTGTTATCAGATTCACTGAGTTTCATGTAGATCTCAAAATGAAGCTTCTCCCAGCATCTCTAGATACATTCTTGAACTTCTTGTAACTATGTCATGATTAGGAAGACTGTAGCTTTATTTTGTTTGGGAAAAAGCGGTTAATTCAGATATGTGAATAATCACTCATGCAAAATGGTACAAGTAAGGGAAGAACTGCAGCAAACTTGTGCTGCACTCAAATGCCAGGCAGGGCTCAAACATTTCAATTTGGAACAAGCTGCCATCTTGGCAAAGAAGAGCAACAGTAAGTACACAAATGCAACCATATATTTGGAAAGCATTCTATTCTTGATAGTTTGGTGTTTCTATGATCAGTTTAAAAGAATATTAAGTGTGCAAGGCAAGCTGCTAAAAGTTTATTATCAGTGGTAGATGTTTGGCCTAGATATTAAGACACTGTTTAATATAACGCATGCCACATCAGAGTACCTGGGTTCGAAGTCCTGGCTCCTCTCGATTCCAGCTTCGTGCTAATTCACACCCTGGGAGGCAGCAGTGATGAATTAAGTCATTGGGTTACTGCTGCCCACATGGGACACCAGATTTCAGCTGCCAGCTCCCAGCTTCCAGCTACAACCAGGGTCTGTTGTGAGCATTTGTGGAGGGCACCAGTGGATAGGAAATGTTATGTCTCTCTCTCGCTCACTCACTTTCACTCTCTCTGATAAATAGACATATCAACAAAATACAGATCTGCTTCTTATTTGGAGCCCAACTCAAAGACCATTTTGTCTTTGTAAGAATATGCCTAGGGAATCAGGACAACTGAAAATTAACTGGATATTAGATGTTAATTAGGAATTATTGTTTTTTTCATTGTAAGTAAAATCTTTTCTATTAGATAAGCACTGAAATGTTTACCAGTACAATGATACTAGGTCTTGCATTTGCTATAAAATGCCCCAGCCTCTTCCCAAAAAAGGATGGGTTTAGATAAACCAAGAACAGCACAAAGTTAAAGGTTTGAATGCATACATTGAAGTTTGTCATTATATTCTTTTTACTTTTTTGTGTATTGTTTTCCATTTTAAGAAATGGAAATGTTTAAAGAAATAAATTCCATTATTTGACTATATCCAGAAACTGGTTAAAATAAAAAGCTTAGAATTTTCAATTATTTGTATGTGAATCAAGATCTTCCATCACTCAACAGAGTTGGAACTTAAGTTTGAAACCAAGTCCCCAGCTTACTGCAAAAGAGCACTTAAGGTTTTTCAAAGAATAGAATAACAACTTTGGAATTAAGAATGACAGTCTTAACACACAGTTCTTCAAATATAAGGAATCTATCCACATGGGAGAGAGAGCAATTGGATCATCACTATCTTCGTGCCTTACGTGGCATGTCTTATCCTGATAAGCATTAGAAGATGGCTCAGCACCATGTTACAGATTAATCACCCAACACCATTACCTTTGGAACTGATAATTTCTTCTTGAGTAGATGGAAATTCTTTCAATGACCAAAGATTTTCAGTGATACTTCCATGGTTTAAACCAGAAGTCAGAAAACTAGCGTCTTTAACAGACTCCCACACAGCTCCACCCACTCATTGTACACAGCTGCTTTCCCAGGTACAACAGCAGAGTCATTGCAACAGAGACCAGATGGTCCACAAGGCCTAAAATATCTATTATCTGGCCCTTTGCAGGAAAGAAAATGCCAACCACTTCTCTCAATCAAAATACAAACTTCAAGGTTTGGATTTTGGAAGGTTGATATATCAGGACAGGTTAATACACTCTAATGGCTTTATACTTCTATAATTTAAATATCAATATGTCATTAACGTTTTCTAGCCTGACTTAAAAAAAAACAGAATTGGGGAAATCAGTGGTTTGCTAATATTTTCATAATTAGTCAAAGTAGGGAAAAAACCCAACAGGAACAAAGTGCAAAGCAATTTGAGAAATGTTACTTGAATTCTTACAAAGTTCTTTCACTGATGACATCTTTCACTGTTGGTAGTTTCTGGACAGCTTTCTGATTTTGCCCACGTGATCAACCTCAGAGTCTGTCCATGTGGCTCACCCCTTTATGGAAGAGCTTCTTATTTTCCCAACAGTAAATGCAAGCAGAGACTTACAGCAAGCTTTTTCTTCATCTTTTGAAAAGAAGAAGAGATTTGGACTGAAATGGCCAATGAAAACTGAGGCACGTATGCAAGAAGGAATTGGTGAAAGGGGAAGAAGTAATCTTGGCACACATTCCTGCCGTCAGAGGAATGAGGAGGCAAGGCGAAGAGCAGAGTTCGGAAAATCTTTGCTAATGACAGTAGACCTACAGCCTCCTCTACAGGAATTTAGAGACCCTCCTGCCCCAAGTGCGCCAAACAGGTATCTGAAGGCCAGATCACAGAACACTTGAAACCCACTCAGCGACTTCCGCAAAGGCGGGCACAATTTATCTGCCAATGATCTACATTGTGCATTTCTGAGAGGAGGGGAGAATATTCCAGATCCTACTGTTCAACAGAATTTTACCATTTCATTAAGGCCACGTGCATTTCTTTATGCAGGAACACACCCCAAAAAGGCTAATCTTGAACTGAATGAAGAGGAGGAATAAATCCTGACAATACCTTTAAGATGTGTTCATTGGATGCCTTGTCATCAGGTGACACATACAAACGGATGAACACGGAATTACTGTATTGACCACGAAATGTTGCAAGTGCCTGCAGAAGGCTGAACTTTCTCTCTGACCAAACCCCTTCAGGACCAATGTTAGCTTCGAGCACAGGCCAGCGGAATGGTGAATGCCGCAGGATGTGCAGCAATGGCTTGGCATCTGCTTTTTCAATTGCTTCTGAAAGGGAGCAGATATGAAGGGAGAGTTAGAATCGCAAGCTGGATATGCAAACTGCAACCTAAGTGCATCTTCAAGAGAAAATTCCCACGAGAGTTCAACTTAAAATTTCACCTGTTAAGGAAAGGGTAAGAGAGGAGGGGGTCAACTGACCTTGACTCACAGAGAAAAAACTACCTGTTACCTACACTTCAATGCCACTGTCTAAACCTGGGTTCTTGCCAGGAGAGTGACCAGAGAGCTAACTGATTAGATATCCCTGCACTAGAAGACGTGCTCATGACTCTGACCCCAACCAATAAGCAAAGTTTGTCAGGCTAGCAATATTTGGTGGGACCAAGGGACAAGCCAAACTAAAGAAAATTGCTCAGTAAAGGCAAACACTCCCCACTAAAAGTGAAAGAATATTTCAGATTTCTGGCTTTTAATGCCTTCTTCTATCTCACCAAGTAATACCCACACTCCTAGACCAGTTAATACACTTCCCACGGGTGTTGGCTTCTTCCTGTGACGGCCTTTAGAACGAGAAGCAGGTAAAATGGTAAATATTTCACCAGCTCCAATCAGACCCAAGATGTTGAAACAAGTCAGAGGTACCCGACAAAGATAACTGCCAGGCTGACAAAGGAGCCTGGTGCACCTGGGAATCTGGACTTCTCTAGGTCGCAGTAGATGCTATGGAATACATCAACACTCCCAAGTGCACTCCTTCCCAGCTTCTTGCTGAGACGAGCGGCCTGGCCTCTGGATTCTGGTTTCTGCACCAGGTCCAGTGCAGTTTGCTCGGCTAACCCTGCCCAAGCTTCTATTTCTTTGCTATCCAAAGGATCTAAGACATAGAAGTAACATTATTTCTTCCAGAGGAGACTAATCAAAATGTAGTCTTTGAAAATCACTGCTTCCCTGGAACACCACCTTTAAATTTTAATAGAATTCTTAGTAGTTCTCTTTTCCCTTATATAATATCTTTAAACACTAATAGAATTATGAAAGATAAGGGTACTAAATGTTTATTTTCTTTATTACTCACTCTCATTCATGCAGGACGAATAAAGGATCTTGGCTTTTTGTACAGCTTCAGTGTCCCGCCTTCTACTGATTGACTTCTCCAACAGTGCTGAAAAGGTTAAGAAAGGATTCATTAGTATCAACCTACACGTTGTACCACGTTGGAGGTCATTTGTTAATCACAGCCCAGTGTCCAAAAACGTCCATGTAAAGACAGACAACCCTGAAAAAGACACATCTATAAAAAAGACATGCAGACAGCAGAACTGATTCTAAGTTGCTTGAAGTTCAAAACAATTCAACATTCTCCTCTCCAGGGCTCTCCTAATTCAAAGGAAACCAAAAGCTCAATTTCCAACTGAGCCTGGACCTTCTACAAGGGTTAATTTCTTCTGCCACCTACACAAAAGGAAACAGATTTCATTTTTTCAAGAACCAAAAATAACTGAATTCTGTCCCTTGTTTTTGCACCAAGTAATATTCTCAACGGAGGCAATTTCATCAGGGTCAGATTTCTGCAGGTTTCTTCACAGGCCAGTCTCTCAGGGAGCTCACCTGGAAGGAATTTCCCATTAGAAGTTTTAGTCAATGTTGCATAAACACGCTGTGGACATGGGAGAGAAAAAGGAGAGGCAAGATTTGAAAGCCTGCCCGAATTGCCTAAAAACTTGTCCTTTTACCTATGCCAAGTCCTGCCCATTCACAGGAAGCTGTGTGTAAAATGGATGCCAGGCCCACCTGGCATATGATTTTCTGTTTTTATAAAATCACTAATGATACTGTATGAAGGTAGAAAATGACAGCTGTCACTATTTCATTAAATCAAGAGAGAGGAAAGCCAGGACTCAATGAAAACATGCCTTCACAAAAAACGCCTTGAATGTCCTTTAAAGTATCAACTTACCAAAATGAAGCCAAAACAAAAACTCCCAATGGTGACTGCAGCATCATGGCACTGCCGTCACCAACTATGTCAACGTGCAGCTGTCAAGGCTTCTGGGAAACAAGCTAGCAGCCTCCAAAAGCACAGGACAGCAGATGTTCCTACAGGATTCTGAATCGTTCCAACACACAATGTATGATGCTAATCAAATTAATAAATAATTACATATTCCCCAAAGGGTAATCAACTGCTCGGCCAGCAGTTCCACATGTTAAAAAATGAAACCCAGAGCCCCTGTCCAGCTTTTTCATAAGCATCTGCACATAAAACAAGCCCATACCGCAAGATGGATTTCAGTAAAATAAACTGAGTTCGACGTGGGTGTTTTCAATTATTTTAGCTTGTTTGGTATGTCTTTCTTATGTACCATAATAGCAATAAAAGCAAGATCACTAGCCCCAAGGATAAAGAAAGGGGCTTTCTTTTAATAAACAGAAAGTTCTAAAACTGTACCTACATGTGTTTCTATTTAAATCAGATCATGTGCCTATCCACCTGGAACTGACCACACAATCATTCCAGCCACGTGACAGCTAGGGAAACACATTTGGAGGTAAATACTCCCATTTCACTTAGGACTCTGATGATGTTCTCATGCTATGAACACGCCACAGGCCGCAAACATGAATGCCCTGGGGACCAAAAGCAAGCCACAGGAGCAAAAGAACTAAAAGCATCAGCTATGTACCTGTGTATGCTCTTGAGGCACGCTGTGTGTCACAAAAAGGTGACAAGAGGACATGGGACTGCTAAGTAGAGCAACCCCAAAACACTAACCTTGCACAAACATCAACATTTGTACAACATTCTGGGGTTTGAACCAGAATTGGCTTTAAAGACATACTGAACTACCATAGGTTCCTTGGTACTCTCTTCCTTCCCTTCTCTTTTCCTACTTCCCATAGCCAACCAGGCAGGAGAGCATTGATATGCAGACAGTGGTGTGGCAATCAGCTGGCGGCATCCAGCTCATTTCTCTCTGCATATGAATTAGTGGTAAGAGGAATAAAATCTATCTTGGAGAGTCATTAATGAGCAGAAAACAAAGCCTGCCTATTACAGGCAATTACTCAGGTTGTTTAAAAGACCAGAAAGCATTGAAAAGGGCTATGGAGCACTCCTACAGGGGCATTCCCATCATAACCTGTGTTGTTTCTTGGAGGATTTCTCAATCCTTCCCCCCCTGCCAATCAAGGTATTTCTTACTACGATACAATAGAAAAGGAAGATTCCAGTTCATAAAACCTACAGTGCTGGGGCCAGTGCCATAGCTCACCTGGTTAATCCTCCACCTGTGGCACCGGCATCCCATATGGGCGCCGGGTTCTAGTCCCGGTTGCCCCTCTTCCAGTCCAGCTCTCTGCTGTGGTCTGGGAGGGCAGTGGAGGATGGCCCAGGTGCTTGGGCCCTGCACCTGCATGGGAGACCAGGAGAAGCACCTGGCTCCTGGCTTCGGATTGGTGCAGCGCCAGGCATTGCAGCCATTTGGGGGGTGAACCAACGGAAGGAAGACCTTTCTCTCTGTCTATAACTCTACCTGTCAAATTAAAAAAAAAAAAACCCTACAGTGCTGCAAACCTCAGACTTCAAAATTGGCTTGAAAAGTTCTTCTGATCATCATCTGAACATCGTATATAAGATATCAAGTAGTATTTTTCTTTTCATTACACTCAAACAAAGTTGGACTGTATGACCTTGGGAGGTATGCACTTCATCAGACAGCTTTTAGTCACTGTAATAAAATACCTGAGATAAGCTATTCGTGAAGGAAACAGAGTTTCAAGGTCCAAATGGTATGGCACAGACTTGGCAGCGAGGTGCCCATGGTGAAAGGCAGAGCATGTGCACAGAAGTATCACATGACAAGCCACGAAACGGAGAGAAAGACTGGACCCAAATTCTGGTTTTATAACAATCCTCTTACAAGAACTACCTTCTAAGGGCATACCCTACTAAGTCTCATCTCCTGAAGATTCTATAATTTCCCAATAGCACCACCTTAGGCACCAAGCCTTTAACACAGAGGCCCTTGTAGGTAACTCAAACTAATATCCAAATCATATCAGTGCAATTATTTATCCAAATTCACAGGTGAAGAAACTGATGCTTAGAGACATTAGATAACTTGTTCAAATTCTGGGTAGGAAGTAACAGCAATCTGCGACCAGAACCCGTGACTGTAGGATTCAAAATCCCACTGCCTTAACAAGTCTATTAGGTTGCTTTACTAAACCCATTTTAAAATTGTTTTAAAATTTATTTGAGAGAGAGCAAGAGAGTGAGAGTGAGAGAGAGAGAGAGAGAATATGTGCAAGTGCTTCAAACTTCTAGCTCACTCCCCAAATGCCCACAGTGGCTGGGGTCATACAAGGAGCCAGGCACTTAATCCAGATATTCCATGCCAGTGGTAGGGACCCAACTACTTGAGCCATCTCCTGCTGCTTCCCAGGGTATGGAATCAGGAGCAGATCCAGGAACTGAACCCAGGCATTCCTATGTGAGATGCAGGAAGCTTAACTGCTAGGCTAAAAGTCATGAGGATTTAAATTTTTTAATGCACAGAAAGCTCTATATCATAGTTCTCAGGCAGTGATAAAGGTGACCAATAAGTGGCAGCTTAAGCAGAATCACAGGCCCAGTTAGCCATACATAAAACTGTCATCAAGCTTGTTTCTGGTGCTTCCTCCACAGTCATTTTTGTTTCTTTCCTTCCTTCTCAGGAGAATTGGTGGACACAGGCCTATGCAAACTGAAGATACTGCCACTCCCTGTGTAGGTCTATTTCATTAACTGGACCTGCTCGTGCTACCTGGCAAGCAAGCCCCACACTCTCAACACTTCTTCTGCTTCCATAGGAGAGGCAACACTAAATGATGAGATATATTTTACAGTCAGTGGTAAACCCTGAAAATATTTTATTTGCATTCCTCATCCTGCACAAGGCATTTTATTTTATGTAAATTCTCTCAATGAAAGTAGAACATACCTGCCATGGAAAAATCCACAGCTCATAATCTGAAGGGTTTTCACAACATAAATACACGCAAGTAACCAACATTGTTACCAGAATCTCACAACCTCCTTGCACTCCCTTCCCAAAACTACCCCCAAACAAGGCTACCAACTTGCTCTTTTGTGAAGCACTTACTCAAGTCTATTTCACATATTTGTATTTTAAGCAACTTTTATTTATTTTCATTTATTTGAACAGTAGAGAAACAAACAAATAAAGAGATCTTCAATTTTTTGATTCACTCCCCGAACGCCTGCCACAGCCAGAACTGTTCCAGAACAAATCCAAGGGCCCATAACTCAGTCTCCCAAATGGGTGGCAGGTACGCAACCACTTGAGCCATCACTCACTGCCTCCAAGTGTCTGCAGGAGCATGAGTGTGGCATGAGAAGCAGACTTGAACACAGGCACTCTGATCTGAGACGCAGGCATCCCAAGTAGCATCCTAACTACTGCACCCATGCCTGTCCCCACATATTTCCATTGGACAACCTACTTTTCCAAATTGATTTGTATACATTCTATACATACTCTACACATAAGTAGTTGTTGAGTATTAGTATTGCAGCATCTTCCAACCTATAGAGCTCACTTTTCTTTTACATATTTTAATAATTTATTTTGGTGTAGATTTAGAATGTCAGAAAAATTGCAGTGGTCACATAGAGATTCCCATACATTTCCTACAGTATCCATAGTAAGTTTTTTCTTTTTTATTATTTTAAGATACACAAGCTTAATGTATTTCACATACACAGATTTAGGAACATAGTGATACTTACCACCCTATTCTCCCTCCCACCCATGCTCCTCATTTTCTTAATGGCATCTTGTAATGAGCTGAAATTACTTATTTTAATGTAGTTCATTTTGTCTATTTTCCCTTCTATGGTTAGTATACTTTATGCACTATTTAATAAGTCTTTATGGGGCCGGCACTGTGATATAGCAGGTAAAGTAACCGCCTGCAGTGCTGGCATCCCATATGGGTGCCGGTTCATCTCAGCTGCTCCACTTCCGATCCAGCTCTCTGCTATGGCCTGGGAAAGCAGTAGAGGATGGACCAGGTCCTTGGGTCCCTGTACCCGCATGGGGCACCCAGAAGAAGCAAAAAAAAATGGCATTGACAATGGTTATTTTCCATCACATTGAGTATTCTCTTGGGTAGGGGCTGGATTGTGTTAGTTTTTGAACATTCGGGGTCTACAGTTTGGCATGGTTGGTATTTACTGAATGCTCACCAAGGTGAACTTCTGAAAAGGGAAGTCTAATCATGTTTTTCATCCAGCATAGAAGGACTTGTGAGAAACTGGAGTGGCTACTTTTATTATCTCTTTTTACAAATCAGCAAAGGTCTGGTTTTACCAATATAATGTTCTCTTTTTAACATTCCAGTCATGCAATGAATTGTAAGACTTCACTTACCTGTTTTCACAAAAACTAGTTTTCAGGGTATCTAAGTTTAATTTTACCAGGCTTTAATTATCCATTCACAGTTCCCTGCTCATGTATATTCTGGGGCTGAGGGGAAGAGTCTGAGTTTCAAGTTACCATTCGACCTCCTGTACTCTCAGAACCCGAGAGGACTATCAATCCTAATCATCCTGTTAATGAACAACTTGATACATTATCCCTCTTAGTATTTTTTTGTCTGTTCTACTCAATACTACTGGTTTAATTCTGTAATTAATACACAGTTATTCTTAAGTGTTAAAATTAAACTGAAATGTGATCCCTGTTAAATATAAGAGTGGGAATAAGAGAGGGAAGATATGTACAATTTGGGACATGCTCAAGCTGACTTGCCCCAAATGGTAGAGTTAGAAACATACCAGGGGATTCCAATTCAATCCCATCAAGGTGGCATGTACCAATGCCATCTCACTAGTACAAGTGATCAATTTCTGTTCACAATGATCATAATGAAAGGACTAAGAGTCAAAGGGATCACATAAACAAGTCTAGTGCCTGCTAATACTAACCGATAGAATAAATAAAGGGGAGAGCAATCCAACATGGGAAGCGAGATACACAGCAGACTCATAGAGTGGCAGATGTCCTAAACAGCACTCTGGCCTCAGAATCAGCCCTAAAGGCATTCGGATCCGGCTGAAAAACCCATGAGAGTATTACAGGCATGGAAAGCCAAGACACTCTGGCAAAAAAAAAAAAAAAAAACCAAAACCCTAAATGAAAGATCTCTATGAGTGAGATCCCTGTGGAAAGAACAGGTCATCAAAGAAGGAGGTACCTTTCTCTGAAGGGAGGAGAGAACTTCCACTTTGACTATGACCTTGTCTAAACAAGATAAGAGTCGGAGAACTCAAAAGGCTTCCATAGCCTTGGAAACTCCTGACTGGAGCATAGGGAGATTACTGATGCCATAAACAGGAGTGTCAATTTGTAAAGTCAACAACAAGAGTCACTGTGCACTTATTCCTCATGTAGGATCTCTGTCCTTAATGTGCTGTACATTGAGATTTAATGCTATAACGAGTACTCAAACAGTATTTTTCACTTTGTGTTTCTATGTGGGTGCAAACTGTTGAAATCTTTACTTAATGTATACTAAACTGATCTTCTGTATATATAG
Organism: Oryctolagus cuniculus; assembly: GCF_051225735.1. Lineage (NCBI taxonomy): Eukaryota > Metazoa > Chordata > Mammalia > Lagomorpha > Leporidae > Oryctolagus > Oryctolagus cuniculus. Next base: position 7,788,989 of record NC_142888.1, on the reverse strand, counting down.
AAAATTGAAAATGAATCTTGATATGAATGGAAGGGGAGAGAGAGCAGGAAAGGGGAGGGTTGCAGTTGGGAGGGAAGTCATTGGGGGATGGGGGGAAGCCAATGTAGTCCATAAGCTGTACTTTGGAAATCTATATTCATTAAATAAAAGTTAAAAAAAAAAGTTAAAAAAAAATCGTAGTCATCCTACAGCTCACTCATTTTCTGTCTTTGGGAGTAGGTTTTGGCATAGTAGTTAAGGTGGCACTTGGGATACCTGCATCCCATATCAGAGTGCCTGGGCTCTAGTCCCAGCTCACTCCCAATTCCAGCTGCCTGCTAATACACACCATGGGAGGTAGCAGATGATGGCTCAAATACTTGCATCCCTGCCACCCATATGACAGACCAAGATTGAGGTCCTGGCTTCTGGCTTCAGCCTGACCCAGCCCTGGCTGTTGCGGGCATTTGGGGAGTAAACCAGTAGATGGAAAGTTTGTGTGTTCGTTCGTTCGCTCTCTCTCTCTCTCTCCTTCTCTTCCTGTCCTTCTCTGCCTTTCAAATAAGTAAGTACCTTGTTTAAAATTCACTTCTGCTCACACAAGGCATTTACTGACTGTCTTGATTATAAAAAGAAAATTCCAAAGGATGGACACAACTCCTAAGGACTTTCCAATATCCTGGTTCATAAAGCACTCACAACAGTCGTGTGCCCCGCAGGCTAGTCAACTGACGTTTCTGCAATATTCAAGAATATCGGCCCAATTAATACTGTTTTCAAAACTCTTACACATACAAAGTTCTAGGCCTATGAGCAAAAACCTACCAAGAACCCTGGTGCTGGGCTGAGGCCTTGACCTTGAAGTTGGCTCAAGAGCACAGGATCTCTTACCAAGCATCCTCCTTTGTGTTCCTTCCTCTGACCTGCAGCATTTCTCCGTGTCTGTTCTAAAGGAGATCCTCTGACTAATTTCTGGGAGACCAATGAATGTGGGTGCTATTTGTTTAATGGAAACATCAATTGCATTCTCAAACTTTCACACCAGATTCACCAAGGTAAATCCTCTATTTCATGTAGAGTATGCCAACATTTCTCCTTTGGAAAGCAGAGGGAGGACTCCCAAATCTACTGAGAGAAAACACATGAAAATCAAAACTTCGGAAAGGCAAATTCATATTTTAAGCTTCCACATCTATATAAGGGACACAACCCTCTCCAGACCCAGGTGTTTGTTTAAACCTATCATATCATGGTCTGGCTTCTCCTTGGGTGGCACTTAAAAACCACCTTTGGATGGCCCACGGTTGAGTACCGCCTCTAATCATACTATTTTTAGCCCTTGTTCATTTTCTAGGCTACAGACTTCAATTTGGTTTCCAGGCTCCTCAGTTTATTTACTGTACTGAAAATTTTCATTTTTCTAACTCACACTGCATGGGTATTAAACCCTTATGCAGTTAGACCTGGAGACTCTAAATCAGCTTGCAAAGCCTGTTGTTATTCCCATTAAAAAAATAAAATTCAAGCTAACTGAGTCATGGTCTGTGGCTCCCAGAACCCTCATATTTTCACAGGAATCGTGCGACACTCAGCCCTGCAGTTCTTCAGCCCCACAGCTAGTCAAGCATGGGATTAACTGAGTCTTTCTGACATACTAAAAAGACAATAAAAGCTGATATTTCTCATTCTTCTACCAACTCCCACCTAAATATAGGGAGAGAAGCTGTCAGAATTATTTTCTCCATTCATTTTTTATGATCATCTTATAAATGAGAATTGCTGGTTAGCATCAGCTCAAGAAAAAGGGGCAGAGATGATTTTAAGGGGATTAAAAAACCTCTAACTCATCAATCTAAATCATGGGTTACAAAATAACACAAAACACCCTCACTTTAATACAAAAGACCTTTGTCTATAATGAAACCAATTTTATAAAAATGCCAGATATTTTAAAAGTCTAATGGAAAATAACTCTTTTATGTTCACTTATAAGCGCATTTGAAAGGATTAAACTTATCAAGCTTATACTTCAAAATAATTTAAATTTTAGCATTACTTTTTGATAGCACAGCATTACAACAAATCTGCCAATGTAATATTCCAACTCATAAAAATAGCTTCCCTATTTAGATAATTTGTATCTTCATAGATAATACCATGTAAGGCCTATGCCAAACTTGAAGTCATTAAAATTCATCTTCAGTTTTCTCCTACAGTAAAAACCCTAATTAGGCAATTTTCCCTGTCTCTCATTTCAACCAGCTTAACATTATAAGGAAAAGGCCATGTGTGGTTATATGGTTATACACTTCTGCAATGGCCCTGTGTGAGCAAATAAGTAGGAAATATATATATAGTATATGATATATTCTTTATATATAATACATAAATATATAAAAATTTCTTATATCTAATATATTCTCTTCATACATTCAACATTTCTTTACAGAACCACTACTTTAAACCAACAGTATTTGGCAGTCTCTCTTGAGGCATATAATCTCAAGAAACACCACCAACCCAGATTCTCTCCTCTGCCATTCCTGCCCTACCCAAAAATCAGATAAGGAGCTTTAGCACTTTCTTTGGGGGATTTATCACTCTACAGCTCCATTTTAACTCAATGTCAGTAGTCCTCAAGAAAGCCACTACATTCCTTATTGCATTTTGGAACCGCTCTCCTTGCCATTGGCCCATTTGGGTCTGAATTAGTTCTTCAGTTCCACCAAGCCCAGGTTTAAAACATTCCTTTCTAGGTCATTTTTTGCCACAGTGTCTTGGCTTTCCATGCCTGAGAAACTCTCATGGGCTTTTTAGCCAGATTCCAATGCCTTAAGGGCTGACTCTGAGGCCCGAGTGCTGTTCAAGGGCATTTGCCATTCTATGAGTCTGCTGTGTATCCTGCTTCCCAAGCTGGATCGTTCTCTCCTTTTTAATTCTATCAGTTACTATTAGCAGACACTGGTCTTATTTATGTGATCCCTTTGACATTTAATCCTATTTTTATGATCAATTATGAACTTAAACTGCTCATTTTAACTAGTAAGATGGCATTGGTACCTGCCAACTTACTGGGATTTGGAGTCCCATAGCACGTTTTGGGCCATCAAAGAAGGAGGTACCTTTCTCTGAAGGGAGGAGAGAACTTCCACTTTGATTGTGGCATTGTCTCAATAAGGTCAGAGTTTGTGAACTCAATAGGCTTCCATAACCTTGGCAGCTCATGACAAAAGCCTCAGATGATCACTGATATAAAAAAGTGTCAATTGTTAACTCAACAACAGCAGTCACTGTGCACTTACTCTCCATGTAAGACCTCTGTGCTTAATGTGTTGTACTATGTGTCCTTAATGTGTTGTACTATGAATTAATGGTAAAACTAGTATTCAAACAGTACTTTACACTTTGTGTGTGTGAGTGCAAACTGTTGAAATCTTTACTTAGTACAGAGTTGATCTTCTGTATATAAAGATAATTGAAAATGAATCTTAATGAAGAATGGGATGGGAGAGGGAATAGAAGATGGGATGGTTTGCAGGTGGGAGGGTAGTTATGGGGGGAAAAACTGCTATAATCCAAAAGTTGTACTTCTGAAATTTATATTTATTAAATAAAAGTTTTCTAAAGAAAAGGAAAAAGTTCTTTTCTTAAAAGTAAAATGCAATAGGGGTTTGAGGTGAAAGTTGGCTCATTGGCTTAAGACGGAAAAAAAATCAGCACTATGCCAGGAAGATCTTCAAAGTGAAAAAAAAAAAAAAAAAAAAAAAACAACAGAACACAGGGCAACTATTTTCAATCCCAGCTTATACCACACCCTAAAGGAAGGAATAGTGTAAACATTACATCCCTGAAATCCTGAAACATCTGAGTTCCAGACTTGACAGTCCCTCCCTCTGCTAGAAAAGCAGCATCAAAACACAGCAAACATAGGTTTATAAAGCCACTTCCCAACTAACCCCTGTTTTCACTCCCACCTTCATGAGGAGGGGAGACGGAGGGGTTCTATTCCTGGCTGTTCTAACCGCAACGTGTGGAAGAGGGACCGTCCCTCTAGAAGTGGGTGTCTGAGAGTGAAGAATGAGAAAAGGGGCTTTCTTTCCTTCTCCATCCAGAATCCTCTCCACGCAAAAGAGGGGCAGCAATAGCACTTTGGACACAAGTAATGAACACAAAAGGACCTAAGGCTGGAAGGACGAGAAACTACCATGTCCACTAGTTGCTGCCATGGCTTCCCTGGTGGCTTCTGTCCCAGGTGACAGGGGGTGCTCAGCAAAGTAACTTCCACAGTTCAGAGAAATCAGAAGCAACAGAAAACGCAACGACCCTTGATGTTGACCAAGGAGACACCAGAGAAAGGGATAGCAAACAATGCGTCAGAGTTTCCTGGAGTAGGAAAGACAAACTCTACCTTCATTTGGATGCCACTCTAGCAAACAGATCAGCGGAATGGGGCCCCCAGGATTGGGCTCCATGTGTCAACCACCACTTCCAAGCCACTGTAGCAGGCAGACAGTGTGCTCTGACAAAAGGCATCCCTGACAGGACATTTGCACATGACTTACCCTCGTCACAGGACAAAATCAAGAATCTTTACGTGGCCTGCAAGGCCTGCATGCTCTGACCCCTGCCTTTCTCTTCAGTTTTGTCCTTTGTCCCGCTCCCCTCCAACTTGGAGTGCCCATCACATTGGGCTTCTTGGGTTTCCTCAAAGGCACCAGCTGGACAGAGCCTCTGCTCCTGGCAGCTCTTTCTGCCTGGGTTAAAATTGGAGACGTTTGAAATGGTAGACCCATAATCTGTGGGGGATAAATTATATGGCTGTATTGGTTTGGGCAAGTCACATAATTTTCTTGACCTTCGCTTCCTCGGATGTAGGGCAAAGACAGAAATAAACAATGATGACTACCAACATCACAGAATTAGAATGAAGAACCATGGAAAAAAACAGAAGATTCTTTAAAGGAGTAAAATTAGTATAAAGAAATGCTAGTGAATCTGTGAATTCAGAATAGACCAGCAGGTAATAGAAGCAGTTTAATTTAGAACTTACTCTAAGGGGCCGCAATAGGAAGTCTCTCTGGTTAGCGAACAGGTAAACTTTTATTTTAGCACATATTTGTGACAGAAACACACAAACACAAATATCAGTTTCCACACCTATCCTATTTATGAAAAGCCAAAATTCCTTCCCATTTTATAAATTAAAAGGTCCATGAATGTTTTAAAAGTACCTCTCACTGTGCAAATATCAACACCAATGAGGCTTCCCAAACAAACACTTCTTTCTTATGACAAGCTATTATGCAAGCAGCATATAATTACTTTTCCCGTTATGGGTAGTGCCTTTTTACGATGTTCTCTTGACACTTTAAAGCAAATAGTCCATCATTACTAATTCATTAAGCATTCACATAGATGCTATTAATCATGATGATCTAATGTGGTATTAATGAGTAGGTTATTAATCTGCAATTACATGCAGATTTCCTAATATATTCAAGTTTCCCAGGTTTTTTGAGGAGGAAATCAAAGGAAAATGAAATTAGCAAATCTTTGCTAAAAGAAATTGAGGGGAGAATTCTCTCTCGGGAGGGCAGGCGTTTGGCCTAGCAATTACAGTATCAGTTGAGATACCTGCATCCCATAGCAGAGTGCCTGGGTTCAAGTTCCAACTCTGTTCCCGTTTCCAGCTTCCTGCTAACGCTCACCCTCAGAGGCAGCAGTATTATGATACCTCTAGGAGCTGGGTCCCTGTCATCCATATGGGAAACCCGTGCTGAGTCATATGCTCCTGGCTTTAGCCCTGCCCAGCCCCAGCTGTTGCGGGCATCTGGGGAGTGAACCAGCAGATGGAGCAGCATGCTTGCTTGCTCTCTTCTCCTCAAACCATTTTTTTTAAAGCCAAGGTTTGCTAAGGTAGGAGCATCCTGTACATTTCAGTGAAACTGTTCAAAATACAAAAGTGCAGTAGATGTGACAAGAAGTCAGGGAGCCCAAATAATGAGAAATATAATTTACATATCATATTTAAGTAAATCTAAGATGCACTTTTTTTCACATCTCAAAATGAATCCAATTTGAAACTGTCTGCTAGACACAGTCATGAGATGGTTGCCATTACCTGCCTATGGATGAACTTGATCATGGCCATTCTTAAGTGTCAACACCGCAAATGAGCTGGGTGCATGGTTGGTACACTGCCATTTAAATGGCTTCAGAATTATTTCAGCATGACTTGTTCATGAAATAAAAACTTACTACAACCAAAGAGCTCATCCTGGAGTAAAATACCTGAGACAACAGTTGAGTACTTTTCAGGAATTGTTGAATCACTACTGTTTTTGTGAGCAATAGGACAATATCTTTTAAAAAACAAAAATACTGATGATTCAACATGAAAAAGCTCTAGGACTACTCTAACCAATAGTATTTGCACTTAACCTTTTTAATGGATGCAAAGAATTATACATGATATAAAAAAAACTAAGTAAGGCTAAAAGAACTCCAATGAACACAAAATAAAACACCAAATGATAAGAAAGTATTGTGTAGTAGCTTACTCTTCTTTCTTAGCACATGTGAAATGGTGCCTCTTACAGTTGACAATTTTGTTAAGGCGGTGGAAGACCCTGCAGGGTTAGCCTGTTCCCTGGCTGAGTTTTAAGTCAAATAAATGTAACTAGCAGTATGGCACATAGCTGAAGAGCTACCACCTCAGAAGACCTAGAATTTTCATTCTGGGAAATAATAAATATATCAGGAATATTGAAGTCCTGTTTAGATTTAGCTAAAAGAAGCCAATATAAAAATCATTCCAAATGACATCAAAAGCATTTAAGGACAACTGAACCCGCAGGTGAGAGGAAATGTTTTCATTTCTGAATAATGGGTTGCACATGCAGGTCTCAGGGGGGCAGAAACACAAGCTTGGCTAAGAGGGAAGATGGGTGTGAGGCCTCTGGCAAGAGCAGCTTCATGACATCCCAAGGCACAGGGGGCCGCAGAGCCTTCAGACCTCAGGCAAGAACCACAATTGCCTCCTTTCGTCACCCAGCACCTCCCACAGATTCCCCACTAGACTTATGCTATTCCAGCAGCGGCCTGCAGCTCCCAACCTCAACTTCCTCTCCCGCACAGCTCAGAGGTTCCAGCCTGACACTAACACCTCTGACTTCAATTAAAAGAACAGAAGTTTTTGTCGTAATTTACTTCCATTGGTGCACATCCAGACCAACATGTAGCTCAGAAGGGAATGAAATTTCTTTTCCTACATTATTCTGGGTACTTGGCCAAATTTTTGAGATAAATAAATGAGCTATGGCACATTCTTTCATGTCACCCAGCAAAGTATACTGCCAGTTCTTTCTTCGCGAAACTCACAGAACCTTCTCCAATGAACAATGGCTCCAGTTCTCGGTAGTTTGGGCATCTCCTGAGGAGTAGAGGGGCACAGATGAGGGGTCCCAGGATCTGGGATTCTGCCGGGCAGCCAGGGCTGAGAAGCACTAGTCCAACTGGGCCACGTGCAGTACAGCCCGCAGTAGTCACCTGGGGCTACAGGGCACCAGCAACGTGCCTGGTCTAGACGATTACGTGCTACCAGCATAATAAACAGCAGATTTCAAACAGTAGCAAAGAAAGAAATGCAAAATATCTTACAAATAAATTTTCTGGCATTGACTACATGTTTACATGGCAGTATTTTTGATAGGTTGGGTTAGATAAAATACATCATTTCAACTGCTACTATTTTTAATGTGGCTACCAGAGAGCAAAGTCACATGTGACTTGTATTTGTGACTCATTTCTACTGGACACTACTCTAAGCGGAAATATGAGCCATAAATACAAGTCGCATGTGACTCTTTTCTAGCAGCCACATTTTAAAAATAACAGTCAAAATTATACATTTTGTAGGCCATTAGTTGTCTGAATATGGACAAATTACTTACCTCTCTCCAAGTCTCAGTTTTCAGAGCTGTAAAATGAGGATAGTAACACCGTCCTACTTATCAGGGCTTTTTCCAGGCACTAAGGGTCAAACAACCTGAATTCTAACTCTGACTTCTTTGCCTATTAGCTGTGTGACCTTGGACTAGTTATTGTACTGCTACCTGCCAGATACCTCTGTTCCTTTCTCTGCAAAATGAAATATATTTACATCTTACCTCTTTCAGACACATTGGGAGCTCAGTTGAGAGAGTTCAACAAATGGTAACTGAAGGTGTTATGAAAAAAAGGTCACCTCTGTGTCCCTGTTAGGTGCTTCCCTGTGTCATACACTCTTATTTTTAAAAATGGAGCCTATTAAAGGCTCACTTCACAGTAGTCAATCAGGGGAGATATGGGGATCTTGCCACATTACAAAGATGCTTGACCCTTCCACACCTTCAGTCACAGCTGAAAAGTTCTCAGAATTCAAGGTGAGAACACGGTGAAACCCTCTAAGCAGGGTGTTTGGAAATGCAAGTATGACATTTTCAACCCAGCTCAGCCATATGTTTTAGCCTGCAACAAACTGCAATTGTGCTCATGCCTCCATTTGCCCTTAACAAATTAGAAGTACGGTAAGACATTCACCCATCTCTCCGAGGCACACGAGACCGGAGTCATGCGCTTCTGCTGTGCAATCTGGATGCCCTTGGAAGTTCTCACAAAAAGCCCAAATTCTTAGCTCCATTATTACTGTAGCTTCTGGCACCGAATGGCAAAAACACGTGGATACTTGGAGGCACTTCAAGAATCCTGAAGGCCACCACAGTTCACGTGCGTATGCCTCCAAATTGTTACCACTGAAGGCGGCTAGGGTTTCCTTCCCTTCTCAGTCATCCTCTCTCAGGAAGTGGTCTTTCAAAAATATGCAAGCATCTGGGTGCGGGTAGGTGGAGAAGTGTCACTGGGGGTGTATACTTACTTCTCGGGATGCACATATCCTGTGTCATTAGTCATGCCAAAGAACTGATTTTTAGTCAAGAATCTAAATTTAGTAGACCATCTTCTAAAGTAAAATGTGTCTTTCCTCCTACAACATTCAAGCTAACTTTTCATAATGTGCTGCAATATTTATGCTACAAAAATGCCCCCTCATCTACTCTCCAACTTTCTTTTTCAGTTAATATTTCCATTCACCGCATCTTCAGGCTGTTGTTCCACTTCTCTGAAGCTCAGCATTCCCATAGGTCAAAAATCTCAAAAATTGGGGTAGGCATTTGCCTAGTAGTTAAGACACAACTACTAGTTAAGACGCTGGCATCCAATAGCAGAGCTCCTGGGTTTGAGTGCTGACTCTCCTTCCAATTTCTGCTAATACGTACCCAGGGAGGCAGCAGATGAAGGTTCCAGTGAATGGGTCCCTGCCACCCACGTGGAAGACTCAGACAGCGTTCCCAGCTTTGGCCCAGCACAGCCCCCAAGCATTGCAGGCATTTGGGGAATGAACCTGTGATTGAAGCGCCCTTTCTCCCCCCACCCACTCCTGTCAAATAAATAAAAACAAATAAAATTTTAATCCCACAGATGGATTTCTACATCCTTCAGTCATCTTGCTCCTGCCATTTCTCCCAACACCCCAAAAGTTCATTCTTTCCTTCCTTCCAACAGGGCCAATTTGGACTTGTTAATGTGCTCATTCCCTAAAAGTCCTCACAGTGGATGGCTCAAAGATTAGGGTACGAGTGAACATCTGGGGATGTTTGATAACTAACTCCACCCAAAACACCTGAGTTAGGATGCATCACGAAGTTAGAGCTAAATAAAACCATTTTTAAATTTAGTCTTCTCCTTGGAACCTCAGTTCCAGAGCCCGTAGTTTGACAGCCTCCCTGCCCCACCCTTTTCAAGTTCAACCAAAGAGACTTTGCCTTCAGGAGTAGCTAACACCTAGCTTTTTCATACACCATGTTGTATGTACTCATGAATAAAAAATAAGTACTTTGTGCATTACTATCTTCAATAATTTGCACAGTTTGCAAATATTTTTAACTGCACCACAGCAAAAGCTACAACATCTCTAGTAGAGAATTGATCTTTAACGTCCTGAATTCATAAGCACATGGCAGCACTTTGTAATTTCACCTGAATGTATATTTATTCCACGGCACAGGCAATCTCATTAAGTCTGTATTTAATAAGTTCAAGGACTGGTATCAGCACAAGTCTTCAAACACAAATCTCCAGTTTCATCTAATATCCTTCCAAGCACATATTAACTGATGGTAATATGCTCATTATCCAAGGAGTCCAGACAGTGGATTATTCAAAGATTTGGGTATGAGTGGACCCATGAGGCTGTCTAATAGCCAACTCCACTCAAAACACCTGAATTAGGATCTATCAAGAGCTGGAACTAAGTAAAATGATCCCTACTTGAGTCCTGCCATAGCAATCCTTATATAAACAAGGGTTCTTGATGTTCTTCATTGCCTACCTCCCTTGGGCAGTCCATTAAATGTACGGTTTATAACCGCACACATGATAAACCTAGGTTTACAAAGGAAACGAGGTATTCTGACACACGGTTCTCAAAACATTTATTTTGTGACGTTCATAATAGGTGTGCTCCTTAATTAGCTCATTAAATAACAAGACCGAACATGGAGTCTAACAACTACTGTAATTTGTTTTCTTTTTAATGAATAAATGAATGCAATTTGAAAAGAGCGATGCACAAAGCATTTCAAGATACCTGTGATAAAATGGAAAAAATAAGCATGGTTCCTATGGGTAACAAAGTCATAGGCACTGCTAATTGTACTGGGATTTGTTGCCTATGTTCATGAGTAAAGAAAATGCTAAGGTTCCATCAGAGATGAGTGGAAATGCATTTTCCCCCATTCAAGTCCCTGGATTCCAGAAACAGCCCCATGGCAGGTTCTGGTGGTCTGTGGATCCCAGTTAAGGATCCCCTAGGGATGAGAGAAGGAAGAAGGGGAGTAACCGACATTTAGGGAGGATCTAGCATAGTCTAAGATGTCACCAATTCCCTCTTTCCTCTTCTCTGCCTCCCTGTAGGAGTGACTGATTTAGAACTCAACTCCAACAAATGTTATCTGACCATTTAAATTAAAACTTTCTGGGGTTTAGGGTCATGATCAAGATCTGCCAATAAAAACAAATTTCTTACAATGGTTTGAATTTGCCACTCAAAACACACGCATTGATGTTTACTTGCACTGTGATGGGATTAAGAGGTGGGGCCATGAAGACATGTTTAGCCTATGAGGGCTCTCCTGACCTAAATAAATTAATGCCACTCTCAAGGGAGGTGGTTATTTATCATGGGAAGTTCAGCCCCCTTTTCTCTGTCACGTGTGTTCACTTCCTCCTCCACCATGTTTTAACACACCAGAAAGTCTATCACCAGACACTGGCACCAGGCTTCAGACTTCCCAGTCTCCGAAGCCAGAGGATGACTAAACTTCTATTGCTTGTAAGTTGGATTCGAAGAACAATTAAGCAAGTACACAAATAAGATAATTACACATGGTCATAGGTACCACAAGGGACACAAGCATAGAGGGATATGAAATGGGGATAGAGAACTATTTTTGACAAAGGTATTCTCAAACCTTCTGTAACACCAAAATTAATTTGAGGGTTTTTGTTGTTTATTTTTCAGATAGTTCACCTTTCTAATGGCCTAGTCCGGGCTCCAGAGCAGCACTGCTAGGTAAATATTATCCAAATCACACACATAATTCTTAATATCCTTGTACCTTCAACTACTGTTATTCAATTTTCTTGTAGCTCTACTTAAATAAAGAAAAAAAAAACGGGTAAAATACGTCTAACAGGGGGCTGGTCTTGTGACAAACCAGGGGAAGCCACCTATCAAGAAGCCTACATCTGGGGCCAGAGCTGCGGCAGAGTGGGTAAAGCTGCCACCTTTAGCACCAGAATCCCATATGGGCACCTGTTCAAGCCCCAGCTGCTCCACTTGCGATCCAGCTCCCTGCTAATGTGCCCAGAAAAGCAGTGGAGGATGGCCCAAGTGCTTGGGTCCCTGCTCCCATGTTGGAGACCCAGATAAAGTTCTGGCTCAACACATCTCAATTCAAGTTAGCTATATTTCAAGCACTCAGAAGCCTAACATTTCTAGTGGTGACTGTATTAAACTCTCGAGTCTTAATTGCAATACCTACTGGCGTACTTTATGGTATGTGAATAATTTCCATGAGGATAGTTTAGAGAGCCTTACTTTATCTCTGTACTTCTAACAGAATGCCTCTTGCTGGATATGAATAACGAAGCCCACAGCCTACATCTTGGCTGCTATTAGCAACAATCTTATGATCAAATACACCTAGAAAAAAGCAAGACACAGTATATGTCAGAGTAGAGAGAGAGAGAAAAAAACATGATCACCAATGACATGGTTCAGTGGTTAGATCAACCCTTACTTCAAGTCCACACAATTACCAGACTTTTCAGTTACATGAGCCAGCATAATTCCCTTATTCTTTAAGCCACTTGGAGTTGGGATTTCTACTACTTGTGACTGAAAGCAATTGGTGCCAGGAAAAACAAGTAGTAATTCATCTGTTAACTCCTGACTATTTACTGCATTTCAATCTATTTGAAGTGAATGACCTATTAATGAGAGAAGAGCTATATAAAAGCCATAAGGGAAGAGATTAGATCTTCAATGTTGAATGCAAAGAGCGCAGACAAGTCAAAACTAAAGTAAGAACATACATCAGGCTGGTGTCACAGCTCATAGGCTAATCCTCCACCTAGTGGCGCCGGCACACCGGGTTCTAGTCCCGGTCGGGGCGCCGGATTCTGTCCCGGTTGCCCCTCTTCCAGGCCAGCTCTCTGCTGTGGCCAGGGAGTACAGTGGAGAATGGCCCAAGTGCTTGGGCCCTGCACCCCATGGGAGACCAGGAGAAGCACCTGGCTCCTGCCTTCGGATCAGTGCGGTGCGCCAGCCGTGGCGGCCATTGGAGGGTGAACCAACGGCAAAGGAAGACCTTTCTCTCTGTCTCTCTCTCTCTTACTGTCCACTCTGCCAGTAAAAAAAAAAACAAAACAAAAAAAAACACACATACACCAGAGGTGAAAAAAGGACATACAAGAAAATGTCCAAGGCTGACTTGTCTGAACTACCCGAACACAAACTTTCACATGCAGTGGCCCAGCACGTGGCTTCTTTACTTCCTGTAGCTACTGAGAAAAAAAAAAAAAAAAAGGATCCTAAAGATAGTCACGTTTGCCAGAGAGTCTTCAGAAAGAAAATGATCTCTCTATCTGAAGAAATAGCTCCTAACAATTGCTCGGGTTTTTTAACTTGACAACTTCTTCCTCTCTTCCCACACTCCACACAACACGCTTCCTACCCACATTCAAATGGCGTGGGAGAATGGGGGAAAAGGTAACAAAAAACTTTTCAAAGACAATGATTTCATTTCACATTTTCCAAGTCTTCACTACAGGCTCCCATCCTCATGCAGCACCCCTTGACCCATACAGGACTGATGGTGACTTCGGCATAGTTTGGCAAATTGTTGCCTCTTGTGTGGCCACATGACAAAGAAACAATACGGCCTGAGAACAACAGTGATCTTCTGAGTGGTGTGTCCAGTTTATACAAGGGTACTTCACAAAGTACCCTTTCTAATGAAATCAGAACAAAGTTTGGGGTTACGAACACGGAACACTGTCTTCCCCTCTCTCGGCAACTCTGCCTTTCAAATAAATTTTTAACAAAAAGTTTATTTTGGTGCAAAAATCTTGAAATCAATGCATAGTTTTCATAATACACATAATACCGTCATATAGTGGACCCATTCAAAACAACAGGGGCCACATTTTCTCTAGGAATCAAAGGCCCACCGCAACAGATGGCGGGTCCACAGCTCTCACTCACCTTACCTTGACTTTTAGTCCTCAACTTTACATCTGACATTTGTTCCAAAGAACTTAATGAAATCTGGGCCCAATTTAATTCATCATTAGTCTATGTCTATGGTAGGAGGAAAATGATACAATTCACTATGCTTTCAATAATCTGAGCTTCCTAATTATCAAAGGATTTAACAGCAGCTGAACAAGTTTTCAGATTTCTATTATCTGTAAAAGATGATATAGCCAGGATCACTTTTGGAAAAAAATAAGATCACACAGGGAAGACAAAAGGTATTTCATTATGAGAACTATTGGAATCTCAACCAGCACATATTTACAAATAACCAATACTTGAGTCAAAGTCATGTGTATATACTCATCAATGCATAGTCCCTATTTCATCTCTTTGTTCTGTTGAAGCTGTATTTGAAAATATAGTGCATTTCCCCACAAAATATTGGCAAAGATGGCTGTTCCATAACCAAGATGGCCTGGCCCTACCTTGAGCCATCTGTCTTTTATTTGACACAAGTGTTCTCTCCCATTCATTGCCTCACGTTTGTTTCGTAAGTGCTCATTTGCTGAATTTCCATCCACTCATTCATAAGCAATGCAAGTTGGGTCGTCTTCATGGTCATGTGAAGACAAATTTGGGTAATTTTGTACGATGAAAAATTTTAAGACAAGCACGTAACTACATTCTGCCTTTTCTTTAACAAAAAGAAATGCTTCTTGGAGAGAACAAGAAATAAGAAACAACCTTATTTTCCAAGTAGAAATCCGAGTCTTATATGCCACTGAAAGAAAACACTCACAAAGCCAGGTTGCTGACTCGAATAGAGGCCAATTTTTCATCAGCCAGGTCTGTCAAATCCATTTTATTTCACAAATTGGACAGCCGCATCTGTGTGTTCTCTATCAGCCATAAGAAAATGGTATTCTTTCAGGTAGTGGTATTGGGTTTTATTTTTGGATGTTCTCTTTTAATCAACAGTGAGAAAAAATATCTTGACAATATTCAATATTTTTGAAAGTATGATATTTACAAGGGATAAGATCAGAATAAAACTTAAAGGATTAGTTTGTGAACTTTAGGACTATCTTTGAGACAAAACAGAAAAGAACAAACATTTACTGAGGGCCTGCTATGTATCAGGAACTAGAGTGGACAGTTTAAATAGGTCATATGCTTGAATCTTCACACAACCACTACAATACAGGTACTCTTGTCTCCATTTTAAAGATAAGAAAACTGAGGTAGAGGGGATCAGTAATTGGCCCAAAGGACACAGAGAAGCAAAGGGAATCAGGATTCAAATCAAGCTCTTAGGGCTTCAAAACTCATGCTCCAGGTGGTTTACTCCAAGGAAAAACCTGGAAATGACCTAATGGATAACATTAGCACTTAGTAGATAAACTGTAATATATCCACACATAGAAGTCATAGCAAATGATTGTATAGATCTGTTTTCATTGTCGTCAAAGGATGTTTACATGACAAGTATAAAGAGATTATAAACATATTTGACATGATCTCTTTTAAAATATAAATTTACATACATATAAGGTACTTCAAAAAGCTTGTGGAAAAAGGAAATTCGAAGACAAATTTTCAAATCCATTCACAGCTTTTTTTCTAATATGCATTTTCCATGAACTTTTTGAATACCCTGTGAATGCATGGATTTCACAATATTTGCACCAAAAACACTTATCTGTTAATTCTATTTTCCATAAACTTTTGAAGTACTCTTCTGTATATATTATATAATTTGGTATATATATTTCCATTTAAAAACTTGTTATTGTTGAGTGGTAATACTGACGTATGTTTCTTTATGGTTGGTCTACAATGAGCATGAATTATCTCAATGGAATGATGAATGGTTGGATGAACAGGTAAACAGACTGGTAGACACATAGATTTAGATTGTATCAATAGATAGATGTTAAATTTTAAAATTTAACATCTAAGAAATAATACATTTGATATTTGAAAAGCTCTATTTATATACCTTAAGAATATCCGATCATCTGAAACACACTTGTAGAGTTCAAAAAAAATATATATTATAGATATATAGACAGATACATATCTATCTATAGCAATATCTATACATTTATAGATTTCTTATTTTATCTATAAATGTAAATATAGAGAGAATGTAACAATATATATTTGTAGATAGAGAATGATAAAATACAATAAAGCAAATATAGCAAGAAGGTAACAATTGGGAAATCTGGGCATAGGGTACAATAGGAGTTCCTTGTGCAGTTTGTTCAACTCCTCTAACTTTAAATGGTTTATTTTGAGATAACTCAAAAAACTAACATTTTCTATTTCAAACACACCTGGTACAAGGTAACACTAATTTTAAGAGATGTGGGGCAGGCACTTGGCCTGGTGGTTAAGATGTCTGTTAAAACATCGATGTCCCATATAGGATAACTTGGGTTTGATGCCTGGCCCTGGTTCCTAATTCCAGCTTGCTGCTCAGTAGACCCTGGGAGGCAGCACTGATGGTTTGTGTAGTTGGGCCCCTATGATCCAGGTGCAAGATCTGCGTTGACTTCTCAGCTCACAGATTTGGCCTGGACCAGTGCTCACTACTGCAATCATTTGAGGACTGAACAAGCTCACTCCCTCGCACTCCCTCCTTCTCTACTTCTACCTCTCAAATTTTAAAAACCGAGAAGCCTTACTCCATCATTTGCTCTCAACACTTGAAGCCAGAGCAGCATGATTACTTTGTGACTTTGTCATTTACTGTACTTGTCACACAAAGACTTGGTATTTATTGAGTTTTGTCTTCCCCAGAGCACAGAAGTATACAGGGAGCCTCCTACTCCATTGTAAGGGGCTAGCATAACCTTGAGAATAGAATTTGACAAACTTGGGCTGGCGTTGTGGCATAGTGCGTAAAGCTGCTGCCTGTGATGCTGCTATCCCATATGGACGCTGGTTTGAGACCCAGAAGCTCCATTTCCAGTCCAGCTCCCTGATAATGTGCCTGGCAAAGCAGCAAAAGAAGACCCAAGTATTTGGGTCCCTGCACCTAAGTGGGAGACCCAGAAGAAGCTCCCGACTCCTGAATTTGGCCTGTCCCAGCCCTGGCTATTGTGGCTATTTGGGAAGTCAATGAGCGAATGGAAGATCTGTCTCTCCCTCCCCCCTCTCCCCGTCTCCCTCCCCCTCTCCCCATGTCTGTCTCTGTCTCTCTGTGTGTGTATCTCTGACTTCAAATAGATAAATAAATCTTTTTTTTTTTTTTTTGACAGGCAGAGTGGACAGTGAGAGAGAGAGAGAAAGGTCTTCCTTTGCCATTGGTTCACCCTCCAATGGCTGCCGCAGCCGGCGCGCTGCAGCCGGCACACCGCGCTGATCCGATGGCAGGAGCCAGGTACTTCTCCTGGTCTCCCATGGGGTGCAGGGCCCAAGCACTTGGGCCATCCTCCACTGCACTCCCGGGCCACAGCAGAGAGCTGGCCTGGAAGAGGGGCAACCGGGACAGAATCCGGTGCCCTGACCGGGACTAGAACCCGGTGTGCCGGCGCCGCAAGGCGGAGGATTAGTCTAGTGAGCTGCGACGCCGGCCAGATAAATAAATCTTTGAAAAAGAATTTGACAACTTAGCACACAAAAACCACAGAACAATAGTAATAAATATAGATAGGAAAATATGCAATAATACTTGATTATTCAATTTTAGCAACATCTTAGAAAATAAGCCACCGACAGGTATAGTCCATCTAAGTCTCTCACTAAACAACAAAGAAGCATTTTTCTGAAGCATGATCTTTTTGCCAACTAGGAACAACAGAAAATAAAGAATAACTACCAGAAACTTAAAATATATTACTAAGGAATAAAACTGGATGTATTCCCACCCAAACTAAGAATAAGAAAATTACTCCCATTATTACTGCTATTATCCAATCCTGTTTTATAAGCACGATCCAACACAATTTTTAAAACAGACAAAATTATATCTTAAACTTATGAATATCTATAAAATCCCAAAGAAGCCACCAAAAAGTTATTAATAAGACAAGCTTAATTGTATCTAATATAAATATATCAATGCTTCATTTTATATTGGGTTCAGGAGTTGGCAGACTTGATCCAGAAAGCTCATAGAGTAAACGTTTTAGACCTTGTGAGCCACATTGTCTCTGTAGCAGCTATTCAACTCTGCCATTGCAGCACAAAAGCAGACACTGATACTGCATAAATGAACGGATGTGGCTGTGCTCCAGTGAGACTTCATTTACAAAACAGGCTACGGGCTGGATTTGGCCCCCTGGTCATAGTATGCTGATCCCTACTTGATGACACACACACAAAAGAGCTGATGGAGAAAAAATACCGTTCCAACACATAAGAAAATACATAAAAACCTAGAAATAAACTTTCTACATGGAAATCTGGCTATGTGAACCAAAAATTCAACTGCAAATGCTCTTTCAATCTAATAGTTCCTTTTATGGAATTTTAGTGTAAGGATACATTCAGATAAAGATATAAAATATGTATACAGGGGCCGGTACTGTGGTGCAACGGGTTAATGCCCTGGCCTAAAGTGCCGGCATCTCATACGCGAGCCGGTTCTAGTCCCGGCTGCTCCTCTTCCAATCCAGATCTCTGCTATGGCCTGGGAAAGAAGTAGAAGATGGCCCAAGTCCTTGGGCCCCTGCACCCACTCAGGAGACCTGGAAGAAGCTCCTGGCTCCTGGCTTCAGCCTCGCCCAGCCCCGGCTGTTGCAGCCATTTGGGGAGTGAACCAGCAGATACAAGATCTCTCTCTCTCTCCATCTCTATCTCCCTGATTCTTGGTAACTCTGCCTTTCAAATAAACAAATCTTTAACAAGAACTCTGAAAGTATTTTTAAGTAATGATAAATTATTGTAAGTGCTTCCAGCATCTATCTACCTGGAAATCTTGTATTTTTCTTATCTTTCTGCGATATTTTCTGTGCATGATTGTGTGTATATATGCACATCTATCAAGGAAGAAAAGTCATAGAAGAGAACGAGGAAATGGACAAGAATGAATTCATGTCCTATAGGGAAATATGTATTAGTAGATTCATTCGTATGGTTCTATAGTAAGAAAATCTCATCTGTTGGGTTAGGAAGGTCAGTCTTATCAATACTAAGCTCAACTTGCTTAATGGAAAATTTAAGTCCATGTGACTTGCATTTAGTTGTAAAATTTAAGCATATTTTTCTTACTTTTGACAATAGGTATCTATTTTCACAGTAGTTTCACTTGTTATGAAGTACATATATACATAAATTGATAAATATTTAATCTTCACATACTTGTAATCTTGAGAAAATGGAAATGGGGAAGAATAACAATTCCTTTTTTAAAGATTTATTTACATATTTGAAAGACAGAGTTAGAGAGAGAGACAGAAAGAGATCAATCTTCCAAACACTGGTTCATTCCCATATGCTGATTCACTCCCTAGATGGTCTGAACAGCTGAGCCTGGGCCAGGCCCAAGCACTTAGTGCATCTCCCACTGCTTTCCAGTTATATTAGCAGGGAACTGGGTTGGAAGTGGAGCAGCCAGGACTCAAATCAGCACTCGTATGAAAAACTGGCATCGCAGGTAGCAACCTAACCCACTGCAACACAAAGAAGGCCTCAATTTTTATAACTTCTCAGAAATTCTTTGTAGGGGTTAATGAATACCAGTTACATGGTATAATTCACAGTTGTCAAAATGAAGAAAAAAAAATACTACTTTTGCCTTCTCAAAACAATTACCTTATCTGGCTTTGAAATCTTCCTACTTCCCTCCTGAATTGGCTTTCTCTAACAGCCTAACAAAAAAAATGAGATTTGGGATAGGCATTGCTGCATTGGTTAAGATGCCACATGGGATGCCTACATTCCAGATCACAATGCCTGGATTCAAGTCTTGATTCAGCTTCCAATTCCAGCTCCGTATTAATGCCCACTCTGGGAGGCAGCAGGTGACAGCTCAAGTGCTTGGGTCCCAGTCACCCATGTGGGAGACCTGAACAGAGTTCCTGGCTCCTGGCTTTGGCCTGATTGCATGAGCTTTGGGGAGTGAATAACCATCTGTGTCAGTCTCTCTACAAAATAAGAAAATGTTTAAAAAAATTAAATCCAATGCAAACAGAATAACCTTTAGGTACTAGACATTTCCAGCCTTGGCAAGGGGAAATGTGTGATCATTTGCGTGTGTGTTCAGGTACAGACATATGAGTATGTGTGTGTGAGCTGGTATTGCTAAAGAGGCATGGGAGGAAACCGAGTCTCCCTAGAGCCAACTTCGGAGTTAACAGGAACAGTATCACAACTATAGGTCATCCAGAGCTCCCAAAAGTGGTGTCAAAAGATGATGAGGTGTTAAGTACATTTTGTAAGCCTTGAAAATCCAGGACATGATGAACAAGAAAAGAGGTCTATGCTGAACACAAATAGTTTTCATTTACTATTCCTTTGCTCTCAGTTTCAATCAAATACTATTTATCCTCTAGCAGTACAACTTAGTAGTACCATGAAACACAAACCAATGACCTACATTATTAGGCTTGCATTGAGATATGGGAGAGACTGGAATTCCAGAAGCTTGCTTTTGAAATTTTCATTTAAAAATTTCTTAGAAACAAATTTAGTGTAGTTAAAAATGGACAGTCATGCTACAAATACGCAACTAAATTTTTCATGTCAAATATTGCTCTCCATAAACTACACCACCAAACTCCAGTGGAAACTTACCCTTCAACTTGAGGTCAACATTATGTCTCAGCCAAGGATAAACCCCATAGCTTGGCATATCTTCAGGAATTGGATTATTGTTTATCCAGCCATCACAAGCAAACCGGAAGAAATTATCACAAGGATCCACAGACAGATTTACTTTACTCAAGATGGCAGCAGCTATTTGAAAAGAAAATCATAGGATTAATGACAAACACTGCACATTGTGTACTGTTCTTTTCCAAATTAAACAACGATTTCATATCAACCAGTTCCAAGACCTTGGCTTTTATATTTCCCCTCAAATGACTCTCTGAATCAACTTCATGCTATGAAATGATTGCATTCAGAGTGAGTAGATTAAAGTTGTAGGGTATTATTGTTACTGGTTTTTGCAGACCTATCCCTAGTATCTGTAGGGCATGGGGCAAGAACGCAAATGGAATACGCCGATTGTTTACAATTATGTGTGACTCTTTCTTCCACTCCTCTTGTCCTTCTGCTGAGTCTGCGACTCTTCCCATCAACTTGTAAGGTCTATTTCCCCTATCTTGAATCTCTATTGACCTTGCCACTTGCTTTACCTAAGAGAACTGGCAGGAGTGACATTTTGTGAGTTTCAAAGCCAGCCTTAAAAGACCATGCACTTTCCACGTTAACTCCCTTCAAATGCAGCCCTCAGACTGTCCTTTGAAGAAGTCTCCATGGATACAAGAGGTCACCTGGAGAAGCAGCAGCCAGGACCCACTGTAGCCATTATGGTCCTTCTAGCTCAGATAACCCTGCAGCTGAACACAGCCACATGCATGAGCCTGGGCAATATGACCAGAGAAACCACTCACTAGACCCATGAAATAATGACCAATATTAAGTCACTGTTGTTTCAGGCTTCTGAGGCTTGCAGTAGTTTGTTTCACAGCAAAGGCACATGTGTCATCTAAATATTTTAAGAGACACACGGCCAGCGCCGCAGCTCACTAGGCTAATCTGCCACCTGCAGTGCCAGTACCCTGGGTTCTAGTCCCGGTTGCTCCTCTTCCAGTCCAGCTCTCTGCTGTGGCCCGGAAGGCAGTGGAGGATGGCCCAAGTGCTTGGGCCCTGCACCCGCGTGGGAGACCAGGAGGAAGCACCTGGCTCCTGCCTTCGGATCGGCGCAGCGTGCCAGCAGTGGCGGCCATTTAGGGGGTGAACCAACGGAAGGAAGACCTTTCTCTCTGTCTCTCTCATTGTCTAAGAGAGAGACACTTACAATATGCCTTCAGAAAGACCTGGAAGGACAAGCACGAATTCTTGAACCCCTTGAAACTCGACGATGCAGCTCTCATAGGGATGAAGCTCTAGAAGGGACCCACACAGGCCCTGGGAGGGGGTTTGGGCCACCTGGCAGGAATTCCAGGATGTAGAAAAGAGTCTGTGGGGCTGAGTGAGGGAGAGCATAGCCAGAGGAGGGCCAAAGTGGGGTGCTCTGCAATGAGCCGCCCAATTCTAGGGGGAGAGCTGTTCAGATAAAGGAACAGAAATATACACTGCACCAATCTAAACTCTTTTCCCCCTTTCATAATCCCATATACAATTTCATATGGAAGATAGTCGTTAGGTAGAAAATTTGTATACAAATATGTATCCATGAACTTTAAATAAAACCTTTCATTACAAAAATGAGAAGGTCCCAAAATTCCTATTGAATTTCAACTCTCTTCCAAATACCATACAATTGCTGGCTACCACTCCAACTAGCACAAATATATGCACCAAATGATTTCTTTTAAAAAAGGCAGCCAATATTTTAATGACATTCTGGGTAATTTTCATACTGTAATTAATGCCAAAATACTTTTCTGTTTAAAGTAATGAAAACCCAATGAGTTTCAGCTAAATATGAATGAATTGCCTCTAAAAAGTACAAATCTGCATAAATGTAGATACACATCTTACAGTTTGGTCACATGTGTGGTTCCTCCAGGTTTAAAAATAACCCCAGCTATGTGTCTGGACTAGACTTTCAATGAAAACGTCAAACAGCTTTTTGTACTCATGTAAATGAACAACATGCACACATCCCAGTTTCTCTAACACTTCAACCCGTTCCCTCTCCCCCTCCCCCAGCTATTTACAAACCTCTCCTCTCAAAAGCTAGGGAAAAACGTTGGTTTAGAAGTCTGATTAATTTCAAATTGGCTGAATTCATTTGTTTTTCCAGAACTAATTCAGTTGTCTCTCATTACATTTCTATCTATTGCTACTATTTTACCTTAATATTTAATATGAAGATATGCTAGGACATACAAAAATCTTCTTTTGGTTCATATTTATCGTCTGTCAGCCACAGAATGGCTCTGCTGCATGACACCTCAGGGACACAGGTCACACAAGCCTCAGTCTCACACAATATTTACAGTCACACAGGGGAGTCCTCACGCGCAGTGTTACACAAGCGCATTGTTTTCTGGCCTCCTTCCCAAACATCCCCCATCCCTCAGCCCTCACACATATCCTTCCCCACCTCCTCAGTTTTCATGAAGGTACCGGGGAAATGTGCAAGGTCAGCTCTGACCTCGGTCCTGATCCAAAGGTGGGAGAGATCCATCACTCACACAGCATTTGGAAAGGAGCCCACGGGGTGAGCAAACTCCAGCTTTGGCCTCGCAATTCATCATTCCCCACTCACAACCAGGCATGGGGCTGCTCTTCGTGCAGGGAACTGTTCTTTGAAATTGCAAGGGACCAGAGCTGTCAAGGCACCAAAAGGCCTTTCCCCTACTAAGCTCCGTGGAGAACACCAGACAGTTTTACTGTGATGAAAGAAACACGATGACGAGGGAATGCTGGGAAAGTTCAAACTGTGTCCTCTCAAGTCACTACAAGGTTAGTTGTTAGGCGGTCTGTGGCCACCTTATGCCCTAGACGGATACCAGCCTGACTTTTCAGGTTTAATCAGGGCTCAGAGGAGAGGGTATTATTATTAAAGATGATGATGATCAAATCACTAGCATTGAGCATTTCCTGTTTTCAAGGAATATGGCATCATCATCAACTCCAGAGTCTGAGCAGTGGGTTTTGAATGGCCACAGTATCAGGCAAAAACGATGTGACCTTACTTAGCGCTCCTTGTCTCAGTTTCCTCATCTGTAAAATGGGACTAATAGCACCCTAGAGAATTTTCATGCAAATTAAAAGGAGTAAATATATGTCAAGTCCTTATAACAGAGTTAGGCATACTGCCATATAAATACAGGATGCATTTGAATTTCAGATAAACAACTAATTTTTAGAATAAGCATGTACCAAATAATGCGTGAGACATATTTACACCAAAAGAGTATTTGCAGATCAGCAATTCCAATTTCGCTGAGCATCCTGTGTGTACGTATTCAGCCAAACCTGTGAGTCATACCGATGAACGTGTGCTGCTACAATTCCATGAACACTTGTGAGGCCGGATGCTTCAGAGCTCATAGACTTTCAGATCTTGGAAAGGAAATCAAGGGCCTATACCACAGATGGCATACGACCTTGGCACTGTCTGGAGTTGCATTTCTGAAGCAGTACGTTAATGTTTTTACAGAGAAACAAGTGCATATTCTCACAAGCGGGGTCAAGTCTAGAACAGCCTCACATCATTTAAGATCTGGTTTGCCATCAAAACAATGCAGTTCAGTTCTGATCTTGCCAGATGGGAGTTACAATGTTTTCGGGGTGTGGGCTTAAGGATTTCCTCACTGCGGACCTGAATTACCACGGCGATCGTTATTATTTCATTCTCACAACTCCTGTGACAAGTGGGAAATGTTATTCTCATTTGACAGATGGTGAAACTGAGGTTTTGGATGGTTATGGACTTAGCCCAGGATCATGAGGCTTGTCAGTGGCCAGACCATGCTTCAAACCCAAGCCAGCATGTCCGCTCTTACCCATTATCTTTAGTATGCCCCTCCCTTGCTTCTTCTCATTCTTTGTATGGCCCCCTATTTTAAAAAAGGGATTCGGATGAGGGAACACAGAGAGCAGGGAAAGGACAATTATGGAGGGGCAGCATCTCAAACGGTTGGCACCTGCTCAGAAATGGTCGAGAAGGCGATCAAAGGCTTCCACGCTCTGACTTTCAACATGCACACCCCCACCTGCCCACGAGCTCTTGTTGAAGGCCCTGGCTAGGCTGCCGTGTGTACTCAACAGCTGCGCCACAGACCCCACGGGCATACTGAGACTCACGTTACACTAAAGAGGGCTGTATCCTTGGTGAGCCTGTCATTATGGACACAGCACAACCAGCAATTTTTTTTTCAACATTAGGAAGCCAGTTGACAATGTGAAAATTAAAAACAGGACAGCACAGCCAAACACATTAGCTGGCAGAAAGTGACATCAAACGTTAGTCTGCGAGTTTCACTCTGGCATTATTATGATTTATGATAAACACAATTCATGAACTAAGTAGCCCTCCCCCATGTAAATAGAGTTGTCCAGACACAAATCCAAAGTTTGTCCGTTCAAAAATTTCAATTTCGCACCCACCTGTAAGAACCCCTACCACAGCAAAAGCACCAGGTGACAGGAAACTTAAGACATGTCTGCTGATAGTCCCACCTGGCCCCTCACTCTGCTTCAAGACATCCTCTCTCAAGCAGAGCAAAGTGCGAGTTAACTGCCTGAGACAGGAGCAGAGATCCTGGGAATTCCCAAACCAGCACAGAAGAAAAGATCACTATCGAGGGTGAGAAGAAAGTGAAACGGGGGCTGGCATTTGACATAGTGAGTAAGATGCCGCTAGAGATGCCCACATCTTTTAATGGAGTGCCCTGGGATCCGGTCCTGGCTTTGTTTCAAATCCTAGCTTCCTGTTAATGCGTGTCCTGGGAGGCAGCCGGCGATGGCTCCAGTACTTGGGTCCCTGCCACCCACGTGGGAGACCCAGATAGAGTTCTGACTTCAGGAACTTCACTACTGGCTGTAGGCATTAGGGGAGTGAACCAGAGGGCAGGAGATCACTGTCTTTCCGTCTTTCAAACAAACTAAATAAACTTTGTCAAAGAGTTGAAATTGCTGTCTAGTCATTGAACTCTAGTAGCTCTAGAGCTATAATAAAAGAACAAAGGATTAGGGCCAAAGAGTTGCCTGGCATGGCTCATGACACCAAGGAGAACGTGGAAAGGAGTCAGATAGGGATTTTTAGTCCAGCTCTGCCACCCACTCAGGATGACCACGGGCAAATATGAGGGTTTTGTGAGATGGTACCTGTATGCTACTTAACACACACCATCATTATCACTTAAGAATGAGAGAATTCTAATAACATCACCTCACCTATTACCTTTGTACATAAGCTCTCTCTCCTCTTTCCTATCTCAATAAATGCCACAGCCAGCCACTGCCTGGAATCCAAGCATCATCCTTGAACATCCACTTTTTCTCCCAGCTCCAGTCTAATCCTGCAGCCTGCCCTGTATCTTACAGCTTCCACATTCTCCCTCATCATCTCGTGAGCTCAAGACAGCCTCCCGTCTCACCTGGCTTACGGGAAGAAGCTCCTATCTGGGAGCCCTTCTTCCATGCTTGCTCCTCCCATCTCTTGTGCACCCAGAAATCTCCCTCTAACCTCTCTCTCTCCAGAGAGAGCTCTTTAAATGCTTCTAAGGTGTGCTGCGTCCTTCAAGCCTTCCAGACACTCTTGAGCACACACAAGTGAAACCCAGACTCATGACACCTGGGCCCCTACTGACCCTATCTCCTGCACCTACCCTTACCTTCCAAGCGCCAATCTTTGCTCCAGCTATTCCCACTCACCTCTACCCTCTCACCCTTACCCTCACCCGGGAAGCCATTGCTTAAGTCTTCACATAGCAGTTCCCTTCTCATCCTTCAGGGCCAATTCTAGTTCACTTCCAGAGACTTTCCAATCTAACCATTTTGTCCCTTGCTACCACAGTATTCTAGTCGTTTAAACTTCTGCATAACATGTACCACTGCATGATATTTTTCCTGTGAACTGATAGCCTTGTGTGCTTGTTGATTTTTTTTTTTTTTTTTTTTGGACAGGCAAAATTAGACAGTGAGAGAGAGAGAAAGGTCTTCCTTCTGTTGGTTCACCCCCCAAATGGCCGCTACGGCTGGCGAGTATGCCGATCCGAAGCCAGGAGCCAGGTGCTTCTCCTGGTCTCCCATGCGGGTGCAGGGGCCAAGGACCTGGGCCATCCTCCACTGCCTTCCCGGGCCACAGCAGAGAGCTAGACTGGAAGAGGAGCAACTGGGACAGAATCCAGCGCCCCGACCGGGACTAGAACCCGGGGTGCCGGCGCCGCAGGTGGAGGATTAGCCTAGTGAGCCGCGGCGCCGGCCAGTTTTTGATGGTCTTTCTTCCCCTAGCTGGCTCACTGGTAGATTCTGAAACCCTACTCAGTGCCTGGCATGCAATCAATACTACTGAATTCATCCATTCACCTCTTCTGCTAAGGCCAAGAGGAAAGTGAAGAGGCCTCCTGCTTCCCCTCCGACTTTGCCTTTGAAAAATGCACTAGCACCCCGGCCCACTTCAAGAACGGGTGTGGGCGCAGGAATCCGGCTCCTAGAAATCCAAGTGCGAGCACTGCTTTCTCGAGGGTAACCTAATAGCCGTGGCAACACGGAGGCAATTTCAAACCCTCGTCTTCACCTTCAGCTCCCCGCTGATACACAGCCTGCGCGCCTGAAGAGAAGTTTTGCTTGGGAACGTGGAGAAGGACCCAGACAGACTGCAAGCAATAGCGTAAGCTTGGATTTACCAAAGATCCCTGCTCAGAGGCAAACAGGTCAAACTCATTGACCACAAGATACACAAGGCTGCTTAAGACAAATAGGAATGTGTGGCTGGCTGAGCCCCAGGACTGCCGAAGGTCTTTGCCTCTGGGTCTGAGGAGAGACCGTTCAGCCTTGCTAGCCCTGTTCCCATTTCCTTATAACAATGCTGGTAACGCCACACAGCTGGGTGTTTGCAAGGAAAAGAAAACAGGAAACCTAAGCTCCACTACTTCACACCGAAACTTGAAAGTAAACTTAACATTTCTTCAAAATTCCATTTCATACTTGGTAAGCCTCAAGCAAACACCATACTAAAAATACCACCTGTTTGCTCCTGCACTCCCCCAAGGCACAGGGATTATGGGTGGAAAAGACTTACCAGCCTCGATGCATTCTGGCTTCAGGCAGTACTCCTGTTTAGCTTGAAAACTTAGGAGACCTTGACTCACTGAAAAGAGAGACCGAAATAAACGACTGAATTGTGGCAGACCACCATGGCTAAAGCACCACCAGACACACGTGCGAGACATCTGCTAGCACTTCATCCGCCCCGGTATTGGCACAGTATTCAAAATCCCAACTGGCTTAACACCCCAGACTCAGACTCTGACCACTAGCTAGGGAGCCTTCCTAAGACTCGTGGTTGCTCTGACATGCAGCTCTCTTGTATGTAAGCCTAGCACGTGAGTGGGCACAACCAGACCAGCGCACCTGAGATCCCTTGCTCCCAAGAGCTGTTGGGGAGGAACCGCCACAGCGCCCTCCACCTGCTGGCTCTGAAGCCCTGGGGGTGGGATGCAGCTTTATCAAGTTCCCCCAGGGGATGCTGACGCTCAGACCAGAGAAGCACTGGGCAGGATGATCATGTCAGTCTCCTCCATCTCCAAGGATCTGTGCCCTACGTCTGCTACTTTCAGCCTTTATGCCTAGAGCCACATCCCTGTCTTTATGATGGGAAAACTGAAACTTTTAAAACTATGTCATCTGGAACAAAGCCAGAGTGCAAAGAGAAAGCCAGCATGGGTGGCATTTAGAGTTCTGAATCTTACCGAAACCATCCATACAGACAGGGCCAAAAGAGAGGGGA
Organism: Oryctolagus cuniculus; assembly: GCF_051225735.1. Classification (NCBI taxonomy): domain Eukaryota; kingdom Metazoa; phylum Chordata; class Mammalia; order Lagomorpha; family Leporidae; genus Oryctolagus; species Oryctolagus cuniculus. The sequence continues at coordinate 7,760,565 of NC_142888.1, read as the reverse complement.
AAGGATGAAACCATACTGTTTACCACACGCTCATCTAGCAATAGACTCATTACGTGCCTGCTCCAGACTCCACACTCTCCTCCCACCAGGCCCCGCCCAGCTACCAGACCTATGCAGCTTTGTGCACCCAGCTTCCAGCTGCTTCCAAACAAAAAATCCTGTACAATCAGAATAGCTTTTTACCAACGGCTTCATTTCCCCATCTGGCTAGCAACATTATCTAAATGGAATTCTGCAGAAAGACAGAAGGGCGCCCTACGTGTGAACTCCAGGTAGCACCTGGGCATTAGCAGATGGGAATTGAAGATATCAGAAATACTCCTGGTAGCCTAGGAGATTATGAAGGATTCATTAGTGCTGTTCTCTGCGAGAGTCAAAACAAGAAGTCAAGTGCAGATGTGGCCTTGGGGAGAAGGATGATGGAGGGGGATGAATGGGAACCAAGGCCCTTCGTGACATCCTCAAGCAAGAAGCAGAGTCAGAAAACTTGGTGCTCACTCTGTGTCTCCCATAGAGGGAAGACCAGTGCAGCGAGTGTTATTACTTATTACCCCACATTCTAAGAGAAGTCTCCTCTTTGTTCTTTCTCTCCTGCCATCCTCCAAATGGCCTTTTGACCCGTGTTACATTATAGACTCAAGAAAATTGCCCACGGAACATCTCAGGCTTATTTTTAAGAAAAAGCATTTCTGGGGGGCCCAGCGCCATGGCCTAGTGGGTAAAGCCGCCGCCTGCAATCCTGGCTGCTCCACTTCTGATCCAGCTCTCTGCTATTGCCTGGGAGAGCAGTAGAAGATGGCTCAAGTCCTTGGGCCCCTGCACCTGCATGGGAGACCCAGAAGAAGCTCCTGGATCCTGGCCCCTGACTTCAGATCAGCACAGCTCTGGCTGTTGTGGCCAATTGGGAAGTGAACCAGCAGATGGAAGGCTCTCTCTCTCTAACTCTGACTTTCAAATAAATAAATAATTTTTTGAAAAAAAGAAAATATTTCAATAAAAAATGTTACTTTTTATGGTAATGAGCTTTAAAATACTTAAATACAGTTTGGTTTATCATTTAGATTTCACTATAACCAGTATAAATGCCCTCAGAATACAATGGAGTCATCCACAGTTCAAGAGCCTGAGAATGACCATAAAGCAGGGGTCAGCAAACTGGCCCATGGGCGAAAGCCAGGTCACTGCCTGTTCATTTCTGCACAGCCCAGGAGCTGTGAATGGCTTTTACATTTTTTTCATAGTTGGGAAATACCAAAAGAAAAATACTATTCACGACGTGAACATTATATGAAATTCAAACTTCAGGGTACAGAAATCAAATTTTATTGGCTCACAGCCATGTCAATTTGTGTCCATATTGCTTAGAACTACTTTCATGCTACAGCAGAGTTGAGGAAGTGCAACATAGACTGCATGGCCCACAGAGCTCAGCACACAAGGGCACATGATAATGTTCGTGGAAAATGGAATTGAAAGGTAAGTTTATCTTGGCTCAAAAATATTTTTAAATCTATGCATAATTTTTCATAATTGGGATTTTCATGAGCTCTTTGAAGATCCCTCATGTAGATGAATTTCAAAAAAAATTTTTGTGCCCAAACATATTTTTTAGTTCCATTTTCTACAACTTTTTAAAGTGTCCTCATATTTACTATCTGGACCTTGAGAAAAAAAAAAATCTGCTTACCACTGCATCTGAGAAATGGATTGTGAAAAGGAAAGGGAGGAAAAAGAGAAATAGAAAAGACACTTGAAAATTAAATGGCTTGGGACCGGCGCTGTGACGTAGTGGGCTAAGCCTCCGCCTTTGGGCGCCAGTTCGAGTCCTGGCTGCTCCTCTTATGATCCAGCTCTCTGCTATGGCCTGGGACAGCAGTAGGAGATGGCCCAAGTCCTTGGGCCCCTGCACCCATGTGGGAGACCCTGAAGAAGCTCCTGGCTCCTGAGTTTGGATCAGCCCAGCTCTACCCATTTCGGCCATTTGGGGAGTGAAATAGCAGGTGGAAGAACTTTCTCTCTGTCTCTCCCTCTCTCTGTCCATAACTCTACCTCTCAAGTAAATAAATAAAATCTTAAAAAAAAAGGAAAGAAAAATAACTGGCTTTAGGCATATTTGCACACGTGTCATTTTACATTCCAGAACTCTAGGTTCTTTGAAACTACCCCAGGCCACAGACAATCGTTCTTATTTCCAGAAGCCTGAGGTCTGGAAGAAAGACTATCCCAGAGCTCCAATCACAAAGAAGAGACAAGGAAGGATGCTAGAAATTCCAGACACGTGACTGAACTTAGGCAGAAACTATAGCACAAAGTCAACCAGGAGGCAGCACGAAGAAAAGAGGACCCTAATTAGAATATTGTCATAAAGAGCATCACCAGACAGATTCCTGGAGATTCTCAGACAAGGACTTTGGGAGGTACAGAGTAGAGGCGAGGGAAGAGCCCGAGGACAGGCAGTGAGGAGGGTCAGGGTATGGAGACGAGTCTGAAATAGCACAGAAATATTGCACAAAGATAAGCGTCCCTAAATCCAAGTGCACGTGACCACCTGAAGCAATGTTTCTCAGGCTTGCATTTGCAAAACAATCCTGCGGGGACCTTGTGAAAATATAGATTGTGGGGCCGCCATTGTGGTGCAGTGGGTTAAGCCACGACCTGCAACACCAGCATCCCATATGAGTTTCCCAATGGCTTTCAGTTGAGTCCCAGCTGCTCCACTTCTGATCCAGCTCCCTGCTAATGGCCTGAGAAAGAGAAAACAGATCTGTTCTCTCTGCTGCAAGCCTTCTTATCCATAATCACATGGCTTCGCAGGGTGAATCTGACTTTGCTCTGCAAACTTCAGCACTGTTTCCAACGACTCATTTTCTATCAAAGAACAAAGATTTGCTGCCATGGAGAGTCTCCCCAACTAATAGGCCATGGCCGCAGAGTGTAACCCTGCTTTCATGATTTCAAACATGTCACGCAGTGGTAACATCACTAAGAAGGCTACACATTTTTACATAAACAATAATCATTTGGATTTTTAAATTGGGGAGTGTTTGCAAAGCTTAACCTTGTAGTCATTTTCCACATACTATGTGGTCCCTTGGCGTGCCCGTAGAATTTTTGTCCAGTTTTGGATTTCAGGAGAGGACACTTGTCACAACTCCAAGTGCTGAGAACTCGCACAACAGTGTTCAAGAGACGCAAATGCAGTCGCAGGAGCAGGAGGTTTAGCTTTACCAGAAAGCAATAAACCCGTCTAATTTCCTAAATCTTCAGCCACAGAAAACATGGAAAGATGGCTTGCTCATTTTAGCAGAGTTTTCAACCACACAACCCTAAGTCTTTTAAAGTGTAATTACTGGTTTTCCTGGCCAAAATAAACATGGCCTCCTGCATCCTGTATATGCCAAGGGATGTTTTCAGGCTTGCTACATTTCAAGCTGCACCCAGCATCTCCTAAGTATAGGGCTGGTTCCTAAGTAACTTTCAAGCTAATGAAATATTATAGGTTGCGTGAGAAAAATAAAAAGGGTAATAGTCAAGGGTTCAGGCAGCCTAAAATTATAGAACAACCCTCACCCCTTTCCAAGACATTTGACTCTTTTTCCTAGGAATACCTTTTATCATCATATATACTCCCTAGGTACATTGTTCTCACCAAGTCATTAAAATAACTGAATAACAATACCTTTCAAATCTTGGGAGGAAAATCTGTTTTCCTTCATACTAATTATTCAATCTACTAGGAAGGCAGTGTTAACATCTCATTAGAGTCACTGTAGTAGGAAGGAACTAAAGAATCCCATTTGGATGCACTTCAAAGGATGGATTTATATTTTGTGGATGAAATGTTGTGATTTGTTTAGGCAAACAATAAAAGTCCAATGGAAAAAAAAAATCCAGCATAATTTTGACCCCCACGTAAAGTCCTTCCTCACAAAATAAATGGAAGTATCTGGCTATGAATTCAGAAACACTTGCTTTTTCTAAAGTAGTACCCAAAAAGGTTTTTGCCCGGTGTTCCCAAAACCCCAGCCACCTCCAACCACTTAATACCCACTTTGCCCTCTGCAGTACATATTCAGTTCTTGACTGTATTTATGCATGTAGCCTCTGAAAGCAAAGCCTTTTTCATTTGCCCATTTGATAGAAACCAAGACTGCATCACCTTCTAACACAAGCAAACAGTCGCACACTTGCATTATGACAAGGCTAGAATAAAGCACAAGGGATTTCTCAGCACATGCCCCGTGCCCCCGGCCTCCAGGGCTCCACTTACCCAGAAAGAGGATCGTGCCAAGCACGAGAGTGCCGCCGATGAATACGACCAGGGCAATTCGAGTGCCTCTGGTGGCCGTCTTTCCAGTTCCCGCATTGCTCCCTGTTTCTGCTTCCATCAGAAGGGCCGTAGAGAGCACACGAGAAGAATCTTAGTCACTTTTCGTGGTCTGGTGGCTGCTCTCAAGAGTCTGTTAAGCGTTGACATCCAAGGCTTCCACTAATGGAAAGCTAAAAAAAAAAAAAAAATCCCACCGGGAAATCTCCCCTCACCACCTTTTCTCCAATAATTCTTCACAAATGAAATGAAATCAAAGAAACCTAAAATATTGGTTGCCTTGGCTTTCCCACTGACTAGACCAAACAAACAGTGGTTGCTTTATCTTGGTGCTCTCCCTCAGTAATGTCCCTCTCAACCGATTGTTTGGCAGGCTCTTCTCTCAAGCGTTCCGAGTATACATGTTTTACTATGTTGCTGAACAGATGTTTTAGCTATTTAAATGTATAGTCACTTGGGGAGGAAAAAACAATTGTCTTTATCAAAACTGGATTCTTGTCAAACCCCCCCAAACCATGATAAGTTAGGTGGTGGGGATTCGCCGGACCCACTTCAAGATCTCAATTAATCACGTAATTCTGCTGCAGTAATCACTGTGCTTGCCTGAATTGTCCTCATCAAAGATAGCCTTTCAGTGTCTGAGTCCCTTTTTAAAGCCTTCTAAGAGTTCCTAGGATATCCTGGAGCATTTTATTTTAGGAACTTTGTGTATGATAGCATGTGCCAAAAATCAGAGTCATAGTCCAGCGCTGTGCAAAGTAGCAATTAAGACAACCTACAGAGGCTGATGGTTTGGACTGGAACTTTTTTTTTAAGGAAGAAGTAAAAGCATTTCCTCTTTGTGGTGCTAAGAATTGTACAAAAGACAGCTAAGTATATGAATTAAGCTTATTAGCCACCACAAAAGATATGGTAAAAGACTTTTCTGCTGCATGTTTTGATGGATAGTGTACCCATGTATTCCGATCTCCAGTCCCCCAGGGGCAGCATCTATTGGTTAGGGTGTTTTTGTGTTTCTGTAAAGCATTCATTTCGGCAGATTCCCCAGGATGAATTCAAAGGCAAAGGATTTCATTGGCAACACTGATTAATGAGTGAGTCTCTGCTTTCTTTGATCATGATAATGATTTAAATGATGAAAAGCTGCCTTCTTTGTGGGGGAAGTACAACTGATAGTCTAATGCTCCTGAAATGATACAGGTTTTACTACCCAGTGACAGAGATGTCATCAATTCACAATTACTGCTTACCTGTTTTTGCTTTGCTGGAGGTCACAGGGCGGCAGAGGTGGGTGGAGGATTCAGCTATTTCTAGAAACCACTAGAGCAATTTTCTCAAAGCAAAACTGCTGCACAGGTGGCTGCTGGGCTTACACCAGAGCTCAGTAGGCACTGATGAGCCCAGTATGACATGAACACATGTCCTATTTGCCTAGTCTGGGTCAGGTCTGAAGCCCTGAGCACAGGATTCTCACAAGTTTATGGACTTACAACAGAATATACCCCACTTTAATTTCCGATCCTGCCCTGATTTCTTGCTGCCCAAGAGTCAGAAGAGCATTAGCCTTTGTCTACTAAGACATCACAGATATTCTAGATAGTCTGTGCTCCTTGACTGTTGGTGTTACTGTACTGCTGTATGTTATTACACATCCCAGCAGCACTTTGGCCCCTATCATAGTATTCTCTCAAGAGTTTATGGGCTTGATTCCATTAACTCAGATTGTGAGCTCCATGAGGTTACGAACAATGTCAGGTTCAGGGCTACATCCCTAGCTTCCACTGCTCCTGGCCTATCACAGAGAAAGGGAAAATAAGAACCATGGAAATCATCCAGGTTAGCCCTAGCCACTTTTTTGTTTAAGATTTACTTATTTATTTGAATGGCAGAGTTAGAGAGAGAGATCTTCCATCAGCTGATTCTCTCCCAAAATGGCCACAACAGCCAGGGCTGTGCCAGGTCAAAGCCAAGAACTTCACCTGGGTCTCCCACATGAGTGGCAGGGGCCCAAGCACTTGGGTCATCTTCTACCGCTTTCCCAGGCACATCAGCAGGGAGCTGGATCGGAAGCAGAACAGCCAGGACTTGAACTGGGGCCCCCACAGACTCTGCAGGTGGTGGTTTAACCGCAGCCGCAGCCGCAGCCATTTACTCTCAAAAGGCAACTTCAGGAACTTCAGAAGCTAGTGTGTAGGGCTCTTTCAGCCTCCTAATCCCTTCTAAGGCTCAGCTGATAGACACACATGCTTTCATTTTAACTTCACAGTAACCCTATATACTTGATAGCAAAGGGCTGTTTTAACTCTGTTATACAAACGAGGACACTGAGGGGCTGGCATTGTGGTATAGTAGGACGAGCAGCAAAATATGGCCCAGGTGTTTGGGTCCCTGCCACCCAAGTGGGAGACCCTGATGAAGCTCTTTGGCTCCTGGTTTCGGCCTGGCAGCCATTTGGAGAGTGAACCAGCAGATGGAAGCTCACTCGCTCACTCGCTTGCTCTCTGCCTTTCAAATGCATAAATAAAAATGGCTTTAAAAAAATCAGGACAATGGAGGACTGGCAGTGTGGCATAGTTGGTTAAGCTTTTGCCTGCGGCACTGGCATCCCATATGGGTGCCGGTTCAAGCCCCGGCTGCTCCACTTCCAATCCAGCTCTCTGCTGTGGCCTGGGAAAGCAATGGAAGATGGCCCAAGTGCTTGGATCTCTGCACCAGCGTGGGAGACCCAGAGGAAGCTCTTGGCTCCTGGCTTTGGATCAGCCCAGCTCCAGCCGTTGTGGGCATTTTGGAGTGAACCAGAGGATGGAAGACCTCTCTGTCTCTCCCTCTATCTGTAACTCCGCCTTTCAAGTACATAAATAAATCTTAAAAAAAATAAAGAGGACACTGAGATCAAGAAATGGGCTCAGGTGAGGTGGGAAAATCAGACATGGACGGGGGGGAGGCAGGGTCATTTTCATATACTACACGTCTGCAGCTTGACAAAGCTTCCTGAGCACAGAAAGGGGACAGCGACTCAAGCATGACACCAGAGCCCACCTCCTCCCTCTTTCTCCCTTCCACATCTCCTCACATCTTCCGGGTCCTGATTGACATAGAATGGTGGCCTTGGAACACCCGCCGGAGTAGCTGTCACCTATTGGGACTTTTGAATCCTTCAGAGTTGAGGATACCTGTCCATCACTTGTAAATTGGCATTCATTCCTGAACATTCAACTGCTGAGTAAAAAGCTGTTAAATTGTAAGAAAATATATTTCCATTAACTGCAATAGGAAAACTGCAATGCCTTCCATCACAAACTAAGATATGCAAACAGCAATAAGAAAATGTATTGTGTAGCATTTGGCACAGCTGCTAAGAGACTGCTTAAGATGCCCACATACCACATTAGAATGCCTGGGTTTGAGTTCCTGCTCAGCTCCTGATTGCAGCTTCCTGCTAATGCCCACCCTGGGAGACCGCAAGTCATGGCTCAAGTGCTTTGGTCTCTGCCATTCATATGGGAAACCTGGATTGAGTCCCTGGCTCCTGGCTTTGGCCTAGTCCAGCCTTAGCTATTGCAGGCATTTGAGGAATGAACCAGCACATGGATGGGAGATCTTACTCTCCCTGTCTCTCTGCCTTTCAAAAATAAATAAATAAATAAATAAATAAATAAAATGTACCACTGAAAAATATTAACTGAACAATGAAAAAGTCTATAAACAACTTTCAAATGCTGAAAAGAAATAGTTTGTTCCTGTAATGTAATGAAGGTTTCTTTTACTCACAAAAAGGAATAAAGGAAGACTGAGTGTGGGTGGAATCGAGAGAGGAAAGGATGTGGGTGATCCATTCATTATAAGGTGTATTCCTCATTTTGTGCATTGATTTTTCACCCTTTTGGGACATAATGATTATCCTGTACCCAAAATAAACTGTGCTTAAAGTAGCACAGAAAAAAAAGTAGCACAAGGTAAAATAAAGACGTTCAAAGCACACAGAAATAACAAGTGCTCAAGAAGACTAAAGGAGGGCTCTTCAAAAAAGAGGGTAGGGGCCAGATGTGGCTCTCCACCTATTTTTGTAAATAAAGTTGTATTGGAACAATGTCATGCTCATTTATTCACAGATTGTCTATGATTGCTTTTATGCTACAAGGGCAAAGTTAAGTAGTTTTGCAACAGAAACATATTGGCTTGAGAGGCTTAAAAAAGTTACAGTCTGGCTCTTTGCAGAAAAAAGTGAACTGACTCCTAGAATACAGATGCTGACTCAGGGCTAGCACTGTGGCACAGTGAGTTAAGCAGCCACCTGCAGCGGTGGCATCCCATATGGGTGCTGGCTCAATTCCGGCTGCTCCACTTCCAAACCAGCTCCCTACTAATGAACCTGAGAAAGCAGCACAGGATGGCCCAAGAGTTTGGGCCCCTGTACCCACATGGGAAGCTCAGAAGCTCCTAGCTCCTGGCTTCAGTTTGGCCTAATTCCAGCCGTTCTGGCCACTTAGGGAGTGAACCAGCAGATGGAAGATCTCTCTCTGTAACTCCACCTTTTTTCTTTAATTTGAGAGGCAGAGTTAGAGAGAGAGAGAGGAGAGACAGAGAAAGTTCTTCCATCCATTGGTTCATTCCCCAAATGGCTACAATGGCCAGAGCTGAGTTGATTTGAAGCCAGGAGCCAGGAGAGTCTTTTGGATCTCCCACACAGATGCAGGGGCCTAAGGACTTGGGCCACTTCCACTTCTTTCTCAGGTCATAAGCAGAGAGCTGGATTGGAAGAGGAGCAGCCGGGACATGAACCAATGCCGATATGGGATGCCGGCGCCAAAGGTGGAGGCTTAGCCTATACTGCCACAGTGCTGGCCCCTCTACATTTCAAATAAAATAAATAAATCTTAAAAAAAAAAGATGCTACCTATTCACCCAAGTATGTGGCATATAAACAGAAAGCAAAATGTTCATCCACACTGACCTGTAACTCAAAATTGTTCAATTTGATATTCTCCAAACAGGAAGTGTTATGTCAGGGAAACTGGCAAATGTCTCTTTGCCTCAAACTGTAATATTGAAATGACAGCATATTATTTAGTGTGTTTGGGAGTGACAAGTACTTATTCTGGGGAGAAATGGGGAATGGCATTGTCAAAAGAAAACTTACAACTTCTCCAGAGCCATCAAAATTAGTTACCTGGAAAAAAACATCACTGGTGAGGTAAGTCTGTTAATAGTTTGATCTGCAGGCTGGTGCTGTGGCACAGTGGGTCGGTGCTTGAGATACTGGCATCCCTAATTAGAGTGCAGATTTGAGACCCAGCTGCTCTGCTTCCAATCCAGCTTCCTCCGAATGTGCCTGGGAAGGCAGTAGAAGGTGACCCAAGTGCTTGGGTCTCTGCCGCCCACTTAGGAGTCCAGATGGAGTTTCTGGCTCCTGACTTCAGCCTGGCCAAGCCCTGGCTGTTGTGGGGATTTGAGGAGTAAACCAGTAGATGAAAGTACTCTCTCTTTCCTTCTCTCCATCACTCTGTCACTCTGCCTTGCAAACAAATAAATCTTTAAAAGAATAGTCTAATCTGCACTCACCCCATTGTTTCAATTAACGACATTCAGGACAATCTTGGGCCTTAACAGGAATCAATCAATTCCGAGCACTTCTCAGGGTGCCTAGCCCTGGACAAGACCTTATGAGGGAAGATTAGGAAGCCAAGCCACGGTGGGTTGATCCAATGGCCCCAGACATGAAAATATGTGGAAACCCTTGGTAAGTTGGCCATGGAACTCTAAAGCATGCAGATTTGGCCAGAAAGGCAGAAGGGTTCAGAGAAGCAGAAATGTCTGAGTGGCACATCTGTTGGGAAGACTTCCAGAAGGAGAACCTGCAAGAATGGGCAGCTCGAGGGAGAAAGGACGGCTTCCAAATGGGCCAAACCCCACCAAGACAGGACTTGCCTGAGCATGTGCAACTCTCCCTGTGGGATTCACAGGTAAGTTTATATAGCCCAAGACAACTAAATGCAGCAACTTCAGCCCAAGCTGCTAAGTGGCCAGGATGACAGCTGAAGCTGAGCCTTCTTGCTAGAGGTGAGCTCTAGCATCTGCTCATTATTTGGACGTCCAGGGTCCTCAGTTTGAAGCAGTAAAACCCCATGTGGGCCATAATTTCAGTGAGAAAGAAGGAAATGATTCAAATCCTAAAAAATGTTTCTGTCCCCGCACTGGAAGGGGGAGGGAGGGGAGGCACAGAGGAGAGGGAGAACTAAACGGTGGAAGCTCTGATCTGGGGCTATGGTGAGGCTGTTGTTTGCTGGCAGGAACTTCAGACTGGCCTTCCACTAATGAAACTCATTACTTAGGTTATATCTGATCTTCTAAAACATCTCTCTTAGGTAGGTGCTCTTATCTCCTTTTACAGATAAGGAAACTGAAGTTTGGTGCTATTAAGTGCTTTGCCCAAAGTCACAGGGCTGGCATTTGTCTTAAGGCCAGAGTGGTTTCCAATTCCAACCTCTTGTCTCTCTGCCATGTCACTTGATAAGTCTGCTTATCAGGCAATTAGTGAAGGCAGCTGTAGCGTGTCAAAATGACACTTGAGCAGAGGAAAAGTGATAAACTATGCTGCCTTTAATTCTGTTGTTTACAAGACTAATTATCAGGTTTCATTTCTTTAACAGAACAGCAGCCATCATTTAATACAGAGGAGAGGAGTTTTTCAGCTAGGGAACAAAAATAGCCCTATGTGAAATATCTCCGGACTTGTTGCTGCTAGTAATTGAACATTAGAAATGCTATATAAACCTGAAAGGCTATCTATTACGCACCAGATGTGTTCATTTCTGACCCTCAAGGGGCACTTTATTCCATTATTTTTTTCTCACCTTCTTGGCCATAGAGCTACTATTTCTTCAGTGTCTACTCACTGTATGAGTACTACAGGTCGTTCATTTCAGATTTCAGGTTTCCAGATTAAGGGTGCTCAACTGTTAAAACCCATGCGATATTCCAGAATTTAGAAAAAAAAATCAAAATCTGAATTATTTCTGGTCCCAAGTATTTCAAGTAAGCGATACTGATAATGTATCATCAGTCCTTATGGCAGTCCTACAATATAGGAATCTTTTGCCATGTTCTACAGATAAGGACACTGAAGCTGCCTGAGGATAATATGCTCAAGGTCACATGAGGGAGGGGTAAATGACAGTTCCCAGTTGGAACGCAACTCCATCTAACTTCCATTTTGAAATGTTCATGGAATTTGTTTTAATCGAGTATAGTAAGATAACAGACACAGAGACAGATCTTGAAAAAAAGTTTATTGATCACATTTCCCAAGATGAAGGGGCACAGCATGCTACACAGAGCTACAAGGGCCCACATCAGGGTTAGAGAGGGGGCAGGAAAGTCTTTATTATGGTTTCCAGTGAAAGGAATGGGTGAGGCCGGATAAGCAGCTGAGCAGACTCAGCACTGGGTGGTTGGCATCATTTCAGCAGGCTCTGGTCTGCAGAGGTGGTCTCTAGCACTCTGGTACTGGCCATGGGGGGATTTAAGGCAGGGGGGATAGTGTTCCAGACTGCAGAAGTCTGCTAAAAGGAAGCCGGTAGGGGCAAGGACTCAGACTGGTTGGTTTGCATATCAAAGTCATGCTCGCAGGCGAGTCATTTACTATCTGTACAAGTTAGCTAACCCTGGGAAGGACAGTTCCTCCCTGGGTCTGCAAGGCCCTAAGATGTCAAGGCATTATACCGAATGCCTTCTATATTTTATCAAGGCAAAATATAGAAAACAGCCCCCACCCCACCCCCAGAACACGTGATCCATACAGCTTCAATCCCCATGGTACCTTTCCAAAGCATTCCAGTGCCTGTTTTTATTATGTCTTAACTATTCATCCAATTAGTACTAACTTGTCCTATCCTCAAACTAATCAGTCCCAACCTGACTCCTTGGTTAGATGCTTCTGATTAATAACAGCCCATCATTCAAGGGTAACTCCTTCAGATATTTATGAAAGCAAGGGGCTCAAAGAAGTGGCTCTGAGGGGCTGGCATTGTGGCGCGGCAGGTTGAGCTGCCGCATGTGATGCCAGCATTCCATATGGGCACCCAGCTTGAGTCCCAACTGCACTACTTCCAATCCCGCTCCCTGCTAATGGCCTGGAAAGCAGCAGAAGGCAGCCCAAGTGCTTGGGTCCCGGCACCCACGTGGGAGACCCAGATGAAGCTCTTGGCTCCTGACTTTGGCCTGGCCCAGCGCTGGCTGTTGTGGCCATTTGGGGGGTGAACCACAGGATAGAAGATCTCTATCTCTATCTATCTCTTTCTCTGCCTCTTCTTTTCTCTCGATAACTCTGTGCTTAAAAACAAATGTCTTAAAAAAAAAAAGAAGAAGAGGAAGTGGCCCTCAAACATGACTGGCCATCAGAATGTGGTGGTGGGGGGCAGTTGCTGCTTAAAACAAAGATAAGGGGTAGGCGGTTGGTATGCCAATCCAGAAGTGGTCAGGGCTCCTGCATCCCCTCTCACAGTGCCTAGTTTACTGTCCCAGCTCTGCTTACAATTCCAGCTTCTAATTATCGTGCACCCTGGAAGGCCGCTCAAGTATTTGGGTCCCTACCACCCATCTGGGAGACCTGAATTAAGTTCCTGAGTCCTGACTTCAGCCCAGTCCATCTATGGCCATCACAGGAATTTGGGAAGAGAAACAGCAGATGGGAACACTCTTTTGCTTTCTCTCTCTCTCTCTCTCTTTATAATTCAGATAAGTTAAATAAATGAATAATTTTAAAAAAATAAAGATTTTTGGGTTTTATCCATAGACTTTTTGACTTAGTAGGTTTGAGATGGGCTAAAATGTGCATTTACAAGCCGGCGCCGTGGCTCAATAGGCTAATCCTCCACCTTGCGGCGCCGGCACACCGGGTTCTAGTCCCGGTTGGGGCGCCGGATTCTGTCCCGGTTGCCCCTCTTCCAGGCCAGCTCTCTGCTATGGCCAGGGAGTGCAGTGGAGGATGGCCCAGGTGCTTGGGCCCTGCACCCCATGGGAGACCAGGAAAAGCACCTGGCTCCTGGCTCCTGCCAGGATCAGCGCGGTGCGCCGGCTGCAGCGGCGGCCATTGGAGGGTGAACCAACGGCAAAGGAAGACCTTTCTCTCTCTGTCTCTCTCTCTCACTGTCCACTCTGCCTGTCAAAAAAAAAGAAAAAAAAAATGTGCATTTACAACAAGCTTCCAAGTGATGCCGCTGGTTTGGAGACATTTGGGGAACCACTGCCTAAAAGAAACCATTAGATCTCTTTCCACTGTAATAAGGTGAACTGAAGAACCAACAAAACTAAAAATTACATTTAAGTAGTGAAACCAGAGATGACATTCAAAATATTTGAAGACCTGCCCAAGTCCTTGGGCACTTGTACCCACGTGGGAGACCTAGAGGAAGCTTCTGGCTTCTGAGTTCGGATCGGCGCAGCTCCGGCCATTGCAGCCATCCTGGGAGTGATTCAGTGGATGGAAAACCTTCATCTCTCTCTCTCTCTCTCTCTCTCTCTCTGCTGCTGCCGCTGCTGACTCTCTGTAACTCTGCCTTTCAAATAAATAAATAAATCTTAAAGACCACTATCGAATGAAACTGATCAGAGCACTGGGGCCATTTCAGTGGCCCCAATTGTGCCAGTTACTACCTCTTAGCTGCTGTTATCTGAAGGGTCCCAGGAGGGAGGTGGATGAGGCTGCAGAGGGGCCTGGATCAGCAGCTACCCACACTCCATAAGGGGGTATCTCACTATTTAACAGCAGTGAAAGCCACATGGGTATGAACCAACTGAACTGAAGTCCTGAGTCACAATATGGGTGGGGGCCAGAAGCATTTCCGATTTCAGATTTTTTGGATTTTGGACAACAGTTTTGCATGGACATAATGAGAGATCTTGGGAATGGGCCCTAAGTCTAAACAGAAAATTCATTTATACTCCATATATCCCTATGTACACAGCCGAAAGGTAATATTTTTAGTGTGCCTACATTTTGACTGTGACCTGTCATGTGAGGACAAGTATGGAATTTTCCACTCGGGGGCATCATGTCAGTGCTCCCAAGGTTTGGGATTTTGGAGAACTTAGAACTTCAAATTTTTTGGTTAAGGATGCTCAATTTGTCTTACATAGTTCAGAAAGACAACAAGTTGAGCATTTATTCAGTAACATACTGGGTATTTCTTCAGGTCAGGCCCTGGAGTAGATACTGCGAGGACTAAGGTGACTGGCCCAAATTGCTCCTTGGGGAGACTAACCAACAGACATCAACAGCAGGCTGGTGCCTCATGGTCCTTGGAACAAACAACCCAGGAACAATCTAAAACAGCCCAAAACGCACAGAGGAAGAGGGAGTGTTTTTAAGTGCTCAAGCGGAAACTCTGATGGTTAGGTGGGGGACTCAGTCAAGGGATAGCTGTATATTTTCCAGGTTTCTTTTTTCCTTCATCATCATTTCAGATAGAAATGTTTAAGGGAAACAGCAGGGATGGGCTGCCAGGAACATAGCAATTTGGTTTACCAAGATCATTATATTTAGTACTTTAATGTCTAGCTTTTGAGGTGGGGGTGAGGGGTGTTGAATTTAAGAAAAAGTAAACAGTTGTTCTTAATTATACCATACCACAGGACTTGGTGTGCTAGATTCAAACAAAAATAATACAGCCTTTTCACCATTATAGGGACATCAGCGATTAAACAGAATCAATCATCTGAATGGTTATGATGGGGAGTTATTACAGCTAAATAATGCTAAGCCTTTGAGACAAGCTGTAAACTCCAAATGGAATTCATGTCTAATAATATCAGTGAGGCAGTCTATTGTGTAATGTAGTATTTATCACTTCCTTAGGAAGACAAATGATCATTTCTCTTTGCATAATGTATTACAGTTTTGAAATTCATATATCATCCAATGTATTTTACATAACACAATAAAATGTTCCTAGAATTTGATGTGCTAAAAAAATTTGTCTCCTTAAACAAACAAACTTGCATAAATCAAGAATCCACAATTGAGGTCTCTCCCCTTTTGCTTTAGACAGACAGCTCACCCCCCAACGCCAGAAATCTATATTTATTTCTCTGCTTAAAAAAAAAAAAAAAATGTAGCTTCAATCTATTTGGGCAAGAGGGTCCCTGCTCTAATATTTACACTTGGGTTCTATCTCCCAAGATATTTCTCTATGTATATGCAAATATTTCAAATTAGGAGAAAATCTAACATCCAAAACACTTTTGGCCCTAAACATTTCAGATAAGGGATGCTCAACCGGTATTCAGAGTAATTCTTGTATTGCACAAAGAATATGAGTCTGTCAGCCATGAAAGTGAATTAAAGCAGGACATTGCCTTTATAAATCTTGGAATTTGAGGATCCGAAAGTTCAAATATAAGATCCTGCATGATTCCATTCATATCCCACCAGGCAGGACATGACATACAAAGAATTGCACAACTTAGTGGCAAAGGCAAGACTGACAAGGCATGCCCTTGTGGATTCTTTTTAAGATGCACTTTGCTTTAATTACATTTTATAATCATCAGGAGACTAACTTTGGCTATGCTTTGAGAAATGGTACAATATTGCACTTAATCCAATGATATTTTTGTGAGGTGAAATTGAAAAGACATCAGATTCGGGAAATGCTTCGAAGGAAATCATTCTGAATGAGGTTGGAATAAGAGACAAACATGACATGGCAGCTACTGCCTTTTTCCTCTTCAGCTATCCTCTCTTAAACGTGCTTTAATACTGCAAGCTGCTTCTGATCACTGGGGAATAGATGGCTTATAAAATATGAATAAAGACAGATAACCACATGGACTTCATTGCTTAGCTAAGCACAATTTTTCAGTCATTAAAAACTAAGTAATATTTCTTTTTTAAGGAGGTACATGGGACCTAGCTTAACACATTTGCTAGCATTTGAATTGTTCCCAGGGCACAGCTTTTTGGGGGTGGATTTCACATGCTGAAGTGCTCTGTCTACAAACCTAATAATCTTAAATATAACTACCATACTTAAAATATTTTATTCAAAGTATCTTCAGTAAAATATTATAATGCAAACTGGTTAGCCTATGATAACTGATTCCATATAGCTTAACTGTTAACTTAAATATTTAAATATAACAGTTAAAAATAAGTTACATAGTAGACTACCAAAAAACCAATTTCACCTAGACTGATGAACATCTTTTCCTCTTTCTTGACTCTCTAAGATATAATATTAACCATTACCATTCTACAGCCATTTCTGTCTCTTTTTAAAGTACTTTTTTGGCAGAACCCCATCAACCATTACTATCTCAAAGTCCAAAAAAGCTGTTGGACCTACAAACAGGCTGATGAGTACATGAATAACTTGATACAGGACAACAAATTCTTTTCAAAGAACTGGGGGATTAAAGGACAACTTAAAGAAAGGTATTTGGGTAAGTGGAAATCCCAATGGAAAAAAAAATTCTTACAACTCACAGTGCACTGAATACCAAAAACAAGGTCTTGCACCCTACAAAAAAAGGAATGCTAAATAAATGAAAACCCTAATGAAGAAAAACAAAAGATTACAATACTGAAATATATACATATATAAAATAAAGCTAAGGAAAGATTTCTATTTTTAAGACTTATTTATTTGAAAGGCAGAGTTGCAGACAGAAGAGATCCATCTTCTGACTGCTGGGTCACTCCCCCAAATGACCACAATGGCTGAGGCTGGGCCAGGCTGAGGCCTGGATCCAAGAACTCCATCTGGGTCTCCCATGTGGGTGGCAGGGATCCAAGCACTTGGACCACCTTCTACTGCCCTCTCAAGCACATTAGCAGGGATCTGGATTGGAAGTACAGCAGCTGGGAGTTGAACCAGAGCTCAGGGGCAGGCAATTTGGCACAGTAGTTAAAACACTTGAGATGCTTGCATTCCTTGTCAGAGTGCCTAGGTTTGAGTTCCAGATTTGCTACCAGCTCCAGCTTCCTGCTAATGAGCACCCGGAGAGGCAGCAGGTGATGATGGCTCAAGTACTGGGGTTCCTACACCATGTGGGAGACCTGGAAGCAAAGTTTCAGGTTCCTGGCTTTAGCCTGGCCAACCTGAATGTTATAGACATCTGGGGAGCAAACCAACAGATGTGAAATTTCTGTGTGTGTATGTGTGTGTGTGTCTATGTATCTGCCTGTCTTTCAAATAAATGTATTTTAAACTGTACAAACATTTCATTAAAAAATGTAAAGGCAAGCTACCAACTGGGTAGCTTGATGCTTGTAACAATATAAGAAACAAAGGATTGTTAACCCGAAGATTTAAAGAACAGATCAATAAGAAAGTAAAAGCCCAACAGCCAAATGGCAAGACAAGCATATTTCAAAAGAATATTGATTGGCCAATTAACTTATAAAAACGTGCCCAACCCCCATTAGGGCTCAGGGAAATGAAAATGTAAGTCACAGAAATGGCCATTTAACAGCTACAGACTGACAATACCAAACATTGGCAACGGAGCAACTTCAACTCTCACACTCCCCATCATAAGTGTGCAAATTGGCATGCCAGTTTGGAAAGCAATTCGGCAACATGTAATAAATTTGAAGCTTGGAGAAGCATACATGTGAGAAGGGCCGAGAAGAACTGCTTTGTTTTAAAATGAAGTCTAAAGTGAGGTGCCATTTCTACAGGTACTGTAAATTTCAAGGTCAGGAGCCGAGCAGTGGGAGGTAGCAGAGAGGAAAAGGACACAACCGTAGGTCACCGCTGGCTGGTGAATTTTGCCAAGTACCTTTCTGATTTCCAATGGCTTTTGTTTATTAGCCCTTCAAATGCGGTGACTTCAGTGACTGGAAGGCTTTTGTAAAGGAGCTCCGCGGCACAAAACAGAAACCCGCAATCACACAAGCACGTGGCAGCTTCTCCACTGTTTTATTTCCTAGTAACATTATGTAGCATCCTGCTTCTTCCATGAAGACACTGACATTAGGCTTCCAAGTTTTGAAAGCCTATGGATTTCAGCCTGTTTAAGTGCATTTGTTTCATGCAAGAGAAAGCTCGTCATCTTTCTCGGTGGTTCCTTTCTTTCTCCATATGTCAGTGTTGAGTCGCAACCCTGTCACTATTCTTACTGTTAAGCTGAATCATCTGCTTAAATCCGGTCAGGGTGCCGGGTTCTGTCCCGGTTGCCCCTCTTCCAGGCCAGCTCTCTGCTGTGGCCAGAGTGAGTCCTTTCTTTGTTACTGGGCCTGCCATAGCCAAGCTACCAAAAAATGTCATCCGTTTGACATTTCGTATTAGCCCTTTGATCATTTGTATTTCCATTCTCTTTATTAAGTTCTAATTGTGTGCCTGCCAAACCCTGGGCAGGCAAAGCTCAGTAGGACATAGTCCCTACCCATCAAGAGCTCACAGAGCTTCACATTTACCTAGTTAACTTGGTATTGTGTGGAGGAATTAGAAGGAAAAAAAATTAAGTATTTGGGGAAACTAAAGTAAGAGATTTTTTATTTGAGAGGTAGAATTACAGACAGAGAGGGAGAGACAGAGAGAAAGGTTCACTCCCCAAATGGCCCCAATGACCAGAGCAGGAAGGTCTGAAGCCAGGAGCCTGGAGCTTCTTCCGGGTCTCCCAGGGGGGCACAAGGGCCCAAGCACTTGGGCCACCTTCTACTGCTTTCCTAGGCCATAGCAGACAGCTGGATCAGAAGTGGAGCAGCCAGGACTAGAACCAGCGGCCATATGGGATGCCGGAGCCACAGGCAGACGCTTAGCCTACTACACCACAGCACTGGCCTCAGTAAGAGTTTTTTTTTTTTTTTAAAGATTTATTTATTTATTTGAAAGTCAGAGTTACACAGAGAGAGGAGAAGCAGAGAGAGGAGAGGCAGAGAGAGAGGTCTTCCATCCACAGATTCATTCCCCAGATGCCCGCAATGGCTGGAATTGTGATAATCCGAAGCCAGGAGCCAGGAGCTTCTTCCTGGTCTCCCACATGGGTGCATCTTCTACTGCTTTCCCAGGCCACAGCAGAGAGCAGGATCAGAAGTAGAGCAGCTGGGTCTCGAACCGGCACCCATATGGGATGCCAGCACTTCAGGCCAGGGCATTAACCTGCTGCACCACAACACCAGTCCAGTAAGAGCTTTTTTGGGGAAAAAAAAAAGTAAACTGGGGCCCACATGGTGGCATAGCAGGTTAAGCCACCGTATGCAATGCTGGCATCCCATAGGGGTGCCAGATCGGTCCCAGCTGCTCCGCTTCTGATCCAGCTCCCTGCTACTGCATCTCAGAAAGCATAGGAAGATAGCCCAAGTGCTTGAGCCCTTGTACCCGCATGGGAGACCCAGAAGAAGCTCCTGGCTCCTGGCTTCTGGCTTCGGCCTGGCCCGGCCCTGGCTATTGTGGCCATTAGGGAAGAGAACCAGCAGTTGGAAGATCTCTCTCTCTCTCTCTCTGTAGCTCTGATTTTCAAATATATAAAGTAAATCTTTCAAAATTTTTAAAAATCAAACCAACTCCGTACCAATGTGCTCGGTGAATATTAAGGCTCAAGACAGTGGCCTTGTTAGTATTCTTTCCAACTGCACTCCTTGACTTAAAAGTCAGCCATGCAGTTTGACTGCACTGGTTAAAAAAAGAGAAAAGCAAAAAGACCAAAACCCTCAGGTCTTGTGTAACTCGTGTTTGAAACCTGATACTTGCTGATAGAACAATAAAAGCTAACACCTGAGGACTTAACTCCATGCCAAGTGCCAATCTAAGCATGGATTTTTTCATTTGGTCCTCATAACAATCCAGAGAGGACTTGTCGTTATTCCTTTTACAGATGCATCAGGAGGCCCAAGGTCCCAGGAGCAGGATTTAAGGCAGTGGTCTAGGTTGACAGCCTCTGCTCAAGACCACCTTTATATTCTACACCCCACGAACAGTCTTTGTAGAAGTCGCCATTGCTTGTCATGGGTGTGACAAATACACAGGAGCATTGCTAACTATGTTAAGAGGACTACTGACTTTCCCGCCTGGAAATTTCGTATGAATTCTCAGCCTGTCTGATCCTACTACTAAAACAAGGAGAGAAGGAACAGTGTTGCTTAGGGACCCCATGTCCAAGGGTGGACTATAAATGAGTCTTATGTGTCAGGTTCCCTAATTACCAAGAGAATATGTTGGCCAAATGGCACCTTTCCAGAGTTTCCAGAACAACCTTGGGTATCTCGTGCCAATGAAGCATGTCTGCATATTTCATGATACTATTTTACATATGCATATGAGGTGCCTGGCAGTGCTTTTGGTTATTTCCTTCAAAGGTTTTTTTTATAAAGATTTATTATTTATTTGAAAGTCAGAGTTACACAGAGAGAAGAGGCAGAGAGAGAGAGAGAGAGAGAGGTCTTCCATCCGATGGTTCACTCCCCAATTGGCCAGAGCTGTGCCAATCCGATGCCAGGAGCCAGGAGTTTCTTCTGGGTCTCCCACATGGGTACAGGGGCCCAAGGACTTGGGCCATCTTCTACTGCTTTCCCAGGCCATAGCAGAGAGCTGGATCGGAAGTGGAGCAGCCGGGACTCAAACCAGCACCCATATGGGATGCTGGCACTGCAGGTGGCGGCTTTACCCGCTAAGCCACAGCGCTGGCCCCTCCTTCAAAGATTTTAACAAGTTTGCTAATGAGAGGTCATCTGTTGAATGCTGTGCATAAAGTGTTGAAACAAGGCTACAAGATTCAGCTTTCACGTTTGTCACAGATGAGCTAGACTGCTACTATCACTGAGAAATGAATTGTCCTACTCCCTTAAACACCATTAATTCTGAATTGGCAGCAGTAAGCACAGCTTGGATTTGGTGTTAAATTCTGAAGTTAAATGTGGTAGATGGAACTCTTTTCCAGGTCTTCACTACCCTATCATCCACCTCCTTGGCATGGCCCCGTGATTGGCAGAGCATACTTCACTGTCTCCTGGTCTCGGGCCTGGCCAGTGGAGTATTGACAGACATGGCCTAACAGTGCTTTTACATGTGCTTGCGTCACTGTTTGCCCCCTCTTGCACTCCCACTTGTGTGTCAGGTAGCCACTGGCCCTAGGAGGTGCAGACACAGACTCAACACACACACCTTGGAGCAGCAGCAAGCAGAGCCCAGCATAAATCAGCTGAAACCAACAACCAGTGCACACAGAGGTCAGAGAAAAATCGACACTTGCTGCTATAAGCTGTTGAGACTCCAATTTGCCTTATTATGCAGTATTACTGCAGTAATAGCTGCAGACCAATAAGTAAGCCCCCCCTCCAGTTGCTGTGTAATTACTTTGAAGACCATCTATATTTGTTGCCTGATTCTGTGACAAAGTGCCATAAACTAGATGGCTTAAATGACAAAAAGTTGTGTCTCGGTCCTAGAGGCTGCAAGGTAGAAATCAAGGTGTTGGCAAGGTTAGTTTCTTCTGAGAGTGGTCAGTGTTCACGCCTCTCTCCCAGTTTCCAGCAACCAGATGTTCATGTAGACGGCATTCTGTGTCCTCACATCATCTTCTCTCAGTTCACACCTCTGTGTGCAAACGGTCCCTCTGTAGGACACTGCCTAAGGGGCTACCCAAAGGACCTTATTTGATCATCAGCAAAGACCCCCATTTCCACATAAGGTCACACTGATAGGCACTGGCCATTAGAACTTGAGCATCTTTGGGGGAATATAATTCAACCCATAACCTCATTCCAGATGTATTTGTAGCTGGGGGGCGGGACATGCAGTGGTGGGGGAATAAGACTGGAAGGGTCCGATGGCTTTTATTTAATGAGAAGTCTAGTTTATCTTTCTATATAGCCGTAGCAGGGCTAAACTGTATTAGGTTTCACTATGTTCTCTAAATGGCCAGTGTCTTCTAAAGCACTTGTAGCAAATCCCATCCATTCCTGCCGAGCCTTAAACTAAAACCTGTGCTTTCTTCACTGGCTTCACCTTAGTAATAAGCCTACCACCTCCCTTCATGCTTCCATTCCCAGCAGCCCTGTAAGCCTTTGCCGGCACAGAGGCTGCCCACACATGCTCTCCTCTACACACCGCCCTGAATATATCCTCGACCTTGTCCCCGCTGACCCCTACACAGAGGCCGCGGCCAAAGTGCTCTCTAAGTGCTCCTGAAAGCTGTCCGAGTACAATGTCAGGATGGCATCACGTAACCTCTAATCTTTCCTCTTATTATTCTCTGTATTTTCAACCAACCTGCCAAAGACCCAGGCACGAATTGAAATTTGTTCCGGTTTTACTTTCCACAGAAATAAACAAACTTACCTAAACCCATGAAATCAAAGCACAATCCAGGCTTCAGTAAATTGCAGGCTTACTTGAATAAAGAGTATAATCATTTATCCTGTGTTTAGAACCTTCTAGCTGTCAGGGCCATGTCTGCATACTGAACGGGGTCTCCATATCCTTTCAGAAGTGCAGGGAAGACTTGAACATTTCTACACTGCTCATTGCTTCAAAGTTTCCAGTAAGGTGTCTCTTATTCACCACCACTGTTTTGAGTTTTTCAAACACTGGGAGTATCGATGCCTTTTAAGGAGCAGTGGGAGCTTAAAATTGAGCCGCAGATCAGTCGTTCGTCAAAATTGCCTTTTAATAATAGCCACGAGATCATTTCTAACCGGTAGAAATCAAGGAACTCATTTTTAGCAATTACTATGGCAACTGCTATTGCACTCAAGGTTGCTAATGACAATAAGTTAATATCTAAATTCAGCAGTGCTGGGGCCAGCACTCTGGCATAGTAGGTAAAGCTGCTGCCTGCAGCACTGGCATCCCATATGGCCACCAGTTCGAGTCCCTGCTGCTCCACTTCTGATCCAGTTCTCTGCAATGGCCTGGGAAAGCATTAGAAGAGGGCCCAAGTCCTTAAGCATTAGAAGAGGGCCCAAGTCCTTGGGCCCCTGCACCCACGTGAGAGACTGGGAAGAAGCTCCTGGCTCCTGGCTTCAGATGGGCACAGCTCCAGCCGTTGCAGCCATTTGGAGAGTGAACCAGCAATGGAAGACCTCTCTCTCTCTGCCACTGACTCTCTGTAACTCTGCCTTTCAAATAAATCTAAAAAAAAAAAAAAAAAAAAAAAAAAGGATGCTTAAATCTCTTAAAATGATGTATGTGCACATAACCTACTACACACATTCTCCCATAACCGTCTCTATATTATCTATAACACCTAGTACAATATGAATTTGATGTAAATGTAATGACAAGAAAAAGCCAGGACATGCTCAGTGTAGATGCATTCTTTTTCCAGATACTTTGGTTGAATCCTCAGCAGCAGAACCCACAGATACAGAGGACTGACTACTGTTCTAACCGTGGCTAACAGGCATGGCATCAACCTCCGCGATGAGCTGGGACAACTGCAGGCTCTCGGGCCCTGCTGGGATCTACTGAGTCAGACTCGACATTTTAACAAGCTCCTCAAGCAATTCTCATGTGCACTCAAGTCTGAAGAGCACTGCCCTAGTTTTCTCTCCCTATTTCCAGATAGCAGGACAATTACCATCCTAGCAAATCCTCCCGAAGTCTTCAGCCACTCTTCTCGTAAAACTAAATGAATAGGAGATGGCGTCCAGCACAGTAGTTGAGATGCCACTTGGGATACTCACAGTTAATATCAGGATACATGGGTTCACACTCGAGGTTTGTGTGTAGGCTCCACTTCCAATTGCAGCTTCTTGCTGATGTGTGCCCTCAGAGCCAGCAGTGATGGCTGGCTTCAGCCTGGACTACCCCTAGGCACTGTGGGCATTTGGGGAGTGAACCAAAAGATTGGAGATTTCTGTGTCCCTTGCAAATAACATAAAAGTAAAAAAATGTAGAAACCTAACTGAATAGCCCTTCAGCAGGATCTGATTTCCAAATCTGAAATACCACACCATAGGGCTTTCTGCCTAATGCTTTGAGTCGTTGTCACTCTCCATCCCTCCCTTCTGCCACATACATCAGGGAAAGGAAAAAAAAAAAAAAAACCCTACATGCTCTACAGTGTCTTAGCAGCGCCTCAGGCTCAGGCACAAACATTCAACTGTAAAAAAACAGAAGTCTTTGAAGCAACTTCTTTCCCCTAAGGCCTTGGGTCTCTAAGCCGGCAGGACCCCAAGTGCCTGAGCACAGAGGTACAGCAGCTGCTGCATCAGCCTCTCTTGTATTCTTGCTGGTTTCTCCTTTTTTAATTCTCACGGCAGATGTCAGCAGCCGAGCCCCGTTCCTCTGGCCTCTGTGATCTCCGGCGGAAGCCCTGGCTGTCGTGGATTCTTCTCACTTAGCCACGAGGACTTCCGCAGCCTCAGGAACAACTATGACGCAGTATCCTAGGCTAGATCTTAAAAACACCAGCCTGCTTCTTCAGGGGAAGACACAGGGCCCTTGAGCCTTATTCTTAGTAGCTACTGGATCACATCCAAAAATCTTGCTAGCATGTCCATCAGGCAAATGAGACCAACTACACCAATTAAAAAAAAAGTTTCATGTTTGACTCAGAAATAGCTCCAAACTTGAGTTGCAGTAAGAACTACAGTAAATACAATACCAATACTTGTACCAAAATGTTATCAATTGACAATGTCCTTTATAGCATTTTCCCCTTCAATGAAGGATCCAGGACAAGGTCAACACCATGTCTAGTTGCCTTGTCTCTTTAGCTTCCTTCTACCTAGCTCCTTTTCACAGCCTTTATCTTTTTACACATTAATACTTCTAAAGGAGGGGTCAGGCCTAAGTTGCATCATGGTTAGATAGAGGTCATGCATTCTAAGCCTAACACTGTACAAAATTCACAGACCTTTCTCAAAGTGTCACTTCTGGAGGCACAGGATGTCCACCTGCCCAAAGTCAGCACTGATTTTGATCACCTTGCCAACATGCTGTCCAATTTCTGCACTGTGACTTATAATATGTGGCAGAATGAGTAAACAGATCCCCAAGGATACCCATATGTGCAGCCCCAGAACTTTGTATGTTAGCTTACATGAATTGAAATCATATGGCCCTAATAGGACACAAGAGTCAGAAAGAAAAGGCAACAAGGGGCTGACGCTGTGGCAAAATGGGTTAAGCCACCACCTGCAATGCCAGCATCCCATATGGGCACCTGAGTTCCTGCTGCCCCACTGCTAGTTAGCTGAGCTCCCTGCTAATACTCCTGGGATAGCAGTGGAGGGTGGCCTCAATACTTGAGCCCCTGCACCCATGTGGGAGACCAGGGAGAGGTTCTTGACTCCTGGATTTGGCCTGGCCCAGCCCCAGCTGTTGTGGCCATCTGGGGAGTGAACCAGCAGATGGAAGATCTCTCTCTCTCTGTAACTCTGCCTTTCAAATAAATAAAATAAATCTACAAAAAAATGAGGCAACATGACCCCCCAAGCAGAGATTTGAAGCTGCTACAATACTAGCTATGAGAACAGAGGAAGGAACCAAGAGTCAAAGAATGTAGGTGGCTTCTAGGAGCTAGAGCAGGCAGATTCTCTCGTGCAGTACGCAGAAGGAATCAGTCCTACCAGCCCCTTGACTTTAGCTCTGTAAGACTCATTTCAGATTGCTGACCCACAGCACTTAAAGATGATATGTTTGTATTATTTTCGGGAACCAAGTTTTAGGTAATTTGTTAAGGGGTAGTAGAAAATTAATATATAACTCATTGGATGATTCTTGCCTGACTCACTGTTCACTGCTTACAAAATCTTAATTTTCAACTCCACCACCCCCTCCACCTAACCACCCGCTTACCATATAGTGCCAAGTGTCAAGGGCCTTGTCTATTTCAATATTTGTATCCTCCCACTCATTTGTATTTCATACACACACACACTCATGACTTCCAACTTTTTCAAAAAGGGAGAGACAGAGGGAAAGACACCTTTCATTCACTGGTTTACTCCCCAAATGGCTGCAACAGCCAGCACTGGGCCAGGCCAAAACCAGGAGCCAGGGACTCTATCCAGGTCTCCCATGTGGGTGGCAGGGGCCAAAGTACTTGAGCGATCACCTGTTGCCTTCCCAGGTGCATTAGCAGGGAACTGGATTGGAAGCGGAACAGGTAGGACTTGAACCAGAGCTCATATGGGATGCCAGCATTGTAGGTAGCACCTTAATCTGATGTGCCAAATTCCAATTTTTTGAACAACTTGTAACTATGCTTAGTTACTATGCTTAATTGTTTTGGTGCACAACTCTTCTAGATTCATTAAGTAGAAGCCAGAGACCAGACTCAAATGACAAGCAGCCAGGATCAGAGTCGCGTTCAGGGCCTCCCAGCCTGGTCTCCATGGAGTGGTGTCAGAACCTGAGCCAAAGACAGTCTTTGACTAGACCTAAGTGGTAGCCTGGCCCAAAAACTGCACTCCAAATGGGGGAGAACGGAGCGATTGAAGGGCAAGGTGAGGGAAAGGCAAAGAGGAAAGAAAAAAGACTCAGGTGCAGAAATAGCTATCAAGCATACGTCTTCCAGGTTTCAGTCTGAGCGCTGTGCACCTTCCCATGTTTCTGCTCCTGTTCATCCCCTGGGGACAGCAGGAAGGAACCCGAGAGGCAAGCGCTGGGCTCCGGTCCCTCTTCACCGACACAGTGCTTTCATTAGTACTGGAGACATTCCTGCTCCTCCAGTGCCAGACAGTGCAGGGTCTTCTCCATCAATAGATGCTCTTCTTGAACACGCCCAACCCGAGGATCGTTTCTTCAGGGCAACCTGCTTCCTCCATGCTCTGCTTAGAACGCCTGGGATTACACGGTGGACTGCAAGGATGTCTTTGTATGAAATTCAAATGTTCAACAGACATGGGAAAATACACTCAGGATCACGAGCCATCAGGGAAATGCAAACCAAAACCACAGTGAGGTTTCACCTCATCCTTGTTAAGAGTGGCTCTCATACAGAAATCAACAAACAATAAATGCTGGCAGGGATGTGGAGAAAAAAGTATCCTAATCCACTGTTGGTGGGAACGTAAGGTGGTGCAGCCACTGTGGAAGACAGTTTGGAGATTCCTCAGAAATCTGAATATAGACCTACCATAGGACCCAGCCAGCCCACTCCTGGGAATTTACCCAAGGGAAATGAAATCAGCATATGAAAGAGTTATCTGTATTCCCACGTTCATTGCAGCTGAATTCACAATAGCTAAGATATGGAATCAACCCAGATGTCCATCAAACAATGACTAGATAATAAAAATGTGGTATATATACACTACAGAAAACTTCTCAGCCATTAAAAAAAAAAAAAAAAACAGAACGAAATCCTATCTTTCACAACAATATGGATGCAACTGGAAAGCATTATACTTAGTGAAATACTAAGCCAGTCCCCAAAACACAGATTTCATGTTTTCACTGATCTGTGGTAACTCATAGAGTACAAAATAATGTAATGTATATTAGTGAAACTGACATTTTGAAAATTGTTTACAGTCCTTCTCTCTACTGTTGAGGAACAGTGCTTTTTTTCTTCCTACTATTTGCTGAATTCTTTACTTAGTGGAGGGTTAATCTTATGATTAAATTGCAAGTATGTCATTGTAAAAGTTAAAAGAAAGTATAAGGAAGGAAGGAGGATGGAAGACGGAGGACGGAGGTGGGAGGTAGGAGCATGGACAGGGAAGAAGGTAGGGTGGGAAGTATCACTATGCCCCTAAATCTGTATACATGAAATATGTTCACCTTATATAAAATTTTTAAAAAGTAGCTCTTTGCAAGAATTAAAGAAAAAAAAAAAGAAAGGATTGAAGGAAGGGGATTGATGAGGGAGAGAGGAGAAGCCTGGCTATCGTCTTAGAATTGTACCTATGAAATATATGAAATCTGTTCTCTTTATATTAATAAAAAAAATTGTAATATGTGGCCTTCTAAGAATCCCCTTTTACAGTGCACATCAGTTTCTGAACTGGGAAATACTTTCTAAACACTGCCTGCACGGAACAGACAAAGGGTGCCTGCTTTCAGAGCTCACATTCGGCTGATGCCAACTGGCCTTGAGCTGTAGCTCTGGCTTCTCCTGCTCCCTCCACATTTCTGTTAACAGCCTGCAACTCCTAGTGGCAGAGTCAGAGCTCTGTACGGCGCAGCTTGTGACACTTGGGTCTCACAGCAGAGTGCTCGTTCCCAGTCCCAGCTGCTCTGCTTCTCATCCGGCTTCCTGCTAATTCATGAGCCTGGGAAGGCAGCAGATGATAGCTCAAGTACTTGGGCCTACGCAGCAGACCCAGATAGTGTTCCACGCTTTGCCCTGGACCACACCTGGCTGTTGCAGCCATCAGGGAAGTCAATCAGCTGATGGAAGGTCTTTCTCTGTCTCTCAAATACATAGATCTTTTTCTTTTTTTAAAAAAAAGTTAAACCCAGGAGGAGTCTACATTCTTGCCCACCATGACTAACAGTCTCTTCAGACATTCGCCACTTAAACATACATGGACAGTGGATCGGGGATGAAGACTTTATTAGACCACGGAGAAAAACAAACCTTAAGTGTGAAGGAACTGCAGGATATGTTGATGGCAGTGCTCCTTAACTCTGGGGGGAGGGGGGTGGAGTGAAAAAAATTTCAAGTTCAAATTTTTAATATTTTTCTTTAACATTTATTTATTTGAAAAGCAAAATGAGAGAGGGAGGGAGAGAGGGAGGGAGAGAGAGAAAGGGAAAGAGATAGATCTTCCATCCACTAGTTCACCTCCCGGATGGCCACAACAGGCAGGCCAAAGCAAAGAGCTAGGAGCTGCATCGGGGTCTCCCATGTGGACGGCAGGGCCCCAAGCACTAGAGCCATCGTCTGCTGCTGCTTTTCCAGGAGCATGAGCAGGGAGCTGGATCAGCAGTGGAGGAGCCAGGACACAAATCGGTGCCTGATGTGGGGTGCCTGTGTTGCATCCAGCGCCTTAACCGACTGCACCAAAACACCTGCCCCCAGGTTGCAAATGTAACTGAAAGCAGGCAGTAAAGGACATCGAATTTAGTGCAGAGCTGTGCACAGGACCAAGTCCAAGGGGTGTCTCTGTTCCTCAGCAATGAATGGAGAAAAAGAGTCAGAATCACTTACTGAGAACCTAAACTACCACCACAATCACTAACCAAGATGTAGAACTATTTTAGAACAAAGTCAACAAAAAAGGACTTCCGAATGGATGAAATGGGAATGACACCTAATAACATAGCTCTAAAGCCAAAGTCAAGGTCTTCTGAGGCATACCACCTGCCAATGTTCATTATGAGCAGCTTTCCACCTCTGGAAGTGGGGTAGTGCAAGCCCTCAACGCTTGTCCTCTGGACACTGGAGGTCTCACGTCGAAACCTACCTAGCTGCTTCTGCCTGTCTCTACTCAGGAGAGCCCAATTCATTTCATCTGCCACATTCCTGCCCAAAGCTGGAGAGAAGGGCCTTTTCCCGAATGCTTCACCCTTAAGGAACTGCTCACCACCTGGTTGGTTGTTACACAGCACAGCTGTCCACATTAATAAGCTGGCCTGGGCATCCCCAGGACCCCCAGATACGGGGGATAAGTATACCTGTCCAGTCACATTCATCATCTGACTTCCCAGGGAAATCATATCCCAGAGTATTCAAACAGCTCTCCAAAAGCACGGGGCTATTTCTTGCTCATGTTCTATTTTTCATTTCTTGAAATAATGAGTAAAGCAGAAATCACTGGAATGACTGCACCAGGTAATTGAGATTTTAAACGGTTCTGGCCGAGGAGAACTGCCCTGCCAGTACTGGTTTGTGGGACTGACAGAAGGGCAAAGGCACCCACCTACCTTCCCTACTGCCCGATTACAATGAAACAATGTTAAGCCAAAACCCCATGCCAGGGTTCTTACCCTGGGATCTGTGCATCCATAAACTGGATGGGGAAAATGTCCACCTTTATCTTCATTCACTTCTCCCTGAAATTTAATGTTCCCTTTAAACACTAATGTAGGTGACAAACCATGTTAATCTTAACAGGTCCTATGACTCTGGCAACAAGAGAAATCCAGTGTCTTAGCACATTTCAGTTGCTACAGATCTATAAATATTTGTGCTTCTTGTTACTTTGGAATTATGGTATTCAGCCCACCATTCATTCCAGCATGTAATAAAATAACAAAGAAGTACAAATATTAAATGGTAAGACTTTGGAAAAATAACTTGTTTCCTTGTAATCTTCTACAGCATGTAACAAGCTAATAAATAAGAACAAATATTAAAAGGTAAGACTTTGGAAAAAATATAACTTGTTTCCTTGTAATCCTATCTCATGAATTAAAAATCATCCAAAAATGGGGTCACAGAATTTTGCCATAGTTCCCCAAGGAGTTCAAAGCACAGAAAAGGTTAAGAACCCCGTGACAGAAGCTTCTAGATTAAAAATCTGACAATGCTGGAACCTAGATTCAAATTGTGACTGTCAAGGATTACCCAGGGACAGTAACAAAAAGCTGTATTTTTAAGACTGTGCAAGGGGGCCGGCACTGTGGAATAGGGGGGTAAAGCTGCTGCCTACAGTGCCAGCATCCCATATGGGTACCAATTTGAGTCCCGGCTGCTCCTCTTCGGATCTAGCTCTCTGCTATGGCCTGGAAGAGCAGTAGAAGATGGCCCAAGTCCTTGGGCCCCTGCACCCGCGTGGGAGACCTGGAAGAAGCTCCTGGCTCCTGGCTTCAGACTGGTGCAGCTCTGGCTGTTGTGGCCATCTGGGTAGTGAACCAGCAGATGGGAGACCTCTCTCTCTCTCTCTCTCTCTCTCTCTCTCTCTCTATTTGCCTCTGCCTCTAGGCAACTCTGCCTTTCAAATAAATAATATTAAATAAATTTTTTAATAAAGACTGTGCTTAGGGCCGGCGCCATGGCGCAGTAGGTTAATCCTCTGCCTGCATCCCATATGGACACCGGTTCTAGTCCCAGCTGCTCCACTTCCAATCCAGCTCTCTGCTATGACCTGGGAGAGCAGTAGAAGATGGCCCAGGTCCTTGGGCCCCTGCACCCGTATGGGAGACCAGGAAGAAGCACCTGGCTCCTGGCTTCAGATCGGAGCAGTTCTGGCTGTTGTGGCCAACTGGGGAGTGAACCACCAGATGGAAGACCTCTCTCTCCCTGCCTCTCCTCTCTCTGTGTAACTCTTTCAAATAAATAAATATATCTTTTTTTAAAAAAAAAAAGACTGGTGAAGATAACATAAATGATAGTGGTTTATTAAGCACAGCGCAGGTATGTTAAAGACTATCTGGTACAAAGGCATTTGGCAACAGGTTGATGGAAGGAGGTGAAGTGTTTCTTCAAGGTCACATAGCAGCATGTACCTAATAACTAACAAATAATACTGCCCAACTAGCCTCGGGAATAATGCTGCTCAAAATGCTGTCCCAAGATACGGTAAGGAGCTTGTACCACAAAGAAAGCCAGCATACCACCACTTCTCTCAATGAGAAAGTCTCGCCATAAGAAAAGGTCAGCTGAAAAAAAGAATTTAGAAAACAAAGAGCTGGTTGACAGACAAAACTTTGAAGATCACTGCTCTTGAGCCTCAAATGGAGACCAATGACCTAGAACTCCAGAGACACAATTCCCCACCCTTTCCCAAGAGTCATGGAACAAATGAAACTGATCATATAGAGCAACAGTGAAATGCAAGCTCCTGATTCAGCAACAATTAATGCAAGCAAGGACGTGACGACTCAAACGGCAATGCAAGTTACAGCACATTTCTGACATCGGCACTGCTCTAGCCTGTTAAAAACAGTCACCTCAGCCTTCCCCCAGCTCAGCGGAATCACCACTAATCAGGTTTTTCAAATATTCAACCACATTTCCAAGAGCATATAGCATTTTATTTTTTAATTAATCAATTCTTGGTATCCACTAATGTGCTGAACAGAATTTAAACTACCGCCATATTTGTCTTATCTTTAAAAGCAGCTACAGGATACTCCATTTTAAATTATGAAGGGGACTGTAACACTACAAACATTAAAGTAAAACAACAATGCCAGATCTATCATTTCTTTAAAAGGCAGTCAAAGGAGAGGTAGTTTTGGCTTTTGTTTGTTTTGCTTTGTTTTTAAAAGATTCATTTGTTTATCTGAAAGACAGAATTACAAAGAGAGAAGGAGAGAGAAGAAAAGAAACAGAGAGAGGTCTTCCATCCACTGGTTCACTTCCCAAGTGGACACAAGGGCTGGGCTTGAGCCAGGCCTAAGCCAGGAGCCAGGAGCCAGGAGCTCCATTGGGGTCTCCCACATAGGTGCAGGGGCCCAAGCACTTGGATCATCTTCCACTGCTTTCCCAGGCCACTAGCAAGGAGCTAGACTGAAAGCATTGCAGCCAGGACTAGAACTGGTGCCCATATGGGATGCCGGTACTACAGACGGCAGCTTTACCTGCTACGCCACAACGCAAGTCCCAAGAGGTAGCTTTTAATTATTGATGTACAGTTTGTATGTTTTTGTGACAAAAATGTTCAAAATGCCCAGACATTATCCTTTCTCCGACACAAAGAAATGAGCGGACTCCGAACTCAGATTGGTACCAGCAATGTGGCACAACAGGTTGAACACTTGTCTACAAGCCAGCATCCTATGTGAGGGCTGGCTCAAGTCCTGGCTTCTCCACTTCTGATCCAGCTCACTGCTAATGTACATAGGAAGGCAGTGGAAAAGGGCACAAGTGCTTGGGCCCATGCCACACATGCAAGAGACGCAGTTGCTGGCTCCTGGCTTTGGCCTGGCCCAGCCCTGGCAGTTTTGGCCATTTGGGGGGAGTGAACCAGTGAGTGGAAGATCTTTCTATCTTTCTCTCTCTCTCTGCAATTCACCTGCCTTTTAAAGATTTACTTATTTCAAAGAATTCACTATCATCACCCAAAATTTAAAAATGTACTTCTTTCCAAACCTCCCCTACCCCTCCCACATCCTTTTGTCACTCCTGAATGTACCTCCCATGGCCCAGCACTACCTGACCCGCTTCACTTCTTGTCCTCTGTTAGCAGGCCTTGTATCACCACACTTGTCAGTGGGTCTGCTACCTTGGCCTCAAGCTAGTTTTCCAAGTGTAAAGTCATGCCCATATATTAATAACACCAGGTTCAGGGGCCGGCGCAGTTGCGCAGTGGGTTAACGCCCTGGCCTGAAGTGCTGGCATCCCATATGGGCGCCGGTTCGAGACCCGGCTGCTCTACTTCCCATCCAGCTCTCTCCTAAGGCCTGGGAAAGCAGCAGAAGATGGCCCAAGCCCCTGGGCCCCTGCACCCATGTGGGAGACCCTCCTGGCTCCTGGCTTCGCATCGGCTCAGCTCTGGCCATTGCGGCCAATTGGGGAGCGGATGGAAGACCTCTCTCTCTCTCTCTCTCTCTGCCTCTCCTCTTTCTGTGTAACTCTGACTTTCAAATAAACAAATAACTCTTTAAAAAATAATAATACCAGGTTCAGGCAGCAGGTGCTATACTAGGTCTCTTTTCTGAAATGGGAAAAATCTAATTCTACTGACCTAAAATAGTGTTCTAACAATAATGGGGCCATCATTTTATGTTTAACACCAGACACAAGAGCCTTTGCAAAGCACCACTAAACAGTTTGAGAGGATGAGGAGAATTCATGTCTATTATGTCTATTAACGCTGCTTTTAACCTAGATACCCAAGAGAAATATTTGTTAGGATTATCGAGTCCCAACACGACTGTAACTCCTTTTATTCTACCTTACTTACTGATTTTCTTACATGCCAATCCAAAAGGAAAATAAAATCAAGCATATTAAAGAACATTGGTTTCATACCGCTTGTTCCTACCTTGCAGGAAGAATGTATATGTTGACACGAATTGTACCTCGAGATGGACACTGTGTATTTAATTTTTAATGTTTTGTTTATTGCAAACTCACCATAAATGAACTCATTTCCCTGATGAAGTAGAAGCCTTTCAGAAAAGCAACAGAATAACGAACCAGGAGATCTCTCTTCTATAATTCTAGTGAATATAAGCTCACCTTTGATTCAGAATGCTCCCACAGATACATTACCAAGCTGTTATCCAGTTTCTTAGAGAATTTAAGTTGTTCTTCTACCACGGGCCATTCCACAGACTGTGTATCCAAGAATCTTCTACAAAGTTTCATGGAAGCTAGCCCAAATCATCTTTATTCCCCCATCTAACACACTACAGAGTGGGAACAGAAGAATGCTTCGGACTTGCAAGTTTACAGTCAAGCAACCTTTTTTGCTTTCCTCAGGTCAACTTCATAACGACGAGGTGAGAAATGTAATAGGCTGTGTATCATTTACAGTGGAAATGAAGTCATCACTACTGCTCAAGGCCATGCCATTACAGAGAGATAAATGACACAGAGGGACAGAAGGAAAAACAGACCAGGAGATACCTTTGTTCCTTGAGATCAGAAGAGGGGACTGGGCTGAAATAAAACAACAGAACACATGAAATGTCTGTTTTGTAATTTTAATTGAAGCATTGCTATTCATTTTTTAACTCTCTCTTATAAGCACCAAATTTTAACATCTAAGTCAATTTTGGGGGAAAGAAACACCATCAAGAACTTCCCTCCGAAACGAAACAATGATGCTCATTCCTCTAAACATGGAAGGTCTAGCAAAACCAAGGGAAAAAAAAAAAGCCCACACAGAAATAAAAAGTAACAAAAATCACATTCTAGGGGTCAGTGCATTTCATAGTCTTCGCTGTGCTGTCTCATCATCCTTCGGCTGACTTTCAAAAAATAACACCCTAGCTCATCAAAATATACATTTTCCATTGTTTTTAAATTAAAAATAATTAAAAAAAAGAAAACTTGCAGGAATTCACAATCAATTGCCTGACTCGTTCCGATGGCATGTACAGCGTGTGGCGGTCAGGAACGCAAGTTGCGGCACACATGAGTAGAGGATACTATTTGTCTTCAAGGTTTCGCTTTCTTCCAAACAGTATAAAATACCCACCTGGTGAGGGAGTCAAGGATTCACAGCAGGAAATTCAAACAACACATTTGCTTGCTGGCCTCTTTGCAGCCTGGGATGCCCCAAGGTGGGGGTTCTCAGCAGACAAAAGGCCAAGGGCAGGCAAGGATTCTCTCAGGTAACACTATGGCTTCCTAAGTCTCAAAAGATTTAGGGAAGGACGCGAGGGGCAGGGGAGGCAGGCCGGTACTGGAGCGGAAGAGGAGGAGGCAGGGAAGAGAAAGACGACGGAGGGCTCTTGTCTCTTGCTGCCTGCAGGGTGCCGGCTGTGTCCCAGTGCACAGCAAGCAAGGAGAAGCGGACACAGGCTGCGGAAGAGGCAGGTGTGACCCACAGGCTGCGGTCTGCCTCTGGGAAGGAAATGCAGTACAGACTTGCAGCAAGGCCCTCGTGTCAGCTTTGCCCCGCGTTCTGGATTTCTCTGGACTAACTTCACTGAGTGGAACCAGCGGCGATCACTACTGGGAACCTGGCAGGCCCCAGCCTTACTTTTGTCTTGATTCCCACTGCACCTGGCAAGCCAGGTCATTTTAACATCAGAGCAGAATGCGTGTCTTCAGAACTTTGCCCAGCCACAGGTGGGGCAGTATTCTTAGACTAGGATTTCCCAAGCCTTTCGTATGCACATACAGCCCCAGGAAGACAGGGAGAACAGGCCCCGCCCCCGGCATTTCTGATTGGGCTGCAGGTCAAGGTGCAGCTTGAGAAGCTGTGCGCCTGGCTGCCTAGCTAGTTCCCAGCACAGGCCAGGAGACCGCCTTCTGACTGCTGGTGCTGGGTCATTAAAAGCACCTGGGAAGCTGGGGCGGGCCACACCCTAGAACCTGAGAGCAGGACTAAAGAATCAGGCGGTTTTTCTTTTCTTTGGCGGTGTCGGGTTTGAGGTTGTCGTTTATGTGCTGCACAGCTGCTGCCACTTATTACTGGCATTTCAATGTTAACCTGGAGTAGGATTTACTGGCAACACAAGGTCACAGTGAAAGGATACAACTCCAAGTACGAAGGGACGCAGACCGTCTCCTTTGAGAATTCCACAGGACAGTACAGGCGCCCGAGCTGTTCTTCGTAGAGTGACAGTGCTTCCGTCAAATTGACACAGTTGCCCTAAATCGGAGAGAGAGGAGCAAGCAATGGGAGGCTGGAGTCCCACCGAGGAGGGCCCTCACAGGAACAACCGGAGCTTGGATTTAAGTTCACCTCGAAAATGAGATACGGCTTCTGTACTGTCACGAGTCGCACTGCTTTCTATTTACAGACCCATTAGGTCATTATCTTTCTACCTCATTTGCCAAGCCATTTCAAACGATTAGAGTAGGAAGTGATAGAAGGCAGTGAGACCAATTTCTCATTAGCGACACAGTTCATTGTATCAACACCATGCAATTCAGCAAGGATTCATACACATAGCCCATTCGGTGAATTTCCTCAGTAATGGTCACCATTGTGTAGAAAATCAAGTGTCAAAAAGATAATGCTCTTGATTTCCAGAACGGTTTAAACGGCAATCCTAGGAATCTGAAATGTTGCCACAGAACTGTACGCACTCTCCATGCTGTCCCAAGTCTCTGGTCAAAGCATAAACGAATCCAAGTTGACTCGGAACACATATGCCAAGGGTATCCACCACCTTGCACTCCCTATCAAAAACTTTTTCTTGACTTCGTTGTTTTTAAACTTTTCTTCTTTCCCAGTCACTTTTTCAGTCTCCTGAGCAGCTAGGGGTGGTCAGTAAGATACAGCAGAAGTCTGCTGGGGGCTTCTGGGAAGCTTTTCATACTGAACAATGAAGATAGACAGTGTTCCACCCTTCAACTTCTCCGCAGCCTATAAACTGGATGTAACATCTGGGGCTGCAGCAGCCATTCTGTGGCCATAAGGAAAACAAGGAGAAAAGAACCAGAGGTGCTGGCCAAGACATATAGCAGAGCAGCACCTCTCAACCTTTAATGAGCCCCTGAGTCACAGAGATCTTGTTAAAATGCAGATTTGGATTCAGGCAGGATCGGAGTAGAGTGTAACATCACTATAATGCAATCCCACCCCCAAGTGCTTTCATCATGGAGTCAGAAAACAAAATGGACACTTACTACTACCTATTGCCTTTTAACCTCTGCCGCTCTTAACAATAGACTACTGAACCTGCGAGCTGATTCCACTATGTCTTAAGAACTTTCCTATTAATCTGCTTCCAATCAGCCAGGTACAAAGCAAGAATATTTACAAATAAAGGCAGGCTGTGATGTAAGAACTCCTAAGAATGGCATTTCAAAACCAACCAGCCAGCCAGCCAGCCTCGGGCAAGAGGTTAAGAACTATTGCAAGCTGGCCTTGGACTAGTTTTAACTTCTCAGCATGACGTCGTTGTCGTCGTTCAATGCCAGCCTGTTTAGTAACCCATCATCTAGGGTCCTGCAATGGGATCTGGCCAAAGTGCCCTTGGCCAGCATATAATTTGGTTTCAACATCAAGTTCATCATGAGAGCATATAAACACCACACGTGTAATTTAAGCTTCGCAAATAGAAAACATTGCCTGGTTGTTTTTGGAACACATCACCACTGGGGAAGCTATAGATTGCAAATGCCACCAAGGTGCACAGTTAAATGTTTTCCTTACCATCTTAAAATTGACACCACGCTTTGTCTTTCTATATAGAGTACATAGGAGGACCTCGTCACAGACTGTGGTAAAAGTTTCAATCTGTTCTTTCCCAACACTGTCAATAAGCAGTATGAAAAAAGAAAAAAAAACTCACCAGAAATAGAGAGCTACTAAAAAAAAAAAACAAACAGGAATGCGATAGTATTTAAATAGAATGACAATATTTCTTTTCATTTTCAGAACAGTCATGGGGATGCGAGAGAAAAATCTAACAGCAAAGAATTCAGCACCCATGAAGGATGAGAGGAAAGGACACAACAAGGAGTGGGACACACGCAGGGGCTAAACCCCAATTCAGTAGCTTCAGCTCTAGAAAGTTCTACGCACCCATGACGTGTAGGTAGATGTCCTTGTTTAACTTTACTATCTTTATTTGGTTGCATCTTTTAAATCTAAGTTAGTTGCCATATATTATTTCTTTATAACTAAAAACTAAAAGAGAAGAACACATCTGTAAGGACATGTTTTTCATCAAGTTCAAAGGCAGGCCAAGGTAAATAATAATGACTTAGGCAATCACACTTGTGTGAACCACCTATAAAGAAAGCACATGAATAGACAGAAATGATACTAAGGAGGGGTTACTTCTAGAAGGCAGGCAGAATTAGAACAGAACAGAGATGGATCAAGGGTACTGGTAATGGCCCATTGTCGGGTTGGGGGGCTCAGGGATTTGGGGTATTTTGCACCATAACTTACATGTATGTTACACCTGTATTGTTGTACACAACAGATAACCTACAGGTTTTTTCATAGAGAATGTCAGAGAGAAAAGGAGGAAGTCACGGCACTGTGGCATGGCAGGTAAAGCCGCCGCCTGCAACGGTGGCATCCCATATGGGCGCCGGCTGAAATCCAGGCTGCTCCACTTCCGATCCAGCTCCCTGCTAACTGCGTGGGAAAGCAGCAGAAAATGCCCTGCACCCTGATGGGAGAGCCGGAAGAAGCTTCTGCCTCCTGGCTTTAGCGGCCATTTGGGGAGTGAAGCAGCAGGTAGAAGATCTCTGGCTCTTGGTCTCTCCCTCTCTCTCTGTAACTGTGCCTTTCAAAAAAAATTAATAAATCTTTTAAAAAAGAAAGGAGGAAGTCAAGTCCTAGGACCTATCTCTTAATCCCAAGGAGACAATTCCTCCCCAATTCAAAATCTTGCAGCTCACTGGGGCCAGCAATTGGCTCGCATCCCATCACCCACACCTCGGCTTCGTGGCACACTGCCAAGGCTGCCTACAGCGGCCCTGGTGACACTGCTAACGCCACAAACTCACCGCTGGGAGGCAGGCAGTTCCTTAGGGAACATCTCACTTTTGCGAACTGTGAATCACCACTCAACATTTTCACCCTACCATTAACCTTACTCTAGTTCTGAGCTACTCACTAAGGCAAGGGGGCGGGGCATGGCAAGAATCCTGAGTA
Source organism: Oryctolagus cuniculus (assembly GCF_051225735.1). Lineage (NCBI taxonomy): Eukaryota > Metazoa > Chordata > Mammalia > Lagomorpha > Leporidae > Oryctolagus > Oryctolagus cuniculus. The sequence continues at coordinate 7,721,215 of NC_142888.1, read as the reverse complement.
GCTCCTGAGTGTGTCAAGTGGCAGTTACAAAAAAGGTAGTGCTGTCTCCATCCGTATGTTCTGAGTCCAGCCACCTGCTTCTTGCCCTGACCACCTCTCCCGGCCAGGCCGACATGCCTTACTCCACATGGATGTCAGCATGGCGCACACTTAACGGGCAAATGTACCATGGGATTCCTGGGTGTTAGGAGACTGCTTTCTCTGTTTCTGTTACAAACGTGAGCATAGAAAAGCTATCGGCACGCTCATATGTGGAGCAATTCATGGAAAAGACCATGGCCGTGGGCTTATCTACGTATTTATTGTTGGTAAAAGTCAAGTTTTCAAAGCCTAAGTCACTGATGTTCATGAACAGCGTGTGGGGCTATTCTAAGCAAGCGTTTCCACTAATCACCCTGCACCCTAAGGCAACAGGTCCCCATAGGAGGCAGTCTACCAGGCAAACATTCAGGACAAAAGCAAATGGCTACACTTTCTAGTTGCACCCACTGTCTATGACAAGGCCAGATAGGAAAGAGTGTTGGCTTTGCAGAACACACAGCACCCGCTGCAAGTACCCAGCACTGCTGGTGAGGACCTAGCCACAGGCACAGTGTCATGACTGAGCATGCTGTGTGCCAAGAGAATTCAACAAAAACAAGCAGGAGGCGGGACTTGCAGATCCCTGTGTTACAGGGTCAAGTCCAGCACACGTTTTTAAAGATTGTTTCTAAGGATAGACCTATGCATTCATACACAGCTGCTGGACTTGAGCTCCTTCACCAAGCCACAGCTGCGAGGAGAAAACCAGGACAGGCTGGAGGCCTAGTCAAGGGCCTTAGAATTGCTATGCAGTTTTCAGGATTATTAATCTCAGATTCCACGAAACGTCCAGTGTACGTTCGGCTGGCAAACTCTTCCTCGGGAGGATGAAGTAAGAAACTCTACTGGTGTGTGACAATTAAATACAGTGATGCTTCATTTAAAACAAATACAACACTGAGAGCAGGAGTGGAATTCTTCTGTCAACTCAGCAGCATGCAGAAACCAGACAGCAATACAGCCGGAGCGCTTACCACTGGCTTACGAATCGAGGAATCTGGACACCAAATATAAAGACTGGACTGTCACAGCCTTTGTTGCCAGGACTGCTGAGGATTTTGTAAGACATTACATGTATATTTTTATACATTAAGAAATATAATCTTTAAACTTTCTCTCAAAACTAGGAATGCTCAGGGCCAGCGCTGTGGCGTAGTGGGTAAAGCTGCAGCCTGCAGTGCATCTCATACAAGCGCTGGTTTAAGTCCCGGCTGCTCCACTTCCAATCCAGCTCTCTGCTATGGCCTGGGAAAGCTGTAGAAGATGGCCTAAGTGCTTGGACCCCTGCACCCACGTGGGAGACCCAGAAGAAGCTCCTGGCTCCTGGCTTTGGCCTGGCATAGCTCTGGCCATGGCAGCCATTTGGAGAACGAACCAGCGGACAGAAGACCTCTCTCACTGTCCTCCTTTCTCCTTCTTGCTAATTCCACCTTTCAAATAAATAAATCTTAAAAAAAAAAAAAAAAAAAAAAAAAAAAAAAAAAACCCACACACAACAACAGCTAAAAATGCTCTACAGATTGAGAAAAACACAATTTGCTTCCATCTGGTGGCAGGAGCTCATACTACAGCCAAAGGTTTTTAACATGTGGATAGATGGGCTTTTCACAGTCTTTGTCTCCATCTGGTGGCAGCAGTTCATACTACAGCCCAAGACCAGCTTTCCCTGAAGTGTTCTGTAAGGTATGTTTTGTTAGCATAAACTATTTATATTTATGTATAGAGTGTTATAATTTGATGCATGTATACAGTGCATAATAAATCAGGGTAATGAGCATTTCTGCCTCCTCTAATTTCACCATTTCTATGTGTCTGAAACTTTTAAACTCCAAGATAAATCTTGAGTCCAAAGTCATTAACTCAAATTCACCTACTGAAACAACCTAATTCGATGTTGCCATTTTGTCCTTATAACAGACATAAATATCGATCATCTTCATGGAAACGTCAAACTGGGAGCATCTGGTTGAGATTTTTGAGGAAACTCGGTTCAGTGACATACCTGTGTGAAGTATTTCCCATCCTGTTTCAACACTTTCATAGAGAGATCAAGAATCAGTCTGAGAAACTCCCATGTGGAATCTGCATGGTAAAAAGACATTAGGTTGCATAAATATGAGCTTGCACGCAACAACAGCATCTAAAGACAACTATCCACTCTAAACTCAACAATAGAGAGGGAGGGAGTGCAGGAGAAGAGAAAGAAAGAAGCAAGAGTGAGGAGCTTAAGATCAATACCGAAAGTTTGCTCCTGAGTGGCAAGAAAGTAGTCTGGGTGGGGGTAAGTGGTGCCATGGGTTGAGCAGCTGCTTGGGATGCCCCAGCTCCTCTGCTTCTAACCCAACCCTCTGCTCATACACATGAGAAGGAAGGGGATGATGGCCCAAGTACTTGGGCCCCTGCCACCCACCAAGTGGGAGGCTCAGATGGCATTCCTGGATCCTGGCTTTGGCCTGGCTCAGCCTTGGCTGTTAGGGCCATTTGGGGTGTGAAGCAGCAGACGAAAGAACAATCTCTCTCTCTCAAGTACAGGAAGAAAATAGAAAATAAACACTTTTTTAAAGATACAGTTACATACCTGATGTCTCACATGCAGAGTCACACACACAAAAGCAAGGTCAAAATCAAATGTATGTCCATCAGAAAAAAAGTATGTCCCCTTAGGACTACTTTCACAACATCAATAAAGATTTGACAGAAAGGCAGTGGCTGAAATCTAAAGAAAACTGCTTTAAGGGGCCGGCGCTGTGGTGTAGCGGGTAAAGCCGCCCATATGGGCGCCAGTTCGAGTCCCGACTGCTCTACTTCCGACCCAGCTCTCTGCTATGGCCTGGGAAAGCAGTAGAAGATGGCCCAAGTCCTTGGACCCCTGCACTTGCATGGGAGACCCAGAAGAAGCTCCTGGCTCCTGGCTTCGGATCGGTGCAGCTCCAGCCATTGCAGCCAATTGGGGAGTGAATCAGCAGATGGAAGATTTTTCTCTCTCTCTCTGCCTTTCCTTCTCTCTCTGTGTAACTCTGAGTTTCAAATACATAAATCAATCTTTTAAAAAAATTATAAAATAATTTAACGTCTCAGTGAGCCATTTTTACATTAATATTTGTTTCACGTGACTGAGTTAATTGACTCGCGGACTAGCAGTTAAACCCAAATCCAGCCTCCTTCCACCAGGGCCTCAGTTTAAGTCCCTTTGAAGAATGATGAACTTCATCGAGTCACCTATCTCTAACATCCCCTTCGCCCTCACACGGTGCCAAGACAAACGTTTCTGTGCGGTTTCTTAGTCAACAGAACAGAAACAGGATCTACCTTCTTCTGGAGATGTAGAGATTGGGACAGCTGTCAAGTCATTAATCACATAGTCAAACTCTCTCCCTTCTTTGGCGTACCTCTTCAGTACCGGAATGCAGTCTTCTATGAGAACCTTCCAGAGAGAACAGGAATTCAGCAACTAAGCAAACACATGCGGTTGTCATGAACCAATAGCAGACAACTAACAGACAGCAGAGAAAGGGCAGATGCAAGCTGGGGCCTAGACCCGCAGCACCTGTCACGGGAGCAACAAGAGACTTTCATCCATGTCCACAACGCTGAAAAGGAAGAGATGCTCGGCTTCTGACTTCATGTATTACCCCATTTTCCCGAGAAACAAACAAGAGAAGATGCAGCTTGCCCAAAGGCACCTAAGAAGAAAAATAAGCCAGGAAGTACACCAAGGAACGATCTGAGAGTCAAGTGCATACTCTGAATTCTAATCTATACTGCTTCTCCTACTACTACCTCCATTCTGATCTTTCTATTATACTAAGCACTAAATAACTTGGCTGTTCACTGATTTTTGCACCTCAGCCTTCTAAACCTTTTTAGATATTCTTATTTATGGGCAAGGTAGAGAGAGACAGAGTCATCTTCCATCTGCTGGCTCAACCCCCAGATGGCTGCAACAGCCAGAGCTGGGCCAGGCTGAAGCCAGGAGCCAGGAACTCCATCTGGGTCTTCCATATGGATAGCAGGGGCCCAAGCACTTGGGATTCCCCAGGTGCATTAGCAGGGACCTGGACTGGTGCTCCATGAGATGCCAGCACTGCAAGCATTTTAAACCTCCATTTTTTCAATTTTCTCTAATATACTGCTGATAATAAAGTAAGAGCATCCACTATCTCGGGGTCATCGAGGAGAGGAGTGTGGCAGTTAAGGACTGGGATTCACACACAGGTGCTTTAGTAAATACAGCAGTGCCTCTATCTGTGGTCTGCTTTCCATGGCTTCATTACCTTCAGTCAACCACAGTCCAAAACCAACGAAACATTCCAGAAATAGTAGCAGACATGCAGCTTAATGCTTAAGACACTGCTTGGGACACCAGCATCCCAGATCAAAGCACCTGTGCTGCAGCTTCGGTTCCATTTCTGACTTCCGCTTCCTGGGAAGCAGCAGGAGACGGGTCAAGTAGTTCCATCCCTGCCACACTCCAGGGAGACCTGGATCAACATCCTGGCTCCCAGCTTCAACACAGTCCAGATGTAGGAGTGAACTAGAAGATAGGAGCTTTCTCCATGTTTGCCTCTCAAATATATAAATAAAAGCTTTAAAAGGGGCTGACACTGTAGCGCAGCGATTTAACCTACCGCCTGCAATGCTGGCATCCCATGGGTCCCAGCTGGAGACCCAGCTGCTCCACTTCCAATCCAACTCCCTGCTAAGTAAGGTGTCTGGGAAAAGCAGTGGAAGATGACCCAAGCACTTGTGCCCCTGCCATCCACTTGGGAGATGCAGATGGAGTCCCAGGCTCCTGGCTTCGGCATGGCCCAGACCTTGCTGTTGCAGCCATTTGAGGGATAAACGATAAACCAGTAGATACAGATCAATGTGTCTCTTTCTCTCTCTGTGACTCTGCCTTTAAATAAATAGATCTTTTTTAAAAAAATTAAAAATCCAAGAAATAAATCCTGTGTTAAATGACACACCAAAATCTTGCTGCATCCTACCAATAAAAGGAATTACCCTTTGTCTAGTGTAGCCAAAGCGGCATTCACTACTCGCCCTAAGTCACTCAGTAGCTGTCATCAGATCAACTGTTATGGGGTCAGAGTCACAGAGCTAATGTGCAAACAACCACTATTTTACTGAATAACAGCCCCAAAGTGCAAGAGTAGTAAGTAATGCTGGTGATCTTGTTACAGTACACAACCATAAATATTCTACTTGATTATAACTTGATAATTTTTTATTGTCTCATTAAACTTTAGCACACATATATAAGTGCAGGGAAAAGCAAAGTACACAGAAGATTCAGCACTGTGCAAGGATCCAGGGAGCCACTTGGACTGTATCTTGAACAGATAAGAAAGGACTCCTGTACAGGAACCAAGTTGGGGTCAGCCTCATCTTTGAGTATTAACGCTATTTGCTGAGGACACGTACAACTCTAGGCAACAGCCTGAACTAGGCAGGAGATATTCTTTCATTTTTCTAATTAACAGAAAACACACTCATATTAAAAAAAAACCTCACACATAACAAGTCAGCAATCAAGTACGCCACAATTCCCTAAGATAATCTATCTTGCATTTTTCTTCCATGAATGTTCTTTTACTTAGCCTCACAGCCATAATTTTTTTCAAGAATTTAATTGTCCTATTGTTTTATAACTTACTTCACTTAATGCATCATAGAAATCCAAATTATGCAAACATGCAGCCAGTATTAATATTGCAGCTGCCTTCAATCTATGTTAATCTGGTATTAATCCTATTTGCTATGCTCCTGATTTTTCCATTCTCTCATATATTCTTATGCTCACTTGCATATTCTTTTGTGAAACTTGGATCACACATTATTCTGAACGTGGACATTTTCCCCTAACATTTCTGAGTAATGAATATATATATATATATATTGTTATTTTTAATTATACGAGGGCAAGTGTTTGGCCTAACAGTTACAACTCCAATTCAGATGCCTGTATCTCCTATCAGAATCCCTGGGTGGATTCCTTATACCACCTTGATTGCAGCTTCCTGCGTAACAGTTCAGTTAATTCGAGTCCTTGCTACCTGCATGAATGACCTGGACTGTGTTCATGACTTCGGTCTCAGCCCCTGCCACTGGGGACATCTGGAGAGTGAACCAGTAGATGGGAGCTCTCTCGGACTCTCAAATTTTTAAAATATAGTTTTAAAATTAATACTATTCCACTAACAATGTTCTACTCTGGTCAGTGCCAGGCTTTGACCTCTATAAGCATAGCTCTAACAAATCTCCCTGTACTGATGCCTCTGTGTGGCTGCCAAGGTGCAAGTCACGTTTGTTTTGGTTTTGAGCTTTGGCAGCAACTGATGCTCCAACCAGCAGTATATACAAGCACCTGTTTCCTCTCATCCTCCCTAGCACAGGACAGCATCCTTCTAAATTTTGCCAAGCCTGTTGCTACTATCTTCACATGAACTTCCTGGGCCACCGAAACAGGTGAGCACCTTGTGGTATTCTTACAGGCCGACTTTCCTGAGAATATCACTTCATAGCCTTTATATCCCTCTTTATATGGAACTAACCTCATTTTAAAATCTTGAGTCATAAGGGCTTTTTGTATTACTCCAGGGATGAAAGCCCTGTCATGTTTGTTACCATTTTTGTCTACTCCGCCTTCTGGCTTGGTAATGACACCCAACACCATAAACAATGTCTAAGTGTCTTGGCTTTCTTTAGAACATTTCCCAACTCCAAGAATAAACTCTCCAAATTTTGCTCAATGTATTAGTTTTTGTATCTACAGCTGAAATCACAGAAATTCCCATTTCTAAGGTTTCTACGCTTAGACGACTGTGTTCTCACTCAGATGGGTCATCAAGTATGCCGACATGGCTTCTGAATCAACAACACCCTGCTCCCAGATGAACTGAAATGCAGTTTAGCCCATCTATTTGTATGTGTGTGGGACTACACATTCAGATGTATTCAAGCTCCTGTGACATTCTTCTTATCCAGTAGTCTATTCCTGCATTGTATTTCCTATTTCATTACTGAACCTTACAGTAAATTAACAAAATTTAACACCTCTCCCTTCACTACGATTAATTTCTAAAGTTTTCTAGGCTACTTAGACAGTTTTACAAATGAACTTTAAAACCTTTAAGCCCCATACTCACTGGCTTGGGATTCTGATTCGAATCACTTACAGCTGGGAAGAAATAAACATTGTGCTATAATTTCCATGCCAGAAACCTAACATGCCTCTCCACATATTCACACTTTATTTGGTGTCTTTCAATAAGACAACAACATAATTCCTATCACTTTCCCCATTCTTATGTTTATTCCTAGGCATTTCAGACTTGATCATTACTCTGAATGGCTTTCCTGCCCACCTCTTACCTCCACCCAAACTATCTGGCACTGAACATAGCAGTAAAAAGTTTGAGCCTATCCAATCACTTGACCAAGTGCTTACAATGTAAACTGATTTTCTAGAAAGCTTTCTTACATTTTCTAAAGATTTTTATCATTTATAAATAATTTTTATACTATTTTCATTTTCCTACCTCAAAACCAATGGTGAAAATAAGCAATGAATCTTTATCTTGTTTCTAATTGTAGTGGAAATGGCATTTGCCCTTTATTTTGTATTTTATGACTTACTACAGCTTTATCATTAAATTTCTATTATAATACATTTCGGTAGTTTGTGAGTGACTATCAGGTCCAATGTTATGGTGCAGCAGATCAAGCCAATGCCTGTAACACTCGCATCCCACATGAGCACTGCTTCAAGTCTTAGCTGCTCTACTTCCTATTCAGCTCCCTGCTAATGCACCTGGGAAAGCAGTGGAAGATGACCTGAGTATCCAGGCCCCTGAAACCCATGTGAGAGACCGAGGCAGAGTTCCAGGCTCGTGGCTTCAGCCAGTCCCAGCACCAGCTACTGTAGCCAATTTTGGAGTGAACTGGTGAATAGAAGATCAATCTAACTCTGCCTCTCAAATAAAATTATTTTAAAAATTGAATAACAACCTAAATATCCTTAAATTCTTTGTCTGAGGGCTGGCGCTGTGGCATAAGGGGTAAAGCTGCCACTTGCAGTGCCAGCATCCCATATGGGTGCTGGTTCAAGTCCTGGCTGCTCCACTTCCTATCCAGCTCCCTGCTATGGCCTGGGAAAGCAGTAGAGGATGGCCCAAGTCCTTGGGCCCCTGCCACCTGCGTGGGAGACCCAGAAGAAGCTCCTGGCTCCTGGCTTTGGATCAGTGCAGCTCCAGCCGCTGCAGCCAATTGGGGAGTGAACCAGCGGACAGAAGATCTCTCTCTCTCTCTCTCTGCCTCTCCTTCTCTCTGTGTATAACTCTAACATTCAAATAAATAAATAAAGATTTTTTAAGGAATTCTTTGTTATTACTGTCTCTCCTTTAAAAAAAAAAAAAACTATTTCGGAGGACATGGGGGTATCCCAAGAGGTATTAACTGCTATACCAAATACTCATTCTGTTTCTCCTTCAATTCATTCATATAATACATTATATTGCCAGATATCTTAAAACTCACATATTTACATTTCTGAGCTAAATTCTACTTAGACATATTACAGAATTCTTTATAAGTTACTAGACTTTTATTTAGAAAGTATGTACATACAAAAATTTTTAGTTTTCTTGGTGTACTAACTTCATTCTACTAAGGTTATTCTAATCATAAAACAAATAGAGGGGCACAGAATATTTAATATTCTAAAAAATGTTAAGCAGAGTAATTGTTTATCACATAATGAGCAGTTGCAAAAACCTGCTATCTACTTTAATGGCTAAGGGGCTTGCATGCCCCCAGGGCAGGCAGACCAGTATCTCCTGATCCCACAGACAAGGACCATTCCCCCCCTACATACACACAAACACACACACACAACCAGCCAGCCAGCCAGCCAGCCACTCCATGCCTTGACAGCTAAGGGAGAACTCTCAGCCTCAAAACAATTTTCCAGGCTCCCTCTGGTGGCTGTGCTGTTCCAGAGAGAAGGGGGAAGATGCACCAAATTCCTCAAAGGCTGCTTCAAGCTGGGATTTGTACTACGGGGTTCATGGCATGGGTTGGCTTAATACTATTCATTCACATATTCTTACAATACATACTTCTTGAGAACGCGCGTGTACACTCACACACACACACACACCTTTTTCCTTGACTGTCCTAGTCACCATCTGCCTTTGGTGCTCTGACTTCAGGTTGGCTCTCTGCTCTCAGGTCTACAGATTGCTTTCCTAGCCATTGACAAATATTCCCACTTAAAAACGTACATCAAAAAGTTTAAGGAAAAAAGGAATTACAAGGTAAGCTTATTTTGGTGCAAAAAATTGTTAAAATCCGGGCAGATTTTTCATAATACACATTTTCCATGAGCTAAGACCCCTCATAAGCATTGACTTAATAATTTTTGAACCAAAATAATATTTTAATTGAATTTCCATGAACATTTTCAAGTGCCCCCATACATGTATGATTCTGTCACAACATGCATTTGCTTGCATTGCATATCTGGCTCTAACAAGCACCAAACACATACATTCCCAAAATACAATACAAAGCATACCGCACACAATGTAATTGCTGGTCAACTTTAAGGCACAGTAGAACTTAGGAGAGAAACTAATTGCTCATTAGCAGGAAGTAATTATTCCTACCCCAAACATTTTAATTATATATACCTACCAATTAAATATCCAAATTCCTTCTGAAAGAACTCAAAGAGATTACTCGGGATACAGACACAATGGTGGGACCAGGTCATAAGAAGGCACATGACATCCTTCCTAGAAAATGTAAGGCTATTCAATTCAGAGAATCTGGAGTTGGCAGTTTCCCTATTACCTGGACACCTCCATGGTAAATAAAAACATACCTATAACACGCATGAAAAGACAAGCCATTTATCTTCATCATTATACTGAAAGCTGTTTTAAGAAGGCACAATTCCAATTAATAGTATATCAATTAGATCATCAACTGACATAAAACTCTGTTACCAGAAAATATAATTACCTGATAGCAGTCTCCGTTAAGATTGTCTAAAACATCACCACACGTTTTTCTCATGTATTTCTTGCATCCATCAATCACCATTTGGTCAATGTACAAAAATGGTTAAGGAGAATTTGGACATGTCAAAGAACAGTAGCATTTTAAAAGAAAGTTAACACAAACACAAAGGTTTTATAATACATTTTGCCCAAGATCCCTTGTGGATACCAAAATCTCATAAAAAATAGCACAGTGTATCCATGCAACTTATATTTAAATCACCTCTACATTATTTATAATATCTAATAAAATGCAAATAGTTGTTATACTGTTTTAAGGAATACACAATGGAAAGATGCAAATTTTTTGAGTATTTCTTTTCTTTTTTTTTTTTTTTTTTTTTTTGACAGGCAGAGTGGACAGTGAGAGAGAGAGAGAGAGAGAGAGAAAGGTCTTCCTTTTCCGTTGGTTCACCCCCCAATGGCCACTGCGGCCGGTGCACCACGCTGATCCGAAGGCAGGAGCCAGGTGCAGGGCCCAAGCGCTTGGGCCATCCTCCACTGCACTCCCTGGCCACAGCAGAGAGCTGGCCTGGAAGAGGAGCAACCGGGACAGAATCTGGCGCCCCGACCGGGACTAGAACCCGGTGTGCCGGCGCCACAGGCAGAAGATTAGCCTATTGAGCTGCGGCGCCGGCCTGGGTATTTTCTAATTACTAAAAATTTATTTGAGAGGCAGAGAGACATGGGGAAAGATCTTCCATCCACTGGTTCATGCTTCAAATACTCACAGTGGCTGCACAGGACCAGGCCAACACCAGGAGCCTGGAACTCAATGCAGGTCTCCCATAGGGTTAGCAAGGACCCAACAACTTGAGCTGTCATCTGCTGCCTCTCAGAGTGTGCATTAGCAGGAAGCTGGAACCAGGAGCAAAACTGGAACTCAAAGCTAGGCCCTCGGATAAGGGGCATAAGCATCTCAAGTGTTTTAACCACTCTGCCAAACGCCTGCCCTGGTCCAGAGTTTATTTCAAAGTAGTCATTTGTGTCAGTAAGTTTCCTCTATGGCTTATATTTATTGTATCTTGTTTTAGAAACCGTCCCCGTGGGGCTGGCGCTGTGGCACAGTGGGTTAACGCCCTGTCCTGAAGCGCTGGCATCCCATACGGGTGCCGGTTTGAGACCCGGCTGCTCTACTTGATCCAGCTCTCTGCTATGGCCTGGGAAAGCAGTGGAGGATGGCCCAACACCTTGGGCCCCTGCACCCGTGTGGGAGACCAGGAAGAAGTTCCTGGCTCCTGGCTTTGGATCGGTGCAGTTCCAGCCATTGCAGCCATTTGGGGAGTGAACCATCGGATGGAAGACCTCTCCTTCTCTCTCTGCCTGTCCTCTCTCTGTGAAACTCTGACTTTCAAATAAATAAACTTAAAAAAGAAGAAGAAGAAGAAGAAGAAACCTTGCCCAGCATTGTGGCACAGCAGGTTAAGCTACTACCCGCAAGGCTGGCATTAGCAGGAGGCCAGAATCAGGAGCCAGAGCTAGAACTGAACTGATGCACTCCAGGCATGGGACTCGGACGTCCTAATCACTAGGCCATCCAGCAGGGGTTCTTCCAGATACTTTCAATCCATGACGGGTTGAACCCCTGGATGCAGAGTCCAAGGATATATAGGGTGGACGCTGTATGCTGATCCCAATTTGGGGAGGTGCTTAAGAAAGCAATTTCAGCAACTGCTGAGAGTAAACATGATATCAAAGTCACTTGCTCTTCTATTCTCAACGACATGACTGGCTATTTCTTTGTGGCCACATAAAAGGCTGCTGGTAGTAAACTGAAACCTTTTCTTTTGTAATGTTTAGTTTTCTGAAAGGTAGATACACATATAGAGACACAGAAAGGGAAAGAGAGACCATCCATCTGCCAGTTCACTTCTCAAATGTGCACAACAGCCAGGGCCTGGCCAGGCTGAAAGCAGGAAGTCAAGCTTCATCTCCCAGTTGGGTAGCAGCGACTCAACTACAGAAGTCATCACCCGCTGCCTCCCAGGGTGCACAGCCGCAGGGAGCCGGGACACAAACCCAGGTTCTTGGATATGGGCTAAGAGTGTCCCAGGCAGATCTGAACGTTAATGGTGTGCCAGGTGCCCACCTTGAAATGTTTTTCTCAAGGGAGTGTACATAGCATATTTGTGTACCTAACATTAATTTGAGCCTTAGACACAAAAGCTCTTGGCATGTACACTGTATTTCAATAAAAATGTTTTGTAAAAAGACACAAAGAAGCCCAGTGAACTTGCTGCCTTATACAACAAAGGATATCTCCACCATAGTGACCATCTTTGGTTTCAGTTTGACTATTTCACATAGTATGCCTCCATCTCCACCTCCCAGGATCAGCACATCTTTGCCAGTATAATCTTCTTTGCCACTGCCCATGATGGCCCGGGTATACGCCAAATCACTCTCCGCCAAGTCTAGAGGGAAAAACAGAGACCCAAGATGGCAACTCCACTTGCACACACAAAGCCCCTGAGCTCTCAGCACACTAGGTAGTGCAGGGCTGTAACCTCAAATACAAGCCATCTTAAAAGACTGTCTACAGCGTGGATATGTAACTTTCATCAACACTGCTCATCTGACAAAATACAAATGGACAGCAGTCCCTGGGAAGAAAATGAGGTCCTCAGAATGTTCTCACATGCTGACTGGTGAAAAATCAACTTCATCTCAACCGATGTAATAATCTATCTGAGGATTGCTTCAAAATAATGGGAGACAAAATGGCCTGGGGTTTAGGTGAAACCATAGCAACCTAACTGCTGACATTCCCTGGTGAGTTCTTGGTTTCTTTATGATGCTAGCTGGTCTGCTTAGGTTTGACACTTTCTTCTGCAACGCTATTACTGAGAAAAAGCTATGTCAAAACAAAGTTTACGTGAAAGCCCAGACAATGTGCATCTCAAACAACAGCAATGTCAAATACAAACCTGGACAATGGAAGTACCTGTCTGGAAAGCACACCGCCACCCAGGGATGCATCAGGGCAGGGATGGAATACTTACTAACATCCCCACTGAGGATGAGAATGTTTCCAAACTGTTTCGAGTGCAGAATTTTAATGTTCTGATAAGGCGAGTCTTCGTCATACACCACTTCATCTATGTCATACTCAACCAGGCGCCCGTCAGCGGTGGGCCAGTATCTGTCAATGGCCCCTCCTCGAACAATGGGCGGCAATCTGGAAAAAGAGGGCAATAGGAATGAGGCCTTACTACAACACTGCCTTACAAGTGGACCTGGGAGGCCGGCGCCGTGGCTCACTAGGCTAATCCTCTGCCTTGCGGCGCCGGCACACCGGGTTCTAGTCCCGGTCGGGGCGCCAGATTCTGTCCTGGTTGCCCCTCTTCCAGGCCAGCTCTCTGCTGTGGCCCGGGAGTGCAGTGGAGGATGGCCCAAGTCCTTGGGCCCTGCACCCCATGGGAGACCAGGAGAGGCACCTGGCTCCTGCCTTCGGATCAGTGCAGTGCGCCGGCCGCGGCGGCCATTGGAGGGTGAACCAACGGCAAAGGAAGACCTTTCTCTCTCTCTCTCTCTCTCACTGTCCACTCTGCCTGTCAAAAAAAAAAAAAAAAAAAAAAAAAAAAACAAGTGGACCTGGGAAAAGAGGGGGTGAAAGAGTGATACCTAACTGTAGGCACAATCCTAAGAGCACAAAATGAATTCAAAGTTCGGGATTTTAGTTTTATAACCTCATGGCCACACCTCATGTGAACAACCTTTGTGCATAGCAGTACGCTGTTTCAGAAACTTCTCAGTGCAGCAGTTAAGACACCACTCAGGGTGCCCGCATCCTCTACCAGAATGCTTAGGTTCAGATCCCAGCTCCATTTCCAAGTCCAGCTTCCTGTTCATGTGCACCCTAGGAGGCAGCAGATGACAGCTCAAGTAGTTGGGTCTCTGCCACCCACCTGGCAGACCTGCATAGGAGATGGTCTGGCTCAGCTGCACCAGTTGCAAGGATGTGGAGAGTAAACCAGTGGATGAACGATTTCTCTCTGTCTCACTTTGTCTTTCAAATAAGTAAGTAAGCCGGCGCTGTGGCTCAATAGGCTAATCCTCTGCCTTGCAGTGCTGGCACACCGGATTCTAGTCCCGGTCAGGGCGCCGGATTCTGTCCCGGTTGCCCCCCTTCCAGGCCAGCTCTCTGCTGTGGCCAGAGAGTGCAGTGGAGGATGGCCCAAGTACTTGGGCCCTGCACCCCATGGGAGACCAGGATAAGTACCTGGCTCCTGCCATTGCATCAGCGCAGTGCGCCGGCCGCGGCAGCCATTGGAGGGTGAACCAACGGTAAAAGGAAGACCTTTCTCTCTCTCTCTCTCTCTCTCTCTGTCCACTCTGCCTGTCCAAAAAAAAAAAAAAAAAAGTTGCTCTCAAATAAGTAAGTAAAAGCTTTAAAAAAAAACACCTTTTGGTACATTTTAAATTTTTCTTAATGAAAATGTGAAAGGAAAAAATGGCCACTGCAGTTATCAGTTTCCTGCAAATACTTACTCACAGGTATCTCTCTCCTAAGACCTCCTACACAACCATTATCACACTCCTTCAAGTTCCTATGTGGGCATTCTCTAGTTCAGAAGGCATCTTCAAGAATCCCAACTGTTCTGCTTTTGAATATTGGTTCATACACTGCATTTTGCTGTTTTTCTTCTGTGCCCTCTTTTAGCCTAAAACATTCTTTTTTTCCCCCTGGTGTATTTCATGACATTGGTATTTCTGAAAAGTCTACCTTATGTATTCTGGGGGGTTTACCTGGTCACCGCTTCATGTCCTCCAGACATGACATCAGGAACATAAGATGTGCACCTAACCTTTTTGTGGCATCCATTGGTTCAAGTGGTAGACACTGAGCCGGCACTGTAGCATAGCGGGTAAAGCCTCTGCCTGTGGCACTGGCATACTATATGGGCACCAGTTCAAATCCCAGCTACTCCACTTCCGATTCAGCTCTCTGCTATGGCCTGGGAAAGCAGTGGAAGATGGTGCAAGTGCTTGGGCCCCTGCACTCGCATGGGAGACCCGCAAGAAGCTCCTGGTTCCTGGTTTAAGCCACTGCAGCCATTTCAGGAGTGAATAAGTGGATGGAAGACCTTTCTGTCTCTCCCTCTCTCTGTCTGTAACTCTACCTCTCAAATAAAATCTTTTTTTTAAAAAAAGTGGTAGTCACTGGATCTCTCCATTTGCAAAGGTATGGTCTCCCCCTTTGCAATTAGTAGGCAGGCTATGGGGGAGTCCTCTGAAACTGGGTGAAGGTCCTGACTCTAATAGAAACCTTTACCAACGGCTTCTACAGCAAAAAGATTCTTGTCTGAATCAGTGATTACTGGGATGGCTACAAAATGATGGATTTCCTCATCCCACTCATTTAAATGCTCAGTAATTTTGATAGGATGAGTATACTAGAAACTGCCAGCAGAGGACACTAAATGACAAGAAAACAAACCCCGAACCGCGGTTTGGCAAAGCCAACCCAAACAAAGGAAATGAGGGCTCATTCCACATCTAAGAGAACCACATGCTAGTGGTGTGCTCTCAGCAGTAAAACAGCGTGACGTACAGCCATAGATACAGAAAATGCTGGGATACAAGCCTCTGATTGACTCTTAGTCTCGTTATACTCCCTGCTCACCTGCTTCTTCTAAGAGTACAGTCTGAACCTGGTGCAAGTTAACAAGGCTTTCTATGAGGAAATACTAACATCTATAAAGAGCACTGGGATTGACAAAGCAACTTCTCAGACACTTTCACTTAACCCTAAGAACTCCTGATCCAATCACTTCATCTTCCATGTGAACATCAGCTTGCAAAATGTTGGGGAACAGAAATTTTCCTGGCTGGCGCCGCGGCTCACTAGGCTAATCTTCTGCCTAGCGGCGCCGGCACACCGGGTTCTAGTCCCGGTTGGGGCGCCGGATTCTGTCCTGGTTGCCCCTCTTCCAGGCCAGCTCTCTGCTGTGGCCAGGGAGTGCAGTGGAGGATGGCCCAAGTGCTTGGGCCCTGCACCCCATGGGAGACCAGGAGAAGCACCTGGCTCCTGCCATCGGATCAGCGCGGTGCGCCGGCCGCGGCGGCCATTGGAGGGTGAACCAACGGCAAAGGAAGACCTTTCTCTCTCTCTCTCTCTCTCACTGTCCACTCTGCCTGTCGAAAGACAGAAAGACAGAAAGAAAGAAAGAAACTTTCCTTTAAAAATGTGAAGTCCCAATCAGGACAACCCCTAGGACCTGAAGGAAGCTTACAACAGCCCTGGCGGATGGCGAGAAACGGAGTGAACCGCCCGTGGTATGGGATGAGGGTGGCAGGGTCAAAGTCACCTTCTTTCAGTGGAAGAAACCAACCCCTGGTTGACAGACAGCCAACCACCACCAATTAATGAACTAAGCACAAACACTCTGCAAATAAACAACGCTTATTCTCAGTTAAGTCAACAGTGCCTGGGCTAAGGTGAGGAGTTCTTTCCTTCATTGCAACATGAAGATTTCTAAAGACTGGCAAAGAACCACAAGGATCTCTAACAGGATGTGGAAGCCATTACGCGGATGAAATACTCAAATACGGGGACTAGGGGTCGTTGTGCAGTCCTACAGAACTAGTTTCAACTTCTACTGCTCCAAGTCAAAACCAGACTATAGCAAGTGGGGGAGAACACGAGTAACATGTCAGGCCTCAAGAACACTGTGTCAACTTCAGCAATTCGTTTTTCTAAACTAACATGTGGGGTAGTGTTCTCCCTCCTCTTCATGTACAAATGCAATACAAACACAAACCTTCAAATACATCCCATGGCTCCTTAGTCAAAAATTCCAATTTAATTCATTCAAGGGAGAGTAATTTCAGATAGTGTTTCTAAGTTTTCTGTTAGGGAAATACAACAAGGAAATACCAATTTCTCAATTTTTTCACACTTATTTTGTGAAAATATGTAAAAACTGAGACAAGCAAACACAAGTTGTAGATTTTGAACAGAGCATCTAAAGCTTAACTCTCTCATTTAGAGAACTTCTACCAAAAAGAAAAAAAAAAAAAAAGAACCAGATTTCTTATGAAGGCTGAAGCCCAGAAACGCATAACCTAGTTACAGGCCTGATAAGTCAGGCTGCACTTTGATGTGGGCCCCTTCATTCTTACAGTTGGGCCACTTTCCAACAAATTCAAATGGATGGAGATAAGAAAACTCGGCCAAAGCGGGAAAAGCTGAAGTGTACAGAAAGTTCTGTGGGTGTGCACACCTTTTTAAGGATGAGGAAAGGAGAAAGACATGGCTGAGGGACTACTAAACTGAGTGTGAGTGGGGTTAAGAAAGTCTGGGTACGCCGAAAGATTTCAAAAAAAAAGTGGGCAACTTGTGGACTGCATCATGTTCTTTTCACCGAGTTTCCTGCTTGCCTTTCTACCTACCAAGGTTAAATAATTACCTTGTTATCCTACATCTGCCCTGCAGCTTTCCTATGGGCTGATCAAACTTAGCACAGTGAGTCACCGAGTACTTAAAAACCCTAGCTCTTGCCAGTAAGGATCCCCTCTTCTGGAGGGTGCCATCAACTGGAGAAACCTGTATCTGTATTTCTCTGATGCAGCAACCCTCCTAGGGACTGTCTTCCCATCTGTGAGTTTAACTTCCTGAGGTCTTGAGGCCTGAGGAGGAGCCAGTGAGGCAGGGCAAAAACCAAACTCAGAGATAGATGACATGCTATGAATGCAAAGCACTTCTGAATTCCTGGGACCTACCAGCCCCTCCCTATCCCTTGTGACAAATGGCAAGACTGCTACTTCTATCCGAGTTTTTCCTAAAATCTAAAGCCAATGGCAAACATTTCACTGATGTCCAATAGAACTTTCTAATGGAAATGCCCTATTATCTGTGCAGGCACACAAGGCAGTCACTGGTTCTAGCTATTGACATGAGCCTCAAGTAACTGGGGGACTGCATTGTTCAGTTAACGAGCTACCCTCATTACCAGCAGCAGCTCAAGGTGGGTGGCCACTCAAGGGAAGTTTTCTTAGTTGAAAGCTTTGAAGCAACATTTTTTTTTTATCACTCCACCACATCAGACGTCTTAAAATTGCTCAACTCCACTCTGGGGCCCAGAACTCAGCAGAAACAAGCGTTCTTTTCTCTTTCCTGGAGGGGATGGAGGTCGGGAGACAGCAGCCCTAACTCTGCTTTGTAGAATTCCAGCTCCTTGGAATCACCGCACAGAGCCTTACGGCCGCTGTTTCATTCTACCCAGAAATTCTGTGTGTCTGTATGCGTGTGTGTGTTCCATACACTGTCTTGCTTCAGCGGGAGGGGCCCAGCAGCTCAGTGTAGCATGTTGCCAGAAACGAACGGTGACATATCTTTTCCACATCTTAAACAGATACTACCAAGGACAATACTGCCATTCTGATTACTTTACCAATTAAACAAATATAAAAGGACATTCAAGAGTGGACTTACCGCTTCACCCGCCCAGTACTGTCCTGACTCAATTCTTTCATTCTTTCTTCTACTTTGTTCAAAAGCTACGGTTAAAGAAAAGCAATCAGTGGGCTTATAGAACAGCTAAATGACAGTCCAGAAGACGGGTCATGCTGATAGCTGTGTGATACTGACATAGACACCTGTCCCCCTCCATCGCGACATGAGCTTCTAAACCTTGTTCAAGTCTACACTGTCCTGCCAACTGTCACACATGGTGCTGGATCCAACTTTAGCATGAGTTAGCAACCAAAAAATGGGAGGAAGGCTACCTGATACTGCCAGTGTAAAACAGTAATCAGAGCTTCTCTATTCCCTCTAGGGAAAAGCAAGATCCTGACTCAGCCAGTTAAAAAGGAAAGCTGAAAGGTGAGTGCTGTGGCACAGCAGGCTGAGATGCTGCTTGGGGTGCCCACAGCCCAAACCAGACTGCTGGTCGGCCCAGCTGCTCTGCTTCCTATCCAGCTTCCTGCTGAGGCACCTGGGAAGGTACCAGTGATGTCCCAAGTGCTTGGGCACCCGCCACCCCGGGAGACCTGGATGAAGTTCCGGGCTCCTGGCTACTGCCGGCATTTGGGGGATGAACCAGAGGATATACCTCTCTCTCTCTCTCTCTCTCTCTCTCTCTCTCTCTGTATATCTGTCTCTGTCTCTCTCATGCTCTGCCTTTTAAGCAGACAAAAAAAGACTAAGTATTGTAAACATAGGGGGAAACACAGGGAGGCTGACATCCATGTTCCTAAAAACAACTATCTCTTTTCTAAAAGCACAGATCTGGAAGGAGGAAAGTTTACAATTAACTGTGAAGTCAGCAATTAAGAGAAAACAAATTTATCATTAAGCCAAGCAGATTTGATGTTCCTTAAATACATGAGTAAGTAAGTAATGAGAAACTGACACTGTCGATCTCTTCCTTGCCCTGGGCATCACTGTCGTAACTCTGAAGGTCCAGCAACACCAATCCGTGTGGATAAATTCTCAAATTGGCGAAGCTGCAAAGTAAAGTATAATTCTAAAGTTAGGAATTGTATCACAGCACTCAAAAAGAAAAAAGATAGTACCCCAGTTAAGAGAAAAGACTACTGCTCTTGTTTCGTAGTCCTAAATCACATAGCTAACTCTTTGGCATTGTTATTAGGGCTTCTTCTTGAGGGCAGAAGCTATCGATCACTTAATGGAAGATTTAGAGGGGTCACAAAATACTAAAGCTTCAAAACTGGGCCTTGCACCCAGGAAGTGACTTAGGAGCGGCTCTGTGAATTTGAGTAAAAGGTTCTCCAGTGATTCTTCTAAGTCTAGTTAACCACTGACATAAGAGGAAAGGAGGGTAGCGAAGGGCAGCCTGGCTTCTCCCAATTACCCTTCAGAGTTCAAAGGAGAGTTGAGCTTTGCTGCCAGCAGGCAGGAAATTAATTCAGTAGGGGTGGGTCAACTCCAGCCCTACGGTTTGTTTCGGGAACATGTGCAGACTAAGACCAGTTTACATTTAATAGTACGTTAAACAGTAAGTGACAGACCATATGTACCTCTAAAAAAACACTTTTTTAACCTCAATTAATAGATAAGCAGCCCATTTTTTAGAATAAAATGAATATTTCAGTGTGTTACGTGCACTAAGAAGTGCTTTACGAAGCTTGTTTCCACCATATGCATTTATGTATACTGCATATACAGATGTGTATTTTCAGGATTATGATATGAAATTACTTCTTATCACAAAACTGTGCCTAATGAAACATTTGAAAAATACTAAATTAGAACAGGAATTCTGTTCACAGAGGAAGACAGGCAGTGCCCTTAAATGGCCCCAAAATCAGGTTCAGGCCCAGACACCACAAGCTCCTGTACACCTGAATGAGCAGCCGCTCTTTCCTTTCCATCCACACCAGCAGCTAAAAGGAGGGGCAGGGCTGAAGGAAGGATAGAAAACGCCACCCCTGAACCGCTAGAGTGGTTCTATCACGAACAGAGGGAAAGTCAGTAATGCGGCCAGAAATAAAGACAAAAAATTACTAGGGGGCCAGAGCCGTGGCGCAGAAGGTTAATCTTCCACCTGCGGCTCCAGCATCCCGTATGGGCACCAGTTCTAGTCCCGGCTGCCCCTCTTCCAATCCAGCTCTCTGCTATGGCCTGGGAAAGCAGTGGAAGATGGCCCAAGTTGGACCCCTGCACCCACATGGGAAACCCAGAAGAAGCTCCTGGCTCCTGGCTTTGGGTCAGCATAGCTCCAGCCGTTGCAGCCAAATGGAAAGTGAACCAGTGGATGGAAGACCTCTCCCTTTCTCTGCCTCTCCTTCTCTCTGTGTGTAACTCTGACTTTCAAATAAATAAAAATAAAAGTCTAAAATTATTTAATTAACAGTACAAATTTGACAATCTCGATGACTGTGCACATTAAGCCTGTCTATATATACAACACATACTTATAGTTAAGAAAATACAAAGAATTCAAAGAATGGCATTTCTCTTATCTGTCATTTCTTGATTTAGAATTTCTTTCCTCCTCTGTGAACAAATTTAGTTTAAGTACATACTGACTACAGAAAGTCTATATACATAGTCTGTAACCCAAAAGCCTTGAGCCCTTGGATCATCTCAGCTTTCCTGCCAAGCTCCTTGCAAAACTTTATCACCGTGCATTTTATTGAGGTCTATATTAACTGACAAGCACTCCTAACAGTGGTCAGGTGGCCAGCAGCATTGCTTTAGCTTGGAACTCACTGGAAATGTGGCTGAGGCCCTGCCACAGACCTACTGCAGTGCACACTGGGTGGGTGGTAGGTGGGGAATTTGTGTTTCACCCAACTCCGGATCACTGCTGCCATTTCACACTGCTGGTGCTGCCAGGCCACACAGTAGAATCACCAGGGCCTTTGGACAAACAGATGTCCAAACCGGTGGCCTCAATCTCTAGGAGAAATGCCCAGGGCGGGTACTTTCTAATAGCTTTCCCAGGACATTCTGAGGTACAGCTAGGGTTAAGAAGCACTCAATTCTGGCTTCCATCCTAAAAGATGTCAAAGGAAGAAAAAAAATACCTGGACACCACCACTACCTCACACCTCTTCCCCCTCTGCTCTTCCTTAGAGCCCACTTCTGAAGAAGAGCCCTTGAGGCCGTCTCACCTGCCATTTTTGTTGGTGTAGGTGGCTAAATACCCATGGTCTTGCCAGGTATGCACCGATTCTGCCATCCCTTGCTCCTGGAAAATTGACTGGAGGCCTTTCAGAATGGTCTCGCCATTAGCTGCAAGACAAGATAAAGAAGGCAAGATGGTCAGGAAGGCACATTCAGTAAGGCCGTTTGATGACTGAATCTTCGAAGAAAATCTGAACAGAGTTACCAGTGTCACTTAGCCCCTGTGTCAAGAGTTATACACAATCTCCACACTGCAAAGAAAGGCTACACAGATCACCTGGGGACATGAAAGGACACAAAACTGACCATAAATAGCTATACCAAGGATACGAGAGACATTCAACCTAACTAGAGACAGCATAACCAAAAACCAGACATGTAAATACAACAAGAGTATTTCAGTTTAGGTTAAATTAATGAAGATTTACATTACTAGAAAGGGGATACTTATTCTCTGTTAACAGGTACTATAAATGACTCCAGGGGCCAGTGCCGTGGCACACTAGGTTAATCTTCCACCTGCGGCGCCAGCATCTCATATGGGCGCCGGTTCTGGTCCCGGTTGCTCCTCTTCCAGTCCAGCTCTCTGCTGTAGCCTGGGAAAGCAGTGGAGGATGGCCCAAGTGCTTGGGCCCCTGCATCTGCATGGGAGACCAGGAAGAGGCACCTGGCTCCTGGCTTCAGATCGGCACAGCGCCGAAAGTAGCGGTCATTTGGGGAGTGAACCTACGGAAGGAAGACCTTTGTCTCTCTCTCACTGTCTATAACTCTACCTGTCAAATAAATAAATAAAATCTTTAAAAAAAAAAAGACTCAAAATTTTTCATTTATTTTTCAGATATTTTACAAAGTGGAAGCGTTGCTTTTGAAATCAGAAAAAAAGAAATCAAATGTTCATGCTCAGAAATAGAGTTCTAAATGGTGGTACTGAACAATCCCATGGACCATTCTGCTGTGCTGAGGGGACACCCCCTCCCAATCCAGAAGCCTATTCCCACCTCAACCCCCAAAGGGAGCCCAGCATCCCCAGTTCAAATGCATTAACTTCTGCAGGCTCATTTGAAGCCAGTTTCTTGAAGAACATTGAACATTACAATACTTAGGGGAAAAAAGGCAAAATGCAGTTTGTTCTTCCATAGTTCCATATGCAAAACAGCATAATGAAGAGCCAAGGTGTGAGAAGAGGAATTGGAATTACTCTGCAGGTCTGCTCCTCATGAGGGAAAAATCACAAAGCATCAAAACAAAGCACTTCTATGACCTGAACAGAGGCAAAAGAAACACACACACACACACACACACACACACGCACAGAGAAAGAATCACAGCTGACTCTGGTGTGATTTCTCAAGAAAAATACATTAAAATTCTTGCCTAAACTAAGTAGGGCTGAAATTGGACCTGGATGTGATTTATTTTGTTCACTATGCATGAAGAGTCAACCTCCAGGGGCTGCTGCTATGGCACAGTAGATTAAGCTGCTGCCTCCAACAATGGTATCTCATATCCCGGTGCTGGTTCAAGTCCCAGCAACCCCAATTCTGATCCAGCTCTCTGCTAATGGGCCTGAGAAGCCAGCAGAAGATAGCCCAAGTGCTTGGGTCCCTGCCTCCCATGTGGGAGACCAGGATGGAGCTCCTGGCTCCTGGCTTCAGCCTGGTGCAGAATTGGCTGTTATGGCTATTTGGGGACTAAATCTACAGATGGAAGCTATACTATCTCTCTCTGTCCTATGCCCCCTGCCTCCCCCTCCCTGATCTTTCTGCCCTTTGAATTAATAAATAATCTACTTCCAGTTCCCTTGGAACTGTGTTCCTAAGATCTTTCTAGTGTACAGTAAGACTAAAAGCCACAAGGAGTGGGCATTGGGCACAGCAATTCAGATGTCCTTGGGATGCTTGCATCCCATATCACAGTCCTGCTTCTGCTTCTGATCCGGCTTTGTGCTAATGCAGACCCTGGGAGGCAGCAGGTGAGGATGGCTCAACTACTTGCATCCAGTCACTCAGATGGGAGACCTGGACTGAGGTCCCAGCTCCCAGTTTTAGCCTGGCCCAGTCCTGCTGTTGTGAGCATTTGAAGGAACCACTGGATGGAGAAATTCTGTATCTCTGCCTTCAAGTAATTAAATACTTTTAGGAAACAGATCATCTTAGGGGGAAAAAAAATGAATGAAGGCCAGAAATGGGGAGTTTCAGAAGCCAAACGGGATAGGAAATGCATTATATTCTGCCTGCATGGACTTTTTTTATTTTTTGGACTTTCTAAGAAATGTGAATTAGTTATTTAAAAATTAGAAGATTTCTCTCTCTCCCTCTCTCTCTCTCTCTC
Source organism: Oryctolagus cuniculus (assembly GCF_051225735.1). Classification (NCBI taxonomy): domain Eukaryota; kingdom Metazoa; phylum Chordata; class Mammalia; order Lagomorpha; family Leporidae; genus Oryctolagus; species Oryctolagus cuniculus. The sequence goes on along the minus strand of NC_142888.1, from coordinate 7,697,143 downwards.
TCTCTCTCTCACACACACACACACACACAATCTCACAATGCCATGGCTAAGATGATCACCAAAAAGGATTTGTGTACATCCTAACATCTAGAACCTGAGAAGGTGACTTCATTTGGAAAAAGGTCTTTGCAAATGTAATTACATTAAGGATGTCAAGATGAGAACACCTAGAGTATCCAGGTAGGTCCAAAACCCAATGACAAGTGTCTTTCTAAGTGACAGAAGATAAGAAGCAGAGGGAGAAGCAGGGGTAGTGACATGAAGAAAGACAGGTAAGCAGGGATTGGAATGATAAGCACCACAAGCCAAGGCAAGCCAGGAGCCACAAGAAGCTGGGGAAGGCAGGAAAGATTGTCCAGGAAGAGCCCTCAGGGGAAGCGTGGGCCTGCCACACCCAGATCTCAAACTTCTGACTTATAAAATTGGAAAAACTACATCTATATTATTTTTAAAAAAAAGTTTATCTATTTATTTGAAAGTCAGAGTTAGAGAGACAGACACCTTCCATTGCTGGCTCACTCCCCAAATGGCCACAATGACCTGGGCTGGGCCAAGTCAAAATCAGGAGCCAGAAGCTTCATCCAGGCCTCCCACATGGGTGCAGGGGCCCAAGCACGTGGGCCACCTTTTGTTGCTTTCCCAGGCCATTAGCAGAGAGCTGGATCAGAAGTGGAGCAGCAGGGACTCAAACCAGCACTCATATGGGATGCTGGCATTTCAGGCAGTGGCTTAATCCACCATGCCACAATGCTGGCCCATCTCTGGTTTTTTAGGCCTCCCAGATTGTAGGATTTTTAACAGCAGTCCTAGCAAACTACCCACCACAACTCTATTTTCAACACAACAGAAAACAGAGTGGTAAAAAAAAGCAGTGGAATCCTAATTTTTGTTAGCTTCCACATTAGCAAACACAGAGCAGTCAGGACAGAATCAAAACCCGGACAATATTTAGATGACAGAGCCTAAATTAAAAGTAAGTAAAAATCCATCAAGTGTCCGCCCCCAAGGAAGGGTTTTTTTTTTCTCTGCAGGCAGCTGAACCCATGCGGTGGTGGGGGTAGGAAATGGGACCTGAGTACAGCCAGAGAGCCCAGAGAGCATAGCCCTACCCATCATCAAAGTGAATGAACTGGGGGCTGGCACCGTGGCTCACTTGGTTATTCCTCCACCTGTGGCACTGGTATCCCATATGGGCACCGGGTTCTAGTTCTGGTTGCTCCTCTTCCAGTCCAGCTCTCTGTTGTGGCCCGGGAGTGCAGTGGAGGATGGCGCAGGTGCACCGGCATGGGAGACCAGGAGGAAGCACCTGGCTCCTGATCGGCGCAGTTCTGGCCATAGCAGCCATTTGAGGGGTGAACCAATGGAAGGAAGACCTTTCTCTCTGTCTCTCTCTCTTTCACTGTCTAACTCTGCCTGTCAAATAAATTGCAAAAATAAGAAATAAAGAGTGAACTGAGGCTACTTCCAGGAAAACAGCCCAGTGAGGCTATAAGAGCAGAATCCACATTGCATGCCCACTGCAACACAGCAGCAGCGCCCCAATGAATCATTAAACTCTCATGTATTTCTAACAAAACTGTACCTTTGAGAAGTTCATTTGGCAGAAAGTAATCTAGCTTGCTTTGCTGTTCCAAAATTGGTTTCCGGAAATTAAAAAGGAAGGTCTGAATTATATCCTAGAACTGTGGCGTTTCAGACTGAATTCCACCCAGCTTAAAAAATAAAAAAATCTTCTGATTTCAAACTTGACAAAATGAACTAAGCTGTTTGATTTGTATTTGTCTGGAGGTCAGCCCACTGAGCAAGTGCCAGAACCTCGGTGGGGGCAGTAGGTGAAAGTGTGAGTGTGCCTAGCCCGCAGAGCTCAGCCTGCCTGGGAAAGAAAGCCACTGTGCAATTATGCAATCCCGTCTTGGCTAGACCAGATGTTTTCTGTTTTCAAAGTGTATAAAACAAATCATCACTCCTGGTAAATTGCCTCAAGACTGGGTTGTGTTGGCACATAACAAAACAGATCACAAATCCCCCATGCTGGTGAAGGGGACAACCCAGGCAGGGCCGCTCTGCAGGTGTCCCACCAGGCTGCGCGGTGAACCAGGACCTGGGGGCTGAGCTGGACCAAACTCAGTCCCTTGGGCCAAGGAAAGGGGGCGTCTTTGTCTGATGCTCGCAAAGGCCTTGACTGCCAGCCAAGCCCAGCATGGCAGCCGCCCCCCTTTCCTCACTGGCACAATTACCAGAAAGGAACCATGGAGGCTAAAGGAAGCCCTCCAGCTAGGTTTTAAAAGGAAGACAAAAACGGATACAAAAGAAATCCAATTTGAAGTGTTCCTTGTTTCTGCACTATGGGCTTACCCCCCAGGTCAGTAAAAACGGGCCAAGTCTGAACATAGTTCTAGCACCAACTGTTCATTCCCCTACATGCCCAGTTGGTGAGTAGGGCCCTGTGGTCCCGTTGGCCATGTGGGAACGTCAGCCCTGCTAAGAGGCTATCCACAGGAGTGACAGGGCCACCACTTCGCCCACTGTCTATCTCACTTGCTATTCACTTTCTTCCTAATCTGGGGTCTCCCCCCAATCACCCATGTTGCTCCCAGCCCTTGTGGAAGACTCTGGAAATGGGAGCTTAAGTCTTTTCTGAAACCAAGGTTTGAAAGAGAAAACTGGAAGCCAATGCTATGAGCCCCACCAGGCTTGGAGAAGTGACTTGCTTAGTCATCTTCATTGCAGGTGCTTAATAAATGGTTTGTAGGTAAATGAAAAATGATTTCATTTGGCTGAATTCATCATCCTTAGCACCTTCTCTATGCAGGGTTTCTAGAACATACAGATCAGTGGTTTTCAATCCTAGCTATACATCATAATCAACTGGGGAGTTCAAAAACTTTGATGCCACATGCTAGAGCAATTAAATAAAAACCTGGGGGTGGGACTCAGGCATCAGTATTTTTAAAATCTCCCTGGGAAATTCCAATGTGCAGCCTTGGTTGAGAAGGGCTCGTCTAAACCTCCCAACAAGAAAGAGAAAGAAATCCCCTATAATATAATCTTCATACTCATTACACCCAAGCCATCACAAAGTCACAGAAAACGTTCAACAAAACAAGTCTGATCAAAGTCCGAACTCTTCACTATCTGAAACCACAGGTAGCCCATGACGTTCCCTAGAAAATGCTTCACAATGATTTCAAATTTTAACCTGCATGCCTGTCCAGTATGGAGCACGTAACATGATGAAACGAATCACAGTTGCTCTATAATGCAATGTAAGCACTTTTCTCATCCGATTCAGGTAACTCCAGTCAAAACTACTCAGTGTCAGTAAAGTTAGCAAAGACTTCACATCTCTATTGCTCCAAATACAGAAATGGGGGCAATATAGTCTGAGAACTGTTATGTGTGCTACGTGTGGCTGAAATGAGCTTGGGAGCAGAAGACAGCCGGATCTGGGAACACAAGATAACAACATCCTAAGTGTCTACAAATCAGAAGAAAATTTAAAAGCAGATCTAAATGCTAAAAGAGCTATAACCACACTACTTTTAAGTAGATAACCATAATCCAAACTAGCCCAACAAAATGCTGTTTGGCACAAGTTCTTAGAAAACCCATTTCCACTGAGGTCAGACAAGAAGGATGTTGTGACACATACTGTAGCTAGTATTTCACTCACAGCCTTCCAAAGTGCTCTGCCACACACTGGCCCCTTCCAGGGCAACATGTCTCCTTTGTCTACCAAAGAACGAAGTGGCCCCATTTCTAGACCCCTGTCTGCTTAGTTCATTCAACAAAAACTCATACCTCATACCTCATGCGGCCCAAATTCAATACCCCACAGCCAAAAGATGACAGGAAGGAGAAAAAAAGAATCAAGCCCAAGTTTCATCTCCCCGCCTCATGTTCCCCCACGGATCCATGAATAGGCCTCCCTTAGAGAACTCCATTCCTCTGACCCTGAACATCAGCTGCAGATGGCCGAGGCCCCAACCTGCACATCCAGCTGGATCCTGGCTCCAGTGCAACCATCCTTGGCACCATTCCAATCCTAAATTGGAAATCAGTCAGGCTGGTGACTTCCCACAGATGGGTATACCACTGCCCACTTAAGTTCCCCCTGAAAGGTCCCCCTCTTCAAGCTTTTCCCATAAATCTCCCACCAGAGCCTCTCCACCTCAACCCAACCAGCTGGCCAAGATACTTCTCACAGACCTAAATTCCTCAACCAGAAAGTGGAACCAATGTTAGTTCCTTCCATCCCTCAAGGTCCTGCTATTTAATCACTGATCCATTTGGCGTCGGACAGCCCTGTGTGTGAAAATTAAGTAGAGTAGCTGTACCCGTCTTTCCTAGTTCAGAAAGTTGTGCTGAATAACAACGTATGACGACTCCACGCAACCTGACAAAAAGACAGGAAAATACACTTTGGTTATATTCCCGGCCCTTCTTCAGCTTAAGGGCCAAAAATACTCCTTAATAAAGCTGAATTCCATTAGCAGCTGCCCAAAACAAATAATGCAATTCTCACCATCCAGGAAGAAACCCTGCCCCTCTCTACAAGTGATCTAGGCTTGCAGCTTCAAGTTTTTTCAACCTCAAAAACTTCAGCTAAGAACATCCTGGGGGGTGTGCAGGCTTTCCAAAGGCTATGTGATGCGCATGCCTTGTGCTGGGATGCAGAGAGCGCCCCGGGGCCTGGCCTACACTGCCATCAGCCGATGGGTGAAGATTCCCCTTTGAAAATGAGGGGGAGAAGCTGCACATTCACCTTCATTTGAGCTTTCTCACATTCAAGCAGCATGGGGCTTCTCTCGCCAACCATATTTTTAAATTAAAGCTGGAAATTCCGTACCTCCACATCTAGACCCCACCCGCTATTGCTCTGTCCCTCTTCCATATGTGCTGAAGCTATTTAAGCCCCAAGAAGCAGTCAATCATTCATTCCTCCTCATCACACAATGGCAAACCTGTTCTAGCTCACTTCCTGCACCCACTGCTGACCCAGCCACTCCACAGATCCCGACAGTTCCATAGCCCCATGCCCTCGCTCACACTTTATTCTCGCTTACATCTGCCCTGTCTTTCCCGGCATGCTTATCACTTTCCACCCAGGGTCCCAAGGCCCCAGAGTCCGTTCTACTCCCACTGCCTGCCCTGCCGCTGCCTCCTTCCAGGCATTCCTTTCCAAAGACGGCCCCCCGAGGCTGGTTGTCTTTGGAGCCTATTTGCAGCTCCTTGCAAGGGAAAGCACAGCCGTGGGCATCCTTCCCCCAAACCCCAGAGTCAGAAGAACCCAAGACTCCAGGTTAGGTTGAGGAGTTTCCCGTTGCACAAAAACCAGCATTGTGCTTCCTCAACAGAATCCTCAACCAAAAGAGGAAGAAAGAAATGGGAGCACAATCCAGTCTGAAGCCCTGAGAGCTGCTTTCAGACTGCATGCACGTGTGCTCATCTGGATGCAGCCGCTGAGGCTCACTGCAGCCTTTGCTCAGAACTCGAGTTTATTCTGCGCAAATTATATCTCAAGCGTAAAAACAAACATGTGTCCGGGAGCTGCCCACACCACTGGCCTGACTCCCCTGTAAAGAGCAACACAAGAGCACAGCATCTCTAGTGGGCTGCTCTCACCCAAGCGGGTGCCTCGGCATTGCCTGACAGATCAAGAGCACCTTCTGCTGCCCAGGTTAGCAAAATCAACGGACACAAAGGAAAACCCTTCGTATTTCACAGTCAGAAAACTGTGGTTATATTACAAGTTAACTTGTCAGCCTTCAAAAGCAGTCTGCCATCCAGGAGGAGAATTCTCAGACGCCCAGAAGCCTAAAGAATGCCCAGGGATTAAAGCGAAGGTGCAGCAGGTGCTCCCTGGGCATGCCTTGCTTCCACAGCTTGGTCTCACATTCCCGAGTCCAGTCTTTCACAACAGCTGCACGATGATTAATCTCATCACACAAAACCCAAGCCCACCACCGGGAACGTTCAGAGCAGCGTGACTCATAGCAGCCAAAAAGGAGAAACAACACAAATGCCTGTCAAGTTATAAATGGCTAAGCAAAATGTGGCATATCCGGACCACAGGCCATAAAAGGCCCGAAGCACTGACACAGGCCACACACAACACGGAGGGAGGAGCGCTCTTGAGAAGCCGATGCTAAGTGACAGGAGCGGGCACAGAATCATTCCATTGGCAGGAAACGGCCAGAAAAGGTAAATCCAGAGACAGAGGGCACTGACGGGAGGCGGGAGGCGGGGCAGGAGGAAACGGGGTTTCTTTTTGAGGTGACAAAAATGTTTAAAATTAATTGTGGTGATGGTCATAAAATCTGAGTAGACTGAAAACCACTGGGTTCCCCACACTAAACAAGAGAAGTGTAAGTCCTGGGACTCACATGAGCAAAGCTGTCCTAAACACCTCCAAACAACCTTAGCTTTTGAGTCCCTCAAACTCTGGGGTAACACAGGCAACAGAGACAAAACCCCAGACCTTAGTTTCTCACCTCCTCCGACCACCACAAGCCTCAGACGAGGCACAGCCTCAGCTACAACATGCACCAGACAAAGGGGCTGGAAGGGGTGGCCGGCTCTGCCCCAACCAGCCCAGCCTCCCCAGTGTCAGGGTGGCTGCTGGCCCGGGCACGGGAGATGGCCGCAGCACAAGGCAGCAGTGCCTGCTACCCCACAAACCACACAGCCACAGCCTCGGGCCTCACTTCAATAGCTGGAAAATGCAGAAGGGGACAAAGGTGTACACCATTGGGAGGGCTTATTTTAGAGCACGGTTTCTGCTGTTCATAAAAAAGCAAAGCAACCAGGAAAAAGTAACTAGAGAGAGAGAAAAACAAGCCCCCACGAGGTCAGATTAGTGGCCATGCAACACCAACACAGAAGTTAACACCCAAGTTCTATCCACGCAAACACGCATTAAGGAAAGCCAGATGGGAATGTTTAGAGAACACTGCCCACAATGACTATTTCTTACAACACTAAGTTACAGCATAATGTGAAGGTACAGCATAAAGTGACTGCACTGCTACCTGTTTGCATTGCCATGCCTTCCAGAGCCCTCACGGGAGAGCACTTAAAGAGGCACTCCCTCACGGACATGCAGGACCACCTCATGTCACCTTTCCCTCAGTGGGCAGGAACTGGCCACGCCAAAGTAACACCAACCTGTCATCCATGAGACACTCTCCTTGCAGATTAAAGTAGGACTAAGAAAAATGCACGTGACACACAATCCTACAATCCTAATCCCTCTTTTGGTCTGGAAATCAAAACACTGATCCAACACTGCACTCACTCATCCTTAGCATGCCTCTGTCCCCCGCAAGACTAGGAGAGTCTTCCAAAGAGACAGACAAATCCCAGTTCCTGATTCACCATCTTGTACCACAGAGAGCAGCACAAGGCTGGGGTTGCCGAGTGACCCAAACTAGGCTGTCCTCACCCTCTGACGTCACCCCCATGTGAGTCAAAATTGAGAAAATAAGGTGCAGAAGGGCCGGCACTGTGGCATAGCGGGTGAAGCTGCGGCCTGCAGTGCCAGCATCCTATATGGGCACCGGTTCGAGTCCCAGCTGCTTTGCTTCTGACCCAGCTCTCTGCTGTAGCCGGGAAAGCCGCAGAAGATGGCCCAAGTCCTTGGGCCCCTGCACCCACGTGGGGCACCTGGAAGAAGCTCCTGGCTCATGGCTTCAGATCAGTGCAGCTCCAGCCATTGCGGCCAGGTGGGGAGTGGACCAGCAGATGAAAGACCTCTCTCTTTCTCTCTCTGCCTCTTCTCTTTCTGTGTAACTCTTTCAACTGCACCATGGGCCTCAGCAGGTCAATGAACACATTATCAGAAAAAGAAAAGAGTTAACTCTGCCAAGAAGGGAACCAAAGCAAGGATCAAGAAAAGCAGGCAGACCTGCACAGTGGTGGGAGGGGGGTGCGGTTTCAAGAATATTTCAAAAGGTTGGGGGGGGGGGGCTGGTGCTGTGGTGTAGCAGATAAAGCCTCTGCCTGTGACACTGGCATCCCATATGGGCACAAGTTCCAGTCCCAGGTACTCCACTTCTGATCCAGCTCTCTGCTGTGGCCTGGGAAAGCCGTAGAAGACGGCCCAAGTCCTTGGGTCCCTGCACCCACTTGGGAGACCCAAAAGAAGCTCCTGGCTTCAGCCTGGCCCAGCCCTGGCCATTGCAGCCATTTGGGTAGTGAACCAGCAGATAGAAGATCTCTCTCCCTCTCTCTATAACCCTTTCAAGTAAATTAAAAAATATATATTAAAAAAAAAGGTTTGTGGCAAAAATGAAATTGAAAGATAGCATGAATTTCTGAAAGATAAAAGTTTGGATTACATCACATTTCTCTCAGAGCTGTCCCTGAGGAGGCCCCTCAGCCTCCCCCTGGCTCTGTCAGGGCAGCATCAGCAACGTTACATCCCGGGGGTCCTTCAGAAGAGACCTCCAAGGAGATTACCCGGTGCTGGGAAACAGGAGAAAAGTGCTCGTTTCCAGAGAGCAGTTTGGGGATGAAAGACAAAGCCCACCAATCAAAACTCTACCCAAACATGGAGAGGGCTATGAGCTACAGATGGATTCCAGATGAGAACAGAGCCATGTGGGGGGCCTGGGAATCTGTACTTCAACGTTTTTCCAGATGGCTCCAAGACAGGAAACTACCATCACTGGACCTAGGTGGCATAAAAGGCAGTGAAAAGTCACCTTTTCTATAAAGGACCACATAATAAAGTGGCCAGGTTGTGCAGACCAAATCAAGTCTCAGATTCTTCTGTGTGTGTGTTTTACAGCCCTTTAAAATTGTTCAGCTAGGGGTCGGCATTGTGGCATAGTGAGTAAAGCTGCCACCCTGCAGCACCAGCATCCCATATGGGCACCAGTTCGAGTCCAGGTTGCTTCACTTCTGATCCAGCTTCCTGCTAATGGCCTGGGAAAAGCACTGGAAGATGGCCCAAGTCCTTGGGCCCCTGCCACCCACATGGGAGACCTGGATAAAGCTCCTGGCTCCTGGGAGTTGGCCCAGCCCTGGCCGTAGTAGCCATCTGGTGAGTGAGCCAGCAGAAAGAACATCTCTCCCTCTCTCTCTCTCTCTCTCCGTCTCTGTAACCTGACTTCCAAATAAATAAATCTTAACCTCCACTAGAAGGTCATAGAAAATCAGGCCAGAACAGGATCCGGTCCAAAGGCTTTGGTTTGTGAGTCCTTGGTCTAAGGTATTTCCTAGCTCTAAATCCCTAAGCAACAAGGACAGTCAGCTGTAACTCTAACCTGAATTTCCAGGAGGCACTTTTCAAAATTTGAGACCTGAATAATCTGAGGAATACTTCTTACATTCAATTTAGCAGCTTACTAAATACTGCAAAAATCAGAACAGCCAATAACATAACTAGGACTTCTGCTTTTTAAAAAATACTATGGAAGTAACATTGGCAACCAAGAGAAAACAAGCTTATTCTAGAGGACTGGGAATATCTGAGAGCACCAGTCTCCATTTCAAAGTTTCTAATCACTGATCTGTGCTCCCAGCAGCAAGGATCGGGAGGACAGACGTCCGTGAAATCTGTAACAGAAAAACTACAGGGAAACAAACACAGCAAGCAAAAAGGATTCTTTGAGGATACAGATCAATCTCTTCCAGGAAACAGAAAAGGGAAGGGAAAGCTTCCTAATTTTATAAAGCTAGTATTATCTGATATCAAAACCAGATGAACACAGTCTAAATAAAGAAACGTATAGACCAACATGCCTCATGAATATAGACACAAAACTCCTTAACAAAACACTTAGCAAATAAGGTTCAGCAACACAGAAAAACATTTATATACCATGAACAACTGGGATTTACTCCAGAGTACACAAGACTGGTTAAATACTTGAAAATCAATGTAATCTGCTATATAATCAGATGATCATATTAATTCACGCAAAAAGAGAATCTGACAAAATTCAACAACTATTCAAGGTAAATAAAAACACACAGAAAAATAATTACAGAGGGGAACTTAATACTCAATGGTAAGACCAAATGTTTTCCCCTCAGATCAGGAACAAGGCCCAGATGACTGCTCTCACGGCTGCTGTTCAACACAGTAATGAAGTGTGGCTAGCTCAGGAAGGCACAGAGCAGTTAATAATTTGTCTAAGGTCACACACCAGCAAGTGGTGTAGCCAGGATTCAAACCCAAGCAGTTTGGCTCTAAAATCCAGTGCTCTTAACCACAACATTATAGCATCTTCCTGAGTACGTATACAAGAATAAGCCATTTGTCCTACACAGCAAGGTGATTATTTACTTGTAACAGGATTACAGAGTTCCCTTTATATTTTGCTACCCCGTACACAGTCTAAAATGAGAAAATAACTTTTAAAACTATATTCATGCTACTCTTTAATTGATCCCATTGTCTTTGTGTGACTTTTAAAGCTAGAAGACATGAGAAATATAGCATGTTTTTTGGTCTTAGTTGTTCAATATGCAAATTTCTATTCTTTAGGACTTTCAAAACACAGTTTTTCTGTTTGTTTGACAATATGTATTAATTTCCCAATTAGCAACATTTAAGCAAAATGTTTTCTTAATGAGTCCACAAAGACAATTAACAATATAAAAGGAAAACTAAGTGCTTCAAGCCTTTTAGCAGTGCACAACTTAAAAAAAAAAAAAAAAGACAAGTGCAAGTAAATGATCGAATAAATGGCTTTATAAATCACACCAACCTGACTGGGGAACTGGGTGATGCATGAAGTTTTTTGATAAGAGAAAAAAAATATATCAGATCTTGGTAAGGAAAAATGAAAATGCCATTTTATTTTGAATCTTTCTTAGCACTTATGATTCAAGTTTGTTGCCATTGAACAGTATTGCTTTTAAATAACAAAAAATCTACCTGCACATCTAAAGAGGACAACCGGACTGTGGAGAGCTTAGACTATAAATGTCCCAGTATTAACTGCTTTCGCTGTGCACTGTGATGGCTTTGTTCCTAGTGAGTTTTACATCTCAGGTTGTATTTGCTTGTATTTGTACGTGAGGGAAAATAAAAACAAATATATTTGCTTCAAAAAAAAAAACTATATTCAAAAAGACAAATGTATAAACTACTATTTGAATAGTTTCTGCAGCCTCTTCAAAGAAAGCCAGATTCTTCTATGCAAAAGGGATTTAAAAAAAAAAAGCACTAAACAGTTCAACGATTCAATGTCAAGCCATCTATAAAACCTATACCACTCCTATTGCCCAAAGCCTAATCCAAGACACCCATCTACAAAAAGTATTCCTTGTACACATTTGGGACACATTTTTTATTCACCTCTACCCTGTGAGACCAGGAGAGAAATTCCGAAGGCCCGCCGGCACACTGCAGTCTGGCTCTACCACTATGATATTCTATAGTCCCTGCGAAGAGACGATCTGGTATTAAATAACAACATCCTAGAAATCACTCGCTGTTCTCACTGGAGAAATTTTCACGCTAGTGGAAAAATGCAGTCAGGTACATCAAAGTATCCTTTAAAAATTCTGTTGTAGTAACTGAGGGAGACCCTTTTAGTAAAGTAGACCAACTTTCAAAGCACAGACCAACCCATTATTTTCTGCCTCTTCTCTTGCCAGAACTTTCCTTATCTTTTCAGTAAGCAAAATTCACACCTTTTTCTATCTGCACATCTTTATCCACTGGCACCATTTCAAAGTACGAGGCCCCAAGTATTACAAGCAGTGTTAAGTATTTTATGTATCATTTGACATGCTTCCAAACATTTTATTGGACATCCCACCCAACAACGCAGTGTGTGGGATTTTTAGTATCATTAGCGCCTTTGTGAAGAGCTAGGAATTAGGGTGCATGTTCAACTACCAGAATCAAGTTAGCTCAGGAATCCAAACATGCTACTGGCTCTGACCAGCTCCTTTGGAGTTTGGGCCTTAACATTTGATCACTAGTATGGCCACTAGCTCAACAGCTCTTCAGGAGCACAGATAAAAGTGTCAGTTTCAAAAAAATCCAGACGCACCACACCTTAAGGCTTCAGAGTTAGTTTTCCTGGGGTCTGGAAAAGTGCCTAGCTGTAAGGGTTTAAAAGCGCATTTGTGCATGGTTTACATACTTGGTTTGGTGAATCAATTTAAGAGGTTTCCCAACTTTTCAAAAGAACAGAGCCTGTAATTAAACTACCATGAAATGGTGGTTGGAGCTGCAGCACACACCAACAGGCTAGGGTTACGTCTGCAGTGAAATGGTGGATTAAAACGCCTGGAACATGCATTAGCCCCCAAAATGAAATATCAGCTTTATTAAACACGTTTTTTACAAACACCTAATCACATTCTAGTAACTTTATAACCAGTCCTTATCTGGGAAAGATTACCACAGTTGTCACAATTCAAATTACAAAGGCCACTTTAGGTACCAAGTTCAAAATCAAAAGCTCTAACTTTCCAGAACTGTTAAAGATCCAGCTCTTAGGGCCAGTGCTGTGGCACAGAGGGTAACGCCAACGCCTGCAGTGCCAGGCATATGGGGTACCAGGTTCAAGTCCTGGCTGCTCCACTTCCGATTCAGCTCTCTGCTATGGCTGGGAAAGCGGTGGAAGATGGCCCAAGTCCTTGCGCCCCTGCACCCAAGTGGGAGACCCAGAAGAAGCTCCTGGCTCCTGGCTTCAGATGGGCACAGCTCCGGCCGTTGCAGCCATTTGGGAGTGAACCAGCGGATGGAAGATCTCTCTCTCTCTCTCTCTCTCTCTCTGCCTCTGCCTCCCTGTAACTCTGCCTTTCAAATAAATAAGTAAATCTTTAAAAAAAAAATCCAGCTCTTTCAGGGTTTTTAATCTGCTGAAAAAATGGCTAAGGCCTGCAACTTTTGGTTCAAATTCAGCCGATTTAATTATCTACCAAAGGGCTGAGAAGATTCCAAACCCGTAACTCTCCCACTGCAAAAAGCAAACGAGCTCTCTCCCCTCAAAAAAAAAAAAAAAAAAGACAAATGTCTACCAGTTATTAAAGTGGAAAATGTGTTCTTAATGTCTCACGCAGAGCTTCAGATTGCTCAAAAAAGTTCTTCTCCCCTATTAGCCAGGGTAGGAGTCGCCCCTAATGCTTTTATTACGGCATCAATTTCTTAAGCAGTCAGCATCCCTTCCAAGGCATTTAAAACAACAGAGAAGTGCCCAATGAGAACTAAAAGGAGGCTTCTCAAAACCAAGTACAAACTCATTTTACCATATGCTACCTTTATAGGTTTAAAGAAATGGGTATCACTTGGGAACTGCACTCTAAAAAGAATCATTATGGCATTATGGCTTACACAGTTTTCGAAGGGCAAGCCAACAAAACCAATTCCCAGCATTGTGAGATGGTTCACTGTGGAGTCATATGGAGGAGAGGCACTACAATTAAGAATCCTTCACAGTACTGGAGGAAAGATGGCTTAAAAAAGAAAAACAAAAATCCCAACAAGGCCGAAGAGCATAGCAAAGGCAGGCAATCTCCGACTAGAGACTCCCCCCAAGCAATCTCGAACACATTTTCAAACACAATTAATGTGTGAGAAAACACCTAGGAGAAACGCACAAAATGTCTTCCCCAAAGCTCATCAGTTCTGAGTGTAGGTGCCTTCTGGCCACTTGGAAGCACAGGCCCGTGAGTGAGGCTCAGGTGCACACTGAGGGAGGTGAGAACCGTGGGTAGAAATGGATCTTGAATGTGCTGATGCAGAACTCAGACTTTATCCATGCAGCGATGGTGATGCACAGGTTTTTTAAATGGGAAAAAAGACAGTGGCACCGTCAGCGGGTTCCTGAAGACCAAAGCTGCCTCCAAAAGGAAGACAAACGGAGAGACCGTGGGCCAAGAAACTGAAGCCAGAAAACAGGAGAGCAAGGAATTTGAGTGTTCCGCAGGCAGAAGAGAACTAGGTGATGGGACTAAGGCTGCGGTGGGTGTGTCAGTGGCTCCCCAGGCAAGTTCTTTGTTTTTTAAGAGGAACCCAGTGGAGTGGTTGTCATAGTTTAATCTGCATTAGAATTACTGGCAAGCAGAGGACCCAAAATGCAAATTTAGGCGACCTAGAGCAGGGCCTAAGCAGGCATTTCCCACTCCCAGTCATCAGCCCCCAAGGCTTCATTGTGAAAAGCCACAGGGCCTGTGCAGAGCAGTGTGGCTTCTCCCACAGGGAGATAAAGCAGGAATGGAACAGGGGAAACAAGCTTTTCCTACTTCTTAACAACACTTCGATGCAAAGAAAGCTGGATTAAGTTTTATACTTAGACAGTTAAAGCCATTCAAAGCACACAAAGATCTGCTCCCATCGTAAAGGAGCTCAGCAAGCACACAGGGGAGTGGCAGCTCCATGTGGAGGCCTTTGGTTGAACAAAGCCAGGAGGAAGGATCACAAGCCACAGGCTCCGCTGCATAGAAAGTACAGGCCAAGCTCTCACTCCTAAGACTGAGGCCGGTGTAAACCACCCTCTCCCCAACAAGGTGTGTGCATAATGGAAACCTCCACAAGGACAAGGAAGATGAGGCTGAGGACTCATCACCCAGGTGGCCGAAATGGCCTACTTAGAACTTACACCAGTTTCTCCCTCTAAGAACTGAACCGCAGCCAGTGCTGTGGGAGGCTGTCCTGTGTATTACGGGGTGTTCAGCCGGATCCCTGGTCTCTGCCTACTGGGTTCCAGCAGCGCCTTCCCAGCTGTGACAACCAAGTGTCTCCAGAAACTGCCAAACGTCTCCCACGGTGCGGACGGGGAGCAGTCACCTGAGAATCATTCCTTTAGACTAACAAGTTGCACAACTGTGCAAGCATCAGCTCTTGGGATCAAACAAATATGATCCTGAATTCCAGGTATACCACTGAAAGGGTGAAACCCCTCTGTGGGTCTATTTATTCCTCACTAAAATGGTGATAACAGACCTACTCAGAGCATTATTTTGGAGATTACATAAAAGAATGTGTAATGCTAGCCCCGAGGCAATTATTAGGTGATGGCCTTTGTGTTCTGCCTACAGTGCTGGCCTTGGGTTCAAACCCACTCAAGAACTGGGGGCCAGGGGCCAGCGCTGTGGCTCAGTGGGTTAAAGCCCTGGCCTGAAGCGCCAGCATCTCATATGGGCGCAGGTTCTAGTCTCAGCTAGCTCCTCTTCCGATCCAGCTCTGCTATGGCCTGGGAAAGCAGTAGAAGATGGCTCAAGTCCTTGGGCCCCTGCACCCCTGTGGGAGACCCGGAAGAAGCTCCTGGCTCCTGGCTTCAGATCTGCACAGCTCTGGTCGCTGCGGCCATCTAGGGAGTGAGCCAGCGGAGGGAAGACCTCTCTCTCTCTCTCTCTCTGTAAACTGTCTTCAAATAAATAAAATAAATCATTAAAAAAAAAAAAAAAGTACTGGAGGTCAGCGTGGAGGAGTTAAGCCACTGCCTGCAATCCTGGTATCCCATAAGAGTGTTGGTGCAAGTCTTCAGTCTCAGCTGCTCCACATTCCTATCCATCTCCCTGCTAATGCGCCTGGGAAAGCAGCAGAAGATAACCCAAGTATTGGGTCCCTGCACCTGCGTGGGAAACCTAAAAGAAGCTCCTGGCTCCTGGCTTTGGCCTGGCCCAGCCCCAGCGGTTGCAACCATCTGGTGAGTGAACCAGAGAATGGAAGTTTTCTCTCTCTGTCTTTCTCTGTAACTCTGCCTTTAAATACACATAATCTTAAAAAAAAAAAAAGGAATTAGAATAACTGGCAGTCTCTCTCTCCAGTCTGAGTATGAACCTGGGGCAGGAGTGAGGATGGGTCTGTGGACAAAAACAATACGTAATTACCTACTCCTGGCCATTATCACCAATAAAACTAAACTTTTCATATCACATTACAGCTCAAACATCCATTTTGTTCAGCACTGCTTCAAAATGTTATTAGCCCTGCTGCCACATCTTATTAGTTAGCATGTTACTTAAGAAGCACATGTTGCTGGGGCCCAGCATTGTGGCATAGAGGGTAAAGCCACCGCCTGCAATGCCAGCATCCCATATGGGCACCAGTTCTTGTCCCAGCTGCTCCACTTCCAATCCAATCTTCCAATCTCTGCTAATGTGCCTGGGAAAGCATCAGAGGATGGCCCAGGTACTTGGGTCCCTGCTACCCACGTTAGAAGCTTCTGGTTCCTAGTTTCCTTCAGCCATTGGGGCCACTTGGGGAGTGAACCAATGGAGGGAAGACCTTTCTCCCTCCCTCTCTCTCTCTCTCTCTCTCTTGCTGTCTATAACTCTGTCAAAAAAAAAGATCTATTTCCTGGACACTGCTCTGATACCTGGTAGATGTTTGTTAAATACTGATTAAGTGGACTAAATTTATGGAATGGTTATGGTGGAATGTTGGTTCGCATCCATTAGGGGAGAGCAATGCATATCTTTCCCTTTAGAAGTATGAGGATGGGTCCTGAGTTTGTAAATATGACTGCTGTCATTAAGTCTGTCTTTTGGCCCCTCAGAGTTAGAGAGAGGGAGAAACAGAGAGAGTTCTTCCATCTGCTGGTTCACTCCCCAAGTGGCCCCAATGGCTGAAGGAAACTAGGAGCCAGAAGCTTCTAACATGGGTAGCAGGGACCCAAGTACCTGGGCCATCCTGATGCTTTCCCAGGCACATTAGCAGAGATTGGAAGATTGATTGGAAGAGGAGCAACTGGGACTAGAACCTGGTGTCCACATGGGATTCCGGTGCCACAGGCAGAAGATTAACCAAGTGAGCCATGGCGCCGGCCCCAGGAAATAGATCTTTGAGATCTCCATTCAAAGCCATGCCCAGCCCAGCGCAAGAAATGGACATGGAAAGAAGGATTGCTAGGCCTTTCCAGGGCTGGCTGGCCTGCTAGATTGTCTGCTCCAACAGGGCAGGTAGGGGCCATGACGCCTCACTCACCTCTGGGTAACTAGGACCCTGCCTGGCACATTAGACTAAGAACCAGCCATGAGGCTACCAGCCCAGAGATGCCTCAACTAAACATGGGATGAGTTTGCTCTTGTTAGCCTCAGATGCCAAAAATCAAAATGTTTTCTGGACTCAAGAGCCAACAGAATCCAATATTTCACCTACAAGATGACCAAAGATGAAATTTTTTAAGCAAAAATACAAACTTCCTGGGTTACGTCATCAACCAGACACTAAATGGGCACCACCAAGCCCAACCTACAATTGCTCTTCATGGTTTGGTGGCTGCTGGATGCTAGTTGGCTTGCACTTGGTAGATAACTTACACGGAATGGCAAAATAACATAACTACGTGGTTCAAGTTTAATTACACTAAAATCACATCATGGAACTGTACCATTAGCAAGGATTCTGACAAATGAGAAAAAAAGCAGCAGCAGCCTGGCTCCACAGGCATTTGACTCACTGTTGAGTCACATCCAATACTCACTTATGCCAAGAGAAATGCCTTTTGACTCATTATCATTAAAATAAATGTTTTTGGAGACCTCACACGTGGATTTCTCACTAAGTGCCCCTTGCTAAAAGAAGATCCCAGTCCAGCCCCCTTTCTTCAAACAAGGATACAGAGAGCAAAGGTGGCATTGCTTCACTCCAGATGAAGTGACAGGGAAGAATGTTATTAAGACCCAGGGTTTTCAGGCCAGCGCTTTGGCGCAGCAGGTTAAAGCCCTGGCCTGAAGCGCTGGCATCCCATATGGGCGCTGGTTCTAGTCCCGGCTGCTCCACTTCCGATCGGAAAGCAGTAGAAGATGACCCAAGTCCTTGGGCCCCTGCACCCACGTGGGAGACCTGGAAAAAGCTCCTGGCTCCTGGCTTCGGAACTGCACAGCTCTGGCAGTTGTGGTTATCTGGGGAGTGAACCATCGTATGGAAGACCTCTCTCTCTCTCTCTCTCTCTGCCTCTCCTCCTCTGTGTAACTATGACTTTCAAATAAATAAAATAAATCTTTAAAAAAAAGACCCAGAATTCTTACTATCAGAACACCTGTCAGGAGCCAAGAGCTGACAAAGATACAAAGATACATATGCACATCTCTCTACTTCTTTCTTTCTAGAACATTCTTCTCCTTGCCATCAAAGCATCCTCATCTTGAAGATTGACAGCTGAAAGAGTAATAGCTAATACTTCATTTTCCCTCCTAACAGACTTCTATTCTGCTCTACACATACCCCTGGAATCCTCACTTTTACTTCCTCTACGCAGCACCAAAGTTAGATGCCACTCCCACAACTCAGAACCTGCCAGCTTCTTCTCCCTTCCAAAGTATGCCTCCCTGGTTCTCTCTGCCTGTCTAGCCAGTATTAGCCAATTCAGTCGCTTTTTCATTTTGCAGGTAAGTCAATGTTTTTTCCCCCATTTTCACAATCAAACTAGAGAAGCAGTCCATTGTGACCCAGCATTTGAGGAGGCAATAGCGGAATTAAGTTTAAGGAGGTTTAAAGACTGAGGGAAGTGCCAGAAATTTGGCCCTATCTGAAGACTGCTCTCCTTCTAAGTCTGGAAGAAAATCCAGGCTCAATAAAGATAAGTGAGCATTCACAGGGAGCTCACAGCAGGAACCATTCCCCTTATCAGCTGGGTGACCCTGAACCACACTCAGGCACTATTTTTCCTCATGTCTGACTCACCACCAAACTCTCTATGCTAGAAATTTCATGAAACATTCGGACCTAAAACTGGAAAGATAATTACTCAAGAAAACCTGAGCTCTGTTAAAACAGAGCTCCACCCATCAGCTCCACCACCCTTTTTTACCTTATGATTCTCCCCCCAGCAGTCTCCCCCTCAGCTAAGAAACCTGGAACCTAAAATAAGCTTTTTCTCCAAGTCATTTCTAACTACCCAAATACACTGCCAGTGCTTAACAGCCCTATAGTGTTTTATAGCTACGCCTTTAATACTAAAAGAAACGTCTTTCCATTATTTTACGGATGGAAGATGCAGCTCAGAAAGGTTGAGACAAAACCCAAGGTCCCGTGTGGAGCCGATCAGAAAACGCAGGACTCAAACCCCGTTTTACAGCTCCTCACTCTTTTTTAAGGAAATCTTGTGCCTTCGAAAATCCTTTAAATACAGGGGAGACAATGCAAAGTTAATCACAAGTTCAGAAGGAGAAAAATCAATGTTCAAAAATGGTAACAGAAAAGGATGCTCCATCTAATTGGAGGCGAACGATGAGAAAGTACTGTGTGGCTGAGACATCCAGCAGCGGCGAAGGCGAAGCGGATTCAAGTCTGCAGCAGTCCCAGGTTTAAACGGCATCAGCGATAAAGAACGGGCACTCCCACCTTCCCCGACCGCATGTTACAGGCGTCCAAAGAAAGGATGCCGCCAAGTACCCCTCCCCTTCCAAATTCCAGCACGCCGCGGTGCCTCGCGTCCTCTCTGGGCTGGCCAGCCCTGCGTTCTGAGCCCCTTGGATTCGGGGAGTTGTAATTCCCGCGCCCAGACTTCATCCCTCCCCACCCCCAATAATAATAATCGCTTCCTTTTCCCGTCCCCCGTCGCTTTCCGGGGGATCCGTCTCCTACGCAGTCAGCTAAGAATCCTGCAAGCGCAGCGCGGCCGCGGTCCTTCCCCAGCCCGAACGCCTCACGAGGGGGAACCCCCACCCCCAGGAGGGAAATTTACCCGCCTGCACCAACAGGAAAAGGTCTCGCGGGCGGCTCCGCGTGGCGCACACCCCCAACCCGGGCCCGCCGTGCGGGTCCACACCTCGATCCACCGCGGGCCCTATACTCCCGCCCCGTGGGATCGGCGGGGGGGGGGGGGGCGTGAATCCACCCGCGCCAGGCAGGCTGAAGGGTATTTCTCTCCCCACGGGGGTGCGGGAGCAGCGTGTCTTAGTGGGCAGTCCGGGCCCAGAAGGGCGGCACGGCTCCTCCAGGCCCCGCACGGTGGCCCGCGGAGGGAGCGCAGCGCAAGCAGGAGCTCGGCCTCCGCCCGGTCACCGGTACACGCGGCCCCGCAGCGAGCTCAGCGCGGCGGCCGGGGAAACGGCGGCGCTGCACGGGCCGCCCGCATTGTTCAGCCCGCGGCGCGCGCCCCGCCCGGCCGCAGCCCGCAGCCCGAGGGGCGGTGGGACCCGTGGCGCCAGGGCCGGGCAGGTGGCGGCCGGCGCCCTCACCTTTGGCGCCGAGCATGAAGTCGAGCGTGCTGTGCCGTGCTGCTGCCATAGTGAGGCGAGGCCCTGTGCCATGCCTGGGGCAGGCGGCTGCGGGAGACTGGGGGCCGCGCGGCGTGTCAGGCTGCGGCCGGCGGGGAGTGTGCTGCGCCGGGGGAGGCCAGGAGCAGGAGGTGGGAGGGGCCGCCGGGAGCGACCCAGGGCGCGGGGGCGGGGCCGGCCGGCCTCGGGGAGGGAGGAAGCGCGGACGCCTCCAGCCCCCGAACTTGGAGCGCCGGGTGTGAGGCCTCGCTAATGGTGGAAACGTGGGCGCCGTGCTCCCCGGCGTGCGTCACCAATGGCCGCGCCCGGCGCTGAGGCTCGGGCGGGCGCTCCCGCCATCCGTTAGGTCACCTTAGGTTTGAACAGCGCAGCACGACTTCCGGGGGGCCCCACCCCATACACGTTCCCCGTAGACCTCCCCCTAGCTGAGGCCCCTCTTGTTTCCTGGCCAAGGCGAGAAAATAAAATGCTAGGACCCACCCCTGTAATCTCAAAATCCTGTCGGCCTTTTTCTTTTTCTTAACGCCACCGTTAAACCCTTTCGCATTATTACCATTCTTATCAAGGGGCTCTTTTGCATTTGAGGACATAATAGAAAGCCTCTGGGCTTTAAGTTATCTACATTTTCAGACGGAACGGCCACAGGAGAGAAGCAAGCAAGAGGATAACACTAGTTTAAAGGGAAATTTTGTAGATTCCAGAGTTGCTCCCCTGGCTGGATCTGGATGGAGGTGCTTCCATTCATGGCAATGAACCTTTCCGGGGAGGGCTTATTTTTGACGTTGAGGTTATAGCGGGTGCTCAATAACGTGATGGCAAAGGAGAGAGCAGAAGCGTCTGTGAGCTAAACCCTCCGTCCTCACACTGATAATATCCCTGTGCAAACGCTTCCAACATCCCGTCAGGCTTCTGTGCCTCTCAAGACCACAGGAGTTGCCGCAATGGCTAGACAAAACTGACACCAATGAACTCATGTGCCTCCACGAACGCACAAAGAACCTGCACAGGAAACTCGTCTCTCCCCTGGGCAGTTCCTCCTGCCCTTTTGCTGGCTCCCTCAGGGTTCTCTCTGCCGCTCAGTCTGTTAACACCAGGGTTCCTGTTTAGCACCCACGTTAATCTTTTACTACGCATAGCCACCTCTTTGTTTCTCTGCATGTCTTCCTCCTGTGGACCCAGGGCACTGGAATACACTCCTCCTTTCCCCTGCGACACTGCACTTCGTGGGCAGTAGGTCTCCACAGACCTCGGCACCACAATGGACTTCACAGGCTTCTAACTGTAGCCAGGTCCGCCTGCTCAGAAGAGCCCTGGGCTTGGTTTAATTCCCGGCTGGCGCCATCTTGAAATTCTGACACATTTTTGAACAAAGGGCTCCAGGCGTTCATTCTGCACTGGGTCTGTTCCTTCGCATTTGTCTGACAGTGCAGGTTCCCTCAGGCTCCGACTTGAAACCCCATCCTCAGCTGTTGTGCCTCACCTTGCTCCCTGCCAGCTACAAAATAAACGGAGACGGAGACGGAAACCCTTCAGATGCTGTGCCCTGGAGTGCTCAGATAGCATGACAAAAGTGGAGCTTAGCAAAAATGCTGCATGAGGTTAGCATAGTGTCAGACAGAAAGGGGCCTCGATATGGAACCAAAACCGTTGTGACCATGTTAGCAATTATCGCAAGGATGTTCCCAGTGAACGTCCTGCTTCCCAGAGACATAGCCTGGCAGCATTGTTAAAGGCAGGACATGGACAAGAACCAAAAGCTTGAAGCTTGTTTAAACATCTCCAAGTAGGCTATGAGTATCTATTGCAAATCTGGAACTGGTTCTCATTGCTCGAGTTTCATAATCTAGGCTCCAGGCATGAAGGCCTGTTTCAGAACTAATGATCACTTCCTTTGTCAACACTGATTGTGTTACAGCCAACCAGTGTATTCTTTGCAGAATCTTAACTCTTACTACAGAGCCACTCACATCACGGGGCTCAGCAACGCAGCCTGCAACAAACACGCAGCAGAGACTTCCCCCATAAGTTCCATTCTTGAAACAACCTCCTGATCAACAAAATCTTGCCAATGGCAAACATCTAAATGCATGAATTCACATCCTCCAGCCTGCCTTCATCTTCCCACAAGGGAAGAGAAAAGCAACCCTGTCTCCACCCCATCCCCCTGCCATGCCCGGAACTGGCCGGGCACTCACAGCTGGGCCTGGGTGCCCTGTTGAACAGAAAGAATTGCCCAGGATGTCCACATCAGGAGCGGCCACCCTGTGCCCAGGATGGCACAACACACAAACAAGACCTCTCCGTAATCCTGGCTGATCGTGGGCAAATTTGGACAAACTGGGGCAGAGACAAAATGTTCTGGGGAGAGAACATTTGTCAACACCCCCAACAGGGCAGGGCTGTGGCTTATAAGGTTGTCTCCCCGTGTGCTGCCGGCATCCTATATGGGTGCTGGTTTGAGTCCCGGATGCTCCACTTCCAATCCAACTCCCTGCTGATGTTCCTGGGAAAGCAGCAGAAGATGCCCCAAGTTCTTAGGCCCTTGGACCCATATGGGAGATTGGGAAGAAGCTCCTGGCTCCTGGCGTCAGCCCGACTCAGCCCTGGTTGTTGCGGCCATTTGGGGAGTGAACCAGCAGATGGAAGACCTTTCTCTGTCTCTCCCTCTCTCTCTCTCTCTGTAACTCTGCCTCTCAAATAAATAAATCACTTTTTTATCTTAAAAACAAAAGACTCCCAAGCATGGAACCACCCCTCAGCACTCGATCCAGAGCGTCGCCCAAACGCTCCCCAGCACCACCCACCCAGGGGTAAAGCCTCCAGATCAGCTTTTCTTTCTTTTTTTTTTTCTTCTTTTAAAGATTTGTTTATTTATTTGAAAGAGTTAAACAGAGAGAGAAGGAGAGGCAGAGAAAGAGAGAGAGAGAGAGTCTTCGATCCACTGGTTCACTCCCCAGTTGGCCACAATATCCGGAGCTGCGCCAATCCGAAGCCTGGAGCCAGGAGCCTCCTCCTGGTCTTCCCATGCGGGTGCAGGGGCCCAAGCACTTTTCCACTGCCTTCCCAGACCATAGCAGAGAGCTGGATGGGAAGCGGAGAAGCAGGAACTTGAGCCAGCGCCCATCTGGGATGCTGGCACTGCAGGCAGCGGCTTTACCCACTATGCCACAGCGCCGGCCCCCAGGTCAGCTTTTCTACACATCAGCTTCTCCTGCACCCTCTCGCTGAGCTGCCCCTTGGTTCCCAATGTGTGCATTTTCCCTCCCCACGACATGGGGGAAAACCGTTCTCGTTGAACTCTAGGTGTGTTCCGGGGCCTGGGTGGAGGGAAGGCAGTGACAAAGCTGAGAGTGGTAAGCCATGGGTGACCCATTTGGCAAAACACTATGTAGTGCTGGATGTTACTCCTATCCAAAACTCTCTTGGCCAATTTGAACATCAGCAACGTAGTTTCCTAAACTCAGATGATGAGCCACACCCAACTGCAGTCCCCGACAGTTGCTACTACCTGGGAAGAAGGAAGTCTAAAGCAGAAAAGGTGCCGCTGCCTAAAGGAGCAAGCGGTGGCAGTGACGGTGGTGATGGGAGTGGAGGGAGGGCAAGAGTGCTAATTTGGAAGCAAGCACAGGCTGCAGGAACTCTGAGGAGGCTCCCCACCACACTGCTGCCCCCAACTCGCCTTGTGAAGGTGGCCTCAATGAGGGGGGTGGGCTGCGTCAGCCCTCAGCAGCTGCCCTGACCCGCAAAGCTAGTCGCCAGCACGTTACCGTTCTGTTTTCTGCTTTTCCACCAGTTGGGGCCCTTGGAGACCTTACCCCTGCCCCTGTGTGCAGCTGTGATGAAATCATTTCCTCTCTTCAAAACTTGGCATTAGCTCTTCGGGTTAGAATGGCTGACAAAAATCTGGATCACTCCCCCGCCATTTTTTCAGATGAATCTGGGACTCACCCAGCTATTGAAACACTACAGGATTTAAAATTTGGATTGAAACGAGCATGTAACTGAGAGCGGCCAGGGTCTCTGACAGGGGCTCTCAATGGCAGCTGCACGCTGGAATCACCTGGGGACCTTTAGTGTGTCCTGCTGCTGCCTGGGCCTCAGGCCGAGCATCTAAGAAAATTGGCCCCAGGCGCAAGCTTGGGCTTTGAGATTGTTTTTTAAGAAAGCAAATAAAAACCAAGGAGATTTCAACTGTAAAGGCAAGGGTGCCACTGCCAAGTCAAAAGACAGTCTGTAACACAACACACACCCCTTGCAGTCCACTTTCACAAGGATGGCTGAAAATATAGAAATGCATTTTCAAAACTTACAAATAGGAGCCTGCGCTGCTGTGTGCAGCGCCGGCATCCCATATGGGTGCCGGTTCAATTCCCACCTACTCCACTTCTGATCCAGCTGTCTGCTAATGTGCCTGGGAAAAGCAATGGAAGATGGCCCAAGCGCTTTGACCCCTGTACTCATATAGGAGACCCGGAAGAAGCTCCTGGCTCCTGGTTTCAGCATGGCCCTCCTCCAGCCGTTGCAGCCATTTGGGGAGGAAACCACCAAATGGAAAATCTCTCTCTCTTTCTCTCTCTCTCTGTAACTCTGCTTTTCAAATAAAATAAATTTTAAAAAAAGGGAAAAAAACTTGAAATGAACAAGTGTTAGTGAGGATGTGGAGAAATTGGAACCTTCACTACTTGATGGTGGGAATGTCAATGGTACAACTGCTGTGGAAAACAGTTTAGCAGGTACTCAAAAGGTTCATCAGAATCTCCTCAGGATCCAGCAATTCCACTCTTTGGTATAGACACAAAAGAATTGGAAATAGGTATTGAAATGAAAACACAAATGCTGATAGTAGCAGTATTCACAATTGCAAAAAGGTGGAAACAACCCAAATGTCCATCCATAGATGAATGGATAAACCAAATGTAGTTAAGCATGCAAGGGAATATTATTCAGCCATGAAAAGGCATGAAGCGCTGATCTGTGCTACAGTGTGGATGAAACTTGAAAACATTATGTTAAGTGAAAGAAGCCAATCCTAAATAACCACCTATCCTATGATTCTACTTACAGGAAACGTCCAGAATAAGTAAATCCGAAGAGATAGAAAGTGGAGGAACGAGAGGAGTGACTGCTCGCAGGCATGAGTTTCCTTTGGGGATGACAACAACTTCTTAGAAGTAGAAAGAGGTGGTAGTTGTAACACTGTACATGTACTAAATGCCTCTGAATTGTTCACTCTAAAATGAATCATTCTGTGTTATGTGGATTTTGCCTCCATTTTTTTTAACGATAAAAGAACCTTGTAACCTACTTTAGTCTGTTTCATGTTGCTAGAATAAACTCCCTTAGGGAAAAGAGAAGTCTTTTGGCTCACCATTCCAGGTGACACCAGATGGCCACATGCAGCTCCATGCCTGGTGGAAAAGAAGAAAAACAAGTAGACACCCCATGGCTGTTGAGAGAGGAGGCAGGAGCGCAAGAGGAGGAATCCCAACTCCCTTTTCAAAAATGCACCCTCCTGGGAACTAAGTTAAGTCTTTCATGAGGGTGCAACCCCCATGGCCAAATTACTTTGGGGGGAAAAATATTTATTTGAAAGGCAGAGTTACAGAGAGCGACAGAGAGATAGAGAGAGCTTCGTCCAGGTCACTCTCATTGGTGGCAGGAGACAAAGCACTTGGGCCATCCTCTGCTGGTTTCTCAGGCACATTAGCAGGGAACTGGATCAGAAGTGAAGCAGACAGGACAGGAACAGCACCCATATGGGATGGTGATGTTGCAGGGGGTGGCTTAAATCACTATGCCACAGTGCTGGCCACCCCCAATTACTTCTTAAAATCCACCAGCCCTCGAAACAGTGGCACTGGGGATCAAGCAGCAACATGAACTTTGACAGGGAGAAACCACATCCACACTACAGCACAGCATCACTAAGTCAGTAAGGTAAAACTGCACAGAAATCACCCCAAGCACATTTCAAGTAAATGGAGACCAGCACTGTGGCATTGTGGGTAAAGACATCACCCATCACCTGTGGCCCTGGCACCCCATATGGGTGCTGCCTCGAGTCCCAGCTGCTCCACTTCTAATCCAGCTCCCTGCTAATGTGCCTGAGAAAGCAGCAGAGGATGGCACAAGTGCTTGGGGCCCTGCACCCACACCAGAGACTCAGAACAAGCTCTTGGCTCCTGACTCTGGCCCAGTCCTGGCTGTTGAAGCCATCTGGGTTTGAACCAGCAGATGGAAGATGTCTCTTCCCTCTCTCTCTCTCTGTAACACTTTCAAATAAATAAATCATTTTTTAAAAGTACAGTAAATGCCTGATGAGAGGGAGCTAAAGTGAGATGTTTACAAAATAGAGAGGAAAATGAAGGCTGCTGGGAAACTGTCCTCATGCCTGAGATAAGAAAATGGGGAATCCTGTAGCCCCTTAAGCAAACAGCCCTCAAAGCACAAATATTCTTCTCTGTCTTAACCCAAAGGCCACCTCTGACTTCACATCCTCCTGCTTATTAACAGAAAAGTTTCTTAAGTCAAAAAATTCTAAAGATGTTATTTATTTATCTGAGAGGCAGAGAGGCACAGAGTTCCCATCTGCTGGTTCACTCCTCAGATTCCTGCAAGAGCCAGGCGCTGGGAACACAATCCAGGTCTCTCACCTGTGTGTCAGCCACCCAAAGACCTGAGCCATCATCCACTGCCTCCCAGGGTGTGCGTTAGCGGGGAGCTGGAGTCAGGAGCCAGAACTGGCTGTTGAACCAGTACTCTCATTTGGCGTGCAACTGTCCTAACCAGAGATGTAACTGCTAGTCTAAATGCACGTCCCCAAAGTTTGAAATATTTTAGGGCCCAAGAGGAGTGTAGCCCATGAAATGCCCCCAGGACTGCAGGGTCGCCTCCCCTAACACCTGTCTGCTTCGAAAGCTTCTTCAGCTTCAAATGGGACATGGCTTCATCCTTACAGTAGCCCTGAGAGGTTCCATGCGGTTATCCCCATTTCACGGCAACACAGAAAGCTTAGCCAGCTAGAGCGTGGTAAAGCCATGATTCGAACCCAGGCAGATGGCTCGGGAGTCAGGCTCTTCACCCTCTTGCTGTGCTGCCTCTGATAGTCCTGGCTCAGTTGTCCAGGTGTCCCCCTTTTTGGTGACTTCTCAAACCCCCGCTGTGTGACTCAATCTGCCTCCCCCAGTTGCTACTCCTTCCCCATCAGGGGAGGCAGGAATTGTTTGCTTAACTCCACCCAACAGTTTCCGGGGTGAAATTCCTACTCTGTTGCTTTGTAGCTGGAGATGAGAGTTGACAGGTTCACCAGCCTCTCTGTGCCTCTTTCCCCTTCTCAAGAACGCAGCTAATAATAGCACACACCTCAGAGAGTTGTTGTGAGGATTAAAGAAACAAACCCATGACAAGCACTGAAGGCGGTGTCTGCCAAGGCAAGTAGTCAGCAAATGGTAGGTAGCCATGATGAAGAGGGCGTGAGTTGTCTTATTCCAGACTGGTTACTTTTCAGCCTTGTGTTCCCCGTGCTCTGCGCGGTGCCTGGCATGTCGTTGGCCTTCAACATCTCTGTCTTAATCTTTTTATTTTTTAAAGATTAATTTATTTATTTGAAAGGCAGAGTTACACAGAGAGAGAAGGAGAGGCAGAGAGAGTCTTCCATCTGCTGGTTCACTCCCCAGTTGGCCACAATGGTTGGAGCCGTGTCCATCCAAAGCCAGGAGCCAGGAGCTTCTTCCAGGTCTCCCACGTGGGTGCAGGGGCCCAAGGACTTGGGTCATTCTCTACTGCTTTCCCAGGCCATAACAGAGAGCTGGATTGGAAGTGGAGCAGCTGGAACTCGAGCCGGCGCCCATATGGGATGTGTACACTGCAGGCGGCAGCTTTATCCATTACGCCACAGCACCAGCCCTAATACCTGTGTCTTTTGAAGTGAGCTGAGGAATAAAACACTGTGCTCAACATTCCATAGGGCCGCGACCACAGACTCGGTCATCCAGGGCTGGGCATTCGGGAAGGGATGTGAGCCACCTCGTGTTTCCAACAGAAGCTGAGTCACAGTCACTTCCCGCTCTCTGTCCTCCGTCATCCCACTCAGAAGCCTGATCCGCAAGGCTGCTGGGAACTTCACAGCCCATTCTGAAGCCTCTCAAGGGTTCCTTGCTAGAGCTCTCTGGAGGAGTATTTGAGAACACAAAATCAGTTTTCCTTGAGACATTTCAAGTCAGCACTCGGAGTACTGATGGCAATCTTCCCGTGCACCTCCAGTGACTCATGTCAAGGAGAAGTCCCTTCCCGCCATTACCGTGGCTCCCCTCAGCCCTGCGGACTCACGGAGGTCTGTCAGCACTCCCACAGGGCGGCCCTCCAGCTTGAAGGCCGGGTTAAAGGGAAGACCGGAAACCACTCAGCCCTCAGCAGACACACTCGGCGAGCAAAGAAGAGAACTTCCGCTTAACATTAGGACGTCCTCATTTCTGCACAAGAAATGGCAGCCAGCTCACTCTTCTTCCTCCTTGCCTCTCACTTCAAGCAAAGCATGGCTTATGGGGGCGGAGCAGGGGGAGACGAGCGTTGTGATGCCCTACCTAAGAGCTTACGTCCAAGTAATCGTGCAATCAAAATTGTTAGGAAAGCAAATAATCAGGCATGTTGTGGACCCAAGGGTACAGCCTTAGCTTCTTGTCCCAGTGCAGCATGAGCTACAGCTGTACTTGAACTTGTGCCTACATTCTCAGTGCTGATTGAATGTATTTGCTTTTTTTCTATAAGATTGATTCCTTACTTCCTCGGTCTCTAGAGATTCAGGAGGGCAGAACGGTTAGGATCAGAGCCTGGGTCCTAATCTTGATTCCTTCATCGGCTCTCTGGTGACCTTTTGGCAAATGATCTCACCTTTCTGGTCTTCAGTCTCTTCATCTGTAAAAGAAGCACAAGAGCACCTCAGCACCTCCATCACACAACTGTCCTGGGTGTGAAGTACAATAATAGAAGTATGGCACTTATGACAGTGTCTGGCACAGAGAAAACCCCATAGAAAGAGCAGTTAGTGTTGTTAATGATGGGTACCTGGGGAGTTACAGTGCTATTTCCATTTCAGTTACCTTTTCCTTACAGTAGAGCTAAAACGTTTCTCAATCCCACAGAGGGTCCGCTTATCTTAACGTGTATCTGAGGGGCCCACGTTGTAGCATACCAGGTTAAGCTGCCGCGTGTGACACAAGCACCCAGTTTGTTGGGTGCTGGTTTGAGTCCCAGCTGTGCCATTTTCAATCAGGCTTCCTGCTAATGTGCCTGGGAAAGCAGCAGAAGATGGCCCAAGTCCTTGTGCCTCTGCCAGCCAAGTAGGAGACCTGGATGGAGTTCCTGGCTCCTGGCTTCAGCTTGGCAGGTTGTCACAGCCACGAGGGGAGTGAACCAACAGATGGAAGACTTCTCTTCCTTTCTCTGTCTTTCCTTCTTTCTCTGTAACTCTGACTTTAAACAAACACACACACAAAACATGTATTTGATACAACTCCCCAGTTCCAGGCAGTGCAGGAAGCTGATTGTGATAGGGTGGGATGTGAGGCACCATTTGGCGGGGTGGCAGCACCCTGCCTTTCCACCTGCTGGATCTTGGATTTTTGTCCTGGCTTGAAATGCCCTCCTTGCTCCAGTGGCAAAAACCCACATGCGAGCCCTCAGGGCCCAGCTCAAGTGCAACCGCTGGCACAGGAAGAGAGGCTCACTCACTCGCTCCCTCACTCACCCTGGGGTCCCACAGCACGCTATTGTATTGGCATCACTGTGCTAGCTCCCTGAGAACTTGACCTTTCCTCTGTTGCCAACACTCCTTTCTTACTGAGGCTACAGTCGCCTGAGTTTGAGGGACAAGGGCAAGATCAGGACTTTGTTGGTTCAATGAAGGCTCAAGCACCAGAACCCTACTATCCCAGCTCCCAGGCCAGGGATCTTTTCATTAAACTAAAACTTATAGTAAGACTCCCTGCCGTCCATTTGGCATGACTGAAGGCCCAGAATGGCCCCAAGGAATCTGTAAAATACTCTGTGCATTCTGTATCTGTGTTATTTCTAATCAAAGCCAGCAAAGTTTATTCCCCCATTTAAATACAGAGCCCAAGTGACTCGCTCAAGGTCTCCAGTCAGTCTGTGGCAGATGAGACTTGGCTGGTGGGTCAGTCTGACTCAGTCAGCTGAATTGGTGACCTATCATGCTGGAAACACACACAGAAACAAAAAGCACTGAATGGCTCATTTAAAGCATGCTCATTCTCCATGCAGACAACTGTTATTTTAAGGAAAGGGCAGAAGAACGAGCAAGATTATATTTTGGCATGCAAAGGCAAAACAATAAATATTATTTTTTCCTGTTCCTGGATCCCATTTCAGCTTCTTCAAAGAAGTGAATTTATGCGTGCTGACACAGCTCATGTTTTTAAATCTTCTTGGCTCCATATTCAACTTTTTGCCTTTGGCACAACCAGTCCCGTGACACCCCTCTCAATAAGGTTCTGAGTGTCTGCCTAAAATCATCACGGAGCTGTTACTACTGGGATTGATGTGGCAACGGATATTTCACTCTTCTTTCCTAAGCCATAGGTGTCTTCAGATAATACAAGGGCTCTTTAAAAAGTTCATGAAAAAACTATGCATGGATTTCAAAAATATTTTGTACCAATATAAACTTATCTTTTAATTACATGTTGAACAAATTTTTTGAAGCACCTTTTTACTGTATATTGCCTGGCATATTACAGTGTTAATCGCAGAGGCCTTGCACTTGAAGCATGTTTTATATTAATATTTTTATTTTTTAATTAATTAATCTGAAAGTAAGAGTTACATAGAGACAGACAGAGATCTTCCATCAGCTGGTTCACTCCATAAATGGCTGCAACAGCCAGGGCTGGGTCAGACTGAAGCCAGGAGCCAGGAGCCAGGAGCTTCTTCCGGGTCACCCAAATGTGTGAAGGGGCCCAAGCACTTGTTCCATCTTCTGCTGCTTTCCCAGGCGCATTAGCTGGGAGCTGGATTTGAAGTGGAGGAGCCAGGACTCAAACCAGTGCCCATACGGGATGCTGGCACCACAGGCTGCAGCTTTAACCCACTGTCCAATATTAATATTTTCTTTTTTAAGATTTATTTATTTTTATTTGAAAGTCAGAGTTACACAGAGAGAGGAGAGGCTGCAACGGCCGGAGCTTCGCCAATCCAAAGCCAGGAGCCAGGAGCTTCTTCCGGGTCTTCCATACAGGTGCAGGAGCCCAAGGACTTGGACCATCAATATTAATATTTTCAAAGTATATTCCTTGTGTCAGGAACTTTGTGCTGTAAGAATCTTAAATTGCATTTTTTTTTTTGACAGGCAGAGTGGACAGTGAGAG
Source organism: Oryctolagus cuniculus (assembly GCF_051225735.1). Classification (NCBI taxonomy): domain Eukaryota; kingdom Metazoa; phylum Chordata; class Mammalia; order Lagomorpha; family Leporidae; genus Oryctolagus; species Oryctolagus cuniculus. Next base: position 7,665,623 of record NC_142888.1, on the reverse strand, counting down.
AGAGAGACAGAGAGAAAGGTCTTCCTTTGCCGTTGGTTCACCCTCCAATGGCCGCCGCGGCCGGCACACCGCGCTGATCCGATGGCAGGAGCCAGGTGCTTCTCCTGGTCTCCCATGGGGTGCAGGGCCCAAGTACTCGGGCCATCCTCCACTGCACTCCCTGGCCACAGCAGAGAGCTGGCCTGGAAGAGGGGCAACCGGGACAGAATCCGGTGCCCCGACTGGGACTAGAACCCGGTGTGCCGGCGCCGCAAGTGGAGGATTAGCCTAGTGAGCCGAGGCGCCGGCCTCATTTCCTCTTTCTCTTCTATGACTTTTCCTATGCAACTCTTCTCTGAGATTACTCTCTCTTCACATTTTTTTTTTTAACTATCTTCCCCTAGACTAGAGCATAAGCTGCCTCCCCACTCTGCCATCTTGGTGCCTCTCCTATGAATTTTTCTTTTTTTCTTTCTTTCTTTCTTTTTTTTTTTTTTTTTTTTTTTTTTTTTTTTTTTTTTTGACAGGCAGAGTGGACAGTGAGAGAGAGAGTCAGAGAGAAAGGTCTTCCATTGCCGTTGGTTCACCCTCCAATGGCCACCGCGGCCGGAGTGCTGCGGCCGGCGCACCGCCCTGATCCGATGGCAGGAGCCAGGGAGCCAGGTGCTTATCCTGGTCTCCCATGGGGTGCAGGGCCCAAGCACTTGGGCCATCCTCCACTGGCTTCCCGGGCCACAGCAGAGAGCTGGCCTGGGAGAGGAGCAACCAGGACAGAATCTGGCGCCCCGACTGGGACTAGAACCCGGTGTGCCGGCACCGCAAGGCAGAGGATTAGCCTAGTGAGCCGCGGCGCCGGCCCTTAAATTGCATCTTTTAAAAACTTGGTTACAAATGTATAATTTTCTCATGTTTATCTGAAAATAGTACATTTTGTTTTAGTGTATCTAAGACACCGGTGCTGTGGCAGAGCAGATTAAAACCACTGTCCACGATGCTGACACCCCATAAGGTCACCGGATCATTTCCCGGCTGCTCCACTTCCAATCCAGCACCCAGCTAATGCACCTGAGAAATCAGTGGACGGTGAACCTGTGTGGGACAGCTGAATGATGTTCCTGGTTCCTGCTGCTGGTTCCGGCCTGGCCCAGCCCTGGCTATTGCAGCCATTTGGAGAGTGAATCAACAGATGGAAGCTCTCCTTCTCTTTCTCCCACTCTGTAACGCTGCCTTTCAAATACATAAAGAAGTCTTTAAAGAGAAAACCTGGCTGGCGCCATGGCTCACTAGGCTGATCCTCCTCCTGCGGCACCAGCACCCTGGGTTCTAGTCGCAGTTGGGGCACCGGATTCTGTACCGGTTGCTACTCTCCCAGTCCAGCTCTCTGCTGTGGCCCTGGAAGGCAGTGGAGGATGGCCCAAGTGCTTGGGCCCTGCACCCGCATGAGAGACCAGGAGGAAACTCCTGGCTTCAGCGCAGTGCGCCGGCTGTAGCAACCATTTGGGGGGTGAACCAATGGAAGGAAAACCTTTCTGTCTCTCTCACTGTCTAACTCTGCCTGTCTAAAATAAAATAAAGATAAAACTCTACAAGTAAAAATGAATGTATATTATTTTAAACTTCTTTAAAAAAAAAGTAGGTCATTACTCTTTGATTGTTTGCAATTAACCATAAATAATTTAGGAAGTTTGGGTTATTCTGCTTGTGCAAAAAAAAAAAAAAAAAGAAAATTTTACTGCAAAGTAAGATGCGTGCCAAATGTAAGAAAAGGCAGCTAAAAGCACTTTGCTATTGCAGAGCAGTGATATGATCACCAATCGGGCCAAACCGGCCTCATGTGGGCCCCTGCTGTGATGCAACGGGAGCGTCAACATCCTTTCAAGTGGTCTTGCCTAAATGAACAGGTTGATTCCAATCTGGACGAAACATCAGACAAACTAGGAAACTTTCCACAAAATAAATGGACTCTACTCTTCAAAACTATCAAGGCCAAGAAACAGCAGGAACGGCTAAGGGACTATTCTGAATGAAAAGCAATTAGGGATGTGATAACTAAGTCACAATGACCAGGAAAGAAGAAAAGCTATAAGAGGCGTTGTTGGGAGAAGTGAGCAAAATGGTTTAGGCGATAGCATTGTGTCAATGTGAAATTTTCTGACTTTCACAGTGTACTGTGATTAATAAGAGAATGTCCTTGCTCTTAGAAATTCCACATTACACATTTTAGGCAAAGAGGTATAATGTTTCCAATTTACTCTCACATGGGTTGGGAAAAATATGCACATACAAATAAAAATCTAGAGAAAGACCGATAAAGCAAATTGAGTAAAATGTCAACAATGATTCAGTCTGGGTAAAGGGAATATAAAGGAGTCACTTGTATTATTTTTGCAATTTTTCTGTGCTTCCGTTTATATCGAAATTACAAGTTATCAAAAATAGCAAATGTGTAGAAAATATAAGAATGTTACAAAAGAAAAGGGAAAAAAAGGCAGTGTTCTTGAAGCTTAGTTGGATGTGACACAGCCGAGCCTGAGACACGTTTAAAGCAAACTTGACTTAGAGGGAACGTTCTGCCTTTTAAACTGCAGAGTTGGAGAAAACAGGATATGTACAGCCCATTGTTCACAGACTTAATAATCCTTATGCTAAATAAATAAAACCCTCAACATGTTCCTCCCTCAGGAGATCCATGCCTCATTCAGCCCCATCATTCTCGCCCTGGCCCCCAGGTGCCTGCTCACCTTCACTGACAACTGTGGCCCTGGCATGACCCCAATGCTTGGCTAATCCTGGGTGCAGCTTCAGCGTCTCTTTGGATGATGTGGCCAACGCCCCAACGCACTTCCTTGAGCTTATCGGCTCCAGTCATTCCAGACACACGTGTGGGAGCAGCCGGGGGTGGAGGAGGTGACCTTTGATCAGGTCACCCTGTATCCTCATTTGGTCACTCCCTGCTCGCTTCAGGTCTTTCCCCCTGGTGCGTCACCTCAGCCACCGTCTCATCACGTCCTCAACTCCCCAGGTCCTCATCGTTTGTGTCTCAGACTCCCTGTCCTGCATCAGTGCAGCCTTCTGCTTCCTCCCCTCCTCCTCACTTGTTGCCCAGGATCATGGGACAAACCTCCCACTCGTGTGGACTGGTACACGTACACACGCGCACATGGTTCTGCAACACAGTTGGATTTCCGCCCCATTCAGCAATGCTTGTTCACCTTTTCTCAGTCCTTGTCTTTCTTCATTGCTTCCTCCTCTCCTTGTGGCTTCCATGACACGCTGTCTTCTGCTTCTCCTGCTTCGGGTTGACAGGGCTTTCTTAAACTTCACCCTTGTCTATGTTTTCTAACTCTTGTGCTTCTCCAGAGTTCCATCCTTGGCAGGTCTTCTCTCCTTAGCCTGTACCAATGGATGTTAAATCTGGCTGCATATTGGAGAAACCTGGGAAGCTTTAAAAAATTGCCTGACCAGCTCCCTGAGTCCCGTCCTTGATTTGCCTTTCAGTGGTAGGAATGGGGGCACTGTAGGCTTTCAATCTCCCCAGGTGTTTCCAAGGTACAGCCAAGGTAGACAACCTCTGTGCATGTCTGCCATGCTGGCCACCTGTGTGCTGACCATTTCTAGGTCTCCTTCTCTGACTCCTACTCTGCCCCAGCGCTTTGGTGTGTCTGCTCGTTATCTTCACCTGTACATTTTCAAAGCCAAACAACCAAACTGAGCTCTTTACCTTCCTCCCCAACTGGATGTTCTTTGTGTAATCTCCAACTTGAGACATTTATATGCTCATAAATAGTGAATACAAACAAACTGTACCAGTGCCCACAGAGCTGACCACATCACACACTGTGGACTCATTGTTGCCTCCTTCCCACGCCCCATCTGTCACCAAATCTTCCTTCAGTCCAGCTCATCACTTCTACCACCTCCTCTTTCCAATGACCTGACTTTGAGCCTTTATTCTTTATATCTTGTGCAGTAATAACTGGCTTCCCACAATGCACGCCCCACCTCCCTGCTTCAGTAGTTACCCTTCCAGAACACAGATCTAATGATGCAACAACTCCTGGATAAAACTCTAAAGTGGCTGCCAGTTGCCTACAGAATAAAGATCAAATGCCACATACAGCTTAAAGATTTTTCTGGCCCTAACCTGGTTTTTCTCACTGAACTGCTATTTTTCCTCCAAAAATACGTGGCTCTAAACCCTTCAGTTACAAGCAAGTCTCAGACACACCATGGTCTTTCATGAGCGAATAATAAGAAAAATTATCCCAATTGGAAAATAGGATTATTTATTAAGCTATAAGAAGTTTACTTCCTGTTCTTTCAGTGTTTTACTGGAGTATTGCCAAAGGAGAAAGTCTATGTTGGCTGACTCACAGCAGTGCTGTCCCATAGAGCCCCAGATTCAGTTTAAAATTTTCTAATAGCCAGATATATAAATATTTTTCATTTGAGAGGCCGAGAGACAGACACAGACAGAGACAGAGCTCCCATCTGCTGGTTCACTCCCCAAATGTGGGTAACCACTGCGGCTGGGCCAGAGCTGAAGCCACGAGACAGGAACACAGTCCAGGTCTCCTACGTCGTTGACAGGGCCCCAAGTACTTGAGGCGTCACTGCTGCTTCCCAGGGCCTGCATTAGCAGGAAGCTGGAGTGAGGAACCAAAGCCGGGAGTTGAAGCAGGTACTCCAATGCCAGATGCAGGCTTCTTAACTGACGCCTTTACTTTCGGCCAAAAGCCAGACTCCCTTGTGGTGTTTTTTATCAGTCCTAACTGAAGTTCTTCTTTGACAGATGTAGAAAATTGAAAATATCTATGCTATATGTTTTTAAGGCTATGTGTTGGCATTTCATCGTAAATATGGGAGTTCTTTGTGTCAAAACCTACACAGACTATTAATTAGGCAGTGTCATACAGCACATAAATCATCTAAAACTGAAAGAGAAATATTTTCAATTTCTCACATTTTGAATCAATTAATCAATCATGGATACTGATCTTGTATTCTACAGGCAATTTGTGGTTTAATTGAAGATTTTTCTTTTTTTGCAAAATATCTTTTAGTATTTGCCCTGTAATTTTTAAAAAAGATTTATTTTGTTTATTTGAAAGAGTTACAGAGAAAGGTAGAGACAGAGAGAGCGAGAGCGAGAGAGAGAGAGAAAGTCTTCCATCCGCTGGTTCACTCCCCAAATGGCCTCAATAGCCAGAGCTGCACCGATCTGAAGCCAGGAGCTTCTTCGGGGTCTCCCACGTGCATGCAGGGGCCCAAGGACTTGGACCATCTTCCCCTGCTTTCCCAGGCCATAGTAGAGAGCTGGATGGGAAGAGGAGCAGCCGGGACTCGAACCGGCGCCCATCTGGGATGCTAGCACTGCAGGCTGGAGCTTTAACCCACTGCGCCATAGCGCTGGCCCCTATTTTCATGTATTTCAAGGGCTGCCTGACAGAGATTTTGAGAGAGAGAGAGAGAGAGACAGGGCGAGAGAGAAAGAGAGGGAGAATGAATCTTCTGTCTCCTGGTTCACTTCCCAAATACCCGGAACAACTATGTCTGGACCAGGCTGAAGCCAGGAGTCCAGAACTCCATCCAGGTCTCCCACATATGTGGCAGTGGGCGGAGCACTTCAGCCATGTTCTTCTGCCTCCTAGGATGCATTAGTGGGAATCTTCATCAGAAGCGACTACTGGGGCAAACGTCGGGGAGCAGCAGGTTACGCTGCGCCCTACATCCCATATGAGCATCCTTTGCAGTCCTAGCAGCTCTACTTGTGATCCAGCTCCCTGCTAATAATGCTCCTGGCAAAGCAGTGGAAGATGGCCCAAGTGCTTGGACCCAAGTGCTATCCAAGAATGAGACCTGGATGGACTTCCAGGCTCCTGGCTTTGGCCTGGTCCAGCCCTGACTTTAGTGCCATTTGGAGAGTGAGCCAGCAGACAGAAGATCTCTCCTTCTCTCTTTAATTCTTCCTTTCAAATAAATAAAATCTTAAAAAATAAATAAATAAAAGGAAGAAGCAGAGTAGCCAAGACTTGAACCAGCACTCTGATATGGGATGCTGGAGTCACAGGTGGCGGCTTAATATGCTGAGACATTGGCTGCCCCAAATGAGCACGTTTCAATGTTAAATCAGTGCATAGGAAACAAACATTTGAATTCAATCAGCCTACAGAAACTGACTAGTCCAGTGTAGTTTGATGCCTATGATCATTGAAACAGGGGAGTGGGCTTGCTATAAATCTGTGAGGAATGAAAAAAACGGGAATTTCCACTCATTCCCTACTGTGTGTCATCCTAGGCACTGGGAATATAGCCATGAACTTCTTTAAGTTTGGACTGTAAGTCTGTGATTCAGGGGCTGGCTGACGTTGTAGCGTAATGGGTCAAGCTGCCACCTCTGATGCCGGCATTCCATATGGGCACTGGTTCAAGTCCTGGCTGCTCCACTTCCAATCCAGCTTCCTGTTAATGCAGGAAAGCAACACAAGATGGCCCAAGTGCTTGGACCCTTGCACTCACGTGGGAGACCCTGAAGAAGCTCCTGGCTTCAGCCTGGTCCAGCCATGGCCATTGTGGCCATTTGAGGAGTGAACCAGTGGATGGGAGTTCTCTCTCTCTCCAGCTCTTTTAAATAAATAAAATAAAAACAAAATCTTAAAAAAGACTGTGATTTAGTTGCTTGAATATGCTCAAGTAATATATTTAAAAGCAGAAATTAAAAGACATGGAACCAGGTCTGGCATTGTGGTGCAGCAGGTAAAGTCACCACCTGCAGCGCTGGCGTCCCATATGCGTGCCCATTCATGTCCTGGCTTCTCCACTTCTGATCTAGCTCCCTGCTAATGGCCTAGGAAAGCAGTGGAAAGTGGCCCGTGTCCTTGGGCCCCTGCCACCGATATGGGAGACTTGGATGAAGCTCCTGGCTCCAGCTTTCTGCCTGGCCCAGCATCAGCCATTGTGGCCATCTGGGTAGTGAGCCAGTGGATGGAAGATCTCTCTCTCTGTGTCTTGCCCTCTGTCTCTGTAACTCTGACTTTCAAAATACATAAATAAATCTTTTAAAACAAATAAAAGACTTGGAACCAAGAGGAAGCCTAGATGCCACTAATTTTATACAATAGGATGTTCATCCATCTGGGAAAACATTGCATTACTATTAAAATGAAAAACCGTGTCCTTAACAGACTTCTTTCTCAGCAGGCACCCAATCTTAACCCCATTATGAAAAACTTTAAACAGACTGCTCTCCTCTCTTTTTTCTTTCTCTGAATCTTGTGATTTGGGATCAGAATCACACTTTGACAAACTTAGACAGAATTTGTAGCATTCTGTTTTAGCCCAGACTCTGTTGAACTACAAATAGAATTAAGCGTTTTCATCACAGCTGGATTCCCACCCTCTCTGCCAGCTGTGGAGCCCACCCACTGGGTAATCGGTCAATAAAAGCTTGCTTTCTCTCTGTATTCCTATGGCATCAAAGTAGCCATTTCCACAAAGAAAAAAGGTAAGTCTGAATTAGGGTTCCTTAATCGTGGTAGTCATAGTTATAAGTTGATATAGGATGAGTAAATGAAAAAAAAATGAGACCTCCTGCAGATTAGTTATTAATTATAATGAAAAGGTCTGGTAGATAAGACCTTATCCAAAGGACCCAACTCCCATCACTAAAAACTGACATTATACGCCTTCTGATACGATGCAGTGGGACCTGGGGTTTTCCTTTGCTACATGATAAGCCGCCACTTAGTGACTTAAAATAACAGTGGGGAGTTGGAAGGGAACTTAAAGTAGAATCCAAACAGAAACAAATGAACTGAAGCATTTTTTAAGTACATAAAAAGCACCAGAAAGGAGGCATTTAATCCAGGTAATTTTTATACATAGCATTTAGACCACATGCCCTCAGGTTAAAGAGAAGAATTCTAAACAAATACTGAACTCTCATCAGAAAGCCTTCTTTCTTTTCTTTGTTTTCATACATGTGAGTTCATAATTCTGAAACTACTGGCTATGAATTCTAGGATTAAGTAAATAAGTAAATTATTGTGGAAATGGGATCCAAATTTTTCATTGTTGGAAAAGGCAGTTACAATTGTGGCAAGGGGGAAGAATAAATAGATTGAGCACCACTGTTTTAGAATAGAATTGTAGGAATCAGTAAAAAGTCATGAATTGTAACATATTTATAGGTGGCTACATACAGAAATAGATATAGGCAAGTGTGTATTTGTATATGCATTCAATACATAAGTGTATGCATGTGTGTGTACACATGTGTGTATGTGCATATGTACACAAATTTACTTCCCAGCTTTGTCTAGAAGCAATGAGATACCAGTAACAGTGAATGCACCCAGAACCCAGACCTTCATTTTGTTTTTTAAAGAAAGTTAGCTGCTTATTTGAAAGTCAGAGTTACAGAGAGAGTATCATCCACCCACTGGGTCATGGCCCAGATGGCTGCAATGATCAGGCCTGGGCCAGGGAGAACCTAGGAGCCAGGAGCTTCTTCCAGGTATCTCACATGGGTGGCAGGGACTCAAGTACTTGACCGACCCATCTTCTGTTGCTTTCCCAGGCCATTTAGCAGGGAGCTGGATTGGAAGTGGAGCAGCCTAGACGCAAATTAGTGCCCACATGGGATGCTGGCATTCCAGGTGGTGGCTTTACTCACTATGCCACAATGTTGGCCCCCAGACCTTCATTTCTAAATGATATCCTCCAGTGAAAGGAACCAGGGATCCTTAAAGAAATGTCTGGTTCTAGTGCTGGGACAGGGAAAATACAAGATGAGCCAACTCTGGAAGAATTTGATAATAAAAGGAGATAACAATATTTAGAGTTATAATTTATTGAATAAAGAATCCATGAGTCCAAGTTAAACGAATCAACTAATCAACAAATAAACAAGTACATAAATAAATAAGAATGGAAAAGTCCTCCTTACAGCAGAAAACCAAATAATAAATGTAGGGAGAGTGATGGAAATATGAAAGTCACTATTTGGCAGCCATCAAAATAATAAAGGATTCAGGTGAGAATCATTAATGCCTGCCAAAACTAGTGTGTAAAAGTTTTGAATAGTAATGATATACGTACAGTCTCGAAGTAACTCTGCAGCAGATGCTAACTAACTGCAAAGGGAAAACCTGTAACTTAATAGTTACTGGTGGATACCAGCTTCACCAAAAAATCAAAGTTAGCATTGTCCATAATGGGTATAATTGACAGCCGGTGCTTCCCGATACGAGGCACTTGGGAGGACCCAGCGTCACTTTTGTGGGATTCCTATAAAAAAATTGCATAACAGAACCTAATCATGAGGACCATCAGACAAACTGAAAGCAAGACAGCCTACAGAAGAACTGGCTGACTTCTTGGACAAATATCAATATCCTGAAACACACAGAATGAGAAATTCTTCCAGATGAAAGGAGACTAAAGGGATTTTACAACTGAAGGCAACACGTATCTTGGGATTTTATGTTTTATGCTTTGTTTTGTTTTGCTGTCAGACATTATTGAGATATCTGATGAAATCTTAATCAGATATGTAGGTTAGACTGTAGTATTGTATCAATGTTAATTAACTATTTGATATAGGAAAGAAATATAGAGATAGATGATAGATGGGCAGAGCTTGAGAGAAAAGAATGAAGTGAATATAGTGAAGCATTTATGTTTGGAGACTTCAGCTATCTGGGAAATCCTTGTAGTATTCCTGTAATTTTTCTCTGAGTCTGAAATTATGTCAATCAACAATCTTTTAAAATTGTCCCTTCCTGTTCTGTGAGTTGACTGTGCTCAGCTGAGCAGTTCTTGTTCCGGGTTTCTCATATGGCACAGTCAGATGGCAGCTGGCGCTGGAGTCAGCTGAAGGCTCTACTGGACTGCACTGGACGTCCAGGACGGTGCAGTCTCAGGGCAGGTGCTTCAGTCATCCTCAGATGGTCTTCTCTTCACCAGGATGCCCTAGATCTCTCTTTGTGGCCTAGAGCTCCAAGAAGCAGGAAGTAGAATCTGCCAGTCCTCCAAAAAGCAGCTCCCAGAACTACAACAGCGTCACTTGTGTCCCATTCCTATTGGTCAAAGCACAAGTTACGTCTGATTCTAGAGAGTGGGGAAATAGGCAGGCGTGTACAGAGGGGAAAAGAATTCATAAAGATCTCTCTGGGGGTTCAGCTACCACATACAGTAAGTATTTAGCATCACACAGGTGTTTGTCCAAGAGATTTAACCTGAACCTTATCAAAAGGAAACAATCAGGTAAGCCTAGACTGTGGGACATTTTACAAGACAGAGTGGACTTAAAAAAAATCAGTGTCATAAAAGACTAAGATTAAAGTATCCTAAAGAGAAACAGCTAATAAATGTACTGCATGGCAGGAGGTGATAGTACTGTGGCGTAGCAGGTAAAGCTGCTGCCTGCAGTGCCAGCATCCCATATGGACACTGGTTCCAGTCCTGGCTGCTCCACTTCTGATCCAGCTCTGTGCTATGGCCTGGGAAAGCAGTAGAGGATGGCCCAAGTCCTTGGGTCCCTGCACTGGTGTGGGAGACGCGGAAGAAGCTCCTAGCTTCAGCCTGGCCCAGCTCTGGGGCCATTGCGACCATTTGGGTAGTGAACCAGCGGATGGAAGACCTCTCTCTCTCTCTCTCTCTCTCTCTCTCTGCCTCTGCCTCTCCATAACTCTACCTTCCAAATAAATATACAAATCTTTAAAAAAAAATGCACTGCATGGTCCTTGACTGCATCAAAAGAAGCAGCTATAAAAGATATTTGTGGAAAATAGGGGAAATTTGAATGTGAGCTGCACACTAAATAGTATTGTTAGATTAATGTTAAGTTTCTTAGATATAATAATAATATAGTGACTTTGTAGTACAATATCCCTAGTCTCAGGTTATAGGATCATAATACTTGGGACTTATTTTTAAATGACTTAGCAACAGTAACTTGGATAAACTTGTGTGTGTGTGTGTGCGTGTGTGTGTGTGTGTCAATACAGAAAAAACGCAACATGGTGAAGTAATTGTCAACCTTGAACAATATTGGACAATTATTGTACTGTTTCAATTTTCTGTAATTTTAAATTTTTTCAAAACATAAAGAGTTGGAGATAAAAATAAATAAGAAAGCCATTTCTTGAAAACATTTGTCTCTCTTCCAACAATGTACTTATTTATATGATCTATTCATACAGCATAGAATCTTGGAAATTGAGAGTCTTTGGAGTTTATCCAGCCCGATGTTTATCAAACTATGAGTTGCAACTCAGTCCTTGGTCATGAGTAGTGAGTCAATGACCAGCATTTCTTGGGTGAAACAGAAATAACAGAATCCCATCACTTACTAAGAAAAGTAAGTTTGGGGAAACTTTTGTTTGAATCACATGTATGTTTATACATGCATGCATGAGATGGGTCCCAATGAAAAGTTTATTTTTTACCAGGGCTCAGAATCTAAAAGGTTTGAAAGATTCTGCTGCTCCAGATTTTGCTTTGCCCAATATCAGTTCGACCCAATGCTGGGCATCCTGTTCCTTAGCAGAACAGATTGGGACATCATATTCCTAATATTTCTTCAAAGATTCATTGTATCAGCTCTCTTTTTGTTGTTAGTATGGTGGCAGGATAGTTTGAGTTTAGTTCTCAAATCTCTTCTCCCTGTGCTCAAGGGCCTTTGTGTTGTCAGCCAGGCCTCAGGGACCATGGACACTGAGCAGAAAGCAGAAATTGTTTGAAAACAATCTCTTTCCAAATCTTTTTTTGTTTGTTTGTTTTTAAATCCAAGCTCCTTGTGGGAACTGTGCTGAGCTGAGAAAGGGCAAACTTCACAGACCTGTCAATGGTTTCCTTTGAATTAATTTTCTGTGAACCCATTTTATATATCGGAGATAAAAGATGTCTCACTTTTCAAATAAAAGGATTGGATTAACCCAAGGATTCTTAACATGGGGTTTAACACATCAGTGAACTTGAAAGAGAAAGAGATTTCCTCTTTATTTTCACTAATCTCTGACAAAAGTGTTTAACTGAAAATATAAGCATTAAACCACAGTCATGTTAGCAAGACCGATGACTCGTAACCAATAGAAAGCACAAATGTTTTTATATTGCATGACAATTGCTGCGGATATCTTGAAATATCATTTATACTTAATACTAAATCTTGTTAAGATTTTAGAAAGGAACACATTATGACATCACACATTTATAATTTTTAATATTCTGATAACCATATCTTCAATGCAATTAATTTCTTTTTATTCTGAGAAGGCAGGCTACCAAAACACCTGTAGGTCAAAAGCAAAACAAAAAGAAACAATGCTTGCTATCCTTGGACTGGATGATCTCTGATTTTTAATGCTCACATTGGTGTGGACACAGGATCTCTATCAATCTTTCTGGGAGCATGACTCATAATTATTTAATTATCTCTGTGACAAGATCTCATTTTGATCATTTCTTATATGGCATAAAGTGAAACCTCATTGGTAAGCTGAAGCATCCAAACTCCTAAACTCAACTTTCCAAACAAACTCTTCCATTAAAATTATTTTAAGGGGCTGGCCTTGTGGCACAAAGGATTAAGCCGCCACCTGCAACAGCAGCATCCCTTATCAGCACTGCTTTGAGTCCAGCTTCTCTGCTTCAGGTCCAGCTCCCTGCTAATGCACTTGAAAGAAGCGGAACATGGTCCAAGTGTTTGGGGGTCTGCAACCATGTCAGAGAGCTGGATGGAGTTCCAGGCCTGCCACGCCCCAGTCACTGTGGCCACTTGGGGAGTGAACCAGCAGATGGAAGATATCTCTCACTCTCTGTCTCTCCCTCTGTCTCTGTAAATCTGCCTTTCAAATACATAAATGAATCTTTAAAAAAGTTATTGTAATGCATTCATAGAAAAGTGTAAGAAAAATATAACCGCAAACTGAAACAGAAAACCTATGTTTTACTTCCAGTTCTGCTGTCTGATTCCAGGTTAGCCATTTCCTGTCTCTGAATCTCATCTTAAAAACGTCTAGAAGATATATTTAAGATTTATTTATTTATCTGAAAGGCAGAGTTATAGAGAGGCATAGAGAGAGAGGTCTTCCATCCACTGGTTCACTCCCCAGTTGGCTGCAACAGCCAGAGCTGAGCTGATCTGAAACCAGGAGCCAGGAGCTTCCTCCAGGTCTCCCATGTGGGTGCAGGGGCCCAAGGACTTGGGCCATCTTCTACTGCTTTCCCAGGCCATAGCAGAGAGCTGGATCAGAAGTGGAGCAGCCAGGGCTTGAACAGGTGCCCATATGGGATGCCAGCACTGCAGGCAGCAGCTTTACCCACTACGCCACAGCGCCAACCCCTAGGAGATCTTTAAAATCTGTAAACTCTCTTTTCAGCTGTGACATTCTACACTTGTGAAATTTTCTGCCTTTCTGCTGCATGTGTTCTTTAGCATTCAGTTTGTAGTGCTGTTTAATTGTTATTCATTTATCAAATATTAACATGGAAGTAACTAAACATGTAAGCCAGGGATACTGGGAAGATACTCCATTGAGTCACATAAGCCGGACTTTGAAGACTGAGCAGGTGACTGTCGTGTGAAGAGTTCAAGGATGTTCCAGGCAGAGGAGGCTGTGCCTATAAAAGCCCTGTTTTCCCAGGGCCCATCACACACTGTGGGGCTTGATGGGAATCCAAAGGCGACTGGACTTGCTCTGAGCCTAGGCTCCTTAGCATCAAGAAGTCAGAGAAAGTAAAGAAACAGCAGAACTGACATGATCAAGTTTGTGTTTTGGAGAAAGTACCCTGAGCACACTGTAACGCATGAAGGGCATTGAAATCACAGAAACACATTAGAAGGGAGATTATTACAATATTTGTGGTAACAAGCAACGAAGACCTGGATTCAGGCACTTGTGATGAAAGAGAGGGCAAAGCTTGGATGTAGGTCATGTTTATGAGAAACTGTATGATGATAAAGGAATAGAGAATGCTGGAAGAAATTTTGGGAGAAGAACTTTGAAATGTTGAGTTTGAGGAACCCATTGATCTCCAGAGAGAGAGAAGGAGAGATTCTAGCCAATCCTTGGAAATCTGGGCATGGACTTCCAGAGGGAGGTCTACCCAGAGATAAGAACTATAAGCGTCACACACAGGGTAACAGGCCACTTCATCAGCATCAGTGGTACCACCACTGTCTGCCTGGTTCTTGTGATACTTCATGTTCTCAAGACTGTCAAAATGACCCCTGAGCTTACTATCAAGACTGGCAACAACCGCTCCTTCTTCACCCTCACCTTTTCAACTAGCCTTTCTTACTCCACAACACGCAGGCTCACATCACATTGACTCACTCTCGGTCACGTGGCCGCATCTGCCTTCAAGGGAGCCTGCGACATGTAATATCTTGCTGAGCCACCAAGTGAGGAGCTTACATTCAAGGGGGCTCTGTTACTAAAAAAACAGAAAGGGAAAAGGGATACAGGGAGTGATCGGTGACCTCTGATACTTCCAAACCCCTGGTCATCGGAATTTCCATACACATTATTTCTATGTGAATATACTCAACCCTCCCCTTCAGAGATAACTAAAAGTACAATCCACTTAGGGAGTGCAAAATAAAATCTAGTCTCTAGGTAGTGCATAGTCCTCTCGAACAAGTCTAAATCCAATGCTTCGTGATCCATTACTCTAAATAATAATAGAGCATTACTTTGTTAGCATTTCTCCCCATTCAGAATATAATGTCAAGTAAGAACAAAATGTCCGCAGAGAATACTCCCAAGCGCTCAGCAGTCACTGCTCCTCAGAAAAAATGAAACCATGTTGGGCAAGATGAACAAAAACTTCCTGCCCCGGTAGTGAAGCAAGTTCTCATGTCAGAACTTGCTTCATCTCTCTGGGAGGAATTCACTTGGGCGGGGCCCTCCTTGGACTTTGGCTTTGTCCCACTGGACTTACACCTCTGCTGGTATTCTCCACGATTATACCTGAAATCAGCTCTGGATTGTGCACCGGTGTCTCTTGATTTTTCTGTCTGTTGGTTCTTTTGGTTACTAAGAAAGTTGTACTACCATCTTACATTATGATTGAGGATTGCCTTTTTTTACCTTGATGTATAATCAATCATTATTTATGTACTTTGAGGCCGTGTTATTTAGTTATGTACAAATTTGTTCTATCTTCCAGGTAAATTGAACCTTTATTAAAAGGTTCAATTATTAAAAAGTGACTTCCTTTATTTCTAATAATGCTTTTTCTTCAAGTCTATTTTGTGTGATACCAACATGGCTATGTCAACTTTCCTTTAGCTGGCAGTTGTAGTGTATTTGTCATTTCTCTCTATTCCTTCATTCTGTTTTGAGTGTGCCTCTTTAAACAACACATAACTGAGTTTTATTTTTTGTTTGTTTTTCATTTCACAGTTTGTTTTCTCACTGGAAAATCTAGTCCACTTACATTCAGTATAACTGATGCTGTATTTAAATGAACTATCTTATTACATATTTTACCTTTTCCTATCTGTTTTCTCTCTTGTGTTCCTTTTTATTTACTTCCTTGCCTTCTTTGGGACTGATAATTTCAATCCAATGTTTAAAAATTTCTTTTAATTTAAATTACTATTTATTTTTAATTTACTATTCTTTCTCTGGTTATTCTAGGATCACAGTATATACTCTTCTTTTTAAAGATTTATTTATTTATTTGAAAGGCAGAGTTACAGAGAGGCAGAGGCAGAGAAGAGAAAGAAATCTTCCATCTTCTGGTTTTTTTCCCAGATGGCTGCAATGGCTGAAGCCAGGAGCATGGAGCTTCTTCGGGTCTCCCACGTGGGTGCAGGGGCCCAAGGGCTTGGGCCATCTTCTGCTGCTTTCCCAGGCCACAGCAGAGAGCTGGATCAGAAGTGGAGCAGCCAAGACTCGAACCAGTGTCCATATGGGATTCTGGCACTGCAGGGGACAGCTTTACTCGCTACGCCACAGTGCCAGCCCACAGTATATACTCTTTACTTATAAATAGATAAGGTTAATGATAACTTTTCTTTCCTCTTGTATAATGTGAAGAATTTAGAACATGAAACCCCATTTAATCCCTTCCAAAAATCTTCATACTATGATTGTCTGGCATTTTAAATAAATTATCTGTCTATTTATCTATCTACCCAGAGCATTATAATTACTTTTTAACATACTCAATGCTTATTTAAATTTACGCAGTTTCTGGAGTGTCTGTGAATTTGTTTTGTTGTTCATTTTGCCAAGTAGTCTGTCTCTATTAGACCTGGTTATCTTTGTGTGCTGGACACAACATATGAAATATTATTTCTCAAAATAATTTGAGGCACAAGTTGATGTTGTCTACCTCTAGAATAATATCCATTTACTTTTCCAGGGTCACCTTAGTCCAAGATCACGAACAGAGACTTCGCTAAGTAAACCTCTTCCAATTCACCATTACTCCTAGGGTGTGTATGTGGTGAGTGGCTTGGAGTGAGGACTGACTTAGCAGGTCTCCAGCCTTGGCAAATTCCCTCCTTGTCCCAAGAGGTTGCTGAAAAGTCAGCTAATGGCTTCAAGGCAGAAACAATCCAGAGTACCAGGCTCACTGCTCTGGATTTCCACAACTCTTCTGGATTTCAACCCAGTAACTTATCAATATTCTGTTAACTTGTTGATGTATTTAAGATGTTTCATATATTATGTCCATCCGGAAAACCGATCTAAATTACTTGGTATGTCACTACTGAAACTGAAAATGTTACTTCTTTACAATTCCTAGACTCATTTTTCCCGAGATTGAGTCCATGGACTGTGTGTATCAAGATCACAGGCTTGGCTTTTTAAACATTGAGATTCCAGGGCTGGCATCTCTGACTTCATTCAGAACCTACGGCACAAAAGCCCAGGAAAATCTGTCCTTTTGATAGGTTGTCAGACTATAGAGGAGTTAAGTTGGAGAAATTTTCCCCTACAGCTTGGCCCAGCACTCTTAGCAACAGGCAGTTAGAGACTATTATTTCATTTAATTATTGTTTAGCCATCAGGTAGGGCAGAAGAAAGCTGAAAACATGCCCGAGTTGGAATCTCCCTGCCATTTGAAAATATCCTCCTTAAGACAAGATGATCCCAAAGAAAAACCTCTCGGGCACCAATCTCCTATTTAGAGCCAAAGTCTACTCCAGCCACATTGACGAGTCTCAGGAGTGAAGTTCATTTTAATTTGCCACGGCAGGTACTTCACTGAGCCTGTTAATTACTAATGAAAAGCTCAAGAAAGCAGTTAAGTTATCTAAAGGTATCTTGACCCTCAAATCCACTGGAGAAATCAATTATGAACTAGCTTCCAAAAAAAAAAAAAAGATAGAAAGGAAAAAGAAACCAGAGTCTGAAACCATTTCTTTTAGGAAATGATGGCAATTATAAATAGTGGTTTTCCCAACACTTTCATTTGTCAAAGTGAAACTCTGTTAATACCATGCTGCTTTTCAACATTATTTTGAATTTTACTGGTCCAAGAAATCTGTAGCTCGCAAAGTTACTAACCTACATCTGCTCGAGCCACTTGAGATTCCAATCTTCCAGAAAGCTCTGGGCCTGCCTGCTAATGTGTCTGCACACAGCAGGCAAATCTGCATTCCACACTGTCAGGAACATGATTAATTATCTATTTGGATTAGCCAACAGAAACCTATGTTCCTGTGTCGCTGCGACACGGTTACTTAAATTTCTTAGCTGTGTTCGTGCTTTGGAGTCACAATGCTTTGTTAAACGCTTGCCTTTGCTTTCTTGCAGGAAAAACATGGAACCAAGCAGTCAGTGCACAGCACTTTAGATTTCTCACATCTACATTAACATACAGTGTCTTACACCGTATCCAACTTTTAAAAGAAAACTTTTGTGTGCGTTCTGGTGTTTTCCACAGCTGAATAACCTTAATAGGGAAATGTGCTCATGTTACCCACCAGAGGCTTCAATAGAAAGTTTCAGAAAATTTGAGCTCTTTAATCAGATGATCCTGCTCTTTAGTCAGAAAACAAAATTCCACGGGGAACCTGCTACTCAGAGTAGACTTTGTTCTATTGTAATATTCGCTTTCTTCGATTGCTCTCTATCCAAGAGAACACTTTTCAAAACCATCTGAGTAGGGAGGCTGGTATTACAACTGAGCTGTTATGAGATTTTAAAAAAATCAGATCTATTTTGGAAACTGCTATCAGTTGAGGGTGGTTTACGTATAAAGCGTGCTATATTCCTGAAAGTTAAGCCAGCTCTGAGTATGCCTTGTTGATGCAATAGTGCTTGCCACTTCAGTAACCAAATAGCTTAGCATAATTTCATTGGCTGTGGCAACCTACATAACCTATGGCAATCAAAAAATAAATATTCTATGCCCATATGGTTTCATTTAACCAAATAATCTAATTAGGTAATGGAATTGTTCGAGCCCAGTTGGGTCTTTTTAGGTTACAATTTTAAGGAAAAGATAATTTAAACGTCTTGAAAATCTGTAGGCTTAGAGCAAAAATCACAGTTGAAGGTTTTTAAAGATTCCTATTCACAGTTGTGTCCCTGAGGCATAATCGTGGCCTTGCTTTAAATCCTCAGCTTTGATTTCTGTAGGCTCTTTATAAATCCACTCGTGGCTCTTTAGTCTATCAGCTTTTCCCAGAGCAGTTTTATGTCAGTTAAGGTGGGTGGGATATGTGCTGTGTTTGTGCTAAGAAAAACTACCTAACACTTAGAAACAAGGTGAAGGGATGACTGCTTGTCCTTTTTAACCTCAGCACTGAAGCTTTACTTAAAGACCTTTAACTACAGAGCCCACCCAGGGATTATTCAGTTCTTGGAATGCACTGTTGCTTCATTAAGGCCCAGACATGTTAACTTGGAGGTTTTTATCCAGTGGAGACGCAAACAATTTCTGTGTGGTAGAACTGATATGCTCAAGGATTATGATTTTATTGGCCTGTTTTGCCTCTAACTTAGCAAACATTTGGTATGCTTCTCCATTTTCAACATACATATAAACCTCTGTCTTTTGAATTCTCCTTTGTACCAGATTTATCATCGTGCTGGTTCCCTCATCGCTGCATAAAGCCTGTGGTGTATTTATTCTGTTTTTTTGTTGGGGTCATATTTCTGAAAATTATACTTTGTCTCTAAGAAGAAAAGAGATCTCACAAGACATTCAAGAAGATGAGTGTCTAATTGCTTTAGTTCATCCAATCTTGTCTCTTTGGGGAGCACATTTTATAAGGACTAAGTCAACACATTTTGATTTCTGCCTTTTAATTCTATTTCTTAGTAGCCTTCTGGCAGTCATCAAGCTTAGTGTCCCAAGGAAGAAAGAACAGACAGGTGCTGGCTAAGACAGAGAGGCCATTCATCTGCTTCAAAGCTGATTTTCCTGATATTCTTTTTACATAAAACCTAGACTTTTTGAGGAACAGGCTTTCTAAATAACAAAGCAGCCTTTTTAATACACAGGCCTTGCATGCAAGCTAGAAGGGAGGTCCCTCATACCATCGGAAGAGAGGGAATAGCACCCTTGCTCCCTTCTGCACGCAATTGTAGGGAAAAGAGAGGGCCAGGCCAGGCTGGGAGGCAGGTGGTGAACACAGTTTTCCTCACATCCTCCTTCCAGGTTGGAGTATGGTAGCTAGCTTGACGAGAAAGCAGAGGGCCAGAAAGGGGATGGGCTGGCTCTTGCTTTGCTTTGGGAGGATGAACACTAGCCCTTTGCTGCTAGGAGACACACACCAGGATGCCATTTGGGAGAGGAATAGAGGGAGGAGTAGAACTCATACTGGCTGAACACAACTCATTCATCCAAGTACACTATTTACAGGCAAAGACATCTTAAATTATAAGATTGAATTGAGGTTAATAAATTGGTATCAATCCTGTCCCCCTCCTCATTTCTACCTAGGGGATGATGGAGGTTTACAAGGTAGGTTAAAACAGAGAGAAAGAAAAAAGCTAAATTTTTGTTGTCCAGAAGAAAATATCTGGAGTAAATGTGAAACACTGCTACCTGTGTATGAGTATGTATTGCATGCTCCTCTAACCTTTTTTGTCATACACAATCAGCAAAAGCATCAGTACTATTTGTGCAAAGAACACAAATACAAATGTGCTCATGGTTTTTGGTTTCCAGCTGATATATCCATGTATTTTCTGTGATGCTTGTATCTAACAAGACAAAGTTGGCCACACTGTAGTAGCAGGTGCCCCACAGGACCACTGTGGGGGCTAGCATTGTGGTGTACTGGGTTAAGCTGCCAGCTAACATGCCTGCATTCCAGATGGGTGCCAGTTCGAGTCTGAGCTGCTCCACTTTTGATCCAGCTCCCTGATAATGTGCCTGGGAAAGCAGTGGAAGATGGCCCAGGTTCCTGAACCTGCGCAGAGACCTGGAAGAAGCTCTTGGGTCCTGGCTTTGGCCTGGTGCTGCCCTGATCAATGTGGCCATTTGGGTAGTGAACCAATGGATAGGAAGTCTCTGTCTGTAACTCTGGCTTTCAAATAAATAAATAAGGATTTAAAAAAGTGACCACTGTGATTTCAGATTTGTTGATGTCTACTTATAGTTCTGCCAATACTGTATTTTGAGTTGTGTTATTTGGTGCCATCCATTAAATATAACCTGTTGATCATTCAGAAGCTACAAAATTAAAAAGGATTTTATTTGGGGATCTTAGGAATTGCAATTGGGGAGACACAGGTTCAGTTATCTCTCAATCAGTATTCCAAAGAAAGCAGGAAAACTGGGAGCTTAAATGAGTCAGCAATACAAAGTGATAAGAATTCCTTTCTTGGGAATTTCTATTGAAATTGAGAAATAACAGGTGTTGTGTGACAGGGGCTATGTGATAGAAGATAAAGAAAAGAATGTATTTAGATGTGTGCTATGAAAAAAAAAACTATACACAGATTTAAAAAATTTTTTTCACTAAAAGAAACTTACTAACATGTCACAACATGTCCGAGCAGGATCTAGTCTGGGGCCATAAGAAGAATAGCAGTTTCATTAGAGAGGAAGGTGGACATTAGCCTATGTGGGTGAGAGAGGCCCAGGGGGAAGGAGGGAGACAAGGAAGTTCCTGGGGTTGAATGAGGGAAGAAACAGAGAAGCATGTCTTGGAAGCAGCCCAGCATTTACACACTGAAAGTTCTCTCTATGTCTAATAACCTTGTAGGTGGGTCCCAGCCCTCTCCCGGGACACCTCAGGGACATCTTCCCAGCACTGAGCCAGGGGGATTATTGGGGCCAATAACACGCATTGAAAAAGCCATGGGAGTAATTTCAGGAACTCCACCAGAAAGTCCTCCCCTCAGCAATATCCCAGAAGAATAGGGAGAGGGAAGGAGAAACAGTGGACCAATACTCACAAAAACTCCAGGCTGAAAGCAGACTGGGACCTGTTTTTTTCTGAGATGCCTGCCTGGCTTCCAGGTGTGTTCTCTTCATTAAACCTCACTGGCTCATTACTGCCAATCTCTGTCACACGTCTGAAATTATTTTCTTTCAGGAAAACAAGAATCTCTGATTCAGCCACTTCCAAGGAACAGTTTAAAAAGAGCCCTTATCAGAACAACAGAATTTAGCAGAATTCTCTGCTAAAACCGAAGTAACAAGTATCCAATTTATGAAGTTTGCATGGAACAATGGCGAAATCACTGATGCTTTATAAAAAGTTTGTAGGGACAAGGCCCCAGAGAAATCAGCAGTTTACAAATGGATAACTTGTCTTAAAAAGGGACAAGACGACACCGAAGATGTGGCACCCAGTAGCAGACTTATTCACATCAATTTACAAGGAAAAAATGAATTCTGTTTGTGTCCCAATTGAAGAGGACTGACAATTAATGGCAGAAATAATCCCCAACGTCACAGGCATCTCAGCTGGTTCTGTTTACAAAATTCTTACCGAAAAATTAAAGTAGAGAAAATCTACTGCTCAGCAGTACCAAAACTGTTGCACCCAGATCAGCTGCAAAGAGCAAAGTTTTCAATGGAAATTTTCAATAAGTGGGATCAAGATCCTAAAGCATTTCTTTGAAGAATTCTAATGGGAGGAGAAACACGACTTTACCAGTAGGGTCCTGAAGACAAAGCACAATCAAAGCAATGGCTACCAAGAGGTGGAAGTGGACCAGTCAAGAGCGAAAGTAAAGGCAAGAGATGTTGGGATGCTCCAGGCATTTTCCTTGCTAGCTTTCTAGAGGGCAAAGAATGATAACCTCTCCCTTTTTATGGGAGTATTCTGAGAAAGTTAGCCAAGGCTTTAACAGAAGTTTTGTGGAAAGCTTTATCAGAGTCCATCTCTGCCATGACAAAGCTCATTCCTGTCATCAAACGAGGGTGATTTTGCAAGAGTTTCAATGGGAAAACATTAGGCATCCACCTTACAGTGATGATTTGGTTCTTTTTGATTTCCTTTTGTGTCATAATCTTAAGAAAAGGGCACCCATTTTTCTCTCATTAATAGGTTTAAAAACCTCCATTGATGTGGTTACATTTCCAGGACCTTTGTTTCTTTAGCGGCAGACTAAATCATGGATATAATCACTTACAAAAGTGTCTTCAGTTTGATGGAGCTTCTGTTGAGAAATAAAGCTTATGCTTTTATTCTTATTTTTGAAAGATTTATTTGAAACACAAAGAAAGAGAGAGAGATCCTCCATCCACTGTTTATTCCCCAAATGACCACAATAGTCAGGGCTGGGCCAGGCAGAAGCCAGGAGCCAGGAGCTTCATCCAAGTCTCCCACATGGGTGCAGGGGACCCAAGCACTTGGGCCATCTTCTGTTGCTTTTCCCAGGCTGTCAGCAGGGAACTAGATTGGAAGTGGAGCAGCCAGGAGTCAAATTCGTGCCCATTTGGCTGTGGCACCATAAGCAGCAGCTTAATGTGCTATGACACAAGACTGACCCCTTATTTTTATCTTTTAACTCCATCTTTCCAAGAATTTTTTGAAGTCCTTTGTACTTAGTAAAAATGTCCATTAAGTAGAAATCAGATAACCTCTTGATAGATAGCTTGAGTCTCTGAACCTAATGTAATTATGTTCTAGATGCCTGCAGTCAGAAGGTAACTAAAGTTCACATTCCTAGGCAGCAGCTGGAGTCGTGCCTAGACCTTCTCCCTTGATG